>NW_026571404.1:35844538-36467538 GCF_026225935.1 Boleophthalmus pectinirostris
CAAAATCAGGCCAAACAGCTCTTGTTGGACGCATTTCCAGTTGAGGACAGACGCTTGAAACTCGATGACGCGCAGCAAATTTTGCCCATGACGATGCCACTCAAATGTGCCACGTGAACAATCAAAACATGCTGCAGAAGCGCTGGACCAGCCCAGATGTACATCCCACAAAACCCGACGCCCCTGGTGCCACAGTCTGAATGCGCAGGAGAACACATATGCAGTAAAAAAGCTACGTTTTATGTGATGCCATGTAAACAACTATGGGCCCAGACTGCAACCTTGTGGAAACCCATTAAATTGTTAACATGCAATCAAACTATTTATCCATCTATTTATTTATCTTTCAAATATTTTTCTTACTTTTAAATGGACAAAAATGCTGTCTGGAGATATGCACAAAACATACCAACAATTTCAAATTTTAATGAGCTCAAGATTTCATAATATTTCCGACTTTTTGTTTCAGATTGACTTGTACTTTTTTGACTGTTTTTTTACTCTATCACAGTAGGTTTAAAACTACAAACTTCTTCACTGTCTGTTAGCTTTTGTGTCTTGTCCTTGAGGAGCACCTGTTCTGGACATTTAACTAAGAAAAAGTTCCCTGAAGCTTTCACTCCGTCTGTGTTTTTATTTTTGCTGTAGAACTTTCCACATCAAACGTTTCAGGATTGGGACTCAGCAGAGCTCCAGTTTGGTTTTTCTGTTCTGGTTGGCATCACTTGTGGAGAACCCTATCAGTAAAAGGGAATCATTTAACATGGGTGACAGTGGCTTTGTGGTTAGAGCATTCACCCACCAACCCAAAGATTAATGGTTCAGTCCCAGCTCGGACTTGGGCTTTTTTCATCTCGTCTGTGTAAGTATAAGGCATGTGAATGTATGGTGATAGCAAGAGGGCTGCCAGTGTACACGAGGGTGAGCCCAGAAGGAATTATTGCAAAAGACATAAAAAAAATAGTGAATAGACAGATGCCTCCTGCGATCCTCTCTGTTACAGAATGTTTGAGGTTTCTTTGTAAAAAGCAATATATCATTTTTAAACTACCGTGCCATTTGAATGTATGCTGTATGTACATGTGAGAGTGTGTGTGTGTATATGTATGCTATATTTGATTTTATTATAGATTACATATTATTATATATTATATTATTAATGCGTTAACTATGATTAATTAATTCCAAAGAAAATAATGCATTAAAAATATTAATGCATTTTATTGCAGTTTGCCAAACAACACGGAACATTTGTCAGTGCACCATGTCGTGGTACAACAATTCTACTGACGCACACAGATCCGACTACAACATAAGATCCCTGCAACAACAGTGGAGCATGAAAGTGCTCTGGGTCTGATGGACGGTACATTTTTATTAAAAAAACTACACGATGGAAGTATTGACAAAGGCGTAATTTATTTCAAACTGTTTGAGTTTGCACATCACAGGAACACCTCAACCCTACGACACCGTTTAACTGCAAAACATGTGAGAGCGAGCACAGGAACTGCTGGAGCAGTTCTGATCCAAGGTGTCATGAGCCCACTAAAATTCATTTATATAAAAGAAATGTTGCTTTTATATATTGTTATATGATTAATTGAGATTAATTCATTACAAAGCCTGTAATTAGATTTTTTAAAATCAAGTCCCACCCCTATTTTTTTTTCTTTTCTTCGTTCATGTACACCTTGTTTCTCAAAATTATGAAAATAGCTTTTTTAAAAGAAAAAAAAAAAGAATCCTGAAAAGTGTCAAAAACATGGCATGCATTGTTCTGACATGGTGTAGCATGACGTCCTGACATCCTGTTGGCGCTGGAGCATGTGAGGGAGTGACAGTTGGATGGGACTTGGGAGCAGGCCAGAAGACTTCAGCCTAAACCTAAACATTGGAGCTCTTCCAACACTGGAGGAAGTGGAGCTGAACAGCGTCCCTCCTGATCTCCTGCACCTGCTGGGTCTTCACTGCACAGTCAGAGGAGCAAGTCCGAGGCCCATGTTATTCTTATGTTCTGATCTATGTTATAATGTTTCCTCATCACAAACAGACCTGGAGTTGTCGACGTTAAATACAATTATAGCTAAGCATTAGAGCTGGGTATCATTAAGAAGTTGCCGATACAATACATACCTCGATACATAGGCCACGATACGATACATATCTCAATACAGTGAGCTTTCAATACAATATGATTCAATACAATAGATTTCAAATTGATTCGATATTGTTCAATAAAAATAAAGGCTAAATCATGGCTGTGATACTAAAAGTCTTTGTTAAATCACTTCTTGTGCAAAGTTTATATGAAACACAAACATTTTAATCATCAAAACAATGAAAATGTCAAATGTGCTGCATAAATGAGTTTCTTTCTAATTAAGTTTCTGAACAACAAACAACAAAACTGTAGCACTGTAATAAAATAATTTAGTGAAATATACCATAAAACACTCTTGGTGATATATCAATACAGCGGCCCACGATATCAATACTGTATCATCAAATTAAATGATACGATATATCGATATTTCAATATTTTTGCACACCCCTACTAAGCATATAGGAGGGCCTCGGATCTCTTGTTTCATCTAGTAAGTTTACCTCGAGTTGTGTTTTGTTTCATTCACACACGTTTAACACACAGACCCTTTATATTGGGATCTTCTTTCAAATTCATAACACTCTGGTCCACCTTGTGATGTCATTTGTTGTTGTGTTTTTAAACTCCACACAGCTTCACTAAAATCATTTGGATAATTTCAGCCCAGGAATTGCCAATCTCTACTGAACAAAGGGTAAAGGGGAGCGATGCAACAATAACCGAAAAATTGTGATATCGTATCGTCAAAAGTTTCACAATAATATCGTGGACTGTTACAGTATATTGAATAACAAGTTCCTTTGCTTAAATGCATAGTTTTATAGTAGCAACAGCTTATAAACATCAGAAACTACATATCTACATATCCCATGATTCATTTCAGTGCAGACAACATGAAGAAATATGTTTTTTACTTGAATTTTTGAGATTATGATGGAAATAATTCACGCTAAAATCTTGTCAAGGTATTTTGAAAGCTTAAAAGTGTCCTATCTACAATTATATTCTTCAAAATATCGCAATAAATATTGTACCGTGAGATTTGGATATCGTTACATCCCTAGTAAAAGGTAGCTGTAAACTTGAAAACTGGAACAGAGCATTTTGAGTAACTCTTTATTATTAGTCTGTCTACATCTCCAAAGCTCAAAATGCTCTGGTCCACCTTGTGATGTCATGTACTGGTAGTTTTCAAGTTAACAGCTACATTTTACTTTTAGTTCAGCTGAGATCTGCAATTCCAGATCTGAAATAATCCAAATGATTCTAGTGAAGGAGTATAAAGTTTAAAAACACAATGGAGCACTTCCTGTATTACCAAATGATAAGGAATAAAGCATAATATGTGCCCTTTAACTGATGTAAAACTATGATAAAAAAAATAAATACTGACCACAGGTACTATCCCACCAAACCCTTTCAGAATTAGAAAAACGTGAAAACCTCAGGTGCACTTTCCTCTTCTGTGTAATCTCGTTCTTAGACCCTCTTGTGACGAGTCCAGCTGATCCTTCGGGCTGACCATACACCGACCAGAGGTTAATCAGCTCATACACCTCTGCTCCAGGACCAGAATGACCACACCTCCAGGAAACCACCAGCCTTTGACCTTAGAAGTTCTGACCCTCACAGACGCTTAGTCCAAGTGTCCTAAGAGAAAGATTATGAACGTGTTTAAAGACAATAATTATAATGTAAATACACAGAAAAGACAGTGTGCTGATCTCAGGTGCAAAGACAAAGTGTTCTACAAATTAGGATGAGACACAGAAAAGGTTTCTTTTGGTCTACAAGTTTGGAGGCAATTTTTCCACCTGTTTTTTGTTTATTTCCATGATTATTTACATGGTAGATTGTGACTGAAGGCATCAATGAACTATGAATGACACATATGGAATGAAAAAAGCAAAAAATATACTCTAAATAAATCATAATAAAACAATGAAAATAGTCAGCCTTTGTTTTCAATCCTGGTTTATATTTGCTGACCCTGACACACTGACAGAGTTCACTGAGAGAAGGCCAGGAGTTTTAAGCTAAAATATAAGAAATACTTTGTTCAATTATTTAACTTTTTTCCTTACTACATAAGTCCATACATCTTGCTTCATATATCTGATGTTTTCGCTACATATATAAAATATATAAAGTAGTAAAAATGAAGAAATACACTGAATGAGAAAGTTTATCCAAACTTTTCGGTAGTGTACATCCTGGTCTTTGGAACAGTTGACCAATCAATGAACAGAACAGAGTTTCTATTCAAAAGCCAACAGTCTAAGCTGATGATGAACCAAGAAAAGAGATAAGAAATAAACTTATCGCAAACATGTTTTGAAGATAGGCTTTTGCCTAGGATTTTGCAGGGCTGTGCACGAGTGAATCTGTGTGTGCAGTTTGTGTGTGTTTACATTCCACCACTGCATGTGCAGCTTGGTTCTTTAATATTCATGAGGGAACTCGTTTGTGATTGGGACAGTGTTGTTTCTTGTAGCACTGTCGTTAAGGCGGCCGCCTTGACAAGAACTGCCCCCTGCCTTGACTACGTCTCTCCAACCCACATGAATCCTCACAAAACTACAGTCGTCGCGCCTCTTTGCTCACTTTCGCATTTCATCGGCACGAAATCTCCACTCACATTGTAACTGCAGCAGATCTGCATTTACTGCAGACAAGGTTTTTCTGGCCAAAAATATGAAGACTGAGCAAAAGTTCATGCTGGAACCCAAAACATGCTACACAGGTCTCCATGAAGAACAGCTAATATCCAAGATCAGTTAAATACAATCGATCAATGAACCTGCCCAGGCACTACAGGTGGAAATGAGCACTGATGCTACAACCTGGTACAAGCATCTCTCCTGTTAAGGTTCATGTCAAAATTGTGCACTGTCCCTGTCTCATTAAATAAATAAATAAATAAATAAAATAGTTACTTATTAGTTTTACCAAGCAGCACTTTGCATTTATTTTATTTTCCTGATATGTTAAAACAAATTGTTGGTTCAATAAACACACAAATGGTTTTGCACTTTGTTCCCATACTGTACTGAAAATGAACAGAACCATGACCTCAAAACCGAGGTACGTACTGAACTGTGATTTTAGTTTACCATTACAACCCTAATATACACTCAGGACTTTTCATGTTCAGTGGTACTTTTAATTGTAACATTAACATTTTGAAGTAGCATTAATAAAACAATTAACTGCTCTTTTCTTGTTTCCAAACACGTACAGTCCCCTCTGGCTCGTGGTTTATGTCTGAGTGTGTGTCTTTGTGTATGTTTATGTATGTGTGTGCATGTTTATTTGTGTATGTTTGTGTGTACAGAGCTGGTTCAGTGTAAGCCCACAGCACTGGACTCCACGACGGTGTGTTTAGGCTCCATCACTGTTCTCTTGACCTTTCTGTGGTCTCTGTAAACAGTCAAACGCCGCTTCACTCTGGCACCATCAGCTCTGCCGCACATTAGGAGATATTCCCTGCTCCTCTGTTCTGCTCCAAATGGCCCGTGGCACTGCACACTGTGTGACGGTGCCAGTCCGCTGTGCCAACTTGAAGGCATTCAGAACTTGAAATGGCTTTTAATATAATAAGGCCTGAGATATATGATTCTGTTTTCTTAATATTATAGTATTGTGGATTTACAGCTATAGTTATAAAACATAAACCTTTATCCAATTATCTGTGCACAAAGTTAGACCTCAAAAATTCAGAACAATGCAAATAATTACACTACACTACACTACGACACATTATGAGCAAAAATCAGAAGAGCTGTACTGCCGTTACTTTGTACTCTGAAGCTGCACTACGTCTGATCCTGGTCACATGGGATAACTTTTAACACTATTATAAAACCTTAAACTTTATAGATCCACAAGGGAAATTATTTGGACACAGTAACTGACACATTACAATATAATAAATTAACAAAGAGCAAAAATGTAAATGGAAATAATCATAATAAAAAAAAAAAAAAAAAACTATAGTAAGGCTGCAAAAAAAAAAAAAAAAAAAAAAATCACTAGTGGTCTTCCTCAGAGTGGTCACATGATGTTCCTGTGACGTGTCCGGTCAGCTGATTCACCCTCCCACTTGAACATCGGATTTGACGTCATGTCCGAAGTTTGAAGCGTGTTATTATGTTTCGCGTGTTGGACTATTATGATTATGATTATGACTATGACTGCTGTCCCAGGAAAAGGGGTGTGTCACGTGTGTTGCTAGGCAACTTCTTCGAAAAAACAATTTGGAAGGAAAATCAAACGCAGTGTTATACAGGTTTTGGTGCCGTCTTCCTGCTGGTGGAGGCAGGACGACTGCGCAACCTGCAGTAATGACTTCTTCAGGACAGTATCCCAGGTGTGTGAGAGTAAAAAAGCCCCTCGTCCTGGTTCATAGTCCCCTGGACACGTTTCCATATTTCGATCCATCCACTACGATGTTTGTCGTCTTCTGTCCTGATGATGTTTGCGCCGTCACAGCGACATCATGTGACCACTGAGAAAGATCCCTAGTGAACAGTCGAAAGTGTCAGGTATGAAAACAAACTCTTGGTTTGAGAAAAGAACCTAACATAAATTATTGGAAGACCAAATGAACCTCATTGGACTTTTATAGAAACTGTCTGTATATAGATTGCACAGTTCATGGTATTTTTGTATTCTATGTTTGGTATGTTTCAGGGACTGCAGATACGGTCTGGTACAAAGGATCTTTTTTTTTTTTGATAAATCCTCCAGTACATGGTCCCTGTAAATTAAACTAAATACACTAAAGTAGCAAATAGCACTTTTTCTTATTTTCTTATGTATCACGATTAAGAAAATAAAACTGGAGAATGAAGTTAGTACAGAGAAGAGCGTGTGGGCATGATGTCTTGAAAATAAGTGAGTTTAATGTTACTCAAACATGCACCTATCACTCTAAATACAACATCGTGAGGATAAATAAAAAAGGCCTGTCTGAAGAAAGGTTTGACACTGAAATGTCACATTGTGGTGTCATTAAACAAACATTTGGGAGCTCCTAAGAACTCCTAAGATCTGTTTTGTTTTGCACAGTTTTTGTCTTTGGACCCAGGATGCAATCGCACCTTTTTCTGGATGTGCATGTCTCTATCTCCCAGTAAATGAAAAAGGGAAACAACTTTAACAGCTCTGAAAAGTCCATTTTGTCGGACAGATCTGCTTTAGGTTTGACTGTTTTCCCACACACTCGTCACCGCTCCATCATCCGCAGAGTTTGAACACGTCTCGAGGCCCAGGCAGGTTCACGCGGGGGTGCACAGACGGCCCGGGCAAGTCCCCAAAAGTCCCGGGCCAATCAGGAGCCTGCGTGGAGGAGGAGGTGGAGGGGGGCTTAGTCTTAATGGAGTCATTAGATCATACTGTAGATGTTAATGTGTGTGGATGGAGTTTTGTGCACTGGACAATAGCTCACATCATATTAGTGACCGGAGACGAGGTTTAAATTGAAGACCTGAGGTCAGAGCGCAGAGAGAGGTAAGACGCAATCAAATACACAACGTCAAGTAAAATATGAACATTTTTATTATAAATACTCAAGGTACTAATTGATTATTTTGGTTACTGTACTGATTTGAGTACATTTAAACTACTAAACTATTTGTGTATTTGTAATTGACAGAAAATTCTAACCTCTAAATTGTAATTTGTTATATTGTGAAGTCCTAATCGTCCCAGTACACGGCCGTCTCACTGTCGTCTCTGCTTCTTACAAACAAAAGTCATCAAGATTTGAATAAGACTGATCTTAAATGTGACAAAATTTGCATAAAAATTTACTACGAACGAGTACTTGAGTTGTATTTTTCTTGTGTACTTTACTTTACATTTTGATAGCAGTATTTCTACTTGTATTTGAGTACATTTTAGCCATGTAACTGCACTTTTACTTGAATACTACTTGAATACTTTCATAAACTTAAACTATACTTAACACTGTTTTAAGTTAACATTACTGTGGTATCATAGTATTATTATCATATACTATAAATTTAAGTATATTTTTTACCATTTCAAAACACAGTTATCAAAATTAACGCAAATGATGCTTATCTGAAATTCACCTGGAATTTTTTTTTTTCCAAATATGAACATAATAATAATCTATAATAAGTGTAGTATTTTAATCAGTTTCATAATAGTGACTAGTAATATGAGTAGTATTTTTCTTGTGTATGTATACTTGTATTTGAGTATATTTTTTACACTTGTATTTGAGGATATTTTTTGTACTTTTGTATATATGTTAGTAATGTAACTGTACTTTTACTCGAATACTCTTTCCACCGCTGTTTAAAACTGATCATTACTACTCTTGTGATTATTGTCTACTATAAGGAAAGGTAGTTTTATTTGTATAGCACAATTTGTATGCATAGTAATACAAATTACTTCACAAATATGAAACAATATACTCCTGCTGTATTAAAAAATAGCGGAAAAATGTACAACACTGAACAGGGCACTCCAACTGTCTTCACTGCTTCTTTCTTTATGCAAATGTCACTCTTTAATTGGGTGCATGGGCCCATGGGTGCTGTACATCCATACATGTACTCCTGCTTCCACCACAGCTCACATACATGTCCCTGAAATACATACATTAGTAGTTACATTTGAATACATTTTAAATTTGGTCAGCCGTATACAAATCTTTACAAATCTTGTTTGTAAGAAGCAGAGACAGTGAGACGGACGTGCACTGGGACAATCAGCACTTCACCATGTAACTATTTTAATCATGTGACAGTACTTTTATGTGAAAACTCTTTCCACTGCTGTTTAAAAGTGAACATTATTAAACTAGTAGTAGTAGTAATAATAATGTATTAGTTTTATACTGTATAGTGCTTTCTGGACACTCAGATGCTTTCCAGAGCATTATTCATTCATTAGTACTATTATGATTACCTTATACTATACAGAACGGCAAGTTTATTTGTATATTAGTACGCATAGTAATACAAAATACTTCTCAAATATGATATGATATATGTACGTTCTGAATTGAACTTGAAACCAAACTTATCAAAACTGATGCAACTGATGCTTGATCAAAAAGGAATCACCTGGAATTAAAATTTTCAAAGATAAAAATTCTAGATCAAATGAAATTGTACTGTAAACAATTCCGCAAATTCTATGAATAGTTATAATTTCAGAAAACAGATGTGTGTGAGACGCTATGGGTCCAAAGAAAACTATAAAGATTCATAATCTATAGTTTGGGTTAGTCGTGTTTTAATCTTGTTCAGTCTCGTTATATAACACAAAAAGCGCAGTCTCTACAAATGTCAAGGACTTTAGTTTGTAACATTTGTTCCTTTACCAATCCTCAAGTATTTAAATAAACTTGTCCGTATAAGAGCTACGATCACATATAAAGTACAAACTGTAGCTTTGAGGTAGTACTTGGTCCAGTCAGAGTACTGTATTCTACTCTCACACTGAGTTGCATTATATCATAGTGAAAAAATATGACATTTAAAAACAGCGATATGTTTGTACCTGTTATGAAGTTATGTATCAGTGATTACAGAAAGAGAAACTACAAAAACTGCATTCTTTCAAATTGCGTTTTCAGTTTGATTCATCTTCTTCAGCTCTTTTCTGAACACCACCAAAAGAGTAACTGTACTGGAATAGTTACTCTAAAATGTGTAATCTAAATACGCCTTTTCAACCCAACTAAATAAGCCCAGTAAAAGTCCACAGTGAGGTATTACACATGTATGCAGGTTGCCATGGTTACCTGTAGTATTGATGGCGCAGTGTGTGTGTGTGTTGTGTGTTGTGTGTGTGTGTGTGTGTTGTGTGGATGACAGAATAACCTGGTGTGATGTGGAGAGACAGGCCGTGGGGCTGTTTCCACACAGTCTTCGTGCACTCTCATTCACCTCCACTCAACATTTTCAAGTCGAGTAAACTCAACTTTTAACACTACGAAGAGTTACAGTCAAACTACACGTCTGGAGTTTTTTTTTTTTAAATCTAGATTTAGGTTGGTCCTGGTTTAGTCCTGGTTAGGTTTCAGGTTTATGGTGATTGATTTATTTGAGTACACAGCAAAAACTGGAGGGTTAAAATTTCAGAGTAAAATATTTCAGAGTTGTTTTTAACACAAAATGTATGAGTTATTAGTATTATTTGAAAGTTACACAGGGGTTCAAGTTGGGTTTAATTACCAGAGTTGATATGATTCAAGTAAATTCAACTCCCCTTGGTGTTAATTTAACTTCCCTGAGTGTTAATTTGGCACCTCCCACCCACCACTTCAAACTCCCACAAGAGAAGACCAGTTTGAACCAGTTTTGTTCATAATTTCATTTTAATTAAACTAAAATAACGTGTAAAAATAAAACACCTCTGTGTGTTGTTTAGTTAAATCATAACCCTAAATGGATAAATGGGTAAATCAGGATAACCCTACAAAGTGTTATCCATTTACTCTCAAAACGTTAATATAACTCTTGATTTCAGGGTTAAACAGGAACTTTGGTTCAGTGTTAATTAATTAACATTACCAAAAAATGTTAAATTAACTCTAGAACAGATTGGACTCATATTAACTATATAAAAAAATGTTAAAACTGATTCTGTGAGAGTCAATTTTAACACTAGTTTTTGCTGTGTAGACAAAAAAATAAAAAAAAAAAATTTGGAAAAAAATTAATCAAAAAAATAAATATTAAGTCATTGCAATCTTTATTTTACTCTTTTACTTACTTTAATTAATTATTTTTTAAATGTATTTTTTGTAAATATTCGTAAATCTTACATTCATGGATGGAAACTTGAGATTTGTTTGTTTTTTGTTTTTCTGTGTTACACATTCAAAGGTAAAATTTTACATTTATAAAACTGTATTACTTCCTCGTGTACATTGCTTTAGGCGACCAACTGCGAAACCAAATATACACACTTACATTCTCTGCAATTTAATACCATTTTTCACAGACAGCAGCTTTTTACATGTTCAGTCTCGTCTTTCATTTAAAAATGTTGTAAGTGTCATATTTTTATTTTGTTTTGTTTTTTTCTTTTACCATTTGGTCGAATGATTTTTTTCTTTTCTTTTCTGAAGCCACTTATCGTGTCTTATAGCATTTCATTTAATTCGTATCGCAAATCGTAACATTTTTTCATCCTTTTTTGTGAACATTATTTTGCGTTTGTGCATTGTATAATTTTACTAGATTTTTTTTCTGTTATTTTCTTATTGTGCCATATAAAGTAGCTGAAAATTGTACAACTTTGAGCAGGACGTCTCCAAATGTCTCTGCTTCTTTCTTTATGTAAATGTAGGTCTTTTCTGGAGTGAAAGGGCCCGTAGGTGCATCCATACATCCACACATCCCTGCACATTCACTGCAGCTTCCACCACAGCTCGCATACGTCTCCCTGAACCATATACCCCCACCCACCACCCCCCATCTCCGCCCCCACCCACCCCCGCAGTTCTGCCATTCACCACCACCCCCATCCACCTCCACGCCGTTTCCTCCGCTTCTCTTTCCACGTCCCAGTCACGCGAACCTCTGCACCATTCTATACCATTCTGTGCGATTCTATACCATTCTGGATCATTCTGGACCGTCACGTTTCTGTCTCTGTGTCGCTTTAAATAAAGTTCTTTTGACGTGGGACGGAACATTTCTAACACTAAGGATGACCTCACTTGCAAAATGAAAAGACATTTTTTACACAGTTTTCACAGAATTTGAAATTACATGGGAGCAGGATTTGAAAAGATAGAATTTGTGGATTTTTGAAAATTTGTTGTAATGTGCTTTTTTTTCTTGTCAATATTTTCTTGTCAATATTTTCATAGCAGTGAAATCGATTTTGAAAACATTGCTGGACAAAGAGAAAAAAACTGTAAGAATATTGTTTAAAAAAGAAATCGTCTTCAAATTGCATGTATTTATTTTTTGAAAAATTCTACAATAAAAAATGCAAATTAGATATAGTCATTTGGATTATTATTAAACATGTTATTATTGTTACGGCCTTAATGTTAAAAATGTGATAATAATCTTGGGTGAAAAAAAAAAGGTTTACAATGGAAAAGGTATTCATGTAAAATTTTATATATATTTTAATGAGCCCTTTTTTTAATTATCAATTTTTTTTTAATTATGTTTCTTAAAAAAAAAAAAAAACTATCAATATTTATAATGGAATCTATATATTTGAACTACTTTTTTGTGTCTTTTATGTGTTTTTACTTGTTATAATTATAAAAATCGGCAGAGTGGTGTTGAGAAAAAAAGCAAAATAAAACAACAATTTTATATAAATTCAATTAAATTAAAATTTGATATATAGATTTAAACCAGCTTCATTTTTTACATTTTTTTTTTCATTTTTGTGTCTGTTTTACATTTATGTATCACTGATTACAGAAGAAAAATGCGACTTCAGTTTTCATAATAATAAGATTGTGTTAAAATTTCACAATTGAAACACGTCCAGAACAAAAAATGCAAAATTTAAAATACTAAATAGATGTAATTAGTGTCATTTTGATGTAATGTTAAGCCTTGTTACTAATTGATATCAGATAAAGTGTTTAGTGCGGTTCATTTGCATAGGCCTTGTTAAATGTGATAAGTGTGTGTATAAACTGTGTGTGAGTGAGTGTGCGTTTGCGTGGGCGTCGTGCTAACAGTGTGCATGTTGGTGTCTCCGGGGCTTAAGTGATCTGAATGATGTGGTCATGTGTACAAACACACTTCCTATAAACCCGGATCACTCCCATTAAAACACGTCATTAAATATAAGCTTCAGAGATTAAACAGCAGGACGTCAACCGTAACCAGCGCTCAATACAAGAGGTACACGGACATGGACACGGACATGGACATGTACAAGTACATGTACATGGACATGGACATGTACGCACTCACATCTCAACACGCATCCGGACATTTACTCTAAAAATTATACATAAAATAAAATATCAAATAGTAAAATAGTAAAACAAACAACAACTACTGCTACTACTACTAAAACTACAGCTACTACTTCAGCTACTACTACTACTACTGCTGCAGCTACTACTACTACTACTACAACTACGACGACGACTACTACTACTACTACTACTACTGCTACTACTACTACTGCTACTACTACTACTACTACTACTACTACTACTACTACTACTACTACTACTACTACTACTACTACTACTACTACTACTACGACTACTACTACTACTACTACTACTACTACTACGACTACTACGACTACTACTACTACTACTACTACTACTACTACTACGATGACGACGACCACCACCACGACCACGACCACTACTACTACTACAACTACAGCTACAACAACTACTACTACTACTGCTGCTATTACTGCTACTACTACTACTAGTAGTGTTACTACTGCTACTACTACTGCTACTATTACTACTACTGCTTCTGCTACATCTACTACTGCTACTACTACTACTTCTATTACCACTGCTGGTACTACTACTAAAACTACAGCTACTACTACTACTACTACTACTACTACTACTACTAGTACTAGATATACGTACTGACATTATTTTAACATATTTTGAAATTTACTGCCAAAAAATTAAAAAACAAAATAAAAAACAGATCCAACAGCACAAAGCAAACAGTTAAACCACAAACCAGACAGAATGTGACGGCAGTGAACAGTAACATTCTGACATTGACATTTTGAAAATGAAAATCAGTTTTTATTTTTGTTATATTAAGCATCATTGTTACTATAAAAGTAGGAAAACAGAGGAAGAATGAAGAGCCATACTAACCAAAAAGAAATCAATACTGAACAAGGAACATTTCAAATAAAATACTGACTTTGAAATTGGTTTATTTTCTAAAAACACAAAAAGAGAAAATATCAAATCAAATTCAATCAAAATATAAAAATTTTTAGAAACTGCAATTCTTGAGACGTCCTGTCCTGTACCACAGACATTATAAATTATACAACACACTATGAACCATACTGCTATTACTACTACTCCTACTACTACTGGTACTGCAACTAGACCCATGAAACCAAAAATAAATATGTACTGTAAAAGTAACAACAGAATTGACTTGGTTTATTTATTAAAACACAAAAATTTTATATACAAAGACTTCAAAAATTATCAGAATATCACTTAAAAATCACAATTCTTGAGACCTGTCCTGTACCGCAGACAATACCAATTATACAATGAACTATGAACTATACTACAACTACTGCTACTACTACTACAACTACTGCTACCTCTGCTCTACTACTACTACTACTACTACTACTACTACTACTACTACTACTACTACTACTACTACTACTACCACTACCTCTGCTCCTACTCCTACTACTACTACTACTAGTAGTGCTACTATTACTAGACCCATGAAAAAGAAACCAAAAATAAATACATACTGTAAAAGTAATATTTGAAAGAGAACTGACTTGGTTTATTTTCTAAAAACACAAAAATTTTATATATAAAAAACTTTTAAAATTCACTCAAATCAAAATATCACTTTCTTAAAAACTGCAGTTCTTGAGACGTTCTGTCCTGTACCGCAGACAATATCAATTATACAAAGCACTATGCTACTACTACCACCTACTAGCCCCAAGAAACCAAAAATAAATACATACTGTAAAACTAACATTTAAAATAGAATTGACTTGGTTTATTTACTAAAATCACAAAAATTGTAAATACAAAAAACTTTAAAAATTATCAGAATATCACTTTATTAAAAACTGCAGTTCTTGAGACGTTCTGTCCTGTACCACAGACAATATCAATTATACAACACACTATGAACTATACTACTACTGCTACTACTACTGCTACTATTAATGCTACTACTGCTACTATTGCTACTATTACTAACCGCTACTACTAACTACTACTGCTGCTACTGATACTACTACTACTACCACTGCTGCTACTACCACTACCACTACTACTACAAGTACTATTAGTTACTGCTACTACTAACTACTACTGCTGCTACTATTGCTGCTACTGCTACTGCTACTACTGCTACTACGACTACTGCTACCACTACCACCGCTACTACTACTACTACTGCTACTACTACTACTACTACTACTACTACTACTACTACTACTACTACCACCACTACTACTACTACTACTACCACTACTACTACTACTACTAACTGCTACTACTAGATGCATGAAAGAGTATCATTAGTTGAATATTCTTCAAAAAATGTCACAGAACAAAATTTTGACCTTTTGCCTTTTTTGTGTTGTAAATATAAAACATGTGGAGATGTCACATGAACATAACATAATCAAACGTAATTGCCACGTTAGTTTAAAGTTTGAAAAATCTACTATTAATACTACTACTTTTTGAGGGGAGTACTTGTGTCTGGGCTTTATAGGGTTAATATTAGGAACATTAAAGGGTTAATCGTGTATAAATTTGACTCTTTAGTTTTGTGTCTGTCATAGATGGATGTGATGGTGTCTTTATTTTCACGGACACTGGCGCTGGTTTGAGGGTCCCGAGGTTACCGCCGGCGCCCGCGGAACCCAAACACAAACTCAATTGAGCACACGGGTCGCTCTTCCCATATTTTGTCAGCTTCTCGCGGCCTTAAACCTTTCCTGACCCCGTTTTTATCTTTGCTTTCAGTCGCAACCCAAACGCCGCAAACCCGAGCTGCACTATTTTCAAACAAACATCCCAGAAAAGAAAAAAAAAAAAAAAAAAATCGCCGTCCGAGTCACCAATCGCCGCGCAGCCTACCCCGCCCTCTGGTGAAGATCGCGTGCGGAATCCAGGCAACCCCGAGCGTGCCGAGGGAGAGCGCAGGCTGACCTCCCATTGGCCGGTCGGCGTGGGGGGCGCCCGGACGCCTCCACTGAGCATGCTCAGTAGCGGCCGTGGCGTTTCGTGACAACACTAATAGTCTGCATGGATCACTGGCACGCACAGTCACTTCTAATTAGAATTATCTCAATCTCTCCAGCGGGTTTGTACGTTTTTCATCTCCGCCGCGTCGCAAGTGGCCCGATCGGGTGCCAGTTTAGCCGCTAGCCCCGCCCAATCCGCTCCCATCGGCCCCTCCCCGTCGGTCAGAAAGCCGGCGAGTCCTTGTTTACGACAGCGGGCTATCTCCTCATCCTCACCTCTCGGCTTCAGCTTAAATTATGTATGCATGCTTTCCTTTCCTCCTTTTCTCGCTGTCTGAACTTCGCTAGCTCCGCTGTCCCGGGACGGCGGCCATGTTTAGCTCAGTGCGCGCATTAGCAGAGTTAGCGTAAGACGTCTGGCGAATTATCCCCCCGAGACAGGAAGAGTCTTTTTCGCCGTTTGGTGGTGTAATCCTGTTGTTTTTGGCTATTGAAGAAAGCTAACTAGCATGTCCGCGGGGCTTTGTTCGGGTCTAATCCGCGCGCGGGGCTGTGACGCTAGCTTCCTGCAGGAGCGGTGGAGCGCGGAGGGCAAAGTGCAAGCCTTCACAATAGCAGCGGCGCTAGCGGTTGGAAAGTTCAAAGCTAATTTTGTCATGGTAACACATCTAAGAGAAAACGGGGAAGTGATGAGTCAAGCTCAGGGTGTCCAGATTTTCAGATTTAACCCTTCAAGACCTGACGGCAATTTTAGTACGTTTTTTTTGCCTGGATTTTTTTCTCAATTTTGCGATTAAAACTCCCCCCTTTACTCCAAAATGAAGTGTTATACATACTTTTTTTCAGTACAACCTGTTCTTTCACAATCTGCTGCTGGAGTTGTGTCATATGACTGAAATAAAAACTACAGAATAGGACTGGGCGATATGGATCAAAAAATATACGATATACGATATATATCTCGATATATGTTCAAGAAAAAATAACCCCCTAAAACTGAAAACTGCAAAAACAAATCTGAAAATTCCACAAGGTCTTTTTTTTTTTAAATTAAAGTGTAAGAGGTCGACAGTTCATATAGGAACATTTACGATTACAAAAAATCCTTGATTACATAAAAAATAATTTAACTGTAAAATAAAAGAAATAAAACATATTTCCTTCTTTACTCAACACAAGCTCATCTTTGCATTAACTCTGTTCTCCAAACCAGAACCAGAACCAGAACCGTGAGCTCCTTCAGCAGAAGAAGCTCAGGATGTTCCTTATTTTAATAGATCCATGTTATGATCCAGCAGTAAGGAGCTCTGAGGTTTAATCCCACAATCCACTGCAGATCAAACCCAACGTTTCCAAACACTATTGTACAAGTGACACTGCAATAGATTATTCATTAAAAACTTCTGCATAAATAAACTTTACATTGCTAAACTTTACAATAAATAAAGCATAACGACTCTAGAGCCACATCAGCCCGTTTGACATTATAATGTGTTTAATGCACCAACTTTGGGCGTTCACGGCGATAGTGAGGAGTGAAGGAGACACGAGCGAACAAAATCAGGGAGGCGGGGGTGAAGAGAGAGAAGGTAAACAAGCGAAGCGGCGAAAATCAAAATGGAATATCAGCATTAAATCGATATATACGATATGTCAGAATTCATATCGAGTTTAAAAAATATCTCGATATATTTAAAATATCGAGATATCGCCCACCCTTACTACAGAACCAGAAATACAAATGAAAAACAAAACAAAAAAACTGAAAATAAAATTCCCACTCTTTCATAAAAAACAGCAAACATGTATAAACAACTTTTTGGACATAAAAAAATGCTCAGTTTAGGGCTTTAGCTACAAAAGTGCAAAATATCAAGTCTGTAATTCATTTGGTCGTCCAATAATTTATGTTATTAGGTTCTTTTTTCAGACCAAGAGTTTGTTGATCACTCTGAGGAAGACCATGAGGGAGCAGTCCAATCTGTCAGGTATGAAAACAAACTCTTGGTCTGAAAAAAGAACCTAACAACATAAACGAAAAATATACTTATTGACTCAAAACAAATAAAAGTGGAAACAGCTGGTGACAGGTGCAGGACACATTTCCATGGGGTTTATTACATTTGGATTTGGACATAGCTGATAGTTAAGGTCAATTAAATGGTGGAAATTAGGGCTGGAGCTACAACCATCTCTCATGTTAATGTATACTCTGCACTGTCCCTGTCTCATTAAATAAAATAAACTATCAACATTCTGAGTGTAATAAACATTTCTAATAAAAATAGCGAGTGATGCACAATTACGTAGACCAAGATGTGTAACTGGACATTTATTTGAGAAATATCTGCACTTAGAGCGACTTTTTCAATTGTTACGAACACAGACGCTCAGAGCAGTCGACTATTTTGACTCACTACACTCTTTGGCAAAGTTTAGACCAATCAAAATGGTTGGAGCGCATGAGTTTGGCGGAAAACAAAGTTCCTGTTGGATACTCGTTTTAACTACATGATCACGCAGCTTTTGTGTGATGTAGGATAATGTCAGAAAGCCACGACGAAAAAATTTAAGTTTGTATCTTTTATGGTTGAAAAGTTCTGCGTGGTTATATAAAATATATTCCTCGGTATCGTCAGTCTGGAAAGGTAAAATGTCAAGTTAACTGGGACACACCCGGGTTTGGATGGTTGGTATAAATAAAAATGTGAAAAGAGCGTGGGACATTGTGCATTCTCGACTCACTTTCGGGTCAGTCATAATCTGAGGCATTTTTTTTTTTTTTTTTTTGTCTTATGTTGATTTTCAAGCATGGTTTCTATATTTTTTACATAAACAAATGACAATATATTCCTCTCTTTACTGTTTGTGGGGATCAAAGTGGTCCAAAATAGGGACACCAGGGACATTCCTTGTATAAAACTGGGACAAATCACTGGTTTTGTGTAAAGCTGCTGAGACATGGGACACAGGGCTCAAAACTGGGAGTGTCCCGAGTAAATATGGACGTCTGGACACTCTACTCAAGCTACACTGCAAAAACACAAATCCAGCCAAGTTAAGATGACTTGGATTAAGACACTTCAAATGAACTAACGCCACCTGAATGGAGACAAGTTAAGATAGTGTGACCAGATTTTCCAAATTCTAAACTGGGACACACCCGGATGGGGATGGTTGGTATAAATTAAATAGTGAAAAGAGCGTGTAACATTGTGCATTCTTGCGTCAGTCATGATCTGAGGGACGCTGCATTTTTTTTTGCTTTATGGCACAGGTGTCAAACATGCGGCCGGGGGGCCAGATCCGGCCCTCTGACCTTTAATGTGGCCCTTGGCTGATTTTCTACTAAAATATTTTAATTATATTTTCTATTAAAATCTTGTTAATTTTCTGTGGTGTTTATCACAGCAGCATCTCCAGCGTCTCTGTACGTGGCCCAAATGAAGACTTGTCTCTTTCCAAACGCTCTTAAAGGACGATCGTTTAGACTGTTGACTGTGACACCCTCATCAGAAAAATGTCCAACATGAGAAAAGTGGAGCCGAGTGCAGGATTTTCCAAGAAAAACTGACTTATTCCTGTTTGCAAACAAGTTAATTTTAAAACATTGTGTTGAAATTGTATTTTTCTTAAAGTTTCAGGTTGTTCATAATATTATAATATTTTGTAAAAGAAAGAGTTCATCAATTAAAAAAGATTTCTGTAATAGATTTGTGTTTCTCTACACAAATATTAGAATTTATTGTTATTTTTGGGGTTTATATGACATGAGTTTTCTGATCCGGCCCCTTTGGGATCAAAGTAGGTTGGATACGGCCCCGGACCAAAATGAGTTTGACACCCCTGGTTTATGGTCATTCACAAACACAAATTTCAGTTTTTTAGCCAAAAAAATGATAATTTATGCTCCTCTTTAATGTTGGCGAGGATCAGATTAGTCAAAAACTGTGATAGTCCAGCTTTAGTCCAACTTTAGTCCTGATGTAGTCCAGGTTTAGTCTTAGTTTAGTTCTGGTTTAGATCAAATTTCTACTTTTTCTTCTTTTCTTTAACATTACCTTTTATTTTGATACGATCATAAACGATACATTTTGTGACTTCTTTATCATTATTATTAGTTTGTACGACCATAAACAAAAACAAAAATTCTTAAATTTTTTCATTCTCATTGTGGTTTATTTTATACGACCATAAACGATAAACTTTTGTTACTTCGTTCACATTATTATTAGTTTGTACGACCATAAACGGAGAGAAAAAAAGAAAAGTGTCATCTTTAAAAAAAAATGAAGATAAGAACTAAAAAAAAGTGATTGTACTTCTGTTCGAGGGGTTAGATTATGGAACAATCTGAGTCATGATTAAAAAAAAAAAGAAGTCTAACACTATAGAAGCCTTTAAAAAAAGAGAGTATAAATATAAAGCATTATGTTTTGAAAGATATAGAGCTCTGGAATGAATGAATTATGAATTACATTTTGTTTGTACAGTAAGTTGTAAGTGAAATTGTAAATGCAAACTTGCTGCTCATACGCTGCTTTTCTTTCTTGGAATTCAGTCATTATTTAACAGGATTAGGCATTATAAGTACTTTTGACTTCAGCCCGAAACGCTTTCAATCATGATCCACGGGGTTGTAGTCTATGTTTTGTATTGTTGTGCGACAAAATGACCGAATAAACCACTATATTGCTAAAAATTGCTCAAAAAAAGGGACACCTGGGACATTTCTTGTAAAAAACTGGGACAAGTCACTAGTTTTGTATAAATCTGCTGGGACAGGGGACACAGGGCTCAAAACTGGGACTGTCCCGGGTAAATAGAGACGTCTGGTCACGCCAAGTTAAGAAACAGACCCTTCACCGAAAAAGTGACATAACGCAGATCTCTCTTCTCTACGCAAACCTTATCACTAACATAATATGAAATTTGAAAGCTGATTTTGTCACAGTAACACATCCAAGAGAAAATGGTGAATGATGGCTCAAGTTAAAGGTTGTATGGAGGATTTTTTTTTTGTTTCAAATTGTGATGAAATGAAATGAAAATTTAAAATATTACAGAGACACAGCAGCCTTGTAATTATGATGACAAAAAAAAAAAAAAAAGAAGGCCAGATAAACATCAGCCAATAGAAAATGAGGCTCCTCCTCATTTTCTGGCCCACGTTTCTAGTGTAACTGACTCGCCGGCGCGCTGAGATTATGTGGTTTAAGCAGCGGTTCTTAGAGTTTTTTAAACTGTAGCTTCCTCGCAGTTTGCACAAAGTTTGTTGAGACGCCGAATGAGAATCCACAACCAGTTTGCCGCAAAAGAAAGTCGGTTTTTGAGGTAGTTGAAAGAAGAAGAGAAGGAGAAAAGGAGCAAAGACAAACTGAGGTGATTCTTGGAGATTTCTTCCAGCGATTGTGCAACTGAAGCAGACAAAGGGTCTAAAAACGGATGCATCGGTTGCTAAATTACTTCTAGACAGATAAACTTCAACGCTAATTCTGAACGAGGCTGTAAACAAGCATGATTTCATGATTTGGAGGAGGAAGTTGGTGTCACACATGCACAAGGACGGTCGCTGTATTTCTCTTCCCTTAAAAAATCCTCTATACAACCTTTAAGATGACTTGAATTAAGAAAGTTTTATCATGATTTGAGTAACATACTGTATCTTAAGACTTTATTCCACTTAAAATAGGAAAATACATCTTGCTTCATTTATAGATACACTGTGTAACTTTTCGGTCTGAGATGTCTGTCACCTGCTTGGTTACTATGGATACGCCTGGAATAGATTTAGACTTTATTGATCCACAAGGGAAATTACTTGGACACAGTAGCTCACACATCACAACATATTATAACACTAATAATACTTCTAAATAAATAAAAGAAATAATAGCAAAAGAACTGGTATCAATAAGACATAAATTACATAAATGTACAGTCAAATCAAATACCATAATATAAATAAATTAAATCACAATATTTGAATGTTCCACAATATGGCATTAATCAGCTCTACTTTACATTTATTCAATTACAGGTGGTTTTATAGCTCAAAAATACCCAGAAAAACAGACATTCTGACTGTGACCAGAGTCGCCTCTCCACAGATCTGACCTGTAACCTGGTTTGGTTTAAATAAATGTAAAGTACTGTGAAACATTCCAGACCCTCCACCAGAAAAGTTACACAATGCACCTTTAACTCTTTGCACTTAAAATAAGAAACAAAATCGAATGTTGGTTAAATGAAGAAAAACACACTTATTCCACTGGTAGATCTTTTTACTTGTCAGGTTGAATCTACTCAAATTTAAGTCATTTTAACTTACCTCGATATTGTTTCTTGCAGTAAATAGGATTACAGATGTCCCCATGTCCAGTGACAGTGTTACGATTATCATGAGATTATGTGATTTTGTGATTGTCCCAAATGAACGTGTGAATGGAACGAACTAGATCCTAGACCTTTTCATAGATTATAAGACATTCTCTGAGGTGAGTTTAAAGTTGCACTACGTAACTTTTATGAAAACAGTGTGATTTTAATTGTGTCAGGTTCGGTCCAGTTCGGACACAAATATCTTGATGTCTATTGGGTTTGGGTTGGATTCAATCTGTGCTGTCGGACGCAGGCCGGGCTTGGACAGAAAAATTAGGCCCAATCCACACTCTAGTTCACTTTAAACAAGTTAAATTACAAGGCGATAAAAAAGTTATCTTACAGTTGACAAACCACCTTCCCCTAAGTATACTGTGGTCCAAAGCAAAAAAAAAAGATCTGACGAAGGCTTTGTTGCCAAAACATTATTTAAAAATAAAAAAAAGGTTTTGGACATCGGTCATCTAAGTGTGCTATGAATTTTTTTACTTTTATTTTACTGTTCCTTGCATTTGCACCTCTACAAGAACTTTACTGTGCATTTTCTATTTCATTTGAACTGCTTCCCCCAACCCATTTTTGCCAGCCAACCTCAAAATGATTATGAACGTGCACAATGTAGAGCAATGTTGTCAACCATAAACCCTATAGTCAAACTTCACTTGATGTGATTGGCTGTTTAAAAAAACAAAAAGCAAAAAAAAAGCAAAAAACACACATTTGTGCATTGAATGCTCTCAGGAAGGTCTCGAAAATCCACAAATAAATGCCTGGTTCGTCACAAACCTGTACGGTGGTTTGAAAATACAGGTTCATCAGTTTGCAAATAAATGTAACTGCACTGACATTTGTGAATCATGTAACCATTTTCTTTTGAGTCGAGAAATGCTTTTGTGAATGTTGTTACATTTATTTGTACGTCATGAATTCTATTTGTGAATGTCGTTATGGTGTGATATTTACTTGATAATAAAGACACTCACCCCTCTCCATAGAAAAGCGTGTAATGTGGGGCGTTTAAAGCCCCCGCACACAGGGAGGAGGTGTTCAGATCCTAATGAAGCTGTTGGTGAGTCTCAGTTCAGTGGTTGACAAAAGCCCAGGGCCAGTGTCCTCCAGAGGCCCTCACACAGCTGCTGCACCATTCACAACACAACACAAGATGTGTACACAATGTCAGAGTAAATATACAGGTGTTCTAACTGTCCTGACACTGATACAGACATCTCAAGAGACTCTGAAAATACACTACCACGCAAGAGTTTGGACCTACTTCTCATTTATTTTCTTTATGTTTCCTATTTTTACTAGTGTTGTAGTCAAAACCGCACTAATCAAGACCAAGACCAGTCCGAGACCACAGGGTCCCGAGACCAGGACGAGACCAAGACCTCTGAGGGTCAAGATGGAGACAAAACCAAGACTTTTAAAAGGCAGAGACTGAGACAAGACTGAGACCTCTGAGGGTCAAGACCGAAACTTTTAAAGACCGAGACCAGGACAAGACCAAGACAAAAGCAAGACTTTTAAAGGCCAAGACCAACACAAGACCAAGACCTCTGAGGGTCAAAACCAAGACTTTTAAAGGCTGAGACCAGGACAAGACCTCTGAGGGTCAAGACCGAGACAAAACCAAGAGTTTTAAAAGCCGAGACTGAGACAAGACCAAGACCATGGCTCATCGAAGACCATGTTTGTTTGACCTTGTTGATTTTCGACATTTATTTGTACTTTACAGTTATTTTAGCACATATATATCAATGTTTTTATAAATCTATCTCTGTTTTATGACTCGTTGAGAGTCATACCTTGAGACTGAGACGAGACTGGGTCCAAGTGCCTTCAAAACTGAGTACAAAACTGAGTACAAAACTGAGTACAAACCGTGTACAAATGCGGTCGAATTCGTCTCGAGTACTATAACACTACTTTCAACACTATATATACTTACTAGGGATGTGACAGTAACTACAATGTCATGATATAGTATCGTTAAAAGTCTTTGAATAATATCGTGGACTGTCACTATATATCGAATCACAAGTTTCTTTGCTTAAATGCCTTGTTTTAAAGTAGCAACAGCTTATAAACATCGGGAACTACATATCCCATGATTAATTTCAGTGCAAACAACATGAAGAAATGTGTTTTTTACTTAAATTCTTGGGATTATGACAGTAATTATTTACACCAAAGTCTGGCCAAGGTATTTTAAAAGCAATAAGTAACCTTTCTACAATTCTATTAACTTCTCCAAAATATCGCAATAATTATCGTACTGTGAGATGCACATTGTGATAATATTGTACCGTGAGATTTGGATAAGTATTTACAGAAGACATCAAATATAAAATAAAAGATGTAGTGAAGAATTTTGTAGTAAAGAAAAAACTGAAATAAGTCAAGTAAATATTTCGTCTGCTGTATTTTAGATTCAGCTCCTCACAGTAGTCCTCTCTTTGCTTACTTCAGCCTTCTCTTCTGAAATGGTTTTCCCTTTACTGTCCCATGTCAGGGTTAAAATCTGGTGTTTCCAAAGAACAGAGACAAACTAAATCATATCTGAAGTAGTGCTGCTAGAAATGCAAATGGTAGAAGTAAAAGTATGCTGCCCTAATTAACAGCGGGCCATAGTACCGTCCATCTAAAAGACCAACTTCAGACACCGTAAGATAATAAAATGAATCCACCTTGATTAGAACTGCCCCCTCCCCTCTCTCCTCGTGCTTCCTTCATTGTTTCTCGGTGTCCCCAGTGTCCAGCAGGTCAGCAAAGGTCAGCAAAGGTCAAAGGTCCAGGAAGTCAGTGTGTCCTGAACAGATCATTAGGTCATTCTTAAAGTCAGATCAAGTGGAAAAGCTAAGACATTGGGCTTTTTTTTTTTTTAAGCATTAAAGAAGACCTACTGTGCATGTGTTTGCTGTATAGTTCTAATCTATGACCTATGGTAATACTCCCTACAACTGTACAACAACTCACCCTTATGTGACAGATAATACTCCCTACAACTGTACAACTCACCCTTATGTAACAAATAATACTCCCTACAACTATACAACAGCTCACCCTTATGTGACAGATAATACTCCCTACAACTGTACAACAACTCACACTTATGTAACAGATAATACTCCCTACAACTGTACAACTCACCCTTATGTAACAAATAATACTCCCTACAACTGTACAAAAACTCATCATTATGTGACAGATAATACTCCCTACAAGTGTACCACAACTCACCCTTATGTAACAGATAATACTCCCTACAACTCTATATGGAACAGAGAATACTCCCTACAACTGTACAAAAACTCACCCTTATGTGACAGAATCCTCCCTACAATCATACAACAACTCACCCTAAAGCAACAGATAATACTCCCTACAAGTGTACAACTCACCCTTATGTCACAGATAATACTCCCTACAACTATATTTTACTTATTTTTCTATTTTATTTGTACAGATACATTTATATAATTATGTCTTTCTCTTTCTTGCTACTTATTTACAATTTATTATAACCATTTACATTTTTCATTCTTTATTATTATTATTATATTATATTGTGATGTGTGAGCTGCTGTGTCCAAATCATTTCCCTTGTGGATCAATAAAGTTTGTCCAAGTCTAAGTCTAGTCACCTGATCCACCATGTGATCAGTCCCAAGCTTTAAAGAACTGCAGTGTGGGTCTGTTTTTTTCTTTTGTACATTTTTTTGTCTTTGAATCCAGCACACAGTTGTAACTTTTGCTGGATCTACATGTCTCTAGCAGAAAACTGCAGAGTCCAATGGGAGTTGATGTCACTGTAAACGTCATCTCAACAAAGAGCTGGGTAGCTGTCAGACCCTCCTATGGATAGATCATATTTTTTTCATTACTTTCAAAATGCCAAATCTTCTGCATATCATCGATTATGAAAATTTAATTTGAAAACAAAGTAAGTACAGAGCAGTGGGCGTGCACTGCAAATTTTTTTGATCTGGACAAGATTTTAAAACTTATATCAGGTTTTTCATCTTGTTTTCAGATTTATCATCTATTTACTAATTCAGAGACTGCTTCATTCCTTGTCTTGTTTATTTTAAGATAACTTGTCAAGTAAAATTATCTTAGTGCATGGACAGATCATTTCAGTACTTTTAGATCATTTTCAGATAGATTTAAGTGTTTATATCTTAAATTTTGGCCAATCTTTTTCGCAGTGTGCACTGGTGGTGGTGAAAACAGGAGTTGATTTGCAAATTTGCGTCTTGAAAATAAGTGATGAAAGATGACTCAAACATGCACAAACCACTCCATATACAACTTTGGTGAGTAACTGATGAGAGGAACCAACTGTAACATGGTAAAAAGCTCTTAAAGGTTGATTTTGCAGAATAGGATTGATTTAAAGCTGGAGTACCATGAAAAAAAGAAGCAGGTAGGTTTCTGTAAGTAGTTTCTACATACATGCATGTATTCACATGCATGTATGTAGATCACATGCACAGCTTTAGATCAGTGTTTTCAGATGAAGCTGGGACGAACCACAGACAAACTCAATCCTAACTGTCTTCCTGGTTTGCGGTTGAAACATGTGTTCTAAGGAGATCATTTCAGCTCAAATGACTTTAACCCTTTTCCCCCTGGAAACATCCGATTATTGTGCTGAATATAAGATTATGTAGAGTATAGCTGGGGTCTGGGGGGATGGTCCCATAGACGGGAGATTGAACATTTGCTGAGCTTCGACAATTCCCATGTCAACTCTGAAGCGTATCTCACCACAATGAGATTGAGGGGCTTGTAATTAGGTAAAATTTTATTGGTGGTAAGATACTATTGTAGCCACAGCTGCCCTAGGACAGACTGACAGAAGCAAGGCTGCCAATCTGCGATGTAGGTGAAGTACTTCTCAGTGGTCTCCCATCTGAGTACTAACCAGGCCCAACTTTAGGCAGCAAATGCTCAAATCACGTAACTTCAAAATCTTAGTCTGTTCAGAGACAGATTGAATATGTGGCTTCAGAATCTATGGAGTCATTTGTCTGTGTGTGTCCGTACTTCCCTGAACACAACAGAGTCGCGTCACTTGTGTTTGTTTACATGCAGACACAGATCCAAACACTGAGATTATATTCACGACATTTTGAGTCATTAAAAGGACATTTATTAGTGCAGATTTGTGATGTGAGGAGGAGCTGTATGACGGTGAGTGTTGGAAATATGTCGACTCTGAAGCTAGTTTTAGTCATTCGTTATGGGTTAGCTGCTGTAGCTCTCGCAATAAACAGACTGTTTTCTATTGGTCTGTTCTAAAGTGACTAATTGATATTTGCTATGGACTGCACTGAATGTAAATGAGCTGTGAAAGACGTGTGAATTATGACATTTGCGCATATAATTAATTACCGACGTATTTGGCTAAAGGCTAAAGCGCTACTTTCTTTACTAGTTATGGGTCCGTCGCGAACGAAATTACTCTTAGAACCGTCGGGACGACGGGAGACTGATCTTATTGAGCCGTGTTTTCTTTTCTCTCACTTTTTCTCTTCACGCACGTGCAATCGTGGTTTGAAGCGGCTGAAAACGAAATTTGAAAATTTGTGTATGTAGGATAAAAAAACAAAAAAAAAAAAAAAAAAAAAACGAGCATTGACTGTATTTAGCAAAAATAAATAAGTCAGTCCTTTTTCAGTCCTGGTTTAACCTGGTTCAGTCATCCAGTTGCTTTATACGTTTTAGTCCTGCTTGCAAAAAACAATTGAAGAGCTGCTTGAGAGCCAAAAGAACAGCAGCTTTTAGTGAGCAAAAGAGCCGGTTTCTAAAAAGAACTGGAATACATCACTAGTGTCTAGAATGTGATGCAAAATGCCATTAAGTCAACTACTGTCTGTAAATATGCAGAATAACAATAAATGTTGCCTAAATAAACCTTTAAAATCCAGAGCCAAACCTAGTTTTTTTAAACAATTCAACATTTACAGTGAATTTTACATGGTGATTATATCGGCTAGTGTTAGTTTCTGAGTACTAACCAGGCCCAACTCAGCAACTCAAATCTAACCAAGTTGAGATGACTTGAATTAAGAAATTTTCATCGTGATTTCAGTAAATGTCACTTGACAAGTACAATTATCTGCCAATAGAACAAGACTTTTGTACTGAAAATAAGAAAATACATCTTACCACACTAAAGAAAAGAAAAACAAGTCTTTGCACTCAAAATAAGAAACGAAATTGAATGTTGCTTGAATTTGGAAAAACACACTTATTCCATTGGTCGATCATTTTACTTGTCAAGCTGAATCTAGTCACAGTCAGCCTTACCTAGATAGTGTTTTCTGCAGTGTAGCTTTTGAGATCTGACAAGATCAGGCTTTGACAAGGAGGTATGGAAGAAACTGGTGCAGATTCTTCCAGAATGGTGGATTTGACTGAAAACAAATGGGTGACAGCTTTCTCTTTGTTTTACACACAGGAGCTCTACACTCTTGTATCAGGTGGTGGACAAAAAGAAAGCTTAAAGATTCCGAGGCCTGTTTACACAAGAACGCTTGCGAGTACAAACGACAAAATATTTTATCATTTTATTTATAATTTTTATTTATATTATATTATTATTTTATAAAAGTGCCTTTTATTTAGACTGTAATGTTTTTGGAGCCAGGCTGCCGCCACCTAGTGCCTCTGCTCAATTTCATTTCTCTCCAGCAACTAGGTCAGGAATCAGAATACACTAGATGGTTTGCAAAAACCCTGGAAGTGCTATTCCGGGCACCAGCCAATCAGTGAAGAGCCATATATTCAGTGTTGGCAACAATTCCCGAGATCGAGGATTTAAAGCCGGAACAAAGAGAATGTTTGGTGAATTTTATCAAGGGGAAAGATGTTATTGTCCTTCTTCCTGTGGGATTTGGAAAAAGCTTAATATACCAGTTAGACCTGTTAGTGTCACATTACATATGTCATGACCAAATAGCAGCGATTGGTTAAAAAAAAAGCACCCGTCTACCATCGAGTGAATGAATCCTAAAGCTGCGAGGTCAGACTGGTTTCTACAAAGTGAAACCGGTTGATGAATCAGGCTAACGTTTTTGGGGCTTAAAAACGCAAAAATCTGAAACCGCCCTCCAAAGTGGAAAAGTTGAATAGTCTCCGCCATAGTGTTTCCGTCTATGCTGCCCAAGACGCAAAACTCTGGTCAGATCTGCTCACGTCGCGTACACGTTTACGTCGCATACATCACCACCTACCGGCACCACCCAGCCATCTGGCATGCACACCCAATCGAATTCCACACACTTTTGCGTCACCGTATGCACGCAGATTTCCGCCCTCGCTCGTCTAAACGCAGAATAAAAAGTGAAGACGCAACATGACTTTTGCGTCTTCTGTCCAGACCATCATCATATAAACGTAGCCTTGAAGTAACATCTGTTTTATTTATTTGTTATTTATTGTACTACTGTGCATTTTCATGAGCGGAACAAATTTAAAAATGAAATAAAATGAATGAAAGTCCAGTAGCCCAACTTTTATGTCTATGGGATGAGAATTTGACAAAACCGATGGAACGGACAAACCTATGAAGCACCGATGGACAAACGGGGAGGAGACAGGGACAGGCAGGGGCAGGTTGATCCCGTGAGCGAGGCCTCATTTGGGAGGACGGAGCTGGACCGCGGGGGGTGGAGGAGCTTAGACACTCTACGATTTGGAAAATAGGGGTCAGTGACATTATAATTCTCTACTGAAATCGCATTCCCAGATTTGCACCACAGTCTGACGTTTAACCTCCATCGCCAGGAGCAGGTCCACCCCAGAGACTCCTGGACGGGGGGGACGAGGTCGAACGTCTCCCCTGGGTCTGGACCAACTAGAATTTAGGATCAGTTTTGACGGATTTGAAATTGTTTTTGAATGATAGAAATGTGCGTACTGTGAGATATAATGGAAAACTCACCGACGTCTATGGAGATTTGGAAGAATTTTGTGAAAGAAGATTAGCACAAACCTTCTGGTCTCATCTCTTGTTGTTCGGTCTTGGATTGCAACAAAGGAAAACCAACTTTTAGATATTTGATCATAAATCTTTAATCCTAAAGGGATAAGTAGAGTCTCTTATAAGTGTTTTTCAATGTTGGGGACCCTGACATTGCTTTAGAGAGGCACTCCTGACCAAGATCCTGCCTCGTGATGTTGGTGGTGGTCTCGTCCATAAAGTGCTCCTCTGTGTTTCTAAAGTGAACACACCTTCACATGATGATTGATGATTGCTTAAAGCTACCGGCTACTGTTTGTGGTTTTATTTTAACAAAGTTACATGGCACTAACAAGCCAACTCCTACTGCAAAATAACCGACGCAGCGGTCAAAGACATTTTGGGACCCTAACCCTAACTTAGTTTACCAGTTACTACTTACTAACAAAGAGTAATGTTCAATATGTTGATGTAATTGGAAGTACAAAACAGTTAAAAATCCACAAAGGACAGACACAAAAATGCGACAAACTGAATAATATCCGAAGGAGCGGTGCAAGTTTGGAGAGAAGCAGGAGTCACAATGAGGTGCCAGTGGCAAAAACAGTGGCAAAAGTGGCAAAACACTTCACCCAAATTGCCTAATATGAATGTGGCAATTGTGTGAAGTGTCTTGGTCAGAGGGGCTCATGGTACAGATTTGCAGTCCCATTTCCGTCAGTCTGCCCCAGGGTCGCTGTGGCTTTAATAGTAGCATACGACCATCAAGTGTGGAGTGAATAAATCTTGTGATGTAAAGTAGAGGTCTGCACAGGACAGGATTTTCAGAATCAGAAAGAATTGTAGTTTTCATTCTTGCTCCCGCCTAGCCTGATTCATCAGCCGGTTTCACTTCATAAAAACCGTCTGACCTCGCAGCATTAGAATTGGTTCGCTCGACGGTCTGTGGGTACTTTTTTAAAATTTTATTTAACCAATCACTGCTATGTGGTTGTGATGTATGTAATGAGTTAACTGGTATATTAAGCTTTTCCCAAACCCCGTAGGAAGAAGGGCAATGGCGTCTTTCCCCTTGATAAAATTCATCAAACATTCTCTTTGTTATGGCTTTAAATCCTCGATCTCAGGAATCGTTGCCAACACAGAATATATGGCTCTTCGCTGATTGGCTGGTGTCTGGACTCGCACTTCCGGGATTCTTGCAAACTGTCTAGCGTATTCCGATTCCTGACCTAATTGCTGAAGAGAAATGAAATAAAGTGCAGGCATTAGGTAGCACCAGCCTGGTTAGCTCCCGCCCGCATCTGCAATATTTTGTCCCACTTACACCCGCAAATCCCGCAAGATGGGGACGTTTGCTTTCTTAAGCACAATCAAACCCGGAAAAGCGGAAAGGAATTGTCTAAAGTGTGTGCAAGATTAGGCCACATCCGCAAGTTTAGGTTGCTTAAAATGTTTTTATTAATAAAATATCCAGCACAGATTATGTATGATAGGCAAACATTCATCATTTGTATATTTTACTTTACACTCATATTTAGTTTGTTGGACTGCAGTCTATCATCCCACCCGCCCATTCCCGCATTGTGCAGTCCTGCTCCCGCCAGTGCCGCTAGGAGCTTTTAAAATGTGTCCCGCTCCACACTGTTTTGCGTCTATGTCCCGCAGAGTACAGGACTCTAATGTAAAGCCTGAAGGCGCTATATAAATCCAATGATTAATTCATTAAAAAGAGGCGCAAATGTTTACATCATTTCATATTATCCACATAATGCATTTGTCACTTGTAGACTTCATCACAGTGGGAAGAAAAACCAAACAAGCCCAGAAGTTACTCAATAAAATGCGCCTGTAAAATGAGTTGAGGGCTGAGTAGAGAACATCTACAGTGACAGGGGAAGTCCCTGTCTGGAGGAACAGTTTTGACAGGTGCAGTGTGAGCAGACATCATCTTATGTGTGGACCAGATGAACCCAAGAGATCTACAATCCTCAAATGTCGAAACTCACAAATCATCTCCTTCATTTCTTCCACTTCGTTTGTTCTACACTGCAAAAAACTACACTCACTCAAAACACACTTGACTACAGTCTCACTAAATTTGTTTTGCCAAAGTCAATTTACATTTCAAATGTTTTCTGTCTATCTATTTCAAATCATGCTTTCAATCTGAATAGTTTTTAGATGTAGGTAATTCATGGATTGTTTTACCTGTTTTTTGGGGGGGTTTGTATTTCTGGCCCATGTTACACTATTTTCTGATTTTCTCACCATTAGAATCTAAATTTCAGCCTTGGAATAGCCAAATTCTACTGAACAAAAGGTAAAAAGTAGCTGTTAACTTGAAAACTACAATTTTGAGCTTTGGAGATGTAGACAGACTAATAATAAATGGTTACTCAAAACTGTGTGAATGAAACAAAACACAACTCCAGGTTTGTTTTCAAGGAGGTAACAACATTATAACATGACTTACAGCTCACAAGAGTCAATTTGGGAAATATAGGACCTTTGTTGTTTCTTTTTTGGGGTTGCTTTTGAATATTTTAAAGAAAGCTAAATTATCCCATGAGCCCAGTGCATATATTTCAGTTAGAAACAAAACTGAAACTAGTAAAAATATGATCAAACTAGTATTTCAGCAGGATATTTAGCTCTTCTTTCAAACCTCTCTACCTGACTGACTGTGCCCTATATTTTCCTATTCTCCCACCACTTTACTCTCTGTGCCATTCTTCTGGCCTGGCTGCCCATTTTTTACCCACTCATCTCCCGTATCTTTATCTTTCATAATACATGTCCATAGAGTGCTCATGTCCCAGCTGCTCGGAGCTTTTGTCACAGTAGAATATTCTATTTAAATTTAACACTAACTTCAGATCGGGTTTTGCCGTTTTCGTATAAATTATGGCTCCAGTATATCTGACCTCAAAGCTGTGCCTCATATTAATAAGTGTATGAGGAAGATTTGGATTGTTACCAAGGCAATAAACAATTCAAAACTAAATATTCTATCTTTTGAATGGTGAAAAGTACTAAAAATGGCACCCTGAAACCCACAAACATATGAACACTTCTATGCTTCTCAGTGTATTCAAATAGTACTTCAACTTTTCTCAGTAACACTAGCATATTTTTGCCCAGTGTATTTTTGTTGTTGTATTTTTAAGAAATTCTTCGAGTGAATATTTATTACAAACTGAACTTTTTTGGTGAGGTCCAAGATGCCTTTTATTTACATACAAATCATCTCAAACTCGTCTCTAGAGCAAAAGTTTATCTCCGGCATTTGACCCATGCACCCATGCAGTAACACACGGGTTCAACCGGCACCCACAGTACCATTTTACTCATTTTGAAATATCTTGAAGTATATTTAAGTAAACTGAAGTATCCTGAAGTATCCTGAAGAATCTTGAAGTACCCTGAAGTCTTCTCAAGTACCCTGGAGTATCTTGAAGTATCCTAAAGTATCCTGGAGTATCTTGAAGCATTTTAAAGTATTGTGAAGTATCCTGGAGAGTCTTGAAGTATCCCGCAGTAACTTGAAGTATCTTCAAGCATCCTAGTTTCCTGAAGTATCCTGAAATATCTTGAAGTATCTTGAAGTATTCTGAAGTACTGTGAAGTATCCTAGGAGTATCCTGAAGCATCCTGAAGTATCTCGAAATATCCTGCAGTATCTTGATATATCTTAAAGCACCCTGAAGTTTCCTGAAGTATCCTGAAGTATCCTGAAGTATCCTGAAGGATCCTGAAGTATCCTGAAGTATCCTGAAGTGTCTCGAAATATCCTGCAGTAACTTGATATATCTTAAAGCATCCCGAAGTTTCCTGAAGTTTCCTGAAGTATCCTGAAGGATCCTGAAGTATCCTGAAGTATCCTGAAGTATCTTGAAGTATCTTGAAGTATCTTGAAGTATCTTGAAGTATCCTGAAGTATTGTGAATTATCCTGGAATATCTTGAAGTATTCTGAAGTATTTTGGAGGCTTAAGAGCATGCTCTATAGCCCGGAAAATACGGTATATGTGGTGGAACTATCTGGATACACATCTCACTAGTTTCACTAATGTTATATGGATAATACTCTGTTGCATTGTAAAAGAATGGAAAATGCTTACTTGCCCAAAATAAATACATAAATAAAAAAAGTTCAGTGTTTTAGTAAAATGAGTAGTCCAACCTGTTATATTGCATAGACACTTTAAAACCTGCAGCACTGAACACTCCAAACATGTGAACTCCACACAGAGACCCCACACTGTTCCTAGACTCTATCCTGGGACCTTCTCGCTGTGAGGTGAGACAACTCCACCACTGTAAAAATATTTTTCTAGACAAACAGAGCTCAGCAGTGATCGCCTGCTCTGGTTCTGCATATACACTTCCATTCATTTTACCCACAGACTTTTCAAAACCTTCAAATATTAAGAGTTCAGAAGCATCGCAGAAACTAACCAGCTACACACTCACTAATATCCATGATGCAGTTATTTTAATGCGCCATTCTATTGTGCTTGGGGCTCCGAGAAAACTGACCTCCACCTTGAGAAAGTGCAATGGAACAGCCAGTCAAATCAGCACACACAGTAAATGGGGAGAATTGTCTTTTCGTCATTTGATGTTAAGTTGTGTATGTGTAGAGAAAGTGTCTTCTAAAAACTTTGTAGTGACATTTACACTTTCTTTTCTTAGACTTTATTTGATGTAGACAGAAGGTTTTTCTGAACATGTAATATTCAAACTGCCAGAATTGAGACACCGACAGCTAACGTTGGCTAATAGACTCTATTTATTAGCAGGAGGTCGGGAGAACTGACTGGGATTTATCGACTACTGACAGTCAATAGAAGGCAGCATGAGTTCAAAAAGGACAAAAATAAGATTCTGTGAAATATTTGTGTAACTTAGTGGTTTATAAAATTACAGAAACTGATGAAAAATATATATATAGGCTTTGAAATCATTAGTTACCATGTAGCTGATTAGCTCTGAGTTTTCAAAGTTTAAATACTGGGACTGATCTGTGTGTATATATATATATATATATATATATATATATATATATATATATATATATATATATATATATATATATATATATATATATGGGAAAAATGTATGAGAAAATTAGTTGGAGTGATTGGTCACTGTTAAGCTGCATTATAGGTGCACTACGTAACTTTTTCTTGGGAGTCCGTCACCTGCTTGTTTCTATAGATATACCATTGCTCTGCCTGAAATGTTCCACAGTATGACATTAAACAGTAGGGCTGAAAATTGTGATCTCAGACAACACGACTTTGGGAGCATCAAAGACGTGTTTTTTTTTGCAGTGCTCCTGAAGCCCAATTTATAGATTTATGGATCTGCGTCGAAGTAATTCACCGCCACAACGCTCAGAGGCGAGGATTTAGACCTGGTGTTCATGTAAAGTTGAACATGAACCATCTCCACAGAACAGACTCATCATCAGCAGCACATCCTCTGTCACAGAAAGAACACACATATTCCACTGAGTCGTGTCCTTTAGTCCAACAGAAACTGAATCACATCAGCGCACAAGGAGTGAGTGATTTTGCAGCACCAATTGTTTATGCAAATGAGCCATGTGGTTTTGAGTTTTGTTTCTTTAAAATGTAAATGTAAAATGTATGTAAATGTAAATGTGCACAGAAGCTGCATTAAATCAATGTATATTGAAAGAAAGGAAAGCGAAGTATAGGGAATGTACACTGAAAGATGGTATAGAGCCCTTATTGTCTGCGTCGCTTTATTTTTGTATGTGTTTGAACATTTTGATACATTTATAGAACAAAACAAAACAAAAATGCAGACCACAATAAAACTGAATAATGTTCAGAGCATCTAGTGTAAGCAGCTCCTGAGTAAAATAATAATGATCTATCTTCACAGTATTTGCACTGTCAAGTACTTAGTGTTTTGGTGTAATTGGCCCATTTCCTCCAATACCTGTTACATTTAGTAGTAGAAAGTCTCAATGAAAATGTCAGTCTCTCCATGTCATAAATTTCGTTAACTACTTTGATCCAGTCAATAAGTTCAGGTGCATCTTTACCCTGTATGCGTAGTTACAGTTCAGTGTCAAATCGTTGGTGCAGGATTCTGGTATGATGAAAGTTTCTGTGATGTTTCCAAATGTTCACATGCACTGAAACTTGATTTGAAATAAATAAATTGTGGATGAAATCGAAATCGCAACATCTGCCAGAAAAATCGCAATTCAGTTTTTTCTTCAAATCTTTCAGCCCTAGTAAACACATCTAGTTTACATTTATTCAATTACAGGTGGTTTTATAGCTGAAAAATTCCTAGAAAAACAGACATTCTGACAGTGAGCGGGGTTACCTCTCCACAGATCTGACCTGTAACTTGGTCTGGTTTGGTCTCCATGATGATAAAAATGTTTAATACGATACTGTGAACCATTCCAGACAAAAGCAATAACATCTCCATGGAGAAAAGCGTTTGACGGACCCTCCACCAGAAAAATGACACATATAAAGACTCTTGGTGTGTGTGTGTCATAGGTCATCAGGATAAACACCACGAGCAGTTGTTGTGTTAACCTCCAGCACCCTCCTGCCCCCGGCCTCCCTCACCGACCAATCGTGGCGCTCCGAGGTCACGGCGGGGCCCAATCGGAGCGCTCCGTCGCGGCCTGTGTGGTGCGTGTTTTTCTCTCGTTCTCGGGTCTGGGGTGGCTGCATTGCGTGACCAAGTAAATCGCGGCCGTCAGCTGATCTGCTCAATAATGCAGCGTTCGGGCAGGTGTGGGAGGGGGGGAGGAGAGAAAGGAGGGGGAGGGAAGACGGGGAGGAGGGGGGGGGGGGTTCAGAGGTCGCCAGCGAGCCAGTAAACGCGTCGAGTGTCGGTACGGCGCAATTGCATGGCCCAAGGCGTGTTTGGATATAGACGCCCTCGAGAGAGTAGAGCTCAGAAGACAAAATGGCGGTTAGAGTAGTAGAAGATCAGCCTATAGAAAAACAATGGAAGAGATGGGAGTTTCTAGAAAGAGCAATAGCAGCACAATATCTCCCATAGCGTTCGGCTCCAGTCAAATGAAGCTCACTGAAGCTACCAGTTATACACCGCAAAAACTGTAGGGTTAAAATTTCAGGGTAAAATATTTCAGAATTGTTTTAAAAAAGTGTTATCTTAACTATTTGAAAGTTCAATGGGGGTTTGAGTTGGGATTATTTACCAGAGTTGATATGACTGAAGCTAATTCCCCTTAGTGTTACTTCAACTTCCATTAGTGTTACTTCAACAACCCCTAGTGTTAATTAACTTCCCCTAGTATTCAATTCAACTTCCCTTAGTGTTAATTCAACTTCCCCTAGTGTTAATTCAACTTCCCCTAGTGTTAATTCAACTTCCCCTAGAGTTAATTCAACTTCCCTTAGTGTTAATTCAACAACCCCAGTGTGAATTCAACTTCAACTAGTGTTAATTCAACTTCCTTTAGTGTTAATTCAACTTCCCCTAGTGTTAATTCAACTTCCCTTAGTGTTAATTCAACTTCCCCTAGTGTTAATTAAACTTCCCTTGTTAAATTCAACTTCCCTAGTGTTAATTCAACTTCCCTAGTGTTAATTCAACTTCCTTAGTGTTAATTCAACTTCCCTCAGTGTTAATTCAACTTCCCTTAGTGTTAATTCAACTTCCCTTAGTGTTAATTCAACTTCCCTTAGTGTTAATTCAACTTCCCTTAGTGTTAATTCAACTTTCCTTAGTGTTAATTCAACTTCCCTTAGTGTTAATTCAACTTTCCTTAGTGTTAATTCAACTTCCCTTAGTGTTAATTCAACTTCCCTTAGTGTTAATTCAACTTCCCTTAGTGTTAATTCAACTTCCCTTAGTGTTAATTCAATTCCTTAAGTGTTAATTCAACTTCCTTAGTGTTAATTCAACTTCCCTTAGTGTTAATTCAACTTCCCTTAGTGTTAATTCAACTTTCCTTAGTGTTAATTTGGCAACTCCCACCCACCACTTTAAACTCCTGTGAGAGAAGACCAGTTTGAACCAGTTTTGTATATAATTTGATCTTAAATTAACTCAAATAAAGTGTAAAAATAAAACAATAAAACACCTCTGTGTGTTGTTTAGCTAAATCAGAAAAACCCTGCAAAGTGTTATCCGTTTACTCTCAAAACATTAATATAACTCTTGATTTCTTCTGAACTTTAGTCCAATGTTAATTAATATTTCCAAAAAAGTTAAATTAACTCTAGAGCATGTTGGACTCACACAAAAAAAAAAAGAAAAGAAAAAAGATTGAGTTGTGATTTTCTTTATTTAGTCCAAATTTTTCTTGGCACAGTTGGACTAGTAAATAAGGTAAAGCTCATTTAAATTTTAGTTTTATATTGACATTACTACTTAAAATATCACAGTGCTGTTTTATTTGAAGATGTATAAAAATAAAATAAAATAAATAAATAATGTATATTTTTAAAATGTATTTAGACTTTACTTCGTCCAACTTTTGAGTAATTTTGGTCTTGGTTTAGTCACAGTTTCACTATAGGCAATTTTCCTTTTGTGTTTTCATTTGACATTAAAATATCACAAAGAACTTTACAGATTTTAGTCGTGATTTGCACTTTTTAGTCAAAATATGGATATAGTTTTAGTCTGTTTAATTTCTGTTTGTCTTTTTAAATTTATTTTTTTATTTTTTGGCACAGTTGGACTTGTACATTAGGTCATGTACATTTTGTATTTATTTTGTATTTTTTTTTAATCAGTGTTTTTATTGCATTTATAAACATTTAAAAATAAATAAATAAATAAATAAAAATCAACCCCACACGCATGGACACACTTGCACACACTCACACATAGACACACACTCAGCCACTCAGCTACACAACCACACACACGTCCACTCACACCCAGACATACTTTTATTCAACACTACTATCTAAACTCTCACAATATCATCTTTACTGCAGTAGTAAACACAGTATTAATAGTATATATAGTATTCTGCATGTTTTTGTCATACCTTGCAGCCCTCGAGCTCAAATTTCAACTTAGAGAGCAGCCGTTGAGTTTGTGTGTCGTAGTGTTCTTTATTCATTCAAACATTTTCAATTATAAATCAGTGTTGTGGTTTTGCAGTTCGTGCGTGGAACAAAAACTGTCACAACTTCACATGTGGAACACTCCCTGATGTTTAAACATGAGAACACGAGAAAACCAACAAATGACTTTCAAAGTCTTGGTTCATTTTGCTGACGCTCCAGTTCTAGAATATTTTTTAGTATCTTGTTTTGTGTTTAAAATTGTGAAAAGGTCAGTAATTAGTTGGAAAAAAAAAACACTGAAAGACTGGAAAATTTGAGTACAACTTTTTGGACTTTCTTCTTTTGCAGGTCAAATTTTAGTTCTTCCAATAAAATTAAAAAACATAAGTAAACAGATTGCGACACACTTAAATGTCCTAAAATTACAAGTATTCTGGTAATTTAATAAAAATAAGTGTAGTTTGAGCGATCTGGAACACTTTTATTACACGTGGCAGTATTAGTTTATATCGTATTTCCGAACTTTCATCATGTCCAAACGGCGCGTAAACCCGCAGTGAGACCATACCATAATTACTGAAATGATTAAAGACGAGTGCGCACGCGTCTGCCTCTCTGTGTGCGCGCGTTCTGCTGACTGTCAGCTCTGTGGAACGCTGCGCCATCATTAATAAAAACGATGACTAATACTGGCCCTAAATTATTTGCTGAGAGCGCGCGGTGCGAAAAAGCGTAATGCGGAAAAGTGGTATATTAAGTTGCACGAACTCATATTTATATTTTTAAAAATACGAACTAATTATAGGAAAAATCTTTCAAATGAGACTTGTGTATTTATTTTCCACGAATCAACTACCGATGTGTACGTGCATAAATGTTTATTTCCTAATTTAATTACTATTCATAATCAATTATCTCACAACAAATAATTTCATTTCAAACTTCGTACAGCGTCCTTGTGTGCCCTCAAAAACGCGCCACATACATAAATAATATTAATATGTCGCATTGGTTATTTTTATTTCATGTTTTTTATGGTGCGTAAAAGTTGCACGTAAAAGTTGCGCGTAAAAGTTGTGCGTAAAAGTGCAAGAGACGAGGTTACTCCTGCGCGCCCCGGAATTTGAAGCTGGATAAACGCTTCGGTACAAAAGTGACAGCAGGGCTTTTTTTTTTTTTTCCCCAAAGTGCACCATCTGCGTAACCGGTGCCATTACGCACACATGCCCAGCGCTGTTTAAAGACAATGTAGGAGAAGCTTCGTTTTTACGCACAATAATTTCACAAAATATTGCAAAAATAAAACGATTGGATTTTCATAATAAATAATAAAACTAATCCCATAAAACCTCACTTTCATTTGTATTACATTTCAATTCATTATTTTTTATTTTTCGTCTTTATTCCCTTGTGCCAAAATATGACACGTTGACCCAAGACCATTAAACTAATCTACATTATGAAAATCTGCACGCGCGCACTGCAGTTGGTGATTTCCACTGGGGCTCGCGCACGGAGGGGAACCTCTGTCGACCCCACCCGAGAACCAAGAGTCCCCCGCTCCACTCTTTTACGCGCGGCCCGTTACGCATTCGCCTCCCGAGTTGTGACCACAGTACGGGGCCCGCGCGCGCTATGAGATCACGTAGGTCACGAGGATCAGGGCTGACGTCGATTTGATGGAAAACCCGGATCACGAGCAGCTACGTTTGTAAAACACGAGCTTTAAGGCGAGATTTAAGCAGCCCACGGTCTTTAGGCGCATTACGAGGCGCGCGTGGATGTACAAGCAGAGAATAGAACAGGGGATTTCTTCAAAGCACTGCGTCTGGGTACTTCTAGAAACATCAAGTACTCAAAACAGCCCAGAGAAAAAATATTTAGCCTATAATTATTAACACAATTAGAATTCACACAATAATTTGCAGTTACGTTGCATTGTTTTAAAGGAGATCGGTGCAAAAATGCGTCAAGTTGCGATATTTATTTATTTAAGTTGTCTGATATTTACTCAGTCATAAAGGAAAAGCTTATAACAGTAATTTACATAAAAAAAAAATAAAAACAAAACCACAAAAAAAACAACAAACAAACAAAACAAAAAAAAGTTTTAAAATAACTGTAGTTAAGCTGTTAAAATGAGGAGACCGTGCGCTCTGAATTTTTGCATTTCTTTTTGTCCACCATCTCGTCACTCACTTATTTTCAATCTTAGAAAAAAATAAAATATAGGCCTACATATAGTATTGTTCTCTGTGCTAAAAAGACAGACTCTACAGTGCATAACATTATTTGTACCAGTTATAGTTATTAATTGTTTACAAGCCAATAACATAAATAAATAAATAAATAAATAACTTAATTAATTAATTAAAAGATCCTATAACTTGTGGTAATAAGCTACTGAATCAATGCATGTTTAGGCTGTTGTTGTTGAGGCCATGTGTAGTTCTAGCCTAAAATATGCTGCACATTTCAACTGTTCATATATTTCAGTCATTTGAGGTGTTAAATGGCCCATATGACTCTATTTTCTGATCGATGTTGTAATGTTTCCTCTTCTCAAACAAACCTGGAGTTGTGTTTGTTTTATTCACACATGTTTAACACACAAACCCTGAGTATTTAGGCTTAAGAGCACATGCGTCCCGTTCTCACGTCTCTGCACTGGCCGCTGTGGTTCAGAGAATAGACTTTAAAGCGGCTCTGCTCGTGTACAAGTCTCTCCATGGCTTTGGTCCAAAGAACATCTCTGACATGTTAGTGCCGTATAAACCATCTGCGCTGTGAGGAGCTCAGGGCCCGGCCTCCTGCTGGTGCCCAGAGTCACGACTGAACACTGGGAGTCAGAGTTTCAGATTCATGCAGCTAAAACCTGGAACAGTCTGAACATGTGAGACAGACTCTACTCTGACTCTGTTTAAATCCAGGCTCAGAACACGTCTGTTTAGCTGCAGATAACTGAAAGATTTGTATTCTGCTCTGTTCTCTTGGCTCTCATTTAATGTCTCCCTTTTTAATTCTATGATGATAATTTATGTTTTGATTTATTTGTTTTGTGATTTTAATGTATTTCTTATTCTGTAAAGCACTTTGAATTACTTATGAATTGTGCTATACAAATAAACTTGACTTGCCTGAGTCTGCCTGAAAACAGAGGAAGTGCTCCACTGTGTTTTTAAACTCCATACACCTTCACTAGATTCATTTGCAGATCTCTACTGAACCAAATGTAACTTTGAACTTGAAAACTGCGTGACATCAGGAGGTGGAGCAGAGCATTTTGAGCTTTTGGAGATACAGACAAACTAATAATAATCATCTTTCATTTATTTAATTACAGGTGTTTTTATGGATAAAAATCCAGTGACACTTCACCTCTCCACAGATCTGACCTGTAACTTGTCCTGATGGCCTCACCTGCTTTTCTACATAATAGACATGACATGTATGTGGTGAATGACATGTACTAAATTATATTGTCATTGTAAATTCTCAAGTATTTTTTGTAGATAATGAAGACAGAAAGAAGTGCTTGTCCCAAAATGTCAGCTGCCTGTCAGAGTTTGAGTGTGTGAGTTTATTATGACAGAGGTGTCAGAGGAAGCTCCAGGCCTGTGGACGTGAGGACGGGGTAATATCTGAGAGACAGAGGGAAGAGGGGTGTGTGTGTGTGTGTGTGTGTGTGTATGGGGAGAGGAGGGGGGAGTGGGCTTGTTCAGCTCTTGTCTGACTTCAGTATCTCAGACAGTGGACTGGGTCAGTGCTGGAGACTGTGTCTGAAACCCTGAAGGGGCTCTGAAGATCATGGTGAGGATCCACCACATGTTTCTGTGTGAAGAACTGAAGAAGCATGTGGAGACCTTCTGCCCCCGACTGCTGGAGGCCATCACCAACCTCAGGGCTGAAGTGAAGACTTCTCTGAACACACAGAAGTGTCAAAACAACAGTTGTGATGTGCTCTGACAGAGAGACCTCCACATGTCAATAATGAAGAGGATGTTTATTTATCATGGTCCCCACTGGCTTTACCCAAGCAACAACTAATCTAGGGATACAGATAAAAACCTTAACAAATTATAATTGGACACGCCTTAAAGAAACTGTAAGATTTTGATTTTACATTTCATAAACTTATCTAACCATGTCCCAGAGAGTAGAAGCAAATAATCCACTGTGTCATGTTTCTGTTCACTGTTTCATGTTCTGATTGACATGTGAGTGTGTTCTGTTTTATTCTGCCTCTTGGCCAGTTTGTTGTTGCAAATAAGAAGGTGTCCTCATTTGACTTACCTGGTAAAATATTGAGTAAATAAATAAAGATACAAGGTAAACATATTCAATTTTACATCTACACAATAACTATAACTATACTATACTATTATTATACTATACTATACTATATACTATACTATACTATATCTATATTATTACTATACTATACTATAACTATAACTATACTATACTATAAATGTACTATTACTATACTATAATTATACTATACTATACAATACTATAACTATATTTAGGGGTGTGCAAAAATATTGAAATATCGATATATCGTGTCGCTTAATGTGATGATACAGTATCGATATCGTGGGCTGCTGTATCGATATATAACCAAGAGTATTTTTTGGTATATTTTACTAAATTACTTTGTTACAGAGCTACAGTTTTGTTGTTTGTTCAGAGGAAGGAAACTTTTTTATGCGACACATTTGACATTTTCACTGTTTTGAGGATAAAAATGTTTGTGTTTCATATGAAATTTGCACAAGAAGTGATTTAACAAAAACTTTTAGTATCACACATGATTTAAACTTTATTTTTATTAAACTGTATCGAATTGATTTGAAATATATTGTACTGAATCAAAAGTGCACTGTATCGAGATACGTATCGTATCGTGGCCTATGTATCGAGGTATGTATCGTATCGGCAACTTCTTAATGATACCCATCCCTAACTATATTATACTATAACTATATTATTACTATACTATAACTATACTATACTACTGACAACAATTGTAATGCTGATTGATTGTTAATTGCAAAAACATTAGACATGATGGCTCATTTACTTTAATATAAATAAGCCTCACATGAGTCTCTTATTTGAGTTGCCAATATCAATGCTGAAATCCAGTTGGTTTAAACCTAAAAGAACTCTCTCTGATCTGAATAGTCACTACCTAAAATGTATCTCTTGTGTCCACCTTGAGAAATGTTACGTAGTGAGGCTTTAAGTCCCAGAGCCCTTGTATAAAAACAGGCAGAACTGAAATCCCATAAAAGTGAATGTTATTTTTCCTGTTGAGTCCAAAAGCATTTGTGTTTGACAGACAAACAGAGAGATGAGATGTGAGCGGGTCACAGGGACAGTGTGTGGTCTGATGAAAAACACAACAGCACTAACCTGCCCAGCTACGCCCCAAAGGGAATCATGGGTAATTCTTGTGGAGTAATACAAAACATCTTTTGATTGAGCATAAAATGGTGTTACAAAGTTCAAACAGTGCTCACGGGTTTGGATATTGCAGAACGGCCACACTGGGACTGTTCTCCACTGGACCTGGACCTGGATGAGAGACACACAGGCCCAAATGAATCAACTAAATGATCTGATTTAAATGCTTACTTGATCACATTTTTCAAGATATTGCATTAGATATTTAATGTTTATGAAAATATAAACTGTGTGGAATCCATGGGTCCAATGTCAATAAATGTCATAACCACAGACTGTGTAAAGAAATGAATTAAGGAGTGTGACGTCACCTGTACAGTACGTCTGGCTCCAGTCAAATGAAGCTCACAGAGGCTTGCAGTTATAGGGTGAATTTGAAGCCGAGTTCCATATTAACAAATTATTTATGAACAAAACAGGGAAATAAAAGCATCAAGATCATGCGGAGCGGGTTAATACAAACATTTTAAGACCAAAATGACGAGGCTCACTTTTCAAAACACTCATTGCCACCTCAGTCCTTGTTATCTTGATGTACATCATCAGAGGTACTTTATAATACTCCCCACAACAGAAGGATAGCCAGACTGGACTGTACTAGACTGGAATGGGGGTCATTCCACGCCAAATCTCTGAATGCCCATGCACAGGAAAAGTCCCAAATTTTAGCTCCCAACTCCTTATAGTTTTGTCATAAAAAAATATTTTGTCATCTTCCCCCTGACCTGTTTTCAGCAGAGTTTTCCTAGGAGCCACTTTCAGATTGCTGGGGCTGGTCTTTCAAATTTTCAAGGGTTAAAATTTGGCATATATACTTGTAGAATCTGGACTTTTACACATGTGCTTCTGGTTTATCACAGATTTCTGGGGGCTTGAATTTGCTCGAAAATTCTCCTCTTCAGATCTGACGGCATCTTTGAAGGACTGTGGAACGTACAATTTCAAAGACAGAGGTTTGATATTGAACATACACCTTCCCAGACAAGCTGTGGACGTTGTATTTTAAAAGTGACCCTCTGTGATGAAAGATCTAGAAGATATTAAGAGTTAAAAATGGAAAAAATAAATTTGGTGATATCTTTACCACGTTATACCAAAAAAATTATAGCACCCACCAACATGAAATGGACTGTTTTAGAAAGACTAGATGTCTGTTTTTAACATATTCAACATTTGTGATGGTTTTCTGCCTGATGTTCACAAAATGAATTTTTGAAAATGTGGTGTTCGCATTAATGTAATATTTGGGACTTTTCCTATTTCAAAGTGTGTGAACCTCCTAGAATTTTTTCAGTCAAATCTGAGACGGTCGAGTGAGGGCATTTGGAGATTTGGTGTGGAATGACCCGTGGACAGCACTATCACAGTGTTTTGAGGGTTCATGTCTCTGTGCCGAGTCCTGTTCTGATGTAAATAAACTTCTCCTGTGTCAGAGCTCCAGCCTAACGCCTCTGTTCTTCAACTCTCGAGCTTCTACCTTTTATTCTACAACACCCAGGATGTACGGATGAGGTGTTTTAGTTTGAATCTTCCCAGACCCCAACAGCCCGTCTGTACGTCTGGAGACGCTGATTCATACTCTGATACCTGCTGCATGTCACAGCACAGTCGGATCACAGCAGCAGCAGACAGGAGAGGCCTTCAACTGCACGAGGTAAGAAACAGCTGGGTGTGTTTGGATGTTTGCTCACTCATTTTAGATCAGCAGATGACAGAGATATCATCCCTCCACCGCAGACTAGCTCACGTTGTTTCATTGTTTTGGTCTGCGACATTTAAGTGAACGTGAAACTGAGCAGAGCGTCACTGGGTTTATGTGAGCTGTGGAGAGCAGTTCACTTGTGATAAAGCAGCTCCTGACATGTCGAGACTGGGACAGGAGGGTTTGAAGAGTTCTCTGCAAATGGGCTGTGTTCTGTTGTATGACATAATCCATGTTTCCTGTCACAGATATGTTTGTGTGGGATGAGGAAGCAGCTTACGTGCTAACACAATGTCCTGTACAGATCATATAGATGCTGGCCCCTGTTGGCCACTGGGTCACTGCGTTATGCACAGACTACATTAGCATAGCGCTCTGAGAACATCCAGTTTGTGTGCCGTCATTAACCTGAGCAGGGCCGTGTTCCAGCACACAGCTTACAGGTCACTAATGTTAGCAGTACTGCAGCTAATGCTGGGGCTAATGCCACAGATCACCGGAGGCTTTAGCACACCGCTAATCCTGTGGGCCAACAAACTACAGGACATTTGGCCCGGGCTAACAGCGGCTAGCAACCAGCGGCTAGCATCTAGCCACTAGCATCCAGAGGTTAGCAGTCAGCAGCTAAAGGCATCGCAGCATCAGCAGCATCAGCAGCATCAGCAGCATCAGCAGCACAGAACATCAACATCACAACATGATGATGAAGTCTCAGGCTCCACATATGCTCACACACACACACACACACACACACACAGTGATCACAGCTCACACACACGCACACACGCACACACACACACACACACACTGATCACAGCACACACACACGCACACACACACACTCACAGCTCACACACGCACACACACACACACACACACACACACACACACACCTGCTCCTCTGAGCAGAACAAACAGCTCTGCTCTGTGTTCTTTGTAAATGTAAATGTCTTTTAAATGTCTGTGTGTGTCTGTCAGTTTTTTCAGAGCCATGAGTCATGTTTCAGAGTCATGTTATAACTGAACAGGTTGGCGGTGCTATTCTGCTCACACCGATGAATGTCTGTGTGTCCTTCTTCTCCAGATTAATGTGTGTGTGTGTGTGTGTGTGTGTGTGTGTCACTCTGAACTGAGTTCTACACAGAATGAGTCTGGGACGACTCTCGCAGAAAACATTCAGAAAACAGTGAGTGTCATGACTAATATTTGAGTCTGATTGGTGAATGAATCACAACAGCAGAAAAACATGAAGAAAACTCAAAGCACAGACATCTTCCATGTTTCACAAACCAAATAGTCTGTACTGACGCTAAAACAGGCTGACGTTCATCTGTCGGCTTCACCATGTTTGTTCTGGTTTGTTTGGGCGTTTCACCTTCAGCTTCTGCACAAACATCAATGCTCTGATGTGACTGGTTGCCCAAACAATTAACCGTAAAGCGGGTGCACTTCACGATGGATTCTCATTTATGAACTCATAAATATGGCGAGAATCCATACTGCTGTACGAGGTTATGATCGAAGATCTGCAGCTGTCCATAGACGGGGTGGACAGTACGCAGAGCTTTGTTGTGAAGACGTTTATAACAACAGAGTGTAAAGAGTTGTAGAGTAAAGAGTGTAAAGAGCAGGCACGAGTCACTGGCCTCAGAAATCAGCAAACTTATCGTCATTTTAGGTAAATATTGCAATTGAAAATGTTGAAAATAGAACATAATGATAGAGAGTTGTCATAGAATATAACTATATATCAGAACAAAGCAACAACATGTCTTCTTAAACTAACTTTGAACTAAAACCATGATTTTAAATGTGTTTTTAAAGCAGCTCTGCAAGAAGATGAGATCTGTAAATAGTCTAGTCCGAGTGTTCCAGCAGCCAATATTGGACCAATATACAAAATGACAATGATAAACAATTACTCGGGTATTGGTATGTGTTGGGTTGAAATGTGACCGTGTGTTGTGTTCCAGTAAAAGGACTGGAGCGTCCCGTCTCTCCTTGTGGTCAGCCTCATGTCTGTTTTGAGTTGTTATCACTGATTCCTCCAAATGTCCAAAGGGTAAAATCAGGCGTGTTTATACAACACAACTCATGGCTGGCCCTGCAATTACGGACGGTGTGTACCCCGCCTCTGGCCCATAGTTACCACAGACAGTCTAAATCATTCAGGACAAATAAATAAACAGTTAGCGATTAGCATGTTGGTAGCTTCGATTCCTTTCGTTGACATTGCTGCGTCCTAGAGGCTCGTACTGTGAAACCGAGATGGGAGCTGGAAAAAGCTCTGGGTTTGATTGGTAGATTGAGTGGTGCGGTTGGAGAGTGGGAAACTGGATCTTGCCGCAAACATAAATGATCAGGTACAATGTTTTCCTGTTGTGAAATGACTTTATAATTGATGTAGGAATCCTGGCGAGGCTAGTGCTTACATCTTTGAGAGGGGCGTAATCGTATTCTGAACACCAAACCAAATGTCAAACTAAAGTACGTTTTCAGCATAAGTTTGAAGTTTTTGTTATATTGCACAATTTCCTGATTTATGTTCTAATGTTTCATCATCACAAACAGATCTGGAGTTGTGTTTTGTTTCATTCGCACATGTTTCACACACAAACCCTGCAGATTTAGGCTGAGCTCTTTTTTCAAACAGAAAACACTCCTCATGTGGTAATACAGGACTGTGTTTTTAAACTCTATACACCTTCACTAGAATCATTTCAGCCCAGGAATTTTGAATATCTACTGTACAAAAGGTAACTGGGAGCTGTTCACAGAGCATTTTCAGCTTTGGAGATGTAGACAGATGAATAATGTTTTTGAGGAGATAACAGCATTACAATATTGCTTGATCTCACAAGAGTCCATTTTGTGTAATATAGAACATATAAACATTTCAATTCAAGTGTTTTACCCATTAGTTTTATGTAGGGGCCTCTGTGCCTCTGAGTCTACACCTTGGCTCTTGTCTGGTGTGGTAGATCTGGGCCTCTGTTGCTCTGGTGCTCGGGGCCTGCTCCTGTGCTCCATAATATCCTCTCCCTTCTCCTCTGTCCTTCAGAATCTCTCTCCTCCATGGAATGTCCAAACTTTTTTCACAGAGAGCCACATACTGGACTATATTCAGGGCCACAGACTGGTGGTCAGTACAGTGAATCATTCAGATGGGTGCACTTGACAGGTTCGACCGAGCCACTGTATCTTTAATAAGGCAACATTCATTTGAGGTCTTTTCACGGTACAGTGTGATGATACTTACTATTAAAATGACTATGTGTCTATAATCACTTGGGCCAGTTTAGCAGGACACCTGAGAGCCAAGAAAAACTGTCTGAGGGATGCATTTGGTCCCCAGACCATAGTTTGAACACTGTTTCATGAGCCATTGGGGGATTTCTTGATATCAGCTGCTTCAGTCTTCTCCAGCACCTCCACATTCTCTGAGCACGTCTGTGGGGCAGTCTGTACGTTCCGGAAAAGTCAAGAATGGCCGTCCGACTGTGGAGCCAAGTGGGGCCGAACGGCGCAGACCGAATGGTGGAGGAAAAGTCCAGGGCCATTTTTTGGTTCCTGTCAGCCCCTGTATGGATCTTGATGTTTCATCTTTGATCGTGGCTCCTTCCTTCCAGTTTGTGTACAGTGTCAGGGGGCTGGATTTGGGGTGGAACCCTTCATACACATACAGTATATATGAATTTGGCTTAGTTTATACACAATTTATCATTTATTTGTGATTCCATCCATCCATTTTCTTCTGCTTATCTGGGGCCGGGTCACGGCGCAGCAGTCTAAGCAGGGACTCTCAGACTTCCTTCACCCGGGACACTTCGTCCAGCTCCTCCGGAGGGACCCCAGAGTGTTCCCAGGCCAGCCAGGATTATTTGTGATTTTGGTTTGTATTTGTGGCTGCTCTGTACTTTGCCAATACAGCAGTATACTCGTACTATTTCAACTTTTGTCCAAACGAATAAACTTTTACTCTCACATTGTGTTTTCATTAAACCGTTACTGGGCTGAACAGTTAAACTGGAGATCAGGTTCCCACCTCTATACATATTATGGTATATATTCTGGTACATTTGTGGCGCAGTGGTCCGGAGCGGGCGAGGTCTGCGTGGCGTGCTTGACGACGTGTGATGTGATGGCGGTAACGACGCAGCGATGCAGGGAGGGGGCGCTGGAGGGGGGCACCTTGACCTCTCTGCGGGGGAGGGGTGAGGAGGTTAAACAAATAGGCCCCAGAGCTCTGACTATAATCCAGCACGGACCCAACCACCGGTCACCTCCACCCAGACGCTCTCAGCTCCACTCAGCCTCAGCCCGGACCCCATCAAAGCCCCTGTTGTTGTAAGGAAACTGGGAGGGAGTCTGCACCGCCTGACCCCAAGCACCACCATGAGCCCCTACACCCACCAGCCCCTACACCCACCGACCAGCACCGGACCAGGCCAGAGGGCACGGAGGACATGTCTGGAACAGCTTTCTTCAATATCAAACATAGATAGAACGATACTGACTGAGGAATCGAGAAAGAATATCAAGAAAGTATTCAAGAATACATAAGTGTATATGACAGCTTCAAGTACTTATTTCACTGAAAGAAATACTACAAAATCTGGTCTAGTTTTTTCTTTCATTTTGGTCATTTTGGTGAAACATGAAAACCTGTCATGCAGGTTTTAAAGTTCTTCAAAACTGCTATATTTTTGGGTACCATTTTTGTCTATTTTTTTTGATAAATATAGACTATATTTGAGTACATTTTAGTAGTTTATATTTGAGTACATTTAAGTAGTCATTGGTATCAGAGAAGATTGATATCACAATATTCAGTGATGTAGAGTTTGAAGTTTTTTGGGGGTTTCTGTAAACCAGCAAAATGACTAATTTTTATTATTTTATTTTATTATTATATTCCGTCCACATTGATGTATGTAACATGTTTTAAATTTGAATATATGAACTGACAATAAATAAAATATAGCATGTATTTATTTATTCATAACTGAAGTCAAACTTTCACCAGGCTTGTTTGAGTGAGATGAACTTGTCGGCTTCAGTGTGGTGACATGACACCATCACTGCCAATAGAAAAAGATCAATAACTGTTATAGATTCCCTCAGCACTCCCATCATGTGACATGCTCTAGACCAGTGGTGCCAAAAGTGGGACCCCATGGGCCAAACTCGGCCCTGCAGGGAGTCTCTTTTGAGATCTGAGATTTCTGTTTTGATTCGATTCAATTGAACGATTCAGTTTTGCATTGAAAAGACTGTCAGGAGGAAACGAGGCCAGTCCTGTCTATTCTCCAGTATTTAATCAGACATTTCTTCACATAAGCTCTGTCATTAGGTTTGGCAGTCCTGTTATCGGCTATTGTGGACAGATTCTATAGCCATACACATTCTATTACATTATTAAACATTCGTCTGTGTTTGGACTTCACATGATGGAACATTTTCAATGGTCGTATTAAATCCTCATGAGTTATAGATGAGGACAGTGGGCGGAGTTTACACACATTAAAATAATGCACAGCAGCTGTCTCTACCACAACCACATGAATAACACATGAAGAAGAAGAAAACGATTGTATATGTGACACAGACAGAAGTGAGCTGTGGAGCGACCAACGAGACCACGACGAGCCCACCTGCCTTTTACTCATCATACTTGCACTTAGGTTTACTGGGTCTCAATCATGAATGTTTTCTTTTAAAGTTTTGTAACTTCCACTTTAAGAAGATACTGAGAGAACTCTGCCCCAGATTCACAAAACGTTCTTAAGCAAATTCTTTCTTAAGTGACAGCTGCAGCTAATTCACCAGCATCCAACTATGAACACCTCCACGCTCATTTACATTTCATTTACAAAGAAAAATTCATATGTATTTAGAAACGCCCTCTGAACATCCAAATATGATCAATATGGATAAGGCATTATGATGTGAAAGAGTGAGGGACAGAGTGAGGAGTCTACAGACTACAGCTTTTTTACAACTTCAGCGGCGACTTCAAATGTCCAAACTCACATGAACACACTCTGGGAGGAAGATCTAAGTCACAAATTTATTGAAATAAGAGGGAACTTTCATATTTATCCTGTTTTTCCCGTGGTAAATAGCGAGGGGGTGGGGGTGCATAAGAGTGCGCTCTGGTCATGGGGGTGATGGGGGTGTTGAGTCCAGCACAGTGTCCAGGCTCAGGGCTGTGACAGACTGAGGCTCACTGCAGCCTGGAGAAAGTCTGTTAGACCCAATAGACACATGCTCTAGAAAATTCCTCATTGGATCACACAGTCATATGTTTATAGGAAATAATTTAAGAAAATATATCACTTACAATCATGGAGGAATTTGAATTTTTAGTTGCTTTATCAGAGTAATAATATTCTAAAACTGTAGAATTTTTGTTCTTAAGAGAGCACCTGACTGTTCGTAGGATTTGTTCTTCCAGAAGAACATTTTCAGTTAAGAAAAAGTTTTGTGAATGCCAGAAATGTTTGCAAGAAAACCTTAAGCACAAATTTGTTCACAAGAAAGTTTCATAAATGTAGCCTAATGTTCAAATGAATGGGGACAATTCTTTATATGTGTAGTTCTCTTGCTCACATTGTTTTGAAATTGTCAGTGTGGCAAAAAGTTGTACAGACGCATTTATTCATTTGATTTTGAATTTTAAATCAGATTTTTACTGTTTTGAAATTGTGAAAAACAGATCTACTTTATTTAAAAGGGTTTGCAGTGGTCCAGAGTTATTCCTCACTTACTTTATGCGATCAGAGCATCCTAACTATTCACCACAACAACTTTTCACAACTTTCAGAGACCAGAGGAGTTTTGCACTTCCTGATACTGGGGCAAGACAAGTTTTACTCAAATACACGGAAAAAATATAAAGAAGGTGGGGTGAATTTTGTATATGTAGATTTTATTTATACATTTCTTTTTAATCCGTTCATTTGATTCATTTTACAGACGTCCTTTCTTTTATCACACTTAAGTGGATTCAAACTTCAAACTGATGAAAAAACAACAGCGCCGTGATGTTCCTGGGGTGAAAGGTCAGAGGTCACGCTCACTCCGATCACTGCACATCTCCTCTGACCCTCCAGCCCTAATCCAGGAAGACTTCACTTTGTGTCCAGACCAAAGACTGACCAGAGACTGACCAAAGACCAGACCAAAGATCAGACCAAAGACTGACCAAAGACCAGACCAAAGACCTGACCAAAGACCTGACCAAAGACCACCAAAGACCAGACCAAAGACCAGACCAAAGACCTGACCAAAGACCAGTCCAGTCTGCGCTAATTAGACCGAGAAGGAAGTGGACAAGGAAGCTGGTGAAGGAAAGGAAACGAGGAGGCAAAGGTCAATAGACGCATCAAGAATCTCGGACTTCCGGTCATCGAACATACAAAATGTTCGCTGCAAACTTGGGATGATTTAGACAGTCAAATGTTTCCTTTTTGGTCCTTCCCGTGGATCAGTCCTGCCCATCGCCTTCACCTTTCACTATTTTTCAATTCCGTTGGGAAGAGAAACAGTTTGAACGGAGGTTTGAGTCACACACATCTGATTCACTTTTGCATTTATGGAGTTCACAAACACATTTCTCGAGCCGTTTTCAGCTGTTAGGATCCAACAACCACACAATTAACGATGTCCGAATCCCAAAACTAAAATATGACAATATCAGAACCAGAAACAAAAGTGATATGGTTCAAAAGACTTGAAAAGATCGACTTTGTCAATAGACACATCCCACTGGGAAAACAAACACGGCAGTTTGATGGTCACTTTTTCAGAAAATCCTTCCCAGTATGAATTGAGCAATGACCGGAAGTCGGAGATTTTTGATGCGTCTATTCTGACAAAAGCTTAAAGTGTTTATGATTTCACTAAAAATCTTGTATATTTTTTCAGCTTTTAAAATTGTTTTGAGCTTATAATTTGACTTCTTGGTTGGTCACGGTCCTGTTATGGTTAAGGTACACGTTATTTTAAGGTCCACTATGTAACTTTACGGTTGGGGGTCCGTCACCTGCTTGTTTCTATGGCGATGTCATTGCTCTGTCTGGAATATTCCACAGTGTGACATTAAACATCTCTACCTCTGTTTTGCTTCTCGAAACAAACAGGTCAAACATGGAACACAGAGCAGCCCAGATACGAGAGATTTCAACACTGCTGCATTTTATACATTTTTAGAACAGTGGTTGTTCAGTGGTCAAATATGTCACCATGTTTAACCAAATATATATATATATATATTTTTATATATTAAGGAGTTATAATAAGGTTTTTATTGGTCTTTAACTCTTGACTCGAACTACACTACTGGTCAAAAGTTTCAGAACACCACACTTTTTACTGTTGACCAAAACATATTCTAAACTTTTGTTTCATGAAAGTGTCCACCTTTGGCAGATAGAACAGCTGAACACACTCGTGGCTCGTTCTTTTTACAATAGAAAATCAAATATTGTTCAGAAAGTTCTTCCCAAGTCTGTTGCAGAAGTTTCCATAAATGTGTGGCACTTGTAGGTTGCTTCACTCTTCTGTCCAGTTCATCCCAAACCAGCTCCATGGGGTTTAAGACTGGACACTGTGCTGGACACTCACACACGTTTTCAAGTTTTACCATCATGTTCTTTTTTCCTGAGGTAGTTTTGGCAGAGCTTGGACTTATGTTTTGTACAGTATTTTCCGCACTATTAGGTGATCTGGTCATTGAATGGTTTATTTTCGAACTTTTTTCACGAATAAACCGCACCGGACTTTAAAGGAAACACAGCAGTTGGATGAGTCAGTGGGACTTTGTTTGGTTGCGTTCTCTGGTGACTCTGGGCTTTGTTCAGTTGTGGCGTGTAGGGAGGGTGCTGTCTGGGACCAACGGATTGTCGGCGTGTTCACAGTGACTCAGTTGTTCAGTTGTGGTAGAAGTGGCACATTGCATTCGCTTTTTCTGGTTCGTTCCTCCGTTCCGTTCCTCGTCTGTGTGGAGTGATGAGTGTCTGTGGGTGTGTTTCGCTGTGCGGTCGCTGTCTGCTCCGTGTGTGTTTGTGTGTTCTGCGGGTGGTGTGGCTTTGTAGTTTACTGAAGTCGTGCTGGGACACCCGAGTGGATTCGTGTATAGGGCGCTCTGGATTGTGGCACGTTTTTGATGGGGCTGGAGGCTTAAGAACGCGTCTAATAGCCCGGAAAATACATTATCTTTTATCTTTTTTTAACCTCTGTTTGTTCAGTTCTTACATTTGTACCATTTCAAGCTCTTCATTGGACTTGCATTTCAATAAATAACTGGAAAAATTACAGTGTTCTAAAACTTTTGACTGGTACTGTAGTTGAAATGTAATATGTACAAAGTTTTTTGGACAATTATTTAGAAAGACAAGCATCCTACAGGTAAACTGTTGCATTGTAAGTCCTAATTTGTCACGCCAAAAGCTTTATGTGTTGATAATTTTATTCACTTACTGCTGTAATTTGGCGTTTTATACCTTTTTGAATCATTATTTTAGATTATCCAAGTGCAGCGGCTGATTTTAAGTCTAAATAGTTGTACACCTCCAGGCTTTTAAAGGCTTTCATTTGGCTCAGTGTAATACGAGATCTGCAGCACCTGATCATTTATTATATCGCCTCACTTGTATGAAAAGTCCGACTTCTCCGACAGTGTTTAGACTTGTTTTTTCTCAATAGCTGATCCGTGTCGACCCGTTCAAACTTTGAGCATACTCGCTGTCACCCATTGTGCCGTGTTTTGAAGCGGAGCAAAACACTTCCTACCCCCACTGGAATTTCGACCGTCATCAGAGTCATGTGACCGACCCGGCAATAGGGACGTCTGGTCACCCTAGGCGAACCCCTAACCTGAAAAATGACACAGTGCAGCTTTAAATCGGTCAGAAAACTGGCTTCCTTGTGCGAAAATGATTTTGGGTGGAATTTTCGATGTAAACGTCAAACTTTTCCCCGACAAACCTGGACTTATCTGATCTAAAACTATGATAAATTTTGACCAAACCAAATCAAAATAAAAAAAAAAACGTGAAAACCTGTGATACGCGTTCACACTGAGGACCGGGAGAGGGGCCGATCCGGTGAAACGCTGCCTGACAGAAGTGAATGAGACGTGGGCAGGGCGTGAGAGGAGACCTGGCGGAGCTCCAGACAGCCCATTAGTCGCCGCGACGCTAACTCAGGTGTAGCACGGAGAATAATACGCCCAAACGCTCGTCCAGATCGGGTTTCGTACGCTCAAAACGGGATGTTTAAGGTTGAAGATGGCCGCCTGACCCCCGTGCGCTGGTGATGGAGGGATGGACCACCGCAGAGGAAGACGAGGACATGAGGGGGACACACGAGAAAAGAAGATGGAAACTGAACACCGGAATTGTCTTTGTTCACCGGGGAATTACCTGAAGGGAATTTCTAAATTACTCAAAATATGGTTCAAATGGGCACTCGTCCAGATAAAAGGTACAACAATAACTACTAAGACTACTACTACTACTACTACTACTACTACTACTACTACTACCACTACTACCTACTACTACTACTACTACTACTACTACTACTACTACTACTACTACTACTACTACTACTACTACTACTACTACTACTACTACTACTACTACTACTACTACTACTACTACTACTACTACTACTACTACTACTACTACTACTACTACTACTACTACTACTACTACTACCACTACCACTACTACTACTACTACTACTACTACTACTACTACTACTACTACTACTACTACTACTACTACTACTACTACACTACTACTACTACTACTACTACTACTACTACTACTACTACTACTACTACTACTACTACTACTACTACTACTACTACTACTACTACTACTACTACTACCACTACCACTACTACTACTACTACTACTACTACTACTACTACTACTACTACTACTACTACTACTACTACTACACTACTACTACTACTACTACTACTACTACTACTACTACTACTACTACTACTACTACTACTACTACTACTACTACTACTACTACTACTACTACTACTACTACTACTACTACTACTACACTACCACTACTACTACTACTACTACTACTACTACTACTACTACTACTACTACTACTACTACTACTACTACTACTACTACTACTACTACTACTACTACTACTACTACTACTACTACTACTACTACTACTACTACTACTACTACTACTACTACTACTACTACTACTACTACTACTACTACTACTACTACTACTACTACTACTACTACTACTACTACTACTACTACTACTACTACTACTACTACTACTACTACTACTACTACTACTACTACTACTACTACTACTACTACTACTACTACTACTACTACTACTACTACTACTACTACTACTACTACTACTACTACTACTACTACTACTACTACTACTACCACTACTACTACTACTACTACTACTACTACTACTACTACTACTACTACTACTACTACTACTACTACTACTACTACTACTACTACTACTACTACTACTACTACTACTACTACTACTACTACTACCACTACTACTACTACTACTACTACTACTACTACTACTACTACTACTACTACCACTACTACTACTACTACTACACTACTACTACTACTACTACTACTACTACTACTACTACTACACTACTACTACTACTACACTACTACTACACTACACTACTACTACTACTACTACTACTACTACTACTACTACTACTACTACTACTACTACTACTACTACTACTACACTACTACTACTACTACTACTACTACTACTACTACTACTACTACTACTACTACTACTACTACTACTACTACTACTACTACTACTACACTACTACTACTACTACTACTACTACTACTACTACTACTACTACTACTACTACTACTACTACTACTACTACTACTACTACTACTACTACTACTACTACTACTACTACTACTACTACTACTACTACACTACTACTACTACTACTACTACTACTACTACTACTACTACTACTACTACTACTACACTACCTACTACTACTACTACTACTACTACTACTACTACTACTACTACTACTACTACTACTACTACTACTACTACTACTACTACTACTACTACTACCACTACTACTACTACCACAACAACTACTACTATAACTACTAACTACTAAAGCAACCACCACTACAACCATGGTACTACTATGGTACTACTACTATAACTACTATAACTACAACTACTACTATAACTACTGTAACTACAACTACTATAACTACAACTACTACTACTATAACTACAACTACTGTAACTACAACTACTATAACTACTACTGTAACTACAACTTCTACAATAACTACAACTACTTTAACTACTATAAATACTACAACTACTATAACTACTACTATAACTACTACAACAACAACTACTATAACTTCAATAACTACTTTAACTACTTTAACAACAACATCTACAACTAATATTACATCTACTACTACAACTACAACTACTACTGCAACTACTACAACTACAACAACTACAACTACTACAATACTATAATAACTACTGTAACTACTATATCTACTACTACAACTACTGTAACTACAACTACTACAACTATTACAACTACTACAATTATTACTACAACAACTACTACTACCACCACCACCACTACCACCACTACTACTACAGCTACTACTACTATAACTAAATCTACAACTCTTAATCTTACAACTACTGTAACTACAACTAGTATAACTACAACAACTACAACCACTACAACTACAACAATTACAACTACTATAACTACTATGACTATTGTAACTACAATACTATACTATAACTACAACTACTATAACTACTTTAACTACTGTAACTACAACAACTATAACTACAACAATTACAACTACTATAACTATTGTAACTACAATTCTATAACTACTATAACTACAACTACTACAATTACTACAACCACTACAACCACTGAAAACTACTACAACAACCACTACAACAATTACTACTACTACAACTACTACTAAAATGGGGGCTTGTTTTTTCAGTGTGTATGTTTTTAGAAAAAGGGCAAGAGGGCGGAAAGGTGAAGGGAATTTCTAAATGTTACTAATAATATCTTACCATAATACGTCTACGGAAAAATTGCAACTACCCTACACCAAAAAAATAAAAACAAATTATTTTGATAGTATAGTAAGAGTATTCATTTATAATACCCTGGGGGCTTAAAAATGTGGGCTTATCCATGAAATTGTTCCTCATAATTATGATATAGAAAAATAGGAAACTTCATAAAGGGTCTAAAAGTGAAGCAATAAGAAAAAATTATGAGTTTTTTTTTACATTTCTAAATGATAATTTTTTATCTGTAAGAATACAAGACCACTACCAACACAGAAACACAAACACACACACACTACATAATGTGGGTGAGGTGTTTTGCTCAAAATCACTGCAGTAAAGACCCACTGGCGCCCCTCTGTGGCCCCTGGGATCCCCGCGGTCTCCCCTCCAGGTTTTCCCCAGGCCCAGCTCTGCTCAGTTTGAGCGAGTAGATGATCCTGTGCTTTCACAAAGTGCTGTGGGTTTGTGTCTAATTCCAGCTCCATGACAGTAAATATCCTCTTCTTACTAAACTATGACAGTGAGTAAACGTGGTGCCCATGAGACACACTTCCCTGTGATGTGAGCGTCTTTTCCACTCTCACACTCATTTCCATCAGACTCTTCCGCTCTGGGCCCTGGGCTCTGGGCTCTGGGCTGTGGGTTTGGTGATGGTCTGTTTGAACACACGTCTACACGCAAAGGGGCGGGGCTTACGGGAAGGCCGCCACCCCCCCCTTCCCCGACCACCATATTCACTGTTAAAGGTACACGGGTCCACCAGCAAAAACGACATGTCTGAAAAGTTACACACTGTGTGACAGTTTGCAGTATTCATAAGATCCTATGAAGTACTTTCTGAATCCGACTCTACTGTAAATCTGTGGACATGAGCACGAGGAGATGGACACACACTGTGCCTTTCAGCTCACTGCACAGGTTTACTGTGTGTGTGTGTGTGTGAGTCATGTCATGTAAAAACAGAAATGGGAGCAGGTTTAATTGTCATTTTATCATTTTGCCTCAAATGTTCGTAAGGATTTAAGTACTTATCCATCTCCATGGAGATAAGAAGGTGGTCTACCTTCCACCAGAAAAGATCCTAAATGTACCTTTAGGAAAAAAAAAGTGTCAGCTTTGACAGTGGATAAAATGACTCCCCAACAGCAGTACTTCAGAGCAGTACTGCAGTAGTACACCACAGTATAATAATGATGCCTCACACTTGTAAAGAGCTTTTGACTTGTCCAAGCCTCTAAAGCTCCACACTGTCACTATTCATTTACTCCACACTCAGTGATGGTGAGATACTGTTGTAGTCACAGCTGCCCTGGGACAGACTGATGGAAGTGAGGCTACAAATCTGCCCCATCGGCCCCTCAGACCTCCGCGAGTACAGGCTGATGTGGGACAGACTGACACTGTGTGTGGAGAATGGAAGAATGTAAAGGTGTAAAGTGCAGTATAAGAGTAATGCAAGAGTACTGTGGTAGAAGTCCACATTACTTCAGGATAAGTAATAGCACTACAGTAGAAGTAACTGTACTACACTAGAAGTAACTGTACTACAGTATGGCAGTATGATTACTGGGAGAATAGTGTGTTCTCTGGAGGACTTAGCGGCCGCACAGAGTGGCACTAATCTTGTCCAGACAGTGGCTTACACACTTACACACACACACACACACAGAACACACACACACACACACACACACACACAGACCCTGATGAGATTGTGAGGGTCTAAACGGTTTAGGTGTAACTGGGAATAATGTCTGAAATGAGAAAGACATGTGAGCAGATGAGAGCGACTCTGGACGCACAAACACACACACACACAGAACACATACACACACACACACAGATTGTACAGTGTGTGTGTGTGTGTATGTGTGTCCAACAGGTGTGGAGTTAAACATAATCAAACACACATTCAGAAGGTTAAGCTCTGGGTTAGTGCGATTGATGGAGTCACAACAGAAGATTGAAGTTTTAACACAGTGCGAGTTAATCCACCAGGGACGAGGACACACAGTACAGAGGGACAAAACAGAGGGACAAAACAGAGGGACAGAAGAGAGGGACAAAACAGAGGGACAAAACAGAGGGACAGTACAGAGGGACAAAACAGAGGGACAGAAGAGAGGGACAGAAGAGAGGGACAAAACAGAGGGACAAAACAGAAGGACAGAACAAAACAGAGGGAAAGCAGAGAGGGACAGAGCAGAGGGACAGAATGAAGGGACAGAACAAAACAGAGGGACAGAACAGAGGGACAAAAAAGAGAGACAGAACAATACAGAGGGACAGAACAGAGGGACAGAACAAAGGGACAGAACAGAGGGACAGAACATTACAGAGGGACAAAACAGAGGGACAAAATGGAGGGACAGAACAGAGGGACAAAACAAAGGGACAGAACAGAGACAAAACAGAGGCACAGTAGAAAATGACAGGTAACCAGTGAGCTCCTTTGTTTCTCATCTGTCACTGAAATAAAAAAATCTGATTGGACGATCACATTTGGTTCTGACTCGAGGTGCAGCAGAGGGAGACGGGACCAGACTGATGTCCCTCTGGAGAAGAAACAGATTTCAGTTTGGATTTGCCAGGCAAGAAGTTCATATTAAATGTTGACAGAAACAACAAAATCTGAACTAACAAACTCATACAAGACTCACATTTCGATATATCTCCAAGAGTGTTTTTTGTTACATTTTACAAAGTAATTTCATTACAGAGCTACAGTTTTGCTGCTTGAAACTTTTTTATGCGACACATTTGACATTTTTACTGTTTTGATTATTAAAATGTTTGTTTCATATTCACTTTGAACAAGAAGTGGTTTAACAAAGACTTTTAGTGTCACAGCCCTGATTTAGAATTTATGTTTATTGAACAATATCGAATAGATTTGAAATATATCGTATCAAATCAAAAGCTCACTTTATCGAGATATGTATCGTATTGTGGCCTATGTATGAGGCATGTATCGTATCGACAACTTCTGAATGATACCCAGCTCTAATCCAGAAAAAGGTGTTATGAAATACTTTTAAAGTTTAATTCTTCATATAATAAATGTTTTTCAAAGCTTTTCCGAGGCATTTAATAAAAAAATAGTAGCATATTCACAGTTTTGTTAGCCTCCACAAAACATCACAATAACTATGGAACTGTGAGATGCGTATCGTGAAAATAAATCGAGGGATTTTTCATTACATCCCTCTTGGACAGTTTCATTCATACATGGTCTTCTGCAGAAGTTGGACCTGTGTTTTTCCTCCACATTCACTGGACTGGTTCTGATCATTGTGGTGCTGGTTACGTTCACAGTCAGGAGTTAGGATGACTTCTATGGTCTTAATTAAATATTAGTCAAAGAAAAATATAATAGAAGACATCCCTCCCTGATTAAATCCACTTGAGCTTTCACTAATGCATACAAGACGACTGATGGAAAAGGATGAAACAGGATATTTGTGTGGAGTTTTATCACTTTAGGGACTCGTGTTCACTGAGCTGTCCACTGTCACGTACCTACAGGTCACAAAGGCTCATATCCATCTTTACTCCACAGCCCCCCCAGTGTTCTGATCATGATTACTGCAGTACTTTGAGTAGTATTTGCTGTTGTATCATTGTGACAGAGCAGTCGTGTTTGTGTCTGTTTCCATCATCCCAGTTCAGGATAAGCTCCACATCTCCTCACAGCAGAACACTGTGTCCTCTGGAGCTCAGGGGATTGAACCCTAACCCCTGGCCTTCACACAGAACACACCACACTCTACATCTGGAACACACACACATCTGCAACACACACATCTGGAACACACATCTGCTCTACTGTATGTGCTCCTTATCATGCACACTCTTGTGTCATGTGTGATGTGTGTGTTGTATTATTCACTGCGTAGTTAAGAGACTATTGTAGCCACAGCTGCCCTGGGACAGACAGGCTGCCAACTGCACCATCATGCAGACACCACATTCACAATAGGCAATGTGGATGAAGTGCCTTGCCTACGGACACAACAACAGAACTTGGTCAGAGTTGCTGCTCCAACCACTGAGCCAGTGTCGCCCAAACACAGAAACACAGAACTGACCTCTGGAGCTGGAGCTGCACGTACAGACTCGTCCACAGCAGAGACACACAGAGCTGCTGCTGCTGCTGCTGCACCAGCCTCGGGGCTACAGTGTTTACACATGACATGTTGGTTTGGTGAATAAGGTTTTAAAACTATACAAAATGAAGGACGATGTTTTGCATAGCAAAGACTAATTTAAACCTGGCTCTGTCTTTATGGACATTTTTACAAGTAAAAAGACAGATTTTTAAATAAAAACACGACAGGATCATTTCTTCCTGTTGGCCTGCAGGGTCTGGCCTGAAGTACACTCAGGCAGAGGATTATATACAGTAGAGCGTTCATGTAACTGAGCTCATAATAGCACCTCTACACAGCTCTGTAACTAACCTCTACTGCCCCCTAGTGATGAGGTTTGCCTCATTAATAATAACTGTAATATTCAGTGTCCTAATCCAATCCATGGAGTCATGTTCCATAGTAAAGCTGACGTCAGCTGTGATCCTGAGGCTGGACATGGTTACACAGACCTCAGTCCACACAGGACACATGTCACATGTTAATCTGAGCACGACTTGAGTGTGTGTTACATTAGATCAGTATTACACTGTGCTAATATGACCATCTGTGCAGGGACTTAACCCTGGAGCTCCCGCTCTTCAATAACCTCAAGTATTGTCCAAGAGCTGCTGATGATCTGATATGTGTTCTGTTCACTAACTCAACACTCCCAACATTCAGATTAGAACTCACTAAACATGACACAACAATGTCAAGATTCTCCAGCTGTTTCTCTCCCAATTACTCACTCACATTCACAGTCATATACAGGGAAGTGTCTTGCTCAAAAACACAACAATTTCTTCTACGGTGGTTCTGCCCAAGTCTAGAGCTCTCTCTCTGCTCCTGACAGACTTATTTGATTTTAGTAGATTATTGTCTTAAAGAGACAATAAAAAGAGCTTTACTTTATATTTTATATTGGATATGTTTTATTTGTATTGTGCAGCACTTTGCAAACTGTTTTGTTTATGAATTGTGGAAGTGGATTGGATTGAAAACTGCTAACTCAATTAAGAGTGCTTAGAGAGTAACTGTTGGCAAGTAACTGTATCTGATTTATAATGTGAAGTGAAGTATTAAGCACAAAATCTGATATTTTCAAAGGACAAACACAAACATGAGTCTACCTCAATCAGATCTGAAGGAGCTGCTAGAAACACAAATGTTCAAATAGCGTTTCAGACTGTCACATGAAGCTTTTATCACTTTAAACTCGCTCACAGTGCAACTTTTACTCAAGTAAGAGTACTGTTACTTCAGTGAAAATATTACTCAAATAGAAGTAAATGTACACTGCTAGAAAAGTACTCTGACAATTTCTGAGTAAATACAACGCAGTAGTTCATCTGATAGGAAAGCAAAGACATCTCAAAGTCAAGACCCACCCCACTCCACAAATGTTTCTTAGTGTAACTTTATCATCCAGTGTATGTGTGTTGTTATGTTCCATGTTGTTTGTGTTTTTGTCTGGTGGTGAACACAGGGCTGACTCACAGTTTGGGCTCCTCTGGCTGTAGTTGTGGCTGTAGAACAGGGAACATGGGTCTGATGATGTGGACCAGAGCAGAGGCAGATTACAGCTCCAGGATCTACACACAGACCACACATTAGCATAACGTTTATCATGGAGGAAGTCCTGTGCACACGCTACGCTCACACACACACACTGAGGGACACACTGTTTCCACACAACCAGCAACATGTGGCATCAGACACACGCTCAGGTTTGTCCAAGAATATTAAAGGGGCTGTACAGAGTTTTGTGTCAGAAAAGAAAATCTGTCTTGTCTCAGTACAGATACATTTACTCAGATTTACACATGTTTACTCATTTAAACACATCTGAAACGTTACACCATCATTCAGACAAATATATACACAACAGCTTCTACCCACGAGCAGTGAACATGCTCCAGGAGCACAGGCACAGACAAAACATCTGAAGGGACTTGGTGCAATAATCTCTGTATTTATTTATTTCATGTTTTTATTAGTATGGATGTGAGAAAGTGTCTATATTTATTCATTTTTACTGCTGCAGATTTGCTCTGTCAATGTTTCGTTGTATTTTGTACAGTGACAACAAATCTAAATCAATATTTGTTCCACATATTTTAGCTGTAGAGGGATCAGACTCCTCAGCCTCCTCGCTCAGGTCTGTTCCAGGGGCTTGAGAGGAGAAACTGACTGAAAGTCCAGCCTCAGATTTAGGGATAGTAGTTGATGCTCGACCGGAGAACTGGTTGACCTTGAGGGTTCATGTGCTTTGTGGGCTGTTGTGGTGGAGCTGAGTCGAAAGGAAAAGCTCTCAGTTTATAGCTCAATCTACGTTCTTACAGTCACCTATGGTCATGATACGGATACAAGAGTTAAATGAGTTTCCTCCACAGAGTGGCTGAGCGTCACATGACCAGTCTAGTGAGCAGCCCAAACTCTCAGGTATGAAAACAAACACTTGGTCTGAAAAAAGAAACTAATGACATGAATTATTGGAAGACCAAATGAACCTCATTGGACTAGAGCGGCTTAGTGTTCCATCAGAGATGGGGTGAGGAGCTCAGTCACAAGAGAGGAGCTTGGGGTAGAGTCACTGCTCCACCATGTGAAGAGGAGCAGCTAACGGGAGGACATCTGCTCCGGACGCCTCCTGGATAGGGAGGTGAACATGTCCCGCCAGGAGGAGGCCCTGGGGAAGACTCAGGACACTCTGGAGGCACTGTGTCTCTGAGCCGGTCTGGGAACAGGTCAGAATCTCCCTGGAAAAGCTGGAGGAAGTGTGCGGAGAAGGAAGTGTGGGCCTCTCTGCTCAGACAGCTGCCTTCGCAACCTGGCCCCAGATAAAGTGTAAGAAAATGGATTTTGCAGCGAAAGTTTTTGAGACACAAAGAAAATGTGGAAGTCCAGAAGTGCTTCTCCCCAAATTCACTGCACAGGTTTCACTAACATTTCAGTGACAGAATTTTTATTAAAGTCATACACAACAGTAGTGCTTCAGTTTGTTTGCTGATGTTTTGAGCGTCAGACCTGAGCTTGTTACATTCAACATTTCCGTCTTTAAAAGCCTCAGTGGAAGAGTGGATGATTTGCTGGTCTGGTCTGAAGAGCTCTCACAGTCCATCCGTTCAGTTTCCAGTGTCTCTTTTAAACAAACATCTGGAGCCGATGAGCGGAGCCAGAGGCAGATCTCATCTTCAGAGCTCCTCCTCAGACTGTACGGGACACTTCAAAGTCCTGCTCCGGTCCTGGTCTAGACCTGATTACAGACCGGACCAGATGAGTCAGGAAGACCAGGGCCAGAGCACTTACCATCCGACTGTTAGCCACCGTGCACCAATCAGATCACATTACCACGAGTGATTAGAGGTGGGTAAAAGTGAACGCAGAAAGACCAACTGTGCCTCAAACTAGTGTGACTCAAGTCCAAGTGAAAAGAGGCTGTAAAGTTAGTTTAAAGGTGCATTGTGTAACTTTTCCGGTGGAAGGCCCATCACATTTTTCTCCATGGAGATGTTATTGCTTTGTCTGAAATGTTTCACAGTATGATATTAATCCTTTCTATCCTAATAGAGACCAAACCAGACCAAGTTACAGGTCAGATCTGTGGAGAGGCGACCCCGCTCACAGTCAAAATGCCTGTTTTTCTAGAAAACGTTGAGCTACAAAACCACCTGTAATCAGGGACGGACTACCTGGAAGTGGGAGGGGGATCATTTAAATAATTAAAATTTAAATACTGAACACCGTATTTTCCGGGCTATTACACTCTTAAGCCTCTAACCGCATCAAAAAACGACCCACAATCCAGAGCGCCCCATACATAAATCCACTTGGGTGTCACAGCAAGACTTCAGTAAACTACAAAGCCGCACCACCCGCAGCGCACGCAAACACACACAGAGCAGACAGCGACCGCACAGCGAAAAACACCCACAGACACACTCATCACTCCACGCCGACGAGGAACGGAACGGAGGAACGAACTGAAAAAGCGAGTGCAATGTGCCACTTCTAGACACAACTGAACAACTGAGTCACTGCGAACACGCCGACAATCCGTTGGTCCCAGACAGCACCCTCCCTACACGCCACAACTGAACAAAGCCCAAACAAAGTCCCACTGACCCATCACACTGTTGTGTTTCGTTGTAAAGTGCGGTTTATTTGTGAAAAAAGTTTGAAAATAGACCATTTAATGACCTAATAGCACGTAAAATACGGTACAAAACACAAGTCCAAGCTCTGCCAAAACTACCTCAGGAAAAAAGAACATGATGGTAAAGCTTGAAAACCTGGAGTGTCCAGCAGCACAGTGTCCAGACTTAAACCCCATGGAGCTGGTTTGGGATGAACTGGACAGAAGAGTGAAGCAACCTACAAGTGCCACACATTTATGGAAACTTCTGCAACAGACCTGGGAAGAACTTTCTGAACAGTATTTGATTTCTGTTGTAAAAAGAACGAGCCATGAGTGTGTTCAGCTGTTATATCTGCCAAAGGTGGACACTTTCATCAATCAAAAGTTTAGAATATGTTTTGGTCAACAGTAAAAAGTGTGGTGTTCTAAAATTTTTGACCAGTAGTGTAGTTCGAGTCAAGAGTTAAAGACCAATAAAAACCTATAACTCAAAAAAAGAATAATAATATTTTTTGGTTAAACATGGTCCAGACCATACAACATAATCCAGAGCGCCTAATAGCCCATAAAATACGGTCATTTCATTAAATCAATAATCAAATATTTGAAGAAAACACACAAAGATTAACTACTTCTGATTGTTTATTAACAAGAACACTGTATTTTTTGGACTATAAGTCACACTTTTTTCATGGTTTGGGTGTTTCCTGTGACTTACACTCAGGTGCGACCTATATTAAAATATATAATGTCACATATTTGTTATTTTCACAGTGACAAGGTGCTCTAGTCTTGTGTTTCAGTGTCTGCTACTACTATCATGCTATTACTCCTGTACCACTGTCATTTCACTCTACTGCGCATGTCTCCTGCAGAAAGAGCCTCTGTCCTGCTGCAAGTCATGAAATCTGCAGCCGAAAACTGTAATCGAGCAGCAGAAACAAAGTTTGGAGTGAGTGAGAAACTTGTGAAGGGCTGGTGAAAAGTGAAGGATACTGGAACCACGATGAAGAAAACAGAAAAGTGAATCACGGGCTAAAAGCTCGATTTAGCTTGAGTTGGCCGAGTTGCTCAGAAGTGACACCGAGGATGAAGAATTGAATGGATTTAGTGATTTGGAGTGAGATGGAGAGTTTGGTAAACTTGTTCTGTTCTGTTGTTTATGTTATAGTTTATCTGAAGAACTGTTCATATGTGATGTTTACAGTCTGTTGTTCTCTCTTCTATTGTTTTTACTAGAACATGAAATGTCCACTAATGATCTCTGATTTTATAAAAGAAATTTCTCCCTAAAAGTGTGACTTACATATGTTCTGTTCTTCTTCATTATGCATTTTTGACTGGGGCGACTTATAGTGGAACATTCCAGGCAGAGCAAAGACATCCCCATAGAAACAAGCAGGTGAAAGACTCCCAACCAGAAAGTTACATAGTGCACCTTTAAACAATATTTGGTACTTAACAGTTTAGATTCTTTGTAACTGTGGGGTTCTCTACTGTCTGTCGCCATGGAGATGTGGTTGGTTTACCTGAAATGCTGCAGAGTATAAAAAAATATGGCTGTGTCCAAATGTCCCCCCGAGTCCCTGACCCCGTCATTATCTACATAGGCCCCACACGCTTTAGCGCCATCTACAGTGCACTCACTCACTCACTCACTCACAGAGATTCAGACACGCAGCTCACTACAGTCGAGTCACGTGACTCTGGTGTCTGGGTGAAAAAAAAGTCTAAACTTTGATAAATGTTGATTTCTGTCATAAATAATGATCAGATCAGACTGGCCAAGTCCAAGTGTTTATGGACTAATAATAATAATCATATGAGTTTTAGTCAAGATGGATTTTCCATAAACACACTGGATTATTTGCTTTTTGTCTGAGATGTAGAAATGATCGATCTTTTAACAGTTGGAGCTAAAGTAAGCGGCACCACTAACTCCATAACGTTTATTTGATGGTGTTTTATTCCAAATCAGGATCAGAGCCATAAACCAGAGCTTTTATCTGCTTCATTCTGTTGTGTTGTGTCCAGTTAAAAACCTGTTGCTGAACGCTGTTGTTTTCCCGACTCTCCCACTGCATTGTGGTCTATATTGACGCTCTAGTGACCACACGTCATACCTGAAAGTGAATCCAAGATGGTGTCGTGTTGTTTTCAGTGGTCTGTGTTCATTAGTGCATGGGCCCAAAAATAATTTTCTCTTCCGCATTTATTTCCTCTTTACAGGCGAGTTCCTCCCACCAGTGTGACGTCTGTAACGTGCACAGCGTGGAGCGTTTGGACCAATCAGAGCGAGAGCTGCTAGAGCGGAATTAGCACAGATTCAGAGCAGGCAAGGCCAAGTCTTACAAAACCAAACTTTTAGGCTCTTTGAGGATTTCAAAAGTTTATATTGTGAAAATCAGAAAAGAATCCCTACAAAATCCGAACTTTGTGAAGCTGGATGGCCTGTCAGAACACAGGCAGTTTGAATTCCCAAAATGCATTGTGCTTCTATGGGAGAATTCTTTTTGGGCCCATCTCCTGGGAGCTGCAGAACCTGGAGCGACCACTAGTCTGTCTCAAGCCCGGACAGAGGGGGAGGGGCTTATCCAGTTTTTATAGTTTTTAGATCCATGCCAGTGATGCCCATTACTTTTCAAGGTGTATTATGGGAAATTTTGTGTGCATTACTTTTTCACCAACTGGACACTGGAACACCACTAAAAATGGTGTGACCTCTAAATAGCGCCCTAAGTAGAGAACAGTTTAGATTTTCTGTATTTTACCTTAACAAATGACAATTTATGTCTCTCTTTACTGTTGGCAAGGATCAGATTGATCAAAAATAGGGACACCGGGGACATTTCTTGTGTAAAACTGGGATAAATTAATGGTTTTGGATAAATCTGCTGGGACAGGGGACACAGGCTCAAAACTGGGACTGTTCCTGATAAATAGAGACGTCTGGTCACACTAAAAAAAACTGCAGCTCTGTTCGTGATGAGAAAACAACATCAGAACAGAGATCGTACATACAAGTTGATGATCACAACATACAGTATAACAAGTTCTCCTCACTGTTCTGCACAAGTGTGTACATCTGGAACTCAGACACTCATCCACACTCACTGTCCTCAACACAGCCCTGAAAACTCACCTGCTGCAAACTCCAAGTCATGATACTTTATAGGTGTATCATTATTATTATTAGATCAGAAAATAGCCTAATATAAAATCTTAAAAATAAAACTTGAATTTAACTTTTTCCATTTAAGCCCTGACAAAAACATTTCAGAATCAAAACGCATCGGCCAGTCCAGATGAGCTTCTGTAATCCCACTCCAAGACCAGAGCATCAGAGTCACGGAGCCACAAGTCGATGGAAAGATCCCAGCTCCCATGAGTGAATACTACTGTTGTGTCTTTGAGCAAAACACCTCACTCCTACTGTGTCCACTGGTTTGTGAATGTGAGTGAGTGTTATTTGGAGGTAGAAAAGTGCTATAGACAGTATATATGTGAGCTCTGTTTGCATGTTCTCCCTGTGTCAGCGTGGATGGGTGCTCTGTGGGTGCTCTGTGGGTGCTCTGTGGGTGCTCTGTGGGTGCTCTGTGGGTGCTCTGTGGGTGCTCCAGTTGGAGAAGTGGGCGTGATCATTGTTAAAGTTGTTCATTTTGACCTCCTTTAAATGTAGTGTAGACAGACGTGATGTAACACACTGACTCTGTCTGAATACAACACCACAGGAGAAAGAGAGAGAGAGAAGAAGAGAGAGAGGGGAGAGAAAAGAGAGGAAGAGAGAGAGAGAGAGAAAGAAGAGAAGTGAAAGAGAGAAGAGATGAAGAAAGAGAAAAGAGATGAGAAGACAGAAGAGAGAGAGACAGAGAAAAGAGAGAGAAAGAGAGAGAGAGACCAAGAGAAGAAGAGAGCAGAAGAGAGAGAGAGAAGAGAAGAGGAGAGAGAGAGGAGGAGAAAGAGATGAGATGAGAAAAGAAGACAGGAGAGAAAGAGAGAGAGACAGAAAATAGAGAGAGAGAGAGAGAGAAAGACAGAAGGGAGAGAAAGAGAGAGAGAAGAGACAGGAAGACACAGAGCGAAAGAGAGGGCTGAGAGGAGAGGCAAAAAGAGAGACAGAGAGAGAGAAGGGAGACGGGGACAGAGAGAAGAAAGGCAGAGAGAGAAGAGAAGAGAGGGAGAGTGAAAAGAAGAGAGCAGAAAAGAGAGAGAGAGAGAAAGAAGAGAAAAGAAGACAGAGAGGGAAACAAAGGGAGAGAGGGAAGAAACGAGGAGAGACGAGAAGAGAGGAGGAAGAGAGAGAGAGAGAGAAGGAGAGGGAGAAAAAGAGAGAGAGAGAGAGAGAGAGAGAGAGAGAGAGAGAGAGAGAGAGAGAGAGATGACCGGAGGCAGCAGACGGTGAGACAGGGACACAGTTAGATAACAGAGGTCAGGGCGAGGCCAAAACTCAACTCTTCAGACAGGAGCAGAGCAGCCAGGAGCAGGCAGGAGCAGGCAGGAGCAGGCAGGAGCAGGCAGGAGCAGGCAGGAGCAGACAGGAGCAGACAGGAGCAGGCAGGAGCAGGCAGGAGCAGGCAGGAGCAGACAGGAGCAGAGGCAGGAGCAGGCAGGAGCAGGCAGGAGCAGGCAGGAGCAGGGAGCAGACAGGAGCAGCAGGAGCAGGAGCAGGAGCAGACAGGAGCAGACAGGAGCAGGCAGGAGCAGGCAGGAGCAGGCAGGAGCAGACAGGAGCAGGCAGGAGCAGGCAGGAGCAGGAGCAGACAGGAGCAGACAGGAGGAGCAGGCAGGAGCAGGCAGGAGCAGGCAGGAGCAGGCAGGAGCAGGCAGGAGCAGGCAGGAGCAGACAGTCTGAAGTGTATTAATTTTATTTTTCACTTTTTAAAATCAGGTTCAGTGCCTTTAAAGATGCACTGTGTAAGTTTGTGTAAGCGTCCGCCACCTGCTTTTGTGTTGTCTGGAATGTCCCGCAGTACGGCATTAAACTTGCGCATCTCTATGGCAACAAGCAGTTCACCATCATCAAGCCAAATGACAGGTCCGGTCTGTGGAGAGGCAAGCTCGCTCAGTCAGAATGTGGTTTAAAAGACATTTTCGAGCAATAAAGAATGTAATTTTTTTGACAGATGAGGATAATGCCATACGGTGGAACATTCTGGGCAGAGTATTAACATCTCCATGACGACGAGCGGTCGATGCAACAGAAAAGTGACACAAAACAAGATTTATTTCGACTGTCTGGGCTCATGTTTGTCAAGTTCTGCGTATGAAAAGAGTCTGTGCACGAGTTCTTTTTCCTCCAGTTGGAGTCAGCGCTGCGTGACATTCCATATTTCCGCCGCTCAGTCCACTATAATACTCCCCTTAGCCTCCTGTTAGCTTGTACTGAGCGAACGCTACGCTACACTGAGCGTCTCCAGCCCCATGGCCCTCTGCCAGATCTGCCACCGCTAATCACCACCAACGGACTCAACCCCAAAACACAACCTCCTCACACAACTTTAACCCTTTGTGGAAGATTTGGTTCTCCGAGGAACACCAAAAACAGTTCTAAATGACACTAACTGGCCTATTCTGGAGAACTGGCACCCACTTTACCCAAAATATGTCAAGAACTCCAAAAGAAAAGTAGGTAGAGACTTAAGGTCGTCACACACTGCAGGAGAATTTCCCAGTTTAGGCTGTGATTTCCCTGAGTTCAGGGAGGCGTGAACAGACTTTGGCTACGTTCAGACTGCAGGGCTTAACGCGCAATTTGGATTTTTTGTGAAATCCGATTGTTTTGCGACTTCCTTCACGTTTCCAATTAAATGCGACTTGTATGTGATCTCCAGTGTGAACTTTAAATGCCCCAAAAGTGTCCCACATGAGCATTGGAGACACGACGACGTCAACCGCAGCGAGCGAGGAAAAGCAAGTGTTTACGGAAGTCGCCTAAACATGGGCGCAGCGTTGAGCACCTGGAGATTTCGTGCCAAAGCCAGAACATGTTCAGCTTATTTGCTTTAAGGAGGAGAGATTGAGAAGGAGAAGGAAGAGGTGTTTGGCCGTGGAGTTTTGTTGGGCAGTGGCAGCGACGTCCGTAGAAATGAACGTGAAGAGTGTTGGGATTACAAAGGCGTAGGTTTGCATAGTGACGGTGGGACATGTCACAACCAATATTTGGGTAAGACAAAATAGTTCCTACCAATATCTGGCAATTTATTTTACAGTTTTTTCCGCACAATAGGGCACACTTAAAAAGCCTTTAATTTCGTCAAAAAACGGCTGCGCGCTTCATAATCCAGAGCGTCTTATATATGAATTTACTGGGGTGTCTTAGTACGACTTTAGTAAAGTACAAAGCCGCACCACTTGCAGCATTACAGCGACCGTAGTCAGGAGCATCAGGAGTAATACATACTGTGATTCCTTTTAATATTAAAATGCACCTGTCAAGAGACACACTTTAATGCCCACTTTAAACTCAAGGCGTTTATAAAGTGAAAGTGTGAACTGTGTGGGAGCAGTGAAGAGAGAAGGCGAAGACCAAGACAGGGAGACAGCGCCGAGCGACTTATGCCACGATCTGCCAACGGATCGTGGACGTCTGGACTAAGGATCAGTATCAACTGTGGTCCGAGCTTTCACCAAGACCAGAATCATCACAGAACTGCAGGGAACAGTAACCACACTGACTCGGATCATGACAAGAGGGATGTGGCCCTGCTGGACGCTGTAATCGCCCAACTGTTTGAACAATTATGAGCTAGTGTGAATATGCTAACAATTTAGCCTCTCAGACAGTATTTTTTTTACATGTTACAATTGAACAAAGTTGAGAGTTATTGTGAACGTGTTAAATAAAGTTTGACTGACATAACTGTTGTGTTTCCTTTAATGTGCCTTATGTGGTTTATATGTGAAAAAAGTTCGAAAACAGACAATTCAATGGCAGTGCGCCTTATAATCCAGAGCCCCTGTAGTGCGGAAAATACGGTAATAAAAACAAACAAACAGTTATTCTACATTTATTCCATCTACTTGAGCGCAGACTAGTGAGGTTTGTGGCTTGTTGATGATGTGTAGGTGGATGAATGTGACCTGACCGTTCACACTGAAGTCACATGTTAAAGATCAGATATGTATCAGTTTCAGGAGCACATATCCAAGTGTCCTGGGTCACATTTGAAAAAATTAGATCTGTATCGTTCAGACTGTCATTAAAAGATCAGATACAGGTCACATAGGGGTGAAAAAATTGGATTTGGGTCACTTCAGGCTGCAGCCTGGTCCTGGTTTAGTCCTGTTCTAGTCCTGGTCCAAGTTTAGTTCTGGATTCTCAGTTTTAACGTGGTTTTGTGTTAAAGCATAAAGTCACTATTTATGATTTAACTGTATTGACACAGACACATCAGACTGTGACTGGATGTGGATTTATTATTACAGTTTGACTTTGAGACACTGTAAAGGCCCGGAATGGAGACGTGATGTGTTTTTGGATGGAGATCAAGTTCATGCTGCAGGCTGTTTCTTCTCTTGTGTTTTAGTGGTAAGATTTGTTTGGACACATGTAGGATTATGTTAAATGTGAGTGCTGTTTCATCCGAAGCGCAGTGGTGACGTGTGAGCACCTGTGATGCTGAATATCAGAGCTGTGGATGTTTTGGTTCATTGACGCGGGTATGTAAAGCCAAGGAACTGAAAGCTATCACTCACTGAAAGAACTTTTTCGGTCGGTTCCTACTTGCAATCGAGAAGTAGGAACCAAGTAGGCTCTAGAAAACAGTAACCTATGAGCCTAATGTTTAATTTCATTGAATTGCCAAAACAAAACTACAACAAATTTTCCTGTAATTTTTGGTGTAGAAAAATGCCCCTCCAGTTCAGTTTTTGTGAATGACTGGAGCTGAGTTTGTCCTGAGCGACTGCTACGCTACACTGAGCGTCTCCAGCCCCATGGCCCTCTGCCAGATCTGCACCACTAATCACCACCAACGGACTCAACCTCAAAACACAACCTCCTCACAATGGACGTGCACGCCCCCCACGTGCACACCCCACACAAGATGGCCGCCGGGCGAGCGTCAACACAGAGGGCAGTGGACAGGGCGAGGACAAGTTAAAAAATGACAAAATACATGAAAAGAACAGATTTGATGGGACTGTGGAAAAAAGGTTATTTTAGATTTTTTTTTTTTTTTTATCCGAATCCACTTTATTTCCACAGCACATTTTACAAACAAAGCAGTTTCCAAAGAGCTGCACAGAAATCATAAAATAAAGACAACAAAAAAAGGTAAACTGCTAAAATTTGGTCACACCAGTCCTAAAACAAAACCATAAAACCAAATCAAAGCAAAACCCATAAACATAATAAAATAGCAATAAATAAGTAAAATAAATAAAAATCTGCCACTTCCAATGTAATTTATATATGGCTGGAGTTGTATTTTGTTTTATTTTAAAACATTTGAAATCAGACATTTTTTGGTGCAATTTTTTGGGACTGAAAATGCGCCGACCAATCAAAAACAGTTCTTCTTTCTTCTTCACAGATGTTACACGTCAGATCTGTGGAGAGGTGTTCATCTAGGGCTGGGTATCATTAAGAAGTTGCTGATACGATACATATCTCAATACATCGGCGACGATACCATACATGTCGATACAGTGAGGTTTCGATTTGATATGATTCAATATGATATATTTTAAATTCGATATGGCGCAATAAAAAATAAAGACTAAATCATGACTGTGATACTAAAAGTCGTTTGTTAAACCACTTCTTGTTCAAAGTTCATATGAAACACAAACATTTTAATCTTCAAAACAGTGAAAATGTCAAATGTGTCACATAAAAAAGTTTCCTTCCTCCAAAAAAGCAACAAAACTGAAGCTGTGACTAAATAATTTAGTAAAATATACCAAAAAATACTCTTTGTGATATATATCGATACAGCAGCCCATGATATCGATACTGTATCGTCACGTTAAACGATATAATATTTTGATATTTTTACACACCCCTAGTCTCATCTTGTTCTTTTTCGAGTTTATTTATTTATTTAAGGCTCCTGTAATTAAATAAGTACAAAATAATAAGTTAAATGACAATACTGCGGAACATTCCAAGCAAAGTGTTAATATCGCCATGGAGACAATCAAGAAAAAAAAGTATAGTGGTTTTAAGGAACAAAACACAACTCCAGATCTGTGTGTGATGAAGAAACGACATTAGAACAAAGATCAGAACACAGATTCAATTAAATGATCACAATTTTGCACATTTACCAAAGTGAAACAAATATTTATTTGATCTGAGGTTGTAGGTCAGTTCCCGGGTCACTGTCGCCTGCTTTGGCCCTGCAGGATTTTCAGACAGATTTGAGGGTCAGAGGTCAAGTTGTAGTTAAAGAGTGTGTGTGTTTGTATGTGAGCGCTGAGCAGGTTTAGACACACACAGAAGCACACACACACACACACACACACAGAGAGAGAGAGGAGGTTCTATCTTTAAACTGGGACTGGGCTCTGGGGCAACTGCTCTACTGCCCCCTTTTGGTTGCACCACAAACTACACTCTTTGGAAAATGTCCTGCACAGTCACACGTCGGAGAAAAAAGTACGATTTAGAAACAAATGAAATGATAAATAAACAAATGCATATATTAAAAATGACAGTAACGCAACTTTAACCAGATTAAACATATAAATCTTAAGGTGCTCTATGTCTCTTTTGTGGTAGAGCATCTGTTTACTCCTCGTCTCCATGGAGATTTGTCACTTTTGCCTGGAATGTTCTGCAGTGTGACATCAAGAGACACCACCATTTCAAAGTATTATTGAGCTATTTAAACACAGATCATTAAATTCAATATGTAAGTTTAAAGATGGGATATCCAACGGTTTTCTTTCTCTCTCTTTTTTTTTTTTTTGGTAAATTAAAACTGAAATTGTGATTCTAAACAGGTTAAACTTACAGGGCAGGACTTTTTTATTAGTAGATTTAGGTCAAATGTTTCCTCTGGACGTACTCGGAGGTTGCCGTATACTGTGGCTGTGTGAGCAATTTAGCTGAAGTGTCTTGCCCAAGAGCACAATGACTTTACAGACCAGGATTGAAGCTCCTGGGCGCAGAAGTGATTCATGAGTCTGGTGAACATTTAATACAATAATAAATGCAGTTATTCCTAATGTCTGCGATGCAAATACCAAATAAAATAAGAAAAGACACAAGATTTCATAAACCGTGTCATGATTTTCCCTTTGATTGAAATGTTACAACATGAACTCTAGGACTAATACTAATATAAAATAAATGTAAACAAATATCTTATGTTCAGTTTATTTCATATTCATTTCTTTTATGCTTGTTTTGTGAACCACCTTTGGGGCCCTCTGCTATGTCTCTGAGGCCCCCAGACCCACTTTGGGAACCACTGCTGTAACAGACATACTTACATACATACAGCTTTCTTTAATATTATACACCGAAAATGTGGAAATAAAAAAGAAAATCAGTGTTGAATTATGAATTATGTTTCCTCCAAACCGACTCTGAATAATGGAGCTTGACATTTTGGAAATTTCATCAAGGGTTCCTCAAGAAACCAGGAACAGGACCAAAGCAGGACTAAACCAGGACTAGAGAACAGGACTAAAGCAGGACTAAACCAGGACTAGAGAACAGGACTAAACCAGGTCTAAACCAGGACTAAACCAGGTCTAAACCAGGACTAAACTAAGTCTAAACCAGGACTGAACCAGGTCTAAAGAACAGGACTAAACCAGGACTAAACCAGGACTAAACCAGGACCTAAACCAGGTCTAAACCAGATCTAAACCAGCTAAAACCAGATCTAAACCAAAAACCAGGTCTAAACAGGTCTAAACCAGATCTAAACCAGACTAGTCTAAAACAGGACTAAAGCAGGACTAAACCAGATCTAAACCAGGTCTAAACCAGGACTAAACCAGGTCTAAACCAGGTCTACAGAACAGGACTAAACCAGGACTAAACCAGGTCTAAACCAGGACTAAACCAGGACTAAACCAGGACTAAACCAGGTCTAAACCAGATCTAAACCAGGACTAAACCAGATCTAAACCAGGTCTAAACCAGGACTTAATCAGGTCTAAACCAGGACTAAACCAGGTCTAAACCAGGTCTACAGAACAGGACTAAAGCAGGACTAAACCAGATCTAAACCAGGTCTAAACCAGGACTAAACCAGGTCTAAACCAGGTCTACAGAAGAGGACTAAAGCAGGACTAAACCAGGTCTAAACCAGATCTAAACCAGGTCTAAACCAGGTCTAAACCAGGACTTAATCAGGACTAAACCAAGACAAATGTAGATGTCCCTCTCCCCTGTACAGAGACACAGAGACACAAAGACGGAGACATACTGGCGCACATCCAGGAGCCACAGGGGCCCTCAGACACAGAGGGACAGGGGCCCGACCTGTCAGGGGCCATTAGGCTGAGAGAAAGAGAGAGAGAAGAAGAGAGAGAGGAAAGAGAGAAGGAGAGAGAGAGACAAAGGAAAGAGAAAGAGAGAGAAAGAGGGAGGAGAGAAGGGGGGTAGAGACAAAAGAGAGGAAAGAGAGAGAAAGAGAGAGAGAGAGAAAAGAGGAAGGAGAGAAAAGGAGAGAGAGAGAGGGAGGAGAGAAGGGGGAGTAGAGACAAAACAGAAGAAAGAGAGAGAAAGGGAAAGAGGGAGAGAGAGAAAGAGGGAGGAGAGAAGGGGAGGTAGAGACAAAAGAGAGGAAAGAGAGAGAGAGAAAACGAGGGAGGAGAGAAGAGGGGGTAGAGAAAAAAGAGGAAGGAGAGAAAAGGAGAGAGAGAGAGAGAGAGAGGGAGGAGAGAAGGGGGAGTAGAGACAAAAGAGAGGAAGGAGAGAAAAGGAGAGAGAGAGGGGGGGAGGAGAGAGAGAGAGGGAGGAGAGAAGGGGGAGGAGAGACAAAAGAGGAAGGAGAGAAAAGGAGAGAGAGAGAGGGAGGGAAGGAGAGAGAAAGGGGGAAAGTGAGAGACAAAAGAGAGGACAGACAGAGAGAGAGAATGGACATGGGACAGAGAGGGAAGGTGAGAGTGAGAGAGGGGGAGGAGAGTGGAGGGACAAAAGAGAGGAAGGAGAGAGAGAGAGAGAGAGGGAGGGAGGGAGAGAAAGGGGGGGAGAGAGAGAGACAACAGACAGGAAGGAGAGAATGAACAGGAGACAGAGAGGGAGGGTGAGAGAGAGAGTGGGGGAAGAGAGAGAAGTAGAGCGAGGAGGAAGAGACAGAAGAGAGACAGAAGAGAGAGATCTAGAGGAAAAAAGGAGGGGGCAGGTCAGTGGCTCCCCCTTTTGGACACATCACAGCACTGCACCCAAACCGAGGAGGAGGACGACTGTTTTCATCATGACACTTGTGAACTGTCAAATCAAATAATTAGACAGAAAACATCAAATACACAAAATTTAACAAATAAAAAAAAAATAAAGGAATATTTCATCTCAAAGCAAAGTCGTGTTCCGTTTCATTTACACATGACAAGTTTATAAGCGCTTTTCAACTCTTAGACACCGCACCAGAGCTTTGCCATCACAGTAAAGCTTCCAACAACTAGCATGCTAACACACACTTTCTGAATGTCCAGTGAAATGCTTTATAATTAGATACAGACTTTATACGGACATATGTTGTATGAGCAGCTCTTGAGGTCAAAATAAATCTGCTGTGAACTTCTTTGCATCTGATTATAAAGTGTTTTACTGTCAGATAATCAGGAAGTGAGCGTTAGCATGCTAGTTGTTGTTAGTTTTACGATGACAGCAAAACTCCGCTCTGGTCTCTGTTGTGAAAAGTGCTTATAAACTCATTGTGATGAATAATTGACTTTTTTTCACAACAGCTGCTGTAGGTTTGCGGAACTTCCGGTTAATGTTTTTCTCTGGTAAAATGTGTGTGTAAATGTGTGTCGTATTCTCCAGCAGTTTCGTAAATCTGCCCCATCACCAAATCTTCAACCAACAAGCTCCACAAAGGATAAACATTCTAACATGAACAATTTATCCACAACTATCAAGGGAAGAAAGACGAAAACTTAAAGAAAAACAACGACGACGCATTAGTGACACTGAACAAAACTAATGTTATGGTCCTAGAGATGTGTCACATTCAAACTTCACAAATCTATTTATCTATATCGACATCATGAAATCGATTTTTAAATTTAATTGTAGAATCAGTCTGAGTGAACAAGTTCCTTCTGTTTTATTCATTTTGTTCAGTAGTTCATTAACGTGTCGTCGTTGGTTTTCTCCTTTAAGTTTTCGTCTTTCGTACCTTGATACACAGAAGAAACTGGAGGTTAAAATTTGAAGGTAAAATAGTGTAAAAGAGTAAAGAGTAGTTTTAAACGCAAAAAGTGGCAAGTGACAGTTAAATGACAGTTATTTACCAGAGTCGATAAAGTTGAAGTTAATTCAACTTCCCTTAGTGTTAATTTGGCACCTCCCACCCACCACTTCCAACTCCCACAAGAGAAGACCAGTTTTGTACAGAATTTTATCTTAAATCAACTAAAATAAAGTGTAAAAATAAAATACCTCTGTGTGTTCTTTAGCTAAATCAAAATAACCCTACAAAGTCTTATCCATTTACTTTCAAAACATTAATATAACTTTTGATTTCAGGGTTAAATAGGAACAATGGTCCAGTGTTACTTAACATTTCCAAAAATGTTTCAAAAAACTCTAGAACAGATTGGACTCTTATAAACCTTGAGAAAATGTCAAAACTGATTCTGTGAGAGTCAATTTTAACACAATTTTTGTGGATAAATTCTTCATTCCTTTGTGGACTTTGTTGGTTGAAGATTTGGTGATGGGGCAGATTTATGAAGTTGCTGGAGAGTAGGCGAGACATTTCCACAGACATTTTGCCACAGAAAACCATTAACCAGTAGTTCCACAAACCTACAGCATGACACTTCCAGCCGTTGTGAAAAAGATCTAGAAGGATGTTGGGAATACATGAGGTAAATGAGGAAGAACTTAAGACTGAAGTTAAAAATCAGATACTGCTCCTTTAAATACCAAAGTATTTTATCTTAATCCTGGATTTGTTGAGCCTGGGTTTTCTGGAGCGTGTTTGAGTGACAGTTTGCTGTTGTATGGAAACACTGTTCACCCTGATGCCCTCCCAGTGTCAGGAGCCCCATCTGCCCAAGCCAGTGCACCCGCTCAATATGTTCCTATGCGGGGGGCTGTGTGTACGGATCATGCGCGCAAGCTAACGCTATTGATTACACGTGTTTGGGTTGGGCCGCACTGTACAGTCTGCTGGTGTGAGAGGTCAGAGGTCACCAGGACAACAGGCGTCCTACAGATACAGAACACCTTCAGGTCAAACTCCTGAACCCGTGAGCAACAAGTATGGTTTCCTCGAACTGCTATAGTAGTCCTAGTAGTATACCTCGAGAGAGAAGATTTATGAATATTAGTTCTTTTTTTTTCAGCAAAATCGTGCTTTGTGTTGATACTTTGCAGTGACATCATTCTGGGGGTGTCCTACATCTAACCCTATGGTAGAATGGTACACAAAAATCACGGTTCGCTGCGTACCTCGGTTTTGAGGTCATGGTTCAATGCATTTTCGACACAGTATGAGAACAAAATGCAAAACTATTTGTGTGTTTATTAAACAACAATTTGTTTTAACATAACGTGAAAATAAAATAAATGCAAAGTGCTGCTTGGTAATATTAATAAGTTCAATAAAATATTCTGAAATAAGCAACAAATGTATGAGATATTATAAAAAATTAATTCCTTGTAAACAAAAGCTTTTCAAAAAGTAAAGTGCAGCACAGAAGTTTTACCGAATCTTCATATTTTTGACCAGAAAAACCAACTTGTCCACATTGTCTGCAGTTAGTGCAGATCTGCTGCAGTTTCAATGTCCCCAGTGGTTGAAAATACACTTTCGCTGCTTTGGACAGAGGTCGCGGGTATGGGGAGGCAGGGGGCGGAGATTCTGTGTCAGCAAAAGGTAAAAGTGAGGACCGTGGCGCGACGAGCGTAGTTTTGTGAGGATTCACGTGGTTCAGAAGGACGTGATCAAGGCAGGGGGCAAATGTTGTCAAGGCAGCCGCCCCAACTATAAAAGTGCGTGTGGGAGACACTGCTCCAATCACAGACGAGTTTCTTCATGACAATTAAAGAGCCGAGCCTCCGTGTAGCTGCACATGTAGTGGCGGAATGTAAACACACACAAATTGCACCGTTTCACTTGTGCTCTGCCCTGCACCGAACCAAACATCTCATAACAAAACAGTTCGGTGCGAATACATGTACCATTACACCACTAACGGTCACCATGGAGGCACAATGTACATATGTAGATTGTCTGAAAACTCAAGATAAGATACAAAGCAGAATCTGTGATCAGTCCAAGCGTTCATGATCCTGTTTAAGAGTTTGAGTTTCAACAAAAAGGTGAAAGTGACTAACTGCACTCAAAGCACTCAGAACATTATTCAAGAGGATCTATAGTGTTGGTGTCTGCTGTATACGTATAATTTGGTTAGGCAAGGTGATGCTGCCAAAAAAGTGAGAAACCGGGGAGGGGGGAGTGGGGAGGGTCGCCTTAACTACGTGCTGCAGGAAACACTGATCTTCAATCCAGGAAAATGAAGATGACTCAAACATGCATGAATCACAACTTCACAGGGTCAGTGAGAACAAACTACTATAAAGGCCAATTACACACTACAGGATTTTCAGGTCTTAAATTATTTTTAAATGTGTGAAAAAAAGTGCACACCACAGACATGAGGAAAATCTTATGAGATTTTAAATCTGTGATCACAAAGACCACAGCGGGATATGACTGAGCACCACAGGATATAAAGTTGTGAGCACGATCACGTCAACTGTTTCTTGTCTACAGTAAAATGACTCATGCTGAGACTCTTAAATGCTCAAAAGATCAGAGCTCTGCACTTCTAGTTTAGATACAAGACAAAACTGTTATTATTATTTGTGAAATGTGCTGCAAAACTTCAGAGACATGATTTGAATGCACAAAGGGTTGTCGATAAAGTCCACAGGAAGTAAAGTCACTATCACTGATCTGCAGCTTCACCTAGATCCACGTGCTGAGTGGAAAGAAACAGACACACAAGGAACTACTCTTGCCTTCTTACTTTCAAAGAATACCTCAAACTGGATTAACAGTGCAGTTTTGTGGATGTCTTTATTTGCAGAGGACAATTTCTATGGATAATGTGGATAAGATGCTGCATTTTAAATTTACAACTTTACAAGAGGTGAGGAATAATTATTTTTGCCATTTCCTGAGTTTGTACCTTGTGCCTCTGTGCCCGTCACTCCTCTGCCCCTGATTGGGTTGGGCAGTATCCAAATTACGATACCATTAAACCTTCTCAAGACTTTACCAGGGTATCCAGTATTACCGTATTACCAAAATGTTTTAGTAGGACTTTGGTAAACTACGAAGCCGCACCAGGAGCAACCCGTAGCTCTCCACCCCCTTCCAAGTAGCTCCCCAAGGCATTTTGAAATGACATGTATTGTCCTGAATAACTCAACTGTGATGAATTAAATGCCTATTATTACTGTAAATCCATCATTCATAAATAAATAATGGTTTATGTTTTATGTAACTGGTCCCCATCGAAGTCTTTCCAAGGCTCTTTTGAATACTTTATTTCCTGTGATCGCTAAAATTAGTAGCTCTCTGGAATTTTCGTTTTGTGAAGGCAGCTCAGCAGAGGGAGAAGGTTGGAGACCTGTGGTATATGCGTATGTCCTTCAGACTTATAATCTCTGAAAAAATTCACATGAGCCATCTCCAACACATCTCATACACGCACAGAACAGACTCACCATCAGCAGCACATCCTCCGTCGCAGAAAGAACTGAGTCGTGTCCTTTAGTCCGACAGAAGCTGAACCGCCTGACTTGACTTGAAATTGAAAATACAACCACACGTTCATTTGTGCTGAACAAACAGATCTAGGTATCAATAAATTATAATATTATATTGGGTTGCTGCTAGGGATCGGCATGATTAGTCGATTAATCGATAATTGATCATTAAGAATTTCATCGATTACGTTCATTTTTAATCGACAAACCGAGTGTAGGTTGCTGTGCATAGTGTAGGGTGACTGTGTCCGGGGACAAACGGAGGTCCGGACATGTGTCTCTCTGCACTAAGAACAGTGGGTCAGTCTGCAACGTCCCGAAGCGCAAATGAGTATTTAATGATGACTTGAACAAGAAATTCCACGCTTTCCTTTGCGGTCGGGACAAGTGTGAGGTGCATGTGCACAGTGTACAAAGCAGCACATATGTTTCAGTGTCCAGTGGGAAAAAGTTCACCAGGACACCGAAAAGTTTTACCAGGTGAGAGTCGTTCAATGTCGATGACGAGGCCCCAACTCCCTCCCCCCGTACGGTGTCCTGGTTTTGACAAACACAAATATGGTCACACTAACCTCTAGTCCACTGAGTCGTGTCGCATCAGCAACACAAGAGCTGTTTTTTTTCTTCGCTTAGTTTATGCAAATGAGCCATGTGGTTTTAAGTTTCATTTCTGTAAGACTTGCATAAAGCTGCATTAAACACATTATAATGTCAAACGGGCTGATGTGGATCTAGAGTGGTTACGGTTTATATGTCGTAAAGTTGAATTTATTTATGCAGATTAGTAGTGCAACTAGTAATAATAATGATGATACATTTAATATAATCGATAATCGATTGTTAATTCTCTCGACGATCGACTAAGAAAATGTAATCGAAATGCCCATCCCTCGTTGCTGCAGATTTTTTAATGACGGTAATGAAACTGATACTGTCACTACTTCTTGATACCGTGGGATAATGTAATGCTGTATTACCACCCAACCCCACCTGACGCTCTGTTTTATTATCTGTTGCCGTAGGGTTGCTGATGTTTGGTGGTTATGATCCCGACAGAGCAGCTCAGGGTCACACTGACACCACACACACACACACACACACACACACACACACAACACACACACACACGAGGAGCACAGCGGCTTCAGAATCACGTATGAAGACAAAAAGTCGGGTCACGCAAATCTCAGCCATAATCGGGTAAACTCTCCTGTAGTGTGTGGCAGCCTAACATGGATAAAAGCTCTAAAACCGGAGTCTCCAACCAACAGCTCTTCACCCCCTTCCAAAGAGTTCACCACGGGATTTCAGAATAATAAGTCTTGTGCTTAATAACTCACATCTGATGAATTCCCAGTGTAACAGTATTATTTTGGTGTCTGACTTGATGTTTTGTAGATATCTGACTGTTCACATCTAAGGACGTGGATCTTATATTTAGTCAGTTTCTTGCGATCGTTAAAAATGAGCAGCTCTTTGGCATTTTGGTTTTGTAAAGGAGCTCACAGGAAGAAAAGTCTGGATCAGATCTCGGCTCTTAAAAGTCCATTTGAATGAACAGAGCTCTGAACCTGGTGACCTCATTTTAACAAGAAGCACTCCAGACTTTTGATAAACGTCTTCAGTTTGTGTCCCGATCTCTTTCTCCAGCCCTTTCTTCCACTCTCTCTCTCTCACCTGCTTCTACCGCTCCATCTCTTCCTCTCATTTTCTGTTCCTCTCTCTCTACCCCACAGCTCTCTCTCCGAACTCTCTGCGCCCTTACACTCCCTTACTCTCTCTGTGTCCCTTTTTCTATCTCCCCCTTCTCTCCCTCTCTCCATTCCACTCCCTCTCTCTCTCTCTCTCTGTCCCCTCTTTCTTGCTTTCCCTCCTCTCTCTCCCTCTCTCAGCCTCCTTATCCTGTCTTACTCTCTCTCTGTGCCCCTATTTTTCTTTCTACCCTCCTCTCTCCTCCTTCTTCCTCCCTCCTCTCTCTCTCTCTCCACTCTTTTTTGCTCTCCCTCCTCTTTCCTTCTCTCTGCCTAATTTCCCACTCTTCCTCTCTCTCTTTCTCTCTGCCCCTCGCCTCTCTCTCCCTCTCTCTCTGTGTCCTCTCTTTCTTGCTCTCCCTCCATCTGTGTGCCTCCTAACCCTCTCGTACTCTTTTTTTCTACTCTCTCTCCCTCCTTACCTTCTTGTACTCTCTCTCTCTGTGCCCCTCTCCTCCTTCCTCCCTATTCTCTCTCCCCCTCTCGCTCTGTGCCCTCTTGAACTCCCTCCTCTCTCTCTATCCATCTTTCTGCCTCCTTACCCTCTCTTTCTTCCTCCCCCCATCTTTCTCTGTGTGTACCTTCTCTCTGCCTCCTTACTCTCTAGCTGCGCCCCTCTTTTTCTTTCTACCCCTCCTCTCTCCCTCTCTCTATATGTCTCCTCTTACTTGGTCTCCTCTCTCTCTCTTTGCCTCCATAGCCTCTCTTATCCCCTCTGTCTCTCACCCCCCTCTCTCCATCGCTCCCTCTCTCCTCCCTCTCCTCCGTCTCTCCCTCGTTTCTCGTCGGTGGGAGTAAATAGTTAATGTGAGTGGCTGTGTGTTTGACGGGGGCTGAGCTCGGAGCAGCCTCATGTCAAACATCATCTGTGTCAAACGTGTTGTACAGCCACGCGCTCGGCTCCACAGCGCCCCCCTGCTGCACGCGCACGCACGCACACACACTCTACACACACACACACACACACACACACACACTGTACACACACACACTCCACAGAGTAAGAACTAAACATGATTACCGATTAAGTTTAGGAGACTACTTCACAAAATAACGAAATACTTTACGGTGAAATCACGCTGGGGGTGTTCTACATTTTGCTCTATAGTGGAATATTCAGCAGTTACCACGGTGACACAATGCACACATTAGCAAACACAAATCCGACATTCAAGGAAAAATACAAAATGGATTGAACCGGCACATTTTCAGGAGCCAGTAATCGATAAAGCCGTTGTGTTTAGGAGTTTAATTTTCAACAAAAACGTGAACGTGAGTGAGTCTTCAAATCTGGATTAAGCCAACTGGATAAAATCTGAATAAAATCTCACTTGAGTGACTGTCTGCACTTTTAAACAGAAAATCAGTGGAGCCGTTTCTGTGATGGAGCTGTTCTAGATCCACACTGTGCTTTACAACGAACGGAAATATGTGTATGTGACGATAACAAAGAACCTGAAAAAACATCTGTCCTCTTTAGGAGACTTTATACATGAATGCAAAATTAAAATGTTTGTGTGTGTGTTTGTTTGTGTGTGTGTCTGTGGGGATTAGTGTGAAGTGTGAGCGCTGATCTAATCCTCAGGTCTCTGTCAACACATGCAGTGATCCCAGACCCTCTGCACACACACACACACACACACTAAACACACACAAAACACACCACACAAAACACACACACCTCGGGTACATTACATTGACTTACATTATGATCAGGGTGACCAGATGTCCCAATTTTTGTCGCAGTTTTATACAAGAAATGTCCCAGGTGTCTCTATTTTTAACCAATCTGATCCCTGCCAACAGTAAAGAGAAACATATATTGTCATTTGTTTAGGTAAAATACAGAAAAGCTGCTTAAAAACGACCAAAACACAAAGAAAATGTGACTCTACTGACCCACATTAGTCCTGAACAAGTCGTGAATGGGCCGAGTGCAGAACAATTTTCCTTCATTACTCACTTGATTCACAATTTTATTATTACCAACCACTCCAAACTGTGCAATTAATCGAATTTTGATCACAGTTTCGATTTGTGTGTCAAACGATCTCAAAACTCACATATTCGAGTTGAAATTATTTTATTTTGGGATTTTTTTTTTTTTTAATAAATACTGTAAGTATGTTTATTAAACTTTTCAAATATAGAGATTGAGAGAGACAGAACAGCTGGATATTTAGTTTATTTTGGATACATTTATGTTTTTCTGCCTTATTTCATGTTCAAAGTTTATTTTATTCATTTTATGTTTTATACATCTCAAAACTGCTCTAAGGTGCAGATTTCTAGCCTGTATTTATTTTTAATTTGAAAGTAAATTATCATAGCAAAGTGTTTTTTAGAGAGTGAAATGCTGAGTAAATGCATCGTGTCACAAAAAAAAAAAAATCTGCATAATCGTGATTTCAGTATTGACCAAAATAATTGTGATAATGATTTTTTCCATAATCGAGCAGCTCTACACTAACTTATATTCATTTCCTGGAGATCCTGATCTTAACCACAGTCACAGTCACCCGCCTAACCGTAAAGGAACTGTACATATATTCTAAGCTCTTATAGTTTGAAAAAAGTTCAAGCTACTACAACCACAACTCAACCTGTGTCACCAGAGCCTTCACCTGCAGACAGAGACACTTCCTGCATTTGTCTCATTCTCAGTTTATAGACAGGCCTCATGTGAAGCTCAGAACCTCCAGAATTGCCTCCCTGAGCTGCAGAGGCTGCACTAGCACTGACTCATGACTGTCTGCAGACTCTGGGGTCAGTGAAAGTTCTTTTAGGTTTAAACCAACTGGATTTCAGCACTGAAATTGGCGACACAAATGAGAGAGTCATGTGAGGCTCATTCTGCTTTCTCATTGGATAATCACTGTGAGAACCAAATCACCAAATCATAACATGAACAACTTGTCCACCATGTGCAGTGTTTTTGTAATGAAGAATAAATCTGCTCCGATGTTATGGAAGATAATTTGTTCCATCAGATTTAGAATTTTAAACATCCAGCACAGATATTTTCAAGCCCTCAAATTCAAAAGTTAAAATTCAGAGTGTAAAATTCGCAGTGAAAAATTTCACAGCAAAGATCCAAGATGCTGAGGCCAAAGCAATCGATCCTGTGTGAGTGAGGAGGACAGAGGCTGTTTCCTATTGGTCGTTCTCATCTGTGGGCGGAGTTTACACTTAACAAATAAAAGAGATGATTTTGATGAGGCTAATTCTGACCAATCAGATCGCTTCACTGCACCATTTCATGCTTGTTACTAAGTTAGATCGGATCACTTTGGATCGATTGCTTCTGTCTTAGCATTTTGGGTTTGACTTTCCTGCGAATTTTTTTTACTGTGAATTTTACACTCTGAATTTTGACTGTTGAATTTGAGGGCTTGAAAATAACTGCGCTGAATATTTAAAAGGTGATTTTTTTTTTTAACACATCAAAATGTATACATTTCAGCAACTAAAATTCAGAATAAAAAATAACAGTTTTTTCAGAGTTAAAACATTCAATGTGAGAAATTCAAGGACATTTCAAAATTCAAAATCTAATGATCAAATCTTCCATATCTAACTTAGTAACAAACAGGAAATGGTGCAGTGGAGTGATCTGATTGGTCAGAATGAGCCTCATCAAAACCATTTCTTTTATTTGATAAGTGTAAACTCCGCCCACAGATGAGAACGACCAATAGGAAACAGCCTCTGTCCTCCTCACTCACACATGATTGATTACTTCTGCCTCAGCATCTTGGATCTTTGCTGTCTGTGAATTTTACACTCTGAATTTTAACTTCTGAATTTGAGGTCTTGAAAATATCTGTGCTGGATGTTTAAAAGGTGTATTTTTAAATTTTGAATTTATTTGAAATATATTTGAAAATGTATACTTAAAATTTCAGCAATCCAAATACAGAATAAAAATAATTCAATTCTTTTTTAAAAAATTCAAAGTGAGAAATTCAGTGGTGTTTAAAATTCTAAATCTGATGGAACAAATGATCTTCCATACGATGTCCCCATACAGGAGGCAGATGTGCGTGTGTGTACAGTAGGTGTTCGTCCCCACAGTGTGATAAACGTCGTCCCACACTCCGCACACTCGTACATTATGGCTCTATATGTTTACATAGATATCATTAGCTTTGGCGGGCAGACTAGGCTCCGCCCCCTCGCTTTTCTGCTCTACTTAACGCGGTGGAGGCAGACGCCACGACCTCATGCGCCCTCCGACACGCTGCCTGACCTCAGCGCGGGGCAGATTACGCAGCACATGGCTCCATGGATTTGAAGTTATTTGGGAAAGAGAGATTCTGAGCACGAGCCAAACGCACAGAGTCTCGAACGAGAACAGAGTTTACACAAAGAGTTCAGACGAGACCTGCAGCTCACGATCAGGCCACAAGTGAAACATCCTGGAGGAGACTGTGGGAAGATGTGTAGAAGGAGAACAAAACTGAAAAGTACAAAACCATAATCCAATCAACAAAACAATATTTAGTCAAGTATAGATGTTTAGATGTTAGCCCACAGAGTGAACAGACACCTCACACTGCACAAGTATAAGACGAGGGCAAAGTTCACTCAGAGGTCATAAAATCACTAACACTGATGAATTTCTTCTCATATTTTCTGTCACATACTTTTGTGGGCTCTGTTACTGTGAGAGGCTCTGTCCGTCCTGTGACGCTGTCAGATGTGACACTGATCAGAAGTATAATCACTTTTATGAACTTAATACTTTAACATCACTTTAGCCAAGGTTTGAAAAGAAACTTAAATTCTGTAAACTGGACAAAAGTTCTTTCAAAAACAAAGCAGTGAAACTTATTTACTCTAAAAACTTTTGTCCAGAGCCTTGACAAAACTAAATTCTGATCTTTAATTCCACACCAAAACATAAACCTGCTTTCAGCTGTGGCTCTTCCAAAACTAAAGTTAAGGATGTAACTAAGTTCTATGAATCCTGCTGACCGTGCCCCAGCGCGTCCTACAGGACTTAAAAAGACTTTACACTTAATGACATTCAGTTAACAAAAGTGCCATGAGGCGAAATCAATGCGTACATTTAGTGTAGGACAAAAATAAGACGCTCTGTGGATTTATCAAATCTGACGTGAGCGCGCGGCGCGCACAGATACTAGGGCAGGTCTGCAGGGGGGTAACACACACAAATGTGCGTATTGCCCCTTTATGTTTGGTTTTCAGAATCTGCTGTGGCAAAAATGCCACTATTGCCATTAGTTTGGCAACCATGAGTTTTCCTGTTTAGTTAAATATTGTTGAGACTTTTAAAACTTAATTAAAACACCTCCCGAGTTCTCACCCGAGCTCATTACTGTAAATATCAAACAGCAGCAGCAGAACTTCACACACAAGTCTCTGTCCACCAGACCGGAGCAGAAACACTCACCACAGCGCGCTGAGGCTCTGGTCTGGACGGGCTTCCGGGGGAAGCGCTGTTCGGACAGAAGCACCTTCACCCCTCCCCGGCCCGGGCCAGAGCTGCTCCCGCTGCTTCAGGTGAGGTTATTACAGTGATTTGGAAGCTGAATTCATAAATGACAAATGTTTCTGCAGATCACACCTTTTCTGCATTGTGCCGTATTCCGGGAGCACATGCCGTAAATCCCGGGGTGAGGCCACTTGAAACATAAATATTTTGGCGTATTTTATTGAGGTTTATAAATAAGTCACGCGCCCTCTGCCACAGGCCAAAATATACACACAAATATAAATCCTTTTCACTGCAGTATTAGTAAAAGAGGCCAATTCTGAGGGCGTGTCTGGGTGAGGTGCAGGTGTGGAAGGAATCTGCACAGAGTTCAGAGTGTGTGGAGCATGTTTCAGGACATTATACTGTGTGTGTGTTATCACATGACCCATGTGAACCCAGTGGCTTGTTCAGATTTAACACAAGTACAAACACCCCTGCAGTCCCTGCACTCCAGGTGTAAAACACACAGTAAAAGGCAGTTATTAAAAATACTTAAGCCTCATCAAAGTCATTAGGCTCTGGATGATCAAATAACAGAGTGGAGAGAATGTAAATATGAAAGAGGCTGCTCTGGTTTGGAGGACAGGCAGGTTCTGTGTCTGTGTCTTCTGTAGTGGCTCACTTGTTCCCACACAGTGCGTGATGGAACAGTGTGAGTTTGTGTTTTGGCCTGCGCAGTGTGAGCGACTGTGGCAGTGACCCAGAAAGATGCCCCTCTGTCCAGATCTCATTCATTTGGGCAGGATTTGGGCACAGATTACACAGCCTCTACCCCATTTGTTTTGTAACAATCATGTGGAGTCAACACTGATGCCAGCTACACCCGCCACTGGAAGAGGAAACGCCAGGGGACGTTTTAGAGGCTTAGGTGGGTAATCTGTGAGGGACCACTGGACTTCTTTGATTGTTTAAAATCTCATCCCAAAGCCAGAGCCCAAAACACATGGACGAATATTCTCTGGGTGTCGACAAAATTATGTTTTTAAGATCAGGCACTAAAAGGCATTTTACCAGATTTTTACTTTCCTTAAAAATGAGAAAAACAAATCTAGTTCATTTGAAACGGTTTGCAGAAATCCAAACTTACCAAATGGTGAAGAAGGGCAGGGTCTGGAGGACTAAAAGGATCAGGGTACTGTGTGGTTTTGTGTGTGTATTTTGATATTTTGATATTTTGGCATCAAACTATACACATTGTTTTATGTTTGGAATTTGGATGATTTGTTATCTGAAAACATCATACAATGACTATTACTGTGTCAGACTAAAAGTATGTGAATGTTATGGATAACAAGACAAGCCAGAGTTTAGAGAGAAAGTTTTACTTACAATAAAAACATGTGATGTGCACATCGCAATGTGTTTAAAACAAAGATACATGTCTCTCTAGAACAAGAGGAGTGTGCTGCTTCATACTTTGGTCACAAAGCCCTGTTCACATATAACAGAGGGAATGATCTATACACTATGCAGTACGCAGTACAGAGTATGCAGTACAGCATAAAGTGGAACCGAGGGAATGTAGCGCACCACTTAAAAATCGAGTCTTTTATAACAAAAGCTTTGTCAGACCTCACACTGAGGTCAGCTTCCAAAATCCAGGTAAAAAAGGCAAAAACTCTAGTGTGGAATCATCCAGACAGCTCTCTTCAGGTCCCCCTCGCACCCAAATAAATATCACTCAGTCCACTGTGTCCATTAGAAAGTCTAGAGTCCATGTTCAGGGTCTGTATTGTCTGTACGGAGCCTGTGAGCCCAGAGGAGCAGAGCCGCTGAACCTCAGAGGAGCCGTGGGCCCTCCATATGCAGTCCTGTAGTTCTGAGAGGCCCCCAGCCCAAAGCCTGTGCCCACAGAGCCCCCGGGGCCCCAGTGCCCAGAGAGCCCAGAGAACCCAGAGGGCGGGTGAGGCCCTGTCCTAGGGCCCCTGTGTAGGAGGAGCCTGTGTAGCCCAGGCCCACAGCGTAGGGCCTCTGCAGGTGGTGTCCGGGGGCGGGCAGCAGCACGGGCTGGGCGTTCTTACCCGGGGTGTTGAAGGAGAATTCTGGAGGGGGGCTGGTGGGTTTGGATGGGGTGGAGGTCAGAGGGTCCAGCTCCAGAGGGGTGACAGAGGGCAGGGGGCCGTACCCCTCTGCGTGCCCCAGAGGAGGCATAGAGGGAGAGGACAGAGCCCCAGAGAGAAGGGGTCGGCTCCAGTCATCTTTAAAGATCTGCACGGTCAGAGTGGACACCAGCGGCATCAGGCGGTTGGTCACATGGGCCAGGACCAGCTGCTCGTTGGCATCACGCCGAATGCGGACGTGGGCGGAGCCAGCCTGGAGGGGGGTAACGAAAACAGTCAGAGACATTAGACTTCATGTATCCAGTTCACTCTTCCTGGTGTAAAATAGGAGAACACTGATAGTCCATTGAATTTAAACTGCAGGTTCAACAGTGGAGCAGAACTGAACAAAAACATCCCCCTCTGATGCGAAAGGCGTTAGCCAAGTGTGTTCTAATATATTTCATTTGGAGACTTAGGAGAACTAGACCATGTTTTGTGAATCACTCTTGAAATAAAAAGGACCCATCAACATAATGGTATAAAGAGAAGTGAAGTTTGCACCACTCCATCTCCCAGAGCTGAACACACACTGTAATAGAAAATGTACCAGGCTCCTCCCCCTCCCCCTCTGCCTCTTAAATGTGCTGCTCAGGGTCAGACGGGGTTAAAGCGCCTGCTCTCTCTGTGCTGTGGAGCTGTGTGTGTGTGGAGCAGTGTGTGTGTGTGTGTGTGTAGAGCAGTGTGTAGCAGTGTGTAGCAGTGTGTAGAGCAGTGTGTAGAGCAGTGTGTAGAGCAGTGTGTAGAGCAGTGTGTAGAGCAGTGTGTAGAGCAGTGTGTGTGCAGCTCCCCAGGGTCACTGTGCACGCACTGGGTCAGATCAGTTTGGACAGACCTCTTCTAACATTGGGCCAACAACAACAACAGAGGCTGCACTGATACCAAAGCATCACTCAGTCACACAGGCAGAGCGCCACCTACAGGCAGCTGCTCACAACTGCTCATTACACTTGTATATGGAAGGAGTGCAAGGCACGAGATGTAGAATTATTTAGAAGGTCCACATTACTTCAGATTTGTGTTATAATGTTACTTGGAGTTGTGTTTTGTTTCATTCACACATGTTCAACACACAAATCCTGCACATCTCTCTTCTCTCAAACAGAAAACACAACTCCAGGTCTGTTTTTGAGGAAGTAACAACATTATAACGTGGCTTAAAGCTCACAAGAGTCAATTTTGCATAATATAGAACCTTTAATCTTTCTTTTCTAGTAATTTAAAACAATTAAAGTAAAGTAGCTCAGTAGAAATCACAATTACAAACATGTCTGCCAAGAATATTTTTACTGTAGCTCTGGCCACATAAGGGTCTGCATACGGTTCCTGAATTGCCCTGATCCGAGTCGTGTGCTTGACTCATTTGTCCTGAGTGTCTGTGTGAATGAGCAGAACACGGCGTCTGGAGCACGGAGGGTCCAGCCCAAACAACTCCTCTGCGCAGAGTTACGCCGGACATGAGCGACGTGAGGACCACAGACTGTGTACACAAGTGGACTAAAGGAGTGTGGCGTCAACTATAGTGCTTGGCTCCAGTCAAATGAAGCTCATCAAGGACGGCAGTTACAGGATAGAATTTGGAGGTGAGTTTGATATTAGGAATAGGTCTTGATTTACAGACAACATAGCAAAATACAACCAGCGAAGATCGTGTAGAGCGGCTTAATACGAAAATTTTATGACCAAAATGACGAGGCTCACTGCAGTAGATACAGAGAGAGGGGTGACAGATTTTCAATGTAAAGTCAGTTGGAGAGTCAAGTGGAGCCAGAAGCGTGCATCGTATCGTTTAACGTGATGATACAGTATCGATATTGTGGGCTGCTGTATCGATATATCACCAAGAGTATTTTTTGGTATATTTTACTAAATTATTTTGTTACAGCACTACAGTTTTGTTGCTTTTTTTTTAGAGGAAGGAAACCGATTTATGGGACACATTTGACATTTTCACTGTTTTGATGATTAAAATGTTTGTGTTTCATGTGAACTTTGCACAAGAAGTGGTTTAACAAAGACTTTTAGTATCACAGCCATGATTTAGCTTTTTTACCTTTTGTTTTTATTGTTAACCGGGACTTGTTGATGAAATTTGAAAAAATCCATTTTCAATTTTTTGGAAATTGGGTTGGGATTGTTTCTATTGAATCTGAAAGTTTTACTGTATCAAGATATGTATTGTATCATGGCCTATGTATCGAGGTGTGTATGGTATCGATAACTTCTTAATGATACCCAGCCCTAATAGGGAGGACAGCATAACAGTTTTTCTTGTGTTTTGCCCCAGAAGAGAGATACTGTAAAAGCAGCTCATACAGTCCAATTGCATCTAAATCCGCATAGTTTTTTTTTTTATCAGCTGTGAACCAAGAAGTCAGTCTAGTGCTCTGAAAGTTGTGAAAAGTGCTTCTAAACTCATAGCAGTGAATAATTAAGGTAAGTGAGGAAGAACTTTGGACCACTGCAAAGCGCAACAGAACCTGTAAGATTAGGAATTACAGTAAAGGTCTCCAGGAACTGAATGAAAGTCAATGTAAATGAAATCAATCTGTGTGTGAACTTACCAGAGAGCCAAAGCCAACAGTCCAGAAGTGCTCGTTCCTGACCTCCAGTACTCCGTCCAGAGTCGACACCTGAGCAGAAAAAGAACAAAACAAAACTTTACTTACTTTTCAGTATTCTGGTCTTCCTCTAGTGGTATTGATACTTTGCAGTGACATCACGTCGGGGGTGTTCTACATGTATCTGTATCTGAGGAAATGTTCAGCAGGGCGCAAATAATAAATGAAATAAGTAATAACTAGGGGTGTGCAAAAATATTGAAATATCGATATATTATCGTTTAATGTGATGAAATATTATCAATATTGTCGGCTACTGTATCAATATATCGGCAAGAGCTTTTTTGCTATATGTTGTTACAGCTACAGTTTTGTTGTTTGTTTAGAGGAAGGAAACTTGTTTATGCAATACATTCGACATTTTCACTGTTTTGATGAGTGAAATAGGTGTGTTTTATATTCACTTCTCATAAGAAGTGGTTTAACAAAGACTGAAAAGACTTGAAATATATTGTATCGAATCGAAAGTGCATTGTATCGAGATATGTATCTTGGCCTATGTTATGTATCGTACTGGCAACTTCTTCTTCTACCCAGCCCTAGTAATAACTCACCTCTCTGAGCAGTTTGTCCAGCTGTCCGATGATGTGTGATGGTGTGGTCTGAAGAACAGGACAAAGAAATATTCAGTACTTTCTCTTTATAATATAATATAATATAATCATTTAAAGGTGCTCTGTGTAACTTTTCGTTTGGGGCTTTGTCTCCTGCTTGTTTCTATGGATATGTCATTGCTCTGCCTGGAATGTTCCACAGTATGACATTAAACAGGTCTACCTTATGTTTATTCAATTACAGGTGGTTTTATTTCTCAAAAATACCTAGACAAACAGGCATTTTGTCTGTGAACAGGGTCGCCTCTCCACAGATTTGACCTGTAACTTGGCCTGGTTTGGTCTTATGAAAATAGAAAGGTTTAACACCATACTGTGAATCATTCCAGAGTAAGCAAGAACATTTTCACAGAAAAAATTAGTTGACGCACCCTCTCCCAGAAAAGTTACACAATGTACATTTAAAGTTTTAGTGTATATCCCACCTGTAGCAGTACTTTCCCGCTGTACACGCTCATAGGATACATGGTCCCAAAGGTCATGAGGGCGATGGCCATGGCGGACGCAGTGTCCACGGCGTTATAGTTACTAAACACACACAAACACACTTCAGCTGGAGAAGAACTACATTTCAATGCAAAAACGATTCATGACATAAGAAAAAAGGATTTTAGAACAGTTCATCGAAATGTCATAATTGTTATAATTATGTCGCTTGTATTTGGTAACAGAAATACTTCTTGTAGTAGGCCTGAGTACCTATCTTTTCCATATACCCCTTTCTCTGATACCTATTTCACGCTTAGATGAGCAGTTGGCCTGTCACAGTAACACTATATCAACTTATGGTTTAAGAAATGAAAGCTGAGGCAATATTTTGGGGCTCCATATTTCTTAGCAAAAATGTGTGTGGGGGATTTTTGTTGTTATATAATGAGATTTGAGCTGTGAAAGAATGAATAAATAATAATCTGTTGCAGCTCAGACCTTTTAATGAGACTTTCTATTTAAGAATGTGTTTAGTGGGATTATCCTGCTTTGTTTAAGTGGAATAAGGTAGTTCCAATATTATCGTTTATTGCAGCATCTCTCTCGAACAATGTATCATGCTTTGAAATAAGCGTGACAGGAAAATAAGCGTAACACTTGTTTAACAAAAGCCAGTCCACCTTAAAAATACCTACTGTCTATTGTCTATTGACTAAACCTATTGTCTAAACCTAAAAGCCTCAGTAGTCCTCACTTGATCTCGATGAGCATGTAGGTGATGCAGAGGGACAGAGCTCCAGCCATGTTGATCAGAACAAAAGGGTTCATGCGAGGCAGGAGGACACTGCTCAGACCTGGGATGATGCCACACAGACTGGAACACACAAAAACACACAATACTGTTTTAAACAAATGCAAACATACAAAACATACAATCACATCCGAACCTGGTGACAGAGCCTTAACCTGCACACACAAGTGTTTCTGATTCTCAGTTTATGGACAGGCCTCATGTGAAAGGTCAGAAACTCCAGAATTCCCTCACTGAGCTGTAGAGGCTAAACTAGCACCAGGACTGGGTATCATTAAGAAGTTACCGATATGATACCTCGATATATATCCCATGATACGATACATACCTCTATACATAGGCCACGATACGAAACATACCTCGATATATAGGCCACGATATAATACATACCTCCATATGATACATAGGCTATGATACGATATATACCTCAATACACAGGCCACGGAATGATACACAATACATAGGCCACGATACATACCTTGATACATAGGCCAAAATACGATACTTTTTCAATACAATGCACTTTCGATTCAATACGTTTCGATTTGATATTTCAAATTGATTCCATACAGTTCAGTGAAAAACAATGACTAAATCATGGCTGTGATACTAAAAGTCTACAAAGTTTGTGCAAAGTTAAGATGAAAAACACCCATGTTACTCAAAACGGTGAAAATGTCAACACAATTGTAGCTCTTACACAAAATAATTTAGCAAAATATACCTAAAAATACTCTTGGCGATATATCAATACAGCAGCCCATGATATCGCTACTGCATCATCAAATGAAATGACACAAAATATCGATATTTTAATATTTTTGCATACCCCTAACTAGCACTGACTCATGACTGGTGCAGGTGCTGGGGTTTCTGTAGAGACCTTCAGATCAGAGAGGTTTTCTAGGTTTAAACCAACTGGACTTCAACATTGAACCTGGCAACGCAAATGAGATTTGTGAGGCTCATTCTGCTTTCTGAGTGGTTAATGACATTTAATAGAGCAACAGAACCGATCTGATCTCTGATATTTAAACATTTTCGATTATGACAAAGATATCAGGTACCAGTTTGGCATCAGTGCGTCCCTGGTTAGCAGTAGTTGCAGTAGTTGCAGTAGTTGTACTTGGCTGTTGCATGAATGATGTGTTTGACCTGATTTGCCCGACATGTTTACTTCTGTTTACCGTATGAACATTATCCTATGACAACAGCTCCGGGCCCTCTCCTCTCTCCTCCCCTCCTCTTCCTCTCCCTCTCGTCTCTCTCCTCCCCTCCACTCTCTCCTCTCCTCTCTCTGTCCCCTGTCTCTCCTCTCTCTCTCTCTCCTCTCCTTCCTCTCCCCTTCCCTTTCTCTCCTCTCTCCTCTCCCCTCTCTTCCCCCCCATCTCCCCCTTTCTCTCTCTTCCACATGTTGGAAATTCAATCAGACACGGTGGGGAGGGCCGATGCGCCGCCAGGCCTATAGGCACTGACCTGTTCCCAGTCCAGTGCACTCTTTATGGAATAAGCTGCTAGTTCAATGGTGGAATAAAACAGCTTTACAATGTCAGCCCCGTGTCCCCACATCTGAGGTAAACAAATCAAATACAACTTTTACTGATAACAATTCTAATGCCGATTTATTCTTAATTACAAAAACATCAGACAGGATCACCCAAATAAGAGTGAAGTTTGTGGAGGTGCAAGCCCACTCACAGTAAGGACGCATGTATTTCAGTAAACATGAACAAAAATGAAACATTCTACTTTTATCTTTGTCTGTTTCTTGACTAAAATGTTACATACTGATCACGTTTACATGATGTTTATTAATTCCAAATTAATTGTGCTGAATTAAATAGTTTGGAATTAAAATGTTCTCCTTCGAGTTTACATGGAAATAATAATTCTGAATTGAGGTTTACATGGAAAACACGTTAAATCGCCTTTAATTAATTCTGCTCAACGTGTGGAGGTGAGGAAGGGTTCTGATTGGACAGAGACATCAACGTATTTATGTCTACTGGAAGAAAACACACACTTCAGCTGCTACTGGCTTTTTTGTCATCTCAGTTTGTCCTTACACCACGGACACAAACACGATCCAAACTTTTTCCGCAGTGGTTCCGATGAGAATTGCGCAGCATCTGGAGAATTCTCTCATCATGCTTTATGTCTGTCAGCAGAGGAGGAGAAGGGAAAAGTGTTGGAGAAGGGAGGAAGAAGACAAACTGAGTCAACGGCTGCTCTACTCAGCCCACTCCCACATCCCGCTCACAAATCCAAAGAAATGTGGATGAAAGTCTGAAGTGAGGACTAGTGGAGCCGGATCGTCCAGATTGTGTCAGAATGGCGACCTAATGAGCATGCACTGAATGACCAGAATTATTTTTAAGAAGAAAAAAAATTTACATGGTCGAGAAATAAATTAATTCATCTTTAAAATTGGAATAAACCACCCACTTACTTCGGAATTCAGTTTAATCTGGAATAATCATTTTCAGTAGGAATGAAGTGTTTACATGGTCTTTTTAATTTAATTCGGAATAATTTTTATTGTTTTTATTTATTCTGAATTTAAAGTATTAGCAATTGTGGTTTTAAGGGGTGTACTTTTATTTTACTGTTACTGAAATCACTGATACAAAAAAGAACAGCATATCACAGTTCTTAAAGGTCCTGTACCCGATTTCTCCCCATCTGTTTAAGCAAGAACAGATATATGGTATAAGCAGGGTCTTGAGGTCAAAATAATCCTCTGTATACTGTCTGCATTTTATTATGAAGCATTCTGTGGTCAGATAATCAGACAGTGCACGTTAGCATGATAGCTGTTGAAGGCTAAATGCCAAAGTCCCCGATTTTAGAGTTGATTTTAAGATTTTATTGTTCGTTTTTAAAGCTTTGAATGGACTGGACCTCATCCTTTGTGTTCTGAGGTCCAGCTATAGGTTGTGGGGCCTAAGACAAGACTTAAAACCAGGGGGGACAGGACCTTCTCTGTGGTCGGCCCCAAGCTCTGGACCACTCTGCCCCCCCACGTTCCAACAGTCCCCACAGAGGCGAGTTTTAAGTCTCGTCTTAAGACTTAATTCTGTTGCTTTTTTCCACTGCATAGTTGTGTGGTCTTTATTTATTATGCTTTTTATGATTTTTATGGTTTTGCTTTCATTTGGTTTTACAGGGTTTGTGTTGTTTTAGCACTGGTATGACCAAATTTTAGCAATTATCATTTTTGTTGTATTCATGCACTTTGGAAACTGCTTTGTTTGTAAAATGTGCCGTTAGAAATAAAATGGATTTGGATTTAAAACTCCACTCTGGTCTCTGAAAGTTGTAAAAAGTGCTTATAATTTCATCACGGTGGATAATTAGGACACTCAGAATGCACAAGGCAAACTGACTCTTGTGAGTTTTAAGTCATGTTATAATGTTGTTACATCCTCAAAAACAGACCTGGAGTTGTGTTTTGTTTCATTCAAAATGCTCTGTTCCACCTTGTGATGTCATGTAGTGATAGTTTTATAAGTGAACAGCTCCTTTTAACTTTTGTTCAGTAGAGATCGGCAATTCCAGGTCTGAAATCATCCAAATTAATCTAGTGAAGGCGTATGGAGTTTAAAAACACAGTGGAGCTCTTCCTGTATTACCACATGAGTGTTTTCTGTTTCATGAACGCAGCCTAAATATGCAGAGTTTGGTGTGTTAAACATGTGTGAATGAAACAAAACACAACTTCAGGTCTGTTTGTGATGAGGAAACAACATTAGAACAGACAAAAAAAAAAGTATTATGAGCCCTTTAAAATGAACTAGTTCTGTTTTCACGTTTTTAATCCAGTAAAAATCAAGTGCGTCTCGTTTAATAACTGTATCACACATGTCAGTATTTTCCACTATGGTGCAGGCCTATTATTGGTGTCTCTGTACGGGCTCCTGAATCAAAGGGAACGCTGTGAACTCAAACACAAAGCGCTCTGGGTGTAATAGAAAGTGGAATGACCTCTCCGTGAAAAGTTCAGCCAAATCTTTTCACAGCTCATTTGCTACTGCCCAGTCAAACCAGCAAACTGCAACACAGAGACTGTCAACAAAGATCTGATAAAAGCCCACAAACCCCGGCCGCTCTGGCATGGGAAAGGCCCAGACTCGGAGTGAGCCGGAAGGACAAAAGGAGGTGATCATTTTTAGAGTATGAAGATGACAATATTCAGATGATATTTTAATAGTGCGTCAGAAATGTGTCAAAATATGTCCTTTTTAAATGTATTTGTTGAAATTTAAGTAACAAACAGACCTGGAGTTGTGTTTTGTTTCATTCACACATTTTAACACACAACCCTGCACATTTAGATTGAGTTCTTCTCTCAAACAGAAAACACTCTGTTCCACCTTGTGATGTCATGTGGTAATACAGGAAGTGCTCCACTGTGTTTTTAAACTCCATACACCTTCACTAGAATCATTTGGATTATTTCAGCACTGCAATTGCCAATCTTTACAGAACGTAAGGTAAAAAGGTAGTTGTTGGCTTGAAAACTACTGCCTCATGACATCACAAGGTGGAAAGGAGCATTTTGAGCTTTGGAGATGTAGACAGACTAATAATAAAGAGTTACTCAAACATGTGTGAATGAAAGAAAACGCAACTCCAGGTATGTCTGCGATAAGGTAACAACGTTCTAAAGACTGTCACACTCTACAGGATTTTTTTGCTCTTAAAAGATTTTTAAACGTGACAAAAAACTCACAAGGAGAATCTTACAAGACTTAAAATCTCCGATCACAAAGATTGCAGTGGGGTATGGCTGCGGACCACAGGATATAAAGCTGTGAGCATGATCGTGTCAGCTGTTTCCTGTCTACAGTAAAATGACTCACTTTGAGACTCTTAAGTGTTGAAAAAAAAATCAGAGCTCTGCACTTCTAGTTTAGATACAAGTCAAACTGTGTTGTTATTATTTGTGAAATGTGCTGCAAAACTTCAGATACATGATTTTTAATGCACAGAAGGCTGGCGATAAAGTACAAGTAAGTAGAGTCACTCATCTTGATGCGTGCGCTGTGTGGATGTAAACAGACACACGTAAGGAACTACTACTGTTAAAGAACACATCAAACTGGATAAACAGCGTGGTTTTGTGGACTGGGTGTCATTATTTGCAGAGGACAATTTCTATGGATAATGTGGATAAGATGCTGCAGTTTAAATTTACAACTTCACGAGATGTGAGTTATAAAGTCTTTATTTTTGCTATTTTCTGTGTTTGTATGTTGCGTCTCTGTGTCCGTCACTCCTCTGGCCCTGACGCTCTGTTTTATTAACTGTTACTGTAGTGTTGCTGATGTCTGGTGGTTATGACCTGACAGAGCAGCTCAGAGTCACACTGACACCACTCAGGGAGAAGAAATCGGATCAAATTCTCCTGAAATCTGTGGCAGCCTTAACATGGATAATATCTAGTTTAAATTAATATCTTAGTTTTGGTATCAGTTCGTCTCTTGAGCTTTTATTCTTTTGACTACCAATATTCAAGTTATTATTATAAATTAGTTCATAATCTATCAGGCCTGTACTTCAGACATAGAAGCATTTTTGTGGAAGAAATTTCAATTTGGCCACCACATGTGACCTGAGAGCCAAACTGTCTGACCCACACACTGGTGGACAAAAGACTGTCCACATGCTGCTTGTGGAGCGGTGTGTGTGTGGAGCTGTGTGTGTGGAGCTGTGTGTGTGTGTGAGGGCTTTATATAACCCCGCTGCCCCCAGATCACAGGAGGTCAAGCGGGGACACACCCACACAGACGCACAGATGCACACACACGCGCGCATGCACACAGAATTAAAACACACACACACAGCAATAGAAAGATTCAGTTCTGTCTTTCTTTGCTACCGATCCTACCTGGATAACTGGGGGATTACACAGACACACACACACAATTAAAACACACTCTTATACAAACATTCTGCTGTCTCACACACACACACACACACACACAGAAACTAGGCTGGGACGTCCTGTTCGTCTGAGCTCTCTCGACCAATCAGAGCGCAGGAACGCAGAGGAAGTCTCTGTGCTGTCGCCCCGAGTAACCGACCCCGCCTGACTGCTGACTCCGAGTGTATGTATGTGTGTGTGTGCGTACAGTGTGTGTGTTAGTGGCGAGTGTAGATGTGGGATTACACAGAGGATGTAATATTCATGAACAGACACAGTGCAGTCATCTTTGTCTCACATTTTCACGTCTATATAACATACACAGAAGCACAAACCCCAGTGTACTATTATCCAGAGATTCTATTAAAGGTGCACTGTGTAACTTTTCTGCTGCTGCATAACAAGTGCATAATCATACAGTGCAATCATGAACTGAAACAATAAAAACAGTATTTTAACAGTACAAATATGAGTGATGTTCAAATGGAGCTAGTGGTGCACAAAAGTGGGTCATTCCATCTGAACTATTCTGTGTGGTCAAATTTAACCCTGTTTTGAAAGCCAGACTGTTGGGAGGTCTGAGTTTTCAAACTAACAAGCATCTGTCTTGTGCATTTCCCTCTGATTCATTTCACATTTTACTGACAAAAACATTTTGTTAATAAGTTAGAAAATGTAACAGAATATATGATCCTCACATGAATACTTCAGACAAAAAAAAAATAAAATAAAATCTTAATATCGTAGCATGTTCAGCTCGTCGGCTGCTTAATTGGGTGAAACTCTGCCTCCCTCCTCTTCCTGAACAATTTAAACAGGATTATGTTATAACTAGGGGTGTACAAAAATATTGAAATATCAATATATCATATTGTTTAATGTGATGATACAGTATGAATATTGTGGACTGCTGTATTGATATTGCCAAGAGTATTTTTGGTATATTTTACTAAATGATTTTGTTACAGAGCTACCGTCTTGCTGCTTGTTTAAGTGGAAACTCGCTTATGCAACACATTTGACATTTTCACTGTTTTAATGATTAAAATTGAACTGTATCAAATTGATTTGAAATATATCGTACCAAACCGAAAATGCACTGTATCGAGATATGTATCGTGTTTCGTGGCCTATGTATCGAGGTATGTATCATATCGGCAACTTCTTAACGATACACAGCCCGAGTTTTAACTGACCTAAAATGACTTTATAAAACAAACAATTCCGCTGAGTGCCATGTTGAAGTGAGGTGCCCAGTGGGAGCTAACATGGCCGTAAACGTCATCATAACAAAGAGCTGTGCAGCTGTGGACCCCTCTGATGAATACAAGCACATCACACTATCGAGAAGCTTGTTTTTTTCCTATTTAAACCAAAATAACTACTTGACACTGCCAAACCCTATATATATATATATCATGGATTAAGAAAATAAAACTGAAGAAGGAAGAAAGTCCAGAGCAATGGGCAGTGAAAATGGTGTTGCAATGATGTGCAAAACGGTGTCTCGAAAGTAAGCGAAAATTGCTTAAACATGCACAAATCACTCCATAAACAACTTGGCGAGGATAAATGAGAAAAGAAAACAACTATAATATGGTTAAAAGCTTTGAAAAGTCCAAAGTTTAAACAAGGAACTGTGTTAAAATAAAGACTGACTCCAAACTAATGCCACACAGATAACTTTACTGCAGCCTCATGGCAAAGTGACTTGTGAAATACCTGAAGCCTGCATCACACAGAAGATCACAGATCACTTTCACTTTGGATTTGTGGTTTGTCAGAAAAACTGTTTTGCAAGATATTCAATTTATTTCGACACGACTGGTTTGAGAGCAAAGTCTCATCTTACACCACGAATATCCAATCCCACAATGCACTTGGCTCTGTGTGCGCTAAAGTTACTCTCACAGTATCACATCATGAGGGAAGTCACATCTGCAGATCTGCTACAGGCCACTGACCTACGACCTCTGAACCCAGAGCCAGAAGTGGAGAATGAGGAGGAGGAAGAGTGAGAGGAGAAGGACCAGAAGGAAAAGGAGGAGGAGGAGGGAGAGGAGGGGGAAGAAGAGGACCAGGAAGAAAAGGATTGGCAGTGGGGGAGATGGAGGAAGAAGAGCAGGAGGAAGAGGAGGAAGAAAAGGAGATGGAAGAGATGGAAGGGAGGAAAAGGTGGAGGAGGAAGAGTAGGAGGTAAAGGACCAGGAGTAAGAAGAGGAGGGACCAGTAGGAAGAGGAGTATGAGGAGAGAGGAGAGGAGGACCAGAAGGAGCAAGGGAAGAAAGAGGAAGAAGTTACAAGCACATATCTCCAGTCTTCACACTTAGCGCTGCACACACAACAGTTGAACTTCCAGTAACCAGAGTTGGGGACTTGCAAGTCATGACTCAAGTCAGACTTGAGTCACTATTTTTAGGAGTTGAGACTTGACTTGATAAAATGGACTAAGACTTGGGACTCGACTTCGACTTGAAGGTCAGTGATTTGGGACTTGATTTGGACTTGAGCCCTGTGCAGACTACATGACAAAATAACTTATTAAGCACTTTTAATCTTAATTCTTTCTGTTCTGTGACTGTAATGATTCACACTCAGATTATGTCAAGACGTTTAAAAAGGAAAAATGTGCATTTGTACAACTCTTATATAAATACTCATATAGAAATAAATAATGATTTTTTTAAGTACAATTTAGTTTAAAAGTCATATCAACGGCAAAAACCAAATTTATACTTTGATTTAAAGACTTGAAATGACTTGAAGCTCAAAGCAGATGACTTGGACTTGACTTGGACTTATGGGCCAGTGACTTGAGACTCAATTTGGACTCGACTTGGACTTACGGGCCAGTGACTTGAAACTCGACTTGGTTTTAACTTGGATTTATGGGCCAGTGACACCAGATTCAAATTGGACTTGACTTGGACTCGACATGAATTTATAGGCCAGTGACTCAAGACTCAATTTGGACTCGACTTGAACTCATGGACCGTGACTCGAGACTTGACTTGGACTTGCCTGAATTTGACTTGGGACTTGACTCGGACTTGAGGTCCAAGACCTTAGACTTATTTGAGATTCTCAAAACAACGACTTGGTCCCACCTCTGCCAGTAACACATCATGAGGGAAGTCACATCCACACATCTCCCACAGGCCACATGCTACTGACGACCACTGACCTATGACCCCTGAACCCACAAGTCCCCCGATTTCTAGTCCGCGAATTTGGTAAACTGATATCAAACCTGGTTCTGAGAAAGTGGATCAATATACCGAAATGCCAGGGCTAAGGGGGCGTGCAGGGGTGACCCGCGGTGAACTTTGACCTCTGCGGTAGGGGAGGGTCAGCGAGGGGAGGGGCTGCTGACAGAGGAGAGACAGGGCTGTGCAGTGTCAGTGAGTCTGTGTGTGTCGACTCAGGGTAAGTGGATCCTCACCGCAGATGTGCTGATGATCACAGCAAAGGAGAACGAGGGGAGGTGGAGGAGGAGGAGGAGAGAGAACGACAAAGAGGAGGAGAAGGAGGAGAGGCAGGAGAAGTAGGAGGGAGAAGAGGAAAAGGAGGAAGAAAACCATGAGGCAGAGGTAGAGGAGAAGAGAGGAGAGTAGAGAGAGTTGGTAGAGGAGGACAGGCAGGAAGGGGAGTAAGGAAGAGGAGGAAGAGAAGGAGAGCTCTTACCTTCTGCTCAGATCAGCCACGTGCTCCTGGAGCCAACTGCTGCTGGCCGCTGCGCACACACACACACACACACAAGAGTGTTATTTAGTATCAACACATGATCACAAGTTCAAGACATGTCAATAAACAGAATAAGAAACACAAGCAGAACTGTCAGTGTGTTCAGCTTTCAAAGTTAGGGTGACCAGATGAGATTGGCTCACATTCGGGATGGTGCGTTTGTGCGACCGCAGCTGGCGAGTTTTACTGTGGCTAAATCCAAATACAGCTTTGGTGTTAACTTCATCGCACAGTCAAGAGATCGATATGATTGTTGGAGGGTCACACAGTGGAACACAGAGGTCAGCTCAGCAGCAATTTTATTGTACATAGAATCATCCTGTTTCTTAAAAGATGAGACCAGTGTGTTGGTCTGTACTGTCGCGGTATAGGTACAGTGTAATTTGCTGCTAGCATGTATCTAACATCTGCCTCCCCTCTGTGAGAAATAGCTCTTCTCTCCTCTTCTTTGTTTCTCAACACCTTGAGAAACACTTTTCTACACACTTTACAGAACACTTTCATTTCATCGGCTGTGACAATCAGGTACTTCCACACCCACTTCTCCTGGTACCTGCACTGACACTTTTGCTTTTTAGCGGTGTGTTGGGGTTCCTGGTTCCACCAACCATGTCCAATGAATGAAAATGAACTTCTCATCAGTGCATATTTGCACCTAATGGTAGAACATCAAAAAATAGACAAAATAGACAGATTGTAGCTGGGGCTGCATGCAGCCACTTAGAAGCTGTCAGGGCTGTGTGTAGTCAACTCAACCTCTCTACCAACAGTTTTTCATGTTTATCAGAAATAGGGATGGGCATTCGATGAAATTTTCTTCGATCGATTATCGATTAATCATTAACGTTTTTATATTAAAATGATCATCATTATTATTACTATCTGCACTACTAATCTGCATAAATAAATTCAACTTTACGACATACAAACCGTAACAACTCTAGAGCCACATCAGCCCGTTTGACATTATAATGTGTTTAATTCTGTTTTGCGCAACTCTCACAGAAACAAAACTTAAAACCACATCGCTAATTTGCATAAACTAAGGGAAGATTTAAAAAAACAGCTCTTGTGTCGCTGATGCGGTCAATTTCTGTTGGATTAAAAGACATGACTCAGTGGAATACAGGTTAGTGTGACCAGATTTGCGTTTGTCAAAACCAGGACACCGTACGGGGGGGTGGGAGGTGGAGACTCGTCATCGACATTGCACTTCTCTCACCTGGTATATATATATGTTCCCGCTTTATACACTGTGCACATGGACTCACACTTGTCCCGAACACAACGGAAAGCGTGGAATTTCTTATACAAATCATCGTTAAATACGCATTTAAATACGCATTCGGTACGCTGCAGGCTGACCGAATGTTTCTGTTTAATGTTCCTTCTGAGCTACATGTACAGACCTGTTTGTCACGCTACACACAGCAACCTACATTCGGTTTGTTGATTAAAATGAACGTAATCGATGAAATTCTTAATGATCAATTATTGATTAATCGATTAATCATGCCCATCCCTAATCAGAAAATAACTATTCTTTTCGGGACATTTAGGGCCGGATTCGTGATTTGGGACAACAGCTTAGATTTCAGGAGTGTCCTGAATTTTTTGGGCCGTCTAGTCACTCTAGACAAAGTGGAGGCTGATTAAGGGCCATAGATTCAATTACATTACAGTGAACAGTTTAAATATATGTGAATTTATAACAGGTTAGAAAGAGAAACCAGACTTTTATTTATACTTAGATCATCAATAGGACACACTAAATATTTGAAATTGGCTTTATCATGATAAATTTCCAAACACTTGCAGTAAAAAATACTGCTAAGTATGGGCCTATTCACCTGGAAACATGAGGGCCAAGAACACTGAGTCTGAGGCCACATTTGGCCCCTGGGCCACAGTTGTCTGAATAATGAAACACCTCTCTTTTATTACACAGCTTATCCTCAAATCTTTAATAAAAGATACAGGACCAGGCTGAATAGAATTATACTGACATTAAAAACTTAAATATTTTAATCTGTCAAACAGGAACCAGGACAAAAAAAAACCCAGGCAAATCAGGATTAAATGAAGACTGACAATATCAATTAATAAATATGATTATATAAAGGTCATGATTTCATTGTAATTGAATAATAATTGTGAGATTTCACTGTCGTTTGTCACTGTTTTAATATTGGTGAAATTGCAAAATTGTAATTTCATATTTCATAAATCATATTTATTTTGACCCCCATTAGCTGTGGAAGCAGAGCTGCTCTTCCTAGAGTCACTGTCAAGCATCTTTAAACTGTCCAAAACATTAGGGGTTGGATAAGACAAAAGATCTCTTATTCAAAACAGTCGTACTAGAATGGAAACAAAACTATGAAATCAAATAAATAAAACACTGTGTCCAAAACTGTCAACTTATTTGTGAAATGTATATATTAGGAATTAGGTTAAAATATAATTTTGTGTTTTGACTCCTTGTGGAAATTGTATCTAGTCCCACTGAAAAAGTCTGTAACACTAAAATTAGACTTGGTGATATTTTCACTTGACACACAACACCTGTTTTCACTGACCCCGAACGAGGAAAAACTTTTCAGAGTAATATTTAGCATTTTGTGTTATGGACATGGCATCCTCGTAATATCGTAACACAGCCCTGAACGTGAGATGACGTTTTCGTGGCCAAATGAAATAGCCAATCGGAGGAGAACCATTCTAGCCAATCAGAGGCGAGGAAGACCGTACCTTCCCCTGCCATCCTACGATTTGCAAATTTGCTTCTTGGGGCTTGGCTGACCCTAATTTGACCTATAAAAGACTCATTAATATCTCAAAAACTAAAGCAGCACAAACGACAGAGTTATTAGACGTAGTTTTTGTGTAGGGCTTTAGTTTGATAAGGGTTTAAAATATTGGTGTCCAGGCTCCCCGTCCTCCCCGCGGCTCCTCTCTCCGCACACGGTGTATGTCTCAGTGTTGTACAATATTTGGTGACCCGTGCTGGAATGAAACCACCGAGAGAACAGACTTTCTTTTGGTTTTATAACAAAATCCTCCTCTGCCGCGCTCCGTATGTGAGTCTAACGCGCGAGGACGTGGGGGGTGCCCGCGGGCCGGGTGTCAAATGGGTCAAAGGCTCGCCGCGCCGCCGCTTTCCCTCAGACCTGTGTGTGTGTGTGTGTGTGTGTGCGTCTGTTTGTTTTGCTAGCAGGCTGAGTCAATCCAAACAAACATTTTAATGGACTGACTTATTTATGATGCGCTTGTGTGTGAGTGTGTGTGTGTGGGTGTGTGTGTGTGCGGTCAGGGGGGTGAGGGGGGCATGTTGGTGTGCCCGCCTGGCCCTGTTGGCACACTACATTACCGCTGTCTGGAACATGGTTGCGTAATGCACTTTTGGAGAGAGGGTGAGATGGAGAGATGGAGAGAGAGAGGGGGGGGGAGAAAGTGGAAGAGAGAGAGATAGAGGAGGTGGAGGGGCGGAGGAGGGAGGAAGAGAGCAGGAGAGGAGAGAGAGAGAGAGGATGGGAGACTGGGAAAAAAGAAAGAGGCAGAAAGAGAGAAAAACACAGAGAAAAAGAGGAAGAGAGAGCGAAACTGGTAAAAAGAAATAGAGAGGGAGTTAGAGACAAAAGAGAAAGTGAGTGAGGAAGAGAGAAAAAAGACAGGGAGAGAGAGAGAGAGGGGGAGAGAGAAAGTGGGAGAGAGAAGGAGGAGCTGGAGAGGGGGAGGAGGGAGGAAGAGAGCAGGAGAGAAGAAAGAGAAACTGGTAAAAAGAAATAGAGAGGGAGTTAGAGACAAAAGAGAGAAAGTGAGTGAGGGAGAGAGAAAAAAGACAGAGGGAGACTGAAAAAAAAAAGAGAGCGTGAGAGAGAGAGGAGCTGGAAGCAGGAGGAAGAGAGCATTAGAGAAGAGAGAGAGAGACTGGAAAAAAGAAAGAGAGGGAGCTGGAGAAAAAAAAGAGGGTGGGTGAGAAAAAGAGAAAAGACAGAGACAGAGGGGGAGAGAAACTAGAAAAAAGAGAGGGAGTTAGAGAAAAAGAGAGCGTGAGGAAGGAAGAGAGAAAAAGACAGAGAGAAAGAGGGAGAGAGATAAAGAAGGAGGGAGGGAGAAAGAGAGAGAAAGAGGGAGGGAGAAAGGGAGAAAGAGAGGGAAAGAGGGCAGGAGAGAGGGAGGGAGAGGGAGAAAGAGAGAGAAAGAGGGCAGGAGAGAGGGAGGGAGAAAGAGGGAGACAGAGAGAGAAAGAGGGCAGGACAGAGGGAGGAAGGGCAGGAGAGAGGGAGGGAGGAAGAAAGTGAGAGTAAGAGAGAAAAAGAGGGCAGGAGAGAGAGTGGGAGGGAAGGAGAAAGAGAGATAAAGAGAGAGAAAGAGGGCAGGAGAGAGGGAGGGAGAAAGTGAGAGTAAGAGAGAGAAAGAGGGCAGGAGAGAGGGAGAAAGAGAGAGAAAGAGGCAGAAGGGAGGAAGAAGAGAGAGAAGAGGGCAGGAGAGAGGAGAGGGAGGAGAAGAAGAGAGCGAAAGAGGGCAGGAGAGAGGGAGGGAGAAAGTGAGAGTAAGAGAGAGAAAGAGGGCGGGAGAGAGGGAGAAAGAGAGAAAGAGGGCAGGAGAGAGGGAGAAAGAGAGAAAAAGAGGGCAGGGGAGAGGGAGGGAAAAAGAGGGAGGCAGAGAGAGAAAGAGGGCAGGACAGAGGGAGGAAGGGCAGGAGAGAGGGAGGGAGAAAGTGAGAGTAAGAGAGAAAAAGAGGGCAGGAGAGACAGTGGGAGGGAAGGAGAAAGAGGGATAAAGAGAGAGAGAAAGAGGCAGGAGAGGGGAGGGAGAAAGTGAGAGTAAGAGAGAGAAAGAGGGCAGGAGAGAGGGAGAAAGAGAGAAAGAGGGCAGGAGAGAGGGAGAAAGAGAGAAAGAGGGCAGGAGAGAGGAGAAAGAGAGACAGAGAGAGAGGGAGAAAGAGAGAGAACGAGGGCAGGAGAGAGGGAGGGAGGAAGCGAGAGAGTGTAATGAGCGAGCAGGATGTGTGCTGTACCAAAAGCTAAGTGCCCGTGTGAGTCTCATCCCTCGCTCCTTCTCTCCTCCTTCCTCCCTCTCTCCTCTCCCCTCTGTTCCAAAATGTCAGATGTTAAGTGATGTTGAGACTGCACTGAACGCTACAGCAGACAGCCAAACACACACACACGCACACACGCACACACACACACACACACACACACCAGAGACAAGAGCACGGATCTCCAGCTCCGGGAGGGCTCGCACTATATTCACACACAGGAGAATACAAACACAACACAATAATGGATTTTTTTTTTGGAGCGCTATAATAACACTGACGAGATGGTTCCAGGTTTGATTCCCATGTCGTCTTTCTGGGTGGAGTTTGCATGTTCTCCCAGTGTCTGTGTGGGTTTCCCCCAAAACATACACAGTACACAATCCTCCAAATTTCTCTACGGGGACAATAAAGTGAACCTGAACCTTAAGACTGAGGCTGCCGACCTGCACAACCACCAACGCTCACTAAGAACTATCGGCTTCCATGATCTGGGTCCAACCGATATCCTATTTTGATCTATAAATTGGTGTAAAATGACGATTTACTGACCAATGTTTGCCCAAAATGTCTCATAATATTAAACTTGTATTTTTTCGAAGCTGTTCTGTAGTTACTTTAAATGATAATACCAGTTATAAAACACATTTGGATCATTTATACATTATGCTGTTTGTGTTTAAAGGAAATAAATCATATTTTCTGTCTCTGCCCTAACATCGGCTGATATCGGTGATCGGCAGATATCTAAAGACAAAGTATCGACAGCAATATCAGAACAGAAAAAGCTGTATCGGTGCATCTGAGTGTTGTACTTTTTGTGGTCTCGTGTCGGACTCAAACGCGTTTGATCTCGGTCTCGTCTCGGACTCATCTCGGTCTTTTCTCGGTCTTGAGGGCGCTTGGACTCAGTCTTGTCTCGTACTCGAGGTCTGACGCTCGTCGAGTGCGTTCATATCTCATTACAGCCGCTATTGTCGGCAACAAACTTGTACCAGTGTTTTTAAAAATCCTACCCAATTTATTCACAGCAGTTTTCTGTAAAGTGCCAGCGGAAGTTCTCTTAAAGAAGGGGTTTTCAAACTGTGGATGAGGGTCCAAAAAAAGAGGCGCGGTGTTTAAGTGCAGTAGAGTTTGCTCAGCTTATTTTAAGCCTAAATTAACATGAATCAGATAGAATGGAGATAGATTTATAGAAACACTGATATATGTGCCAAAAAAAATGTAAAATACAAATAAATGTAGAAAATTACAAAGATGGTCTCGATTTGATCTCGAGGGGCCGTGGTCTTGGTCTTGTCTCGGTCTCGGGACAGTGCGGTCTTGACCACAACACTAGTGCATCCCCACAAAGAACAATACAGTGAAGTCGACTAAAACTAGACTCACATCATGAATAAGAGAGCTGGTTTAGTGACACACATGAAGTCATGCCCTGTGTTTTCAGAGTGTTCACAGTGACTCAGAGGAGACAGTCCCTCAAACACACACCGTCTGAAACCCTCTGTAAGCCAGCATCACTCTCAGACATCGCACATAAAAAGTACTCATGTGCTTTTTATGAACTTCTGTCATCTTTGTAAATGCACTTTTGGATCAAATTAAATCAATTTGAACTCATTTACCTCCTAAACTAGCTTTTTTGATTTCTAGGAAACACACAGAAAATTAAGCAGATTTGGATTTTTTGTTGTTTCGTTGTTTTTGTTTTTAATAAAAAATAAAATCAAATAAAAGAGAATGTTTGACTGTACCATGTGCATGTATGTGTGCGCGTGACTCCCCCTGTCTGTGTAAAAGTGTATTACCTTCAGAGACGTAGGCAAACGGCTTGTTCCGGACCGACAGCAGCGTCAGCAGGTTAAAGAAGAGCGCCACAAACGTCCCCACCAACAGACGCCCCCTGCAGGCACACACAGAAACTACAGTCAGAAAACAACGTCCATACACTTAATATGCTTTATAACTGTCACGTATTTTTGACGCTCTGTTTCCCTTTGCTGTCAGAACATCTAACTGTTCCCAATCTAAGGCTGTGGCTCTTATATTAACTCAATTTTGTGCAACTGTAAAAAAAAGACATTGGCATTTTTATTTTGTAAAGCTAGCTCACTGGAGAAAAAAGGTTGGAGACTCCTGCTTTAGACAATACAACATGATTTTTGACATTAAATGGTACTACTTTCTTTCCTATTCCCATGTGGTCTTATATGTGTGTAATTCCTCAGTGGTCCAGGTAAGTTCCATAGCGCTCCATGGGTGTACACTTGTCTATGTGCGCTTATTCTAGCACCGTCACGTGACTCCTATAGCAACGGTACCTACGCCGCCATGACACTGGGCACACTATGCCATTGACTTCAGTAGCATCGGAGAAACATGGGCAGGTTTTGTTGTGTATTTGGTTGTTCTAGATGCTCTGAACGGGATTAAACAATTTGTTTCTTCACTGTTCCTCTGGAAATGACTCATCAGGAAATCAAACAAGGGAATTATCGGGAAAAAAATGGGGATTATGTCTAGAGAACATAAACCACGAAGAGATTTCCTATGGTACCATCAAGACACACTCACGTCATCAAGGTATTTGCTATTTAAATTGTTTCATAGTTTATTTAATGAGAGAAGCACATTTACTGAACTAAAATGTAAAAAGAAAACATTTGCAGTGTGAGTGGCAGTAGAAACTGTATCTTCCAGTGCACATATAAACATGTCACTCGTCGTAGGACCCATGTTTTCTTTATTGTCTTGTTTATCCACAACTATGTCTTCTAGAATGAATCTCTTTTTGTGAGTGGATCTTTCTAACGTTCACGAGGATCTTTTCATGGCCGATTCTTTCAAGGTTCGGCTCACAGACTCTTCGACTCGTGCTCCATGTTGATCACAGGAGCCCAGTGTGGGTTCGTTGAATCATAAACTAGTGCGGGTTTTCCTGGATAAATTAATGAAATTTTAGTTCAGTAAATGTGCTTCTTTTATTAAATAAGCTATGAAACTATTTAAATAGCAAATACCTTGATGAAACTTCGGGTGTCTTGATGGTAACATAGGAAATCTCTTTGCGGTTTATTTTTGCTAGCTATAATCCACGTCTTTTTTTTTGATAATTCCCTTGTTTGAGCTCCTGATGCTTAATTTCCAGAATAGTGAAGAAACGATTTGTTTTATCCCTTTCAGAGCGTCTAGAACAACTAAATACACAACAAAACCTGCCCATGTTTCTCCGATGCTACTGAAGTCAGTGACATAGCGTGCCCGGTGTCATGGCAGCGTAGCTACCGTTGCTATAGGGGTCATGTGACGGTGCCAAGCCTCTATACTTGTTCTGATACAGCTCAACGGAAAGGAACTTTTTAGTATTGATACCTGCTCAAATGATTTTCTAGTTATACTGGTTTTAGCACTGATTTGTACAGACCTGTGCATTGTCCAGCTCCTGGGCAACATACGGCCCTTTGTTTGACTCTGACCTCATGCATTAGAACTAAAGCTGCGTTGCTTTTATTTTAAAGGTGTTTTTTTAAATGACATTTTTTGTAAGACAGCCTCACTTTTTCATTTCTTTGTCATAACATTTACTCTTACCAGTCTGAGCAGCTCGTCAAAACAATGATATTTACTGCTTTTTATAAAGAAATACAATTAATATTATGCAGAACTGAGTTAAGGATTTTGGCCCTCCACAATATTTTCGGTTTCTCATGTGGCCCCATGGAAGAAATAATTGCCCACCCCTGGATTAGTATTTGGTTTTTGATACTTTTGACATCCCTATCTCAAAGTGATGACATAAGCTTCAGTTGGTTTTGTTCCATGTTTTAACTCGTGTTTTTGCTTGTCCCCTGTCCCCAACATAAACAGCTGTACCGAGCTCTAATCACAGAGGCGAATCCATTTAGGGGCTGACACAAATGAGTGAAAACAATCAGCGGGAGGCTAAAGGTGATTTGACCTTGAGTTGGAATAAACAAGATGAAAAACAGCAGCCCTCCAGCCCCAAAATACGGATTATCCACAGTCTGTTTGCCTGTCTGTGTGTGTGTGAGTGCCCGTCTGTGTGCCTGCAGCTCAGCGAGGGAACTCTGGAGGTTCTGAGCTTTCACATGAAGCATGTTCTGTCCATATACTGAGAAAGAGAAAAATTTGTATGTGTCCTCTATATGTATGTTAAAACTCTGGTAACACAGATGTATTTGTTTTAGTAGTATTTTTGTTTGTTTGTTTGCTTAAATCAGTAAGAGTGCATTTTATGAACAGTTCCTTTACAATTTACCAACAAATATGCAGGCTGGTTACAATAGTGTGCATTATGTAAATACTACTGTAAGTACATATGATTAGAGAACACCTACATAAGTATTTACTACAGCAGGTTATTAAAAGCTTTGCCATTTTCCTCATCAAATTCTTATTAAAATAAAGGATGGGCATTCTATTAAATTTTCTTAATCGATCGTCAGGAGAATTTATGATACATTTTTGATTAATCATTGTTTTTATATTAAAAGTATCATCATTATTATTACTATTACTAATCTGCATAAATAAACTCAACTTTACAATATATAAACCATAACCACTCTTTAGCCACATCAGCCGGTTTGAGATCATAATGAGTTTAATGCAGATTTGACACATTTGTTTAAGTTTTACAGAAACTTTAAACCACATGGCTCATTTGCATAAACTATAAGCTCTGAAAAAACAGTTCTTTCCTTGTGTGCTGATGCGGTTCAGCTTCTGTCGGACTAAAGGACACGAATCAGTGGAATATGAGTGTTCTCTCTGTGACAGAGGGTGATGATGATGATGAGTATGTTTTGTGTATGTGTCGCATTGGAGATGGTTCATGTTTTCAGAAATCAGACGTGTGCAGGTTTACTGCAGCTCTTTATTCAACATCATTTCACTCACTTTATTTATGTTGGTCACTTTATTTATTTTGGCTACTCTTGTGATGAAAAGGCTGAAAAGTGTTTGTCTCTGATGCATGTGACTCAACTTTATGTTACAGTAACCAGGATACTGTGTAAACATGCACCACGACGAAACCGGGATACTCAAAAAACCCGATCATACCGGAGACACTGATGTGCTACACTGATCTTCAAGGAGGTGTGTCAGAGCCCAAACGTGAGACTGTGAGGCCGCAACTCCAGTGTTTGTGTCAGACGCAGTCTCGTCTCCTTACTCTACTCACAGCAGCCTACATTTGGTTTGTCAATTAAAAATGAACATGATCAACAAAATTCTTAATGATCAATTATCGATTGGTCAACTAATCATACCCATCCCTAATTAAAATCATCAAATGTTTGGTGTAAAATAAACCTTGCCCTGTGCAGCTTTTCTGGTGGTGGGTCTCCTCCCTATTTGTCTCCATGGAGATGTTATTGCTTTGCCTGAAATGTTCCATGGTATGACATTAAACATTTCCATCTAGTATTTATTTATTACAGGTGTTTCTGCTGCTCAAAAATATAATCATTCCTTTTGTGAATAGGGGCGATTCTGCACAGATCTGAACTGTAATGTAGCGTAGAGCTGTAACCTGCTTCTCTCCCTTTATGATAGGTTTAATCTATACTATGGAACATTCTAGACAAAGCAATAACATTTCCATGGAAACAAGCAGATGGTGGGTCCCTCCACTAGAAATGTTATGCTGTTATGCTTTGAAACTCTAAAAAATAATAGCTCTGGGATTTTTCTTTTGTTTTATCAGCATCAGGTAAATGTCAGCTTGAGTTTACTGTTTAGTGGAATTGTCCCTCTAGGGCTGCCGTAGAATTCAAATAGAAACTTAGTAGCTTTATATTTCACCAGAATTCTCAGCTTGGTTTTAAACTTGGTCCTTGTGTGGTTAAGTTAATTAGCGCAGTCTTTTGATACAGTTCTAGATTTTAAAGTTCTCCAAATGTACTACTGGGTTCATCATAAAACTCCAAATATTTGAACTCTAAAATGAATAAAATGGAAAACTTGTCTGAAAATGTCACTTATGCTCCCAAAAGTGGCATAAACGATTCGGTCAATATTTGTAAGTGGCAGTATGGATCTGTGAGAGAGGGCTGACCCAAATATTGTCGTCTCCCTGACAACAGCTGGCAGTGTGTGCGCGTGTGTGTGAGAGTAGTGTGTGTAGTGTGTCGGTGTATGTACTCACGTATGGACCTCGGGCTGCTCCATGAAGCGCTCCACACTGCAAACACAAATACAGTCAACAATAACAACAACAACAGGCCTGGTGGGACTCACACTCTCACCTCAGCTGCTCACGGTACACACACACACACACGCGCATGCATACACAGACACACACAGGGAGCACACTCACAACAAGCAGAGGCCCGCATCCATTCATGCAGCAAAGATGACATAAAAGGGTTTATATCTATCTATCTTTTTTTTGTTTTGAAATAATAGCCTATCGTCTGTGTCCAGTGTATAGAGGAGTTCTGGTGAACAACATGGCTGCTACGTAGTGTGATGTCATGATTTCCAGTCAGGAAAAAAAATTTAAATTTTAAACTGGGAGAAAATGTATAAAAGTTTTAGTAAAATCTTAACTGTGCTTTAGTAAAATGAGTAGTCCAACCCAGTCTGATGGTGCGTTGGATTATCCATACGACTTGGAGGTCCAAGGACATTGTCTGGCAACACGCCCCTTTTCCTTGGACGGCGGAAATCGGAACTCAGAAGAACTCAGAGGAGACCGAGCAAGGATTGCAAAATAGAATCCACTGGCTACACCCAGTGTAACTTTTAAGTATGAAGTGTTTTCATTGTGTTTGGATGCTTTGGTGGTTTAAATGAGAATTTCAGTCACTCGAGTCACTGCAATACCTTACTGTGTCTGTATTACTGCCTATGGGTGTGGTATGTGTCGGTGTTATGGTAGTCGGTGTTGTGGTGAGGCCAATATTGAACACAGACTTGTTTTAAATGGGTGTTACTAAGGGTCGCTAACAGAAAATAAACACAACAATAACAGCTTTCTGGTTGGTGTTTTTCTCCAAGTTGGACATGCGAAACATAATAAAACGTTTGAAGCGAGGCCGTGACGTCATATCTGAGACCTGAGTAGGAGACAGATGGATAATCGAACGCACAATAAGTCCAGACTGTTTTTAAGAGGCGTGAAAGAGCGACCAATAGGAAGAGAGAATAGTGGGCTGGTAGCTCATCACAGGGTCGTGTTCTATATAGTACTGTTACTTCACTCACTCCTACTACTCCTACTACACACTCTACTACACACACTACTACTAAAACACATGTGCAATCACAGCACACTGACTGTTTGACCTGTAGGTGAGAAGCCCCCCTCCCATCCTTTTACCAAGAAGTGACCGCAGGACAACCCCACACCACAGCCTCCAGCTCTCTGTGTGTTTGTGTATGTGTGTGTGTGCCTGTGTTTGTGTGTGCATGTATGTTTGTGTGTGTCTGCATGATGGACAGGCTGAGACACTGCCTTTCCCACAGTCACTCCCCTTTAAGCGCGGAGGCGTCAGCGCCCCTTTAAGTGGCCCGGATGGCCGCAGACAGGGCTGTTCACAGATTGTAGTGGACGGACACATAAACAGGCAGGTGTTGGTAAAGAGACTTTCCTGGAGAACTCAGCTCAAACTCATTCTTAGAAAACAAGTGAGACGTGCGTCGAGGAGCAAACTTATTCTATTGATACTTTGCAGCTGACTGGGTATGATGCTAACAGCAGGCACTGCTCTGTCTGAAGCTCTATTAGACTTTAACCTGAGCTTTGTTTTAACGCAGTCTGAACTGATTTTTACTGTTAATGTTATTCTGTTTTCTCAAATAACATTAGCCAACAGTTTTTCAGTTCGTCACTCTCACCTTTCAGTCACTCTCAAGTCAAGTCAAGTTTTTTTTTTTTTTTTTTTTAATGATGTTAAACAGAAGTGATTAAAAGTCTGTGGCTCACCTCTCCTTTAGAATGAACATCGCCCCCAGCTGGACCAGCACTGTGGAGGCAAACACAGCCAGGACCTCCAGACGCTCGAACCTGAAAGCACACAATAACACAGGCTCAAGAGACACAGACAGACTTCTGATTTGCCTACATTAAATGAGAACAAAATAGTTTTAGTCTAAAAAGTTTACTTTACAGAGATAACAAAAGATAACAAAACAATACATAGACAATATCAGCCTAATATTGATTGACCAAAATATTGCTATAGGTCTAAAACTTCCATATCAGTGCATCTCTGATTTATAGTGATGTTGAGAAACTGTAATTTTAGTTTTGATCGGTTGTTTTTATGCCCTTTTTGATTAAATTTTAAATATAATATATATATATATATATATATATATATATATATATATATATATATATATATATATATATATAAATACTGACTACAATATTCTAACTCTTTGCATATGTCCAAAACAATCATTATAGTATTATCTGTTTTACTATGTATACCTTCTTTAAAGAACTGCTAAACAAATCCAAGAATCGTGTGTGTTTCAGAGCATGGCAAAGGTCTAAACTAACAGTAAAACAAATACCTTCTTTGTTTTGTGAAATATAGTATATTTTAGGTGTGTAATGATATCCAAGTCTCACGATACGATATCGTCACAGTATGAACCTCAAGGTACGATATTTATTGCGATATCGTGGGAAAGCTAATGATATGATGGGGAGGCTCACGATTAGGGAATGTAACAATATCCAAATCTCTCTGTACTATACTTTCATGATATACATCTCACGGTACAATATTTATTGTGATATTTTGTGAAGCCCTTGACAAGACTTAATCCAAAGAACTAAGACTTAAAAGTGTTAGAACTGTAATTTTTTAAGCTGATGCACCATAACTCTTTATTTAAGCAAAGACACTTGAGATTCAATATATTGTTATGGTCCATGATATTATTGTAAGAACTTTGACGATACGATATCACGATATTTCGGTTATTGTTACTCCTCTAGTATATTATGTTGTTTCTAATGATCGTTCTTTTACTTCAATTATTTTGAGCAGCCCTAAAACAAAAATCAGATTTTCAAGTGCCTTTGTATTACCCCATACGACCTTTTAAACTCTTTTGCTTCCACCTTTGACCTTCCAGGAAAAGTGCTTATCCAACACATTTAGCTCCCGCACAAACATGTTAGCCAGAGATAGATTGTTTACGTTTAGGACTGTAGGGACGCGCTGGTGGACGGTGGGCGGTGTTTCTAACCCCATGGCCTGACACAGGGGTCACGGGATCACGGGGTCAGCGGTGTTAGCGTGTTAGCGGCTCACTGCTCATATAGAGGTTAGGCCTGATGTGTGCCATCAGTGATCTGATGGAGCACATGATGCTGTGTGCAGAGCTCCAGTGCACTGTGGATTAGTGCTAATGAGATGTGCACACGCCATGCACTCTATAGGGACGCACTGCCACCTGTTAGACACTCTGAGCACTACTGTCCACATGGCTGCATGGTTTCGCTAAGTTACATGTCAGAGCTGTGGAGGGGAGACCAGCTCACCATAAGGCATGTTTTAAAGCTTCTTTAGCAATAAAAACACATCAAATTAAATAAATGAAATAAAATAAACAGTGTGGAAGATCCCAGGCAAAGCAATAACATCTCCATGGAGACAAGCAGGAGGTGGACCTTTAGAAAAGTTATAGTGCACTCTGACATATTGCATTTTTGCTATATAGTTATAATCTATGACACCTGTGCATCATTATGTTAGATTTTGGACATTTTAAAATAGGAATATTGATTTTAAATGACTTAATAAATAAGTCCATTGAATTATGTAGCTACCCTGGTTTTCTTTGCCAAAAAGGAATTCAAGCTCCGTACTGAGGATCATGTATGCCAATATTTATTCTCAATAATCTTCCACTCCATCAACACACTGAACACTCTGAAAACTAAAATAAGGACAGACAGAGAAAATGTCTCAGCTTTACATAAATACCTTTAAATAAATGGAGAATTGAAAACAATATTTACTGTGTTGGCCAATACATCACCAGCGTTAGCTTAAGTAGCGTTTCTTTAAGTTTGATGTCTTTTTCTTTACACCTTTTTCTGTGTCTCTCTATCATCTTTTTCTCTCTTTCACGACTACTATGTTCTCACTGTTTACTTCCGGGGCAAGGTAAAAGGTCACATAACTCAAAGGTAAATATTTTTACAAATAAAATATAAATATAATAACTATGGTGTTCTGACACATCTTAATATTTGAACAAATAAAATTATGATTTTCTGTCTTATTATTACCATGAAAACAAATATACTAACATTATCATCAGCTACAAATTGAATAGAATCTATTCACGCTTACGTCACAAACCAGGAAAATTTTTTAAATGGTCCAGTTTTCTTCATCTCCATGTCATTGTTGTGTTCCGTTATGTTCGGCTAATCAACAATTCCAACAATTCCTCAGTTTTCATCATTTCCCCACTGACACAACTCCGAGTGCACTGGGTTCATGTGATTAGAAGAGATGAGGCCACAAATTCCAGATGATTCCAAACAGCACATACATATGCAGTCTTTATTTTACCGCTGATTACATTTACTTCAGTGGGTTTGATCACAGTCAGTCGGCGAGCCCAGTGTCAGAGAACTACACCAGAAGTTGTCACTGCATGTTTCCAAATGTCTTCCTGGTTTGTGACATAAACATGAATAGAGCCTACCGAAGTGGATAATAGTAATCACAACAAAACGTTGCAGATTATGATAGCGACCAACCAATTTTTGTTTATTTGCACCAACATGACAGCACAACACTGCCAAATCCTACGCATAGCACAGATTAGGAAAGTAAATTGGAGAACAAAGTAAGTAAGTAAAGTAAGAAAAAGGGGGTAGATTAGAGCAATGGCGTCTTGAATACAGGAGAGTAAAGATTACTCAAATATGCACGAATGACACTAAATACAACTTTGAGAGGCTAAATGAGAAGGGAAACAACTCTAACGAGGTTAAAAGCTCTGAAAAGTCATGTTACATAATAGATTAAATTAATTTCTAAATTTAAAACCACATGAATGTTGGAACAGTTTGTGATGGTTGCCGTGATAATTCGTCTAAATCCCTGGTGTTACAGAGAGTTTATTGGGGCACACTCGCTCCACTGATCTCATTGGCCTGCTCCGGTCTGTTCTATACGTTCAACAGATGACAGCTCACAAACACACGGGGTTTTCTGGCCAACTGAAGCTAAACAAGAGATTTGTACTGGCTCATCGCAGCTCCACGCCTCAGGGTCAGAGATCAAACACAAATACACTGTTGGCCAGTTGTGTCCCTCTCAGCGCTCAGGGAGGAGGCCCGCCCCCGCACACGACTCCACGCAGTCTGGACGGTGCTACAATTCCTCAAAAGTTCAAACATTCTGAGACTTTCCGGGCCAACTATGAGCAGTAAATAGTCTTATTACAACAATTCATGAATCCAACCAGAATATCGCCTGAATCAATATTTGGAAGCCGATATCCGATCCAGCAGATTTTTCAGGATTGACGCTGATATCTGATAGCAGCATAGGATTGGTGCATCCCCAGTTTGGAATTCACTTTTTAGAATCCGTGCAAACTCTTATACCACCACCCATCAAAAAATAAAACTAAAAGATTCTGAATTAGAAATGGTTTTAAATAAAAATATGTATATTTACTTGCTAGATAGAATTCTTGGGTTTCAGTCACAAAAATTCTCAGACAAAGCAAAAATGTTTTCATGGAGGCAAGAAAGTTCTCTCAACAGAAGTTTTATTTGTGATGTGGTTATGATGATCTGCGTTTTCCCATCTGCATTTTCTGATCTCTGTTTTTTGTTCTGAGTTTTTTTATCTGCGTTTTCTAGATCTGCATTTTTCAATCTGCATTTTACCATCTCTATATTCCCACCTGCGTTTTCACATCTGAATTTTCCAATCTGCCTTTTCCTGATCTGTTTTCCCGATCTGTCTTTTTCAATCTGCGTTTTCCCATCTGCATTTTCCCGATCTGCGCTTTCCCGATCTGTATATTCCCATCTGCATTTTGTTTTCCGATCTGCATTTTCTATCTGCGTTCTCGATCCCGATCTGCATTTTCCCGATCTGTGTTTTCCCGTGCAACTCAAATCACATGTCAATCTGGAGTGAGTCAGGTTACTTTTAAAGAGGTCTAATCATTTGAAATTCTATGAAATTCAAGAAAAAAACATTTGCGGTGTTTAGACTGTACAATGTGATGATGTCATACTCCCAGATGGGAGCAAGAGCCAGATTTTCCCTATTGATTACATTGTACTTTCCTATCAAATATCAAAAGGGCAAATGTACAAATGACTGATTAGACCCCAGAACTCACTGTATTACAACAGAAATACACATTCTAACTAGGCATGGGCATTCAATTAAATTTTCTTAATCGATCATCAGGGGAATTAACGATCGATTTTTGATTTGAATCATTAACGTTTTTATATTAAAATTATCATCATTATTTTTACTATTACTAATCTGCATAAATAAACTCAACTTTACAACATATAAACCATAACCACTCTAGAACCACATCAGCGCGTTTGACATTATAATGTGTTTAATATAGCTTTGCGCAAGTCTCACAGAAACCAAACTTAAAACTGCATGGCTAATTTGCATAAACTAAGTGAAGAAAAAAACTGCTTTTGTGCGCTGATGCGGTTCAGCTTCTGTCGGACTAAAGGACACGACTCAGTGGAATATAAGTGTTCTTTCTGTGACAGAGGGATGTTGATGAAGATGATGGTGAGTCTGTTCTGTGCATATATCGCGTTGTAGATGATTAATTTTTTAGAGATCCTACGTTGATTTAGCGCAGCTCTGTATGTTGCAGTCACCGGGATTCTGCGTAAACATGCACCATGACAAAACCAGGACACTGATGTGCATGTAAACACATTCACTGAGTGGTACAGTGATCTCAAAGGAGGTGCCAGAGCCGAAAGGTGGGACTGTGAGGCGCATCTCAAGTGTTTGCGCTGTCAGACGCAGCCTTGTCGCTACGCACAGCAACCTACATTTGGTTTGTCGATTTAAAATGAACGTGATCGATGAAATTCTTAATGATCAAGTATCAACTAGAAAAGCAGAAATTCCCCCATTTTTTATATAAATTGCGATAAAATCAGTCTTGTGGATCAGATCCGGATAATCCCATTGTCCATCCCTGAGTCACATTTCATGACTAATCTATGCCCCATTTCCACTAATTTTTCTAATTTCCAATAAATTTCAAAATTTAAGAAAGTCCAGCTACCAAACAGAGTGACCTATACAGTGTTTTGATGTCATGTGAAATAAAGCAATAGCGTTTCCATGGATACAAGGAGGCGGCCCCACTGTCAGAAAAGCTACAAAGTGTCCCTTTAACTGACTTGGCTTATTCTAAATACATACATCTAATGTGAAATGTGAAAGTTGCTGTGATTTTACGAGAAAATTGTACATAAAAAAATAATTAACAAACAAAAAAGTTCTAGAAGAAGAAGAAGTGATAGATTTCTCCAGCAGCTTGGCCATTCGAGGACAGCCGAGATGTTTCCCCCATGTCCCGCTGTGACAGAACACTCACCCGAAGGAGTAGACCTGACTGGGCTTCTTCATGGACACCCAGGAGCTGATGAGACAGGTGATCAAACTGTGGGGCGCGGACGCAGGTGTGGACGGGGCCACGGCAGGTGCAGACGGGGTGCAGACAGGAGCAGACAGGGGCAGATGGACAGGGGGAGAGAGAGGAGGAGATCCGTGAGTGACACTGAGCCATCAGCAACGCAAACACCACGAGGTCAGCTACAGGTCAACGCTCTGGTCACACAGTCAAGGAAATCTACGTGTACTATACTCTTATGTACTCAATTACCATATGTTATTAGGTTTGTATAAATAAATAAATATAACTGATTCTCAGAAAACAATCAATACTAAAAATAATATTCAAACGATACTGGAAAAAAAAAAATTGGATAAAATATAAAGGGCCCAAATTATGTTCTAATCTTGTTTCTTCATCACAAACAGACCTGGAGTTGTGTTTTATTTCATTCACACATGTTGAACACACAAACCCTGCAGATTTAGGCCAAGTACTTCTTTGAAACAGTGATGTAATGTAATAGAGGAAGTGCTCCACTGTGTTTTTAAACCCCATAAATCTACACTAGAATTTGGATAATTTCAGCCCTGGAATTGCCGCTCTCTACTGAAGAAAAGGCTCAGAACATTTTAGACTTTGTAAATAAAGACAGATTAAAAATAAAGGATTACTCAAACATCTGTGAATGAAATAAAACAGAACAAAACAGCTCCAGGGATGTTTTGATGAGGTAACAGTGTTATAACATGGCTTAAAACTCACAAGCTCACCATTTTGTGTAATATAGGACTTTTAGGAATTCTTTTAAAATGTAGTCATCATATCAGAACAAAGGTAAGTCAAGGTAATGAGTTTTTTGTCGATGGTCAGAATGACATTACAATTGCAATTAATTAAAATCAACTAATGATTATGGAAGATCATTTGTTCCATCAGATTTTGAATTTTAAATATATCTGAATTATATGCTAAAAATATGTGTGCTGAATATTAAAAATCTGACTTTTTTTTTACTTACTAACTATACTTACTAAATTTCAGCAACTCAGATTCAAAATAATTTCAGAGTTAAAAAAGTCAAAGTGAGAAATTCAGTGGCATTTAAACCTATTAAACAAATTATCTTCCATAAGTGATCAGATATTGTGTTTTCAATGAAGAGGTGATGCAAGACTTAGTGTAAATTAGTTGATTATTTTTTGGTCTACTACTACTTTTTTGACTAAAAGTGTTGTTTAAGTTCAGGAAATTAATATTGGCAGAATACAACTTAAAGAGAAATAGATGAGGAAAACGTGTGATTCAATTCAATTTATGGTTTGATTAGTTTGTTTTATGATTTTAATGTATTTCTTATTCTGTAAAGCAGTTTGAATTACCTTGCGTACGAACTGAGCTTTACAAAATAAACCTGCCTTGTCTTGCCTAGTATATCTTAAGTATATCTTTTATTTTAACATTATCATTGTCATATCATATTGTTATAGAGCATTAAGAATTTTCCTTAGTATCAGAATAGACATCCTTCAGTTTTAGTTGTAACCTATGCAGATACTCAGGTAATCTCAGGTTCTGTGTTGTCATATAGAGACGGGGCCAAGAGCGCACTCACCTGAACAGGTCAAAGATGGTGAGGTACGTGTACGCTGTTAATGCTGTGAAGACATAAACAACAGAAAGAACAGTCATCATACACGATCAAAAAAGTTACACCAATAAATAAAGTAACAAATCTTGTTAAACATTTCTGGATGCATTGTATTGTGGAAAATATTTACTATTAAAGTGTGACAAGAGCAAAGAAAACAATCCACGATCCACACTTGAATTTTAATTAATATCGAGATTCAGTCATGACTAACAGAAGTCTACAGCCTGTCAGTGGTTTAGAGCAGACTGAAGACTTGGATAATAGAGCTGGGTATCATTTAGAAGTTGCTGATACGATACATGATGATGGTGATGATACGATACATACCACAATACATAGGCCATGATATGACATGCATCTCATACCGTGAGCTTTCAGTTCGATAAATTTCAAACTGATTTCATACAGTTCAAGAAAAAATAATGTCTAAATCATGGCTGTGAGGCTAAAAGTCTTATGAAACCACTTCATGTACAAAGTGAATATGAAACACAAACATTTTAATCACCAAAACAGTGTAAAATGTCAGATGTGTCGCATAAACGAGTTTCCTTCCTCTAAACAAGCAACAAAACTGTAACCAGGCGGGTGCCACCTAGTGCCTCCGCTCAATTTCATTTCTCTCCAGTGACTAGGTCAGGAATCAGAATACACTAGACGGTTTGCAAAAGCCCCAGAAGTGTCAGTTCAGGCACCAGCCAATCAGCAAAGAGCCACATATTCAATGTTGTCAACAATTCCTGAGATCAAGTATTTAAAGCCAGAACAAAGAGAATATTTGGTGAATTATATCAAGGGAAAAGACGTTATTGTCCTTCTTCTTGCGGGATTTGAGAAAACTTTGATACACCAGTTAGCCCTGTTAGCGGCGCATTACATATGTCATGACCAAATAGCAGCAATTGGTTAAATTTTAAAAAGTGCCCGTCTAATGTCGAGCGAACGAATCCTAATGTTGCGAGGTCAGATTTGTACGAAAGGAAACCAGCTGATGAATCAGGCTAAAAAAACTGTAGCACTGTAACGAAATAATTTAGTAAAAGATACCAAAAAATACTCTTGGCAGTACATCGATACAGCAGCCCCCAATATCAATACTGTATCATCATTAAATGATATGAAAGATCGATATTTCAATATTTTTGCACAGCCCTATTAGATTAGACTATTTTTGGTGCTAGGTTACAATGATTAAAATTCAGCTTCTTTATGATCTCAAAATTAATACTGGCAAACATTTTGTAATTTTTCTGTTTGTTTTTTCAAGCAAAACTAAATTTTTATTTTAAAAAATCATGACTGATAAATAAAAGGGGAAAAAAATTAAAAAAAAATTTCATATCATCCAACCTTAAGTCTCAATTTCAATGCTAGGGACAGATAAGATGCTTCAAAAATGGTAGAATATGCAGCTGTTCTAAGCAAAGTAAAAAGCTGAAATCTACTAGACTAAACAAAAAATTGTCCACAAATGTAAAAATCCTGGTTTAATTTAGTCCCTGTACTATTGGATCCAGTGTCAGAGAGTTTAAAGCACTAACAGTCTAATGCTTCAGTTTAATTACAGCTCCTGTGCTCATGAGCCAAACACTGGGCATCAGGTCACGATCAACATCTCATTTAGGAGAGTTTAGTTCATCTGGGGCTTTCACTCAGAAATAACCTGAGTGTCAGGGGTCAAAGGGGTAAGTGCACACATACAGATGGTGCCGTGTATTTTTTATTTTTTTCAACACTACAGATATATCATTTTGTTTACTCTTTGGCCTGGCATCCAAAATACACACTTCAATACTTTATGAAGATATGAGTCTGAAATCTCTCTGAGTTAAGATGGATGTGATTGACAGGTGGATAAGCCAATCAGGGACATGCATGGTCTGTCTGTATCAAAACAAATGTAAAAAAAATAAATAAAAAGGAAAGAAAATATCACAGAGAACTGAAAAACATGATGGATTTCTGCTGAATCAATGAGCAAAGCACTGAACTCTGCTGATCTGAGCTGAGAGAAATATTCTGTTTGGAAGCAATAGGTGATCCATGAGCTACCTGTCTGTCTACCTGCGTGTGCACCTGTCTGTCTCCCTGCCTGTGCACCTGTCTGCCTGCGGTGTGTAAGCCGGGTGGTCCGGAGCAGCTCTCTGTAATCAGCCTGTGCCCGGGCCGAGCTGAGCGGATTATTGAGGCTTTGTGCTCAGAGGAACATTTTGTTTCCCCAGCAGCCGGCTCCATGTTGGCCAACCTGACGCCGTGTAATCCTGACAGCGCAGAGAGAGGGGGGGGGAGGGGGGAGGGAGAGAGAGAAAGAGAAGGAGAAGAGAGAGAGGGGGAGAAGAGAGGGAGAGGGGGGAAAGAGGGACAGGGCGGGCAAGCGAGGAGATGGACAGGTCCGCACAAGTGAGATGGCACCTGACCAGGAGACAGACAGGTGCGGCGGACGGGAGGACAGGGAGTGAATGACACCCGCCATCAAAGGGAGCAAACACTTAGGACTTTATTCATACAGAGAAGTTGTAAATCCTGGAGTCCCGTCTTTCCAAAAAGAAGCAAGAAGATAGTGAGGCTCCCGTTCTGCACCATCAATCCCTCAACCTCCAGTATCACTCACAATCTATCAAAAGAAATATTTACATCTGAATTGCGATTCCAACCCCTACAAATAGGTATCTCTAAGGACCTAAGGGACCGGCCTCCTGCTGATGCCCACAGTCAGGACTGATGCTCAGGACTCAGGGAAAACCAACCTCCCCCTCGAGAAAGTGTAATGGAACGGCCAATCAGATTGGGGTTCCGAAACACAAACTCGAGTTGGGCTAGTTCGGTGCAGACCAAGTTGGTTGATGTAAGTCACAGCAAAAATGGCACCGCAAACAGTGGAAAGAATTCAGTGTGAGGAGCAGGGATTCACACTGGAATTGTCTTGTCTTTTTGTCATTTCATCATTATAATATGTTAAGTTGTGTATGTGTAGAAAAGGTGTCTTCTAAAAACTTTCTTACACATCATTTGACAGTAGATGGAAGTTTTTTTCAGAACATGTAAGAGTCAAACTGCCATAACTGAGTCGATGACAGTTAATGTTAGTTAACAGCCTCGATTTATTAGCAGGAGCTACTGACATTACATTAAACTTTCTCGGGCATCCATATTTTCCCCAGCTGTTGCAATGGAAGGCATTTACAAGGGATGTCGGGAGAACTGACTTGGATTTATCAACTACTGACAGTCAATAGAATGCAGCATAAACACGGGGAGTCAGCGTTTCAGATTCATGCCACCAAAACCCGGTCTTCCTCAACATATGAAACAGGCCTCTGCTTTGACTCTGTTTAAATCCAGACTCAAAATGGTTCTGTTTAGCTGCATATAATATTAATTGTATTTCTTTATAAAAAGAAGTACCATATTTTCTGGGCTATTAGACGCACTATCCAGAGCGCCCCATACACAAATCCACTCAGCACCCGCAGCCACACTCGTCACTCCACGCCGACGAGGAACGGAAAGGAGGAACGGAACGGAGGAATGAACCGAAAAAGCGAGTGCAATGTGCCTTTCTGAGCCACAACTGAACAACTGAGTCACTGCGAACACGCCGACAATCCGTTGGTCCCAGACAGCACCCTCCCTACACGCCACAACTGAACAAAGCCCAGAGTCACCGTGAACGCCACAAACAAAGTCCCACTGACCCATCCAACTGTTGTGTTTCGTTTCCGGTGCGATTTATTTGTGAAAAAGTTTGAAAATAGTGCGCCTTATAATCCAGAGTGCCTAACAGCCTGTAAAATATGGTAAATAGCATTGTTTTAATGAGCTGGTAAGACAGAGTTTATGTTATGACTGAAAGGTTTTCATTCTGCACTCTTCCCTCTAATTTAATCTCTCTCTCTTTTTAAATTTTATGCTGATTATTAAAGTTTTGATTTGTTTGTATTGTGATTTTTATTATTTATTTCTTATTCTGCAAAGCACTTTGAATTACTTTGTGTATAAATTGTGCTATACAAATTAACTTGCCTTGCCCACAAATCAGGAAGGAACATTTCGCGTGAAACTCATACTGGGCAAAATGGGTGAAGTGTCTTGCTTGAAGACACAACAACAGTCCAGCAGAGCCAGCCCTGCACAGCACCGTAGTACTTCGATCCAAGTACTAACCAGGACCCAGAACTGCTTTGTAAGTTTGTAATGACTGCACTTCCAAAAAGTCACCAAAAATGTCACTTAAAGAAAATAAAGATGTAAATATAAAGATTTGCATGTACTCCTTGTGACTCTGGATTTGTTTTGTGTATTCAAACATGCAAAACAGACTGATCCACGGACAGACTCAAGTTCCATTAACCATACCTACTGTATAGCAGATGAACGCAAGAGGATGGAGAGTGACGTTGGATTTCCTTCAGGATCGATAAAGAATCGCTCGGTCTTCTTATAGAGATTAGATGAAGTTATATTTCTCCATAAGCTGCTCCCTTTTCCCCCGTTTTCCTCACATCTCCCTCCCTTCAGATCATGTGACCGGTCTGAGCGCGCTCTGTTTGGATGTTTGTTCTGGTCGGGGCTGCAGTTATTTTGATCCGCGGCTCTCGTGTTCCAGCTGGATCGATCAGGTTTGATGTCACGCTGTTGTGTCGAATTAAAAGCTGCAGACAATAAAAGCAATAATAAAACAAACGCTGACATCACAGTGACCCCGAGGTGAGGGAGAGAGGGAGGGAGGGAGGAGGAGGAGGCCGGACGCGATCGAAGGGCGGGCTGAAATTTCCCCTGGTCTAGCGCGGATTGGTTTACACGTGTATCGCAGCAGAACGCACACACACAAGCAAAACACAAACACACACAGAAGGATGCGCGCACACACACACGCGGAGTATATTGAGGCGAACAGAAATGAGAAAAGTGCTGCTTACAAACACTGCCCCCCGGAGGACGAGTGCAGTGATCCGGGCCTGGGTCTGGGCCATCAGTCATGTCTGCAGTCCCCACAACAATGCACCTGATACCAGCGCAAACAGAGGGCAATACAGGAGGCAGACTGAGCGGGGCTAAAACAAAACACACACACACTCACACACAATCTATAGCATAAACACCTTTCAGTTGGATGTTTTTTCTATAATTTTGGGTGTGAATTAGAAAGCAGAAATGTAGAAAGAGTTCAAGCTTTGGAAGATCTGTACAGATGATATTTGACAGTGTCCATGAGTGTGTCTGTGTAATAAGCAGGTAGTTAAAGTTGCTGTGTGTTGCCCTGATCTTCACCAGCAGGAGGCGATGTGAAAGAATGAGACAGAGAATGCTTTTCTTAAGTCATTTCAAGGCTCTAAAAAAGACTTTAACACAACAAAAAAGACACAACTTTGGCAGTGATATACATGAGTGTTTTATCTGTAGATTACAGTACTTATACAGTGTGAGGGTGAGAGCGTCAAAGCGTCTCTGTGTGTGTTGGACTTTAGAGTGCTATAATAATACTACTACATTTTATTTGCATTGCACAAAGTTCGGCAGTAGTTATCTTTAAGGCCCCATAACCACAGCACACACTTTTCCTCTTCTCTTCAAAGACTTACAGTTTGAGATCTTGTTTTAAAGAGCCACTAAACAACCTCCCAAAGCTTTACTCAGTCCCAAAGCAAAATCTGAAAAATCCTCCAGAGTGGGCAGTGCCCGGGGGGTTGGGGAAAGCGGGTGTGGGGCAGGCTTTGGGAGAGATGATTGACAGCTGACTGATCACAACAATCCAACACGGCACTGACCGGACGGCCCCGGACTTTGAAACAGAGTGGACATTTGTGGTCGGCGTTGTCAAAGTTTTCAGCTTGTCCAAGAAAGGGTGGAAGTAAAAAGCTGGAGACCAACTGGATGTTTTACACACAGGAGAAGTTTATTTACCATCAATAATATGAGCCCGGGAGTACTTGAAAAGTCAACATAATATGATTTCGAAAGAGAACATAGTATGATCTTTGAGTGTTCAAGCCCCTTTGACTATGCTTCTGGAGGAGGAGGTTTATAAAGCACGTGTGGTGAGAATATGAAGACCAGTAGGCACCAATTAGTCAACAATATGCCACAATTGAGATAGTGGTATGCCAATGTCAAGAGAAGATCATGGTGTAAATACAGCTTTGGTGTCAATGTTAAACTGAGATGTACGTGGACGATAAATTACTTAAATTCTCTTACAGTTGGGATCACGCCATTTCCCTTTTCTCCAGACATGGTGGGACATCACAGTGACCGGCAGAGTCAGGTAGGGGTGGGGCTGAGAGGGGCTCCTCACGTACCACCCGTAGATGCCACTGTCTGCGCTCGTCATGTAATAACCTGCATCTGACTCATCAGCGCCGTAAGTCCAACCCGAGAATTCAAATGTCCGTAGTTGATTCTAAAGAGGCTGTTACACACACAGCTTTGACCCAAAAGTCACATTTTTAACAAATATGCACTAAAATGCCAAAATAAGGCCAGGGACAGGTATACAATTCTACTTTAAACCCATTTACACAGCTAATCAGTAGGATAAAAAAGTGATTTTGGTGTTTACTGGCTCTTTAAGCTGATCTCCACTGCACAATTTTGTCTGCGATAAGCTCTGATTGTGAGGAAAAATCTCAGGTCTCAGAGTAAAACGGGGAAAAAGATCAAACTTACAGCCAAACCAAAGACGAGGGGAGAGGAAGAGAGACAATAGGACAAAAGGGGAGAGAGGAAGACAGAGAAGAAGACGACAATAGAGGAGGATAGACCAAGAGGGGAGAAGAGGAGAGAGGAGAAGAGCAAAGGAGAGAGGTGAACAAAGTTGAGAGTACAAGTTGACATGCACATTTCGGGGGGTTGGGGAGGGGCCGCGCAGGAGAACAGGGCAGCGGTGGAGACAGATGAGACAGGGGAATATGAGAGGGACATTCATTATTCATGCTGTCTGCAGAGGAGCAGCCCCAACACCAGCCTCTCTCACTCCAGCTTCACTCTCTCCATCCTCACCCCTCGCCATCCTCACTCCATCCCGGCGCTCAACAGCTTTAGACAAACTTAGAACATGACACTTCTTATAAAACCGTGAGAAACCGCTATCATTATTTTATATATACACCGCTTTTTCAGTCTGGGTCGTACAGGTCAGACACAAGACAGTACTGCGAGTGTACTGGCAATGTAGGAGAAGTTTTAAGCACAGAGGCACAACAACACAAGGTATGCAAGGTAAATATGCTTTGGCTACTTTCGCATCACTCCCACCTCAAATTATTATCAGCTATTATCAGTTTTTGTAACTTTTTTCCATTTGATATTTCATAAATCTGTACACAAACTATGGGAATGAAATAAAACTAGGGACTTCACTTTTGTCAATAATCTCAATCTTTCTTCTTATAATAATAACACTATAATTTTATATTGACAATCATAACTGGTAGATTTTAAGCAAAGTTCACAAAATTCTGTTAATTTGTTAATCATGTATCATGAATGTACATCCATATTTTTAGCCAAATCCTCTTCTAAATCCAGTTTTATTAGTCTGTTGAAAAATATTTGTGCCAATAATGACCAACTACTCTCTTCTTTCTTCTTCCTTTAATCTGTTCTGCAAAAGTTCTCTGACATGGCCAAGATTTTAAAACTTATATCAGGTTATTCATCTTGTTTTCAGATTTATTACCTACTTACCGTCGGACTATAAGTCGTACTTTTTTCATGGTTTGGGTGGTCCTGCAATTTATACTCCGGTGAGAGATAAATATATAACATTTTTAAGACTGAATGCAGCGAGAGGGCGCTCTAGGCTTCTGTATCAGTTTTGTGTGCATGTCTCCTGCAGAAAAAGCTGCTGTCCTGCTGCAAGTAGTGAAATATGCAGCAGAAAATGGTAATCGAGCAACAGAAAGAAAGTCTGGAGTGAGCGAGAAGCTTGTGAGGACTGGCAGAAAGTGGGAATGGAGAACACAGCTTCTTGGCAACCGGGCGAGTGCGCCATGCAACTTTCATTTCCCCGTGACAACCGAAGTTGCGCAGAGTTGCTCAGAAGTGACACAGAGGATGAAGAATTCAATGGATTCAATGGATTTAGTGATTTGGACTGAGATCGAATTTGGTAAACTTATGTTCTTTTGTTTATGCTATAGTTATCTGAAGAACTGTTAATATGTTATGTTAACATATTAACACAGATTCAGTCTCTTCTTTATTCTATTGTTATTATTACTATAACTTGTCTTTCAAGATGAAATGTCAGTTCCTGGTCCCTGATTTTAAAAAATAAATTTTCCCAAAAAAGTGCGACTTATAGTCTGGTGTGAATTATATGTGTTTTTTCTTCTTCATTACACATTTTTTGGCTGGTGCGACTTATACTCTGAAGCGACTTAAAGTCCAAAAAAATACGGTACTAGTTCTGAGATGCTTCATTCTAGTCTAGAGGTCGTTTATTTAAAGATAACTTGTCAAGTAAAATGATCTTGCTGTATGGACAGATCAGTTCACTACTTTTAAGTCATTTTCTGATAGATTTAACTGTTTATGTCTTACATTTTGTTCAAGCTTTTTTGCAGTGTGACAATACAGCCATCTCGAAAAAAAAAACAATATTGGGAGCCATATATCGCCCATTACAATGGTAGAGCAGCTCGATTAGTCTCGTGATTCATGTTTTAATAATAGAATTCTGTTCACTTTTTAGCATGTCCAGAAGAAAAGACTGAAATATGAACTGACAAACTAATACGAGAATCACATTTCAGATCATGTTTGTACAGATCTAAATAGCAGGGTTAGTGTTTTGTTTTTGTTTTTTTGTTTTTTTATGCAGGATTAGAGAGAGAGAGACGAGAATGTGTTGTTTGTGAAATGATAGTACTTCAAAAATTACACCCTTTGTGATTTGCTAATTGCATCCATTCAAACGGCGATCTCGTTTCAAATCAGATTAATCTTGCAGCCCCGTCCTGCTGTTGGTAGCAGAATTTTACCTCAAGTAGCTGGAAAAGGAGCTTTGTTTTGCATCGTGCGGGAGGATGTTTTCGATCGCCGTCTTGGATACTGTGTTCACGATGAATGATCAGTAATATTAGAAAACACTGGCCGGGTCTTTGGCTGCTCTAGTGTTACAGCGCAGAGTGTGTGCACATAAACACGTCTATGTGAGGACGTGCTGACCGCAGCAGCCAGCAGCTTGGTGTGGTTCCGGTAAAGGGGAGCGCGAACCTGAGACCGCACTTCCATTCGTTTCCTGGAGGCTGATCCTAACCTTAACTATGGTCAGTACCTAAACCGAAACCCCATTCTTAAGGCACTGTATCTAAAATGTGACAATTAGTTAGTAGACAATTAGTTTGCAGTGATCCAAAGTTATTCCTCACTTACCTTATGCATTCAGAGCACCCTAATTACTCACCGTGATGAGTTTTACTTTTTCAAGACTTTCAGAGACCAGTGCGGAGTTTCGCTGTAACAGCAAAGCTTGCAGAAGATGAACAAAATAATTTCAGATGTGGAATTGCCAATCTCAATACTAAATTAAAGGTAAAATGAGCTGTTAACTTGAAAACTACCACTTCATTATAGGTAGGGGTGTGCAAAAACATCGAAATATCAATATATCATATCGTTTAATGTGATGATAGAGTATTGAAATCATGAGCTGCTGTATCGATTCATTGCAAAGGGTATTTTTTGGTGTATTTTACTCAATTATTTTGTTACAGTGCTACAGTGCTAGTGTTTTGTTGCCTGTTTGGAAGAAAGAAAGAAATTTATGTAATACATTTGACATATTCACTGTTCTGATGATTAAAATGGGCGTGTTTTATATTAACATTGCACAAGAAGTGGTTTCACAAAGACTTTTACTATCACAGCCATTCATTTTTTACTGAACCATATTGAATTGATTTGAAATATATCATACTGAATTGTATGGAATTGATAGCTCACTGTATCGAGCTATGTATTGTATCGGCAACTTCTTCTTATATCGATACTCTTCTGTGTTGATATATATCACATCAACAGTATTTTTTGGTATATTTTACTAAATTATTTAGTTACAGCGCTTGTTTGGAGGAAGGAAACTTTTTATGCGACATATTTGACATTTTCACTGTTTTGATGATTAAAATGGGTGTATTATATACTCACTTTGCACAAGAAGAGGTTTAACAAAGACTTTTAGTACCACAGCTATTATTTTTTTATTGAACTGTATTGAGTTGAAATATATCGTACTGAATTGTATCGAATCAACAGCTCACTATATCGAAGTATGTTTCGTATCAGCAACTTCTTAATGATACCCAGTCCTAATTAGGGGTGTGCAAAAACATCAAAATATCAAAATATTGTATTGTTTAATGTGATGATACAGTTTCGATATCATGGGCTGCTGTATCGATATATCACCAAGAGTATTTTTTGGTATATTTTACTCAGTTATTTTGTTACAGTGCTACAGTTTTGTTGCTTGTTTGGAGAAAGGAAACTTTTTTATGCAATGCACTTGACATGCTCACTGTTTTGATCATTAAAATGGCTGTGTTTCATATTCACTTTGCACAAGAAGTGGTTTAACAAAGGCTTTTAGTATCACAGCCATCAGTTATGCTTTATTTTTTACTGAACCGTATCAAATTGATTTAAAATATATTGTACTGAATCAAATCAAATTTAAACCTCAGGGCACGAGGAGAGAGCTGTTTTTCTCAGCTTTTATAGTTTATGCAGCTATGTGGTTTTAAGTTTCATTTCTGTAAAATGTAAACAAATGTGCAAAGCTGCATTAAACTTTATATGTTATAAAGTTTAGCAATGTAAAGTTTATTCATGCAGAAGATTTTAAATAATAATCTGTTGCAGAGTAGAACTTGTACAATAGTTTAATTTACAGTTAAATTATTATTTTTGTATACAGGAATTTTCATTTATTTATTTTATGTCACAGAAGCACACTTTGTTCCTACATGATCTGCCTCTTTACACATCAATAAAAAAGACCTTGTGGAATTTGGAATATTAGTTTTTGTAGTAATTTTGGGGGGGTTATTTTTACTGTACAGATATCGAGATATATATCGTGTATCGAGATATAGCAAAATATATCAAGATATTTTTTGCTCTATATCGCCCTGTCCTAGTATCGAGATATGTATCGTATCGTGGCCTATGCATTGAGATATGTACTGTAACTTCTTAATGACACCCACTTCATGACATCATAAGGTGGAACAGAGCATTTTGAGCTTTACAGATGTAGACAGACTAATAATAAAGGGTTATTCAAACATGTGGCTGAAACAAAACACAACTCCAGGTCTGTTTTTGAGGAGGTAACAACATTCTAATATGACTTAAAGCTGCTCACATCTACGGGTGATCATTCAGAACAATACAGAGTGGTATCGGATCAGTGATTTGGTAGTACTCGCCGATACTGATACTTGAAAAATGTGCAGTATTTGAAATTTTGCTGATACCAGTATTGGTATTGGACCAACCCTAATTTTAACCCATATCTTCAGATCATGTTGTTGATAATAATAAAGCATTTAAAGGTGCACTGTGTGACTTTTCTGGTGGAGGGTCTGTCAAATGGAGATTTTACAGGTGAGATCTGTGGAGAGGCGATCCCACTCACAGTTAGAATGTCTGTTTTTCTAAGTATTTTTGCATTATAAAACCATCTGTAATTGAATAAATGTAAGGTAGAGCCATTTAATGTCATACTGTGGAACATTCCAGGCTGAGCAATGACATATCCATAGAAAAGTTAAACAGTGCACTTTTAGGTCATGTGGAGCTGATTTGTGTATATAGAAGTCCCCACAATGTGATAGATCCACGAGCACACACAGATCGGTCTGGTATGTCACATGTAAACTAAAAGCTTCTATCGAACGCCTCAACTGCTGCGGTGAGGAGGGTCCCATGGGTGCAGAATGAGCAGGAGAAGCAAGAGGAGCAGGGCTAAGGTGTCCGCAGATCTGTCTCCTCTGAGTCCACCGACAAAAAGACTGATGAAGATGAGGAGTAGAGAAGGAGGAGGAGGAGGAAGAGGAGAGGAGAAGGAGAGGAGAAGGAGAGGAGGACAAGAAGAGGGAGGAAGAGGAGGAAACCTGATCCGGGGGCAGAGAGACCACATTGAAACACACTAAAAGCATATGGACACAAGTAATCACAACAGTGTTCATTAATAAAGCATGGGACGCTAAACCTTAAACACTGCTCTATCTATATGGAAGAATCAATACACTCATCACTGAGGCCCAGAACATGGGACTTGTATAACTACAGGCCAACGTACACCAAAAGTGTTTCCTATGAAAGATCTCACACATTTGTTGCCACATATGGTGTAAAAACCTCTAAACATCTGAAATGTCCATAGCTAGCTGCTCAGCTAGCCTCTTAAACAGTGTCCATGGACACGAGAAAAACAAACAGCTCATTTCACACAACCCAACATTCCCCATTCCCTCAAAGTATTTCATCTGAAGGTCTTCTGCCACATTTGCTGCCACATACAGTGGAAAAAACTTGTAGCAACTCATATATCCATAGCTAGCTCGTCAGCTAGCTCCTTAGCTAGAATCTCCTCTCGTACAGTCTCCAGGGAAAAATAAACAACTCATTTCACACAAGCCAACAGTCCTTTACTTTTGTCCTTTGAACTGCACATACTGCACGTCTTAGTTGGTTAAAATCCCATGACATGATGTTAAAAACTGAGCTCACAAAACAAAAAGTTTCAAAAACTGCTCGGTCAGGCAGCCACAAGAGCAGCCTACCACTCTGTTGTGATTTGTTGATCATTTAGACCAACTATACAACCCTGGCATAGAAGGGAACAAAACAGTGTTCCCACACAATGTGGGGGCTTGTCATGTAAAAAGGACATGATTTCAGGTTCAACTTTGTGGTGTTTTATCTCATAAAATGAGAGACGCAGCAGGAGACTGTGAGAGGACAGGCTCTGTTTTGAGCAGGTTACAGTGAGTTTAGTGAGAGGCGAGTTTCCTGCACAGAGGAGGTGGTGTTCTGATTTTCCCTACATACAATAGATTATAGATTATACTGTATTAGCTTTGCAATGTGACACCCAAACTAATCTATCAGAGCTAGTTCAAAATGCCTGAATCGTGCAGTATATGGGACAACAATTACAGCTTTAGGAGATCTGTAAAATCAATGCTATCTGTGTAATCCAACGCATTCTACCCTAGTTACAAATTCATGAGGATTTGAGAGAAACCATAGTCAATGTAATGTAATATTTGGAGTAAATGAAGTGTGGGCCCTGTTTGTTATCATGATCCTTACATGGACCACACACACACACAGAACGCACACACACACACAGAACGCACACACACACAGAACGCACACACACACAACGCACACACACACACACAGAACGCACACACACACACACACACAGAATGCACACACACACACAGAACGCACACACACACACACAGAATGCACACACACACACACACACACACAGAATGCACACACACAGCTGTTTAAGTCTATTGGCTTAACCAGCTCCCTCTCCCTGTAGACATCTTGTCATCTTCAGACATGACAGAGTTGGACCATATGAAACCAGACTAAAGTGCTGTGTGACCATGTGGGACTGGGCCGTGTCCGACCATCTTCAGCCCATCATGGTGGTCTCATGTCCTGACCTCTGGAGCTCAAACTCACACAGAATCAATGGACATCATCTGTTCACTTTTATCTGCTGTTTAGCTGCTGCTTCAGAGCTCTGCAAAACACTGAGTAAGGAACGTGACATTTTTAAGAGGATTAATTTTTTAACATGGCTACAAAATATTTATGAATTTGAATTAATTTACAAGTTACAGTGAGCAGAGATGGACAAAAGGTGAAAACAGACATTTTCTGAGGACAATACCAAATTACTGAAAACTAAAATTATTAGGGATCTACCAATACTAACACTGGTATCAAATATTGCTGCCAAACAGTTGCAAAATCAGGTATCAGCTCCAAAATATCAGTTCAGTTGATTTCCTGATTGGACATATAATGCAATGTCATAAGACCATTTACCAGCTGATGTTTGTCAAGAACACCCTATTATTTCAGCTTTTATTTATACAACAATGTTCTGTAGTTTCTTCCTGAATAATTAACAGTTACAACACATTTCCATTTCCATTTTGTGATCCATTATTATCATTTTAAGAAATTAAATGTTGTTAATCTGTTGATATCGGCAGATATTTAAAGCTTAAAGAAGTGTATACCAATCCCTGGCCTTATTTTGGCATTTTAGTACATATTTGGATCAAAGTTGTGTCTGTAATGGCCTCTTTAGGATCAACTATGGCCAGTACATTTGAATTTTCGGGTTGAGCTAAAGGCCGCCAATGATGCAGGTTATCACGTGCAGAGCGCAGCCACTGGCTGTATGTGAGGAGCCACTGGTCACTGCGAAGTCCTGCTGTCCCTGGAGAAAAGGGAAACAGCATGATCTGAGCACAAATGTCCGCTCTGTTTCAAAGTCCAGAGCGCACCGGCCTGAGCCGTGCTGGATTGTTGTGGCTGTTGGTTGGCTGTTAATCATCGCTCCAGAACCCGCCCCACACCTGCTCTCCCCAACCCGCCAGGCACTACTCATTTTGGAGCATTTTTCAGATTTTGCTTAGGGATGGGGGTTAATGGCTCTTTAAAACCCAGATATGCTCATTTGTACTGCAACAGATCTTTAGTATGGTTTTGATAAGAAAACACAATATGACACTGTCGATGACAGTAAGCGAGTCTTCTGTGTGTTCTTCTGTGTAAAGGCCATGGTCCTCTCCAGTGCTCAGTTCAGATTGCACTAAAGGCCTCTGAGGACATTAGCTCCACAAACATCCCACTTTAACAATAATGGAATAACAGTGAGAGTGTTGTGATATAGTTATCTAAATGTGTGTTTGGAGAGAGCTACACATGTGGTGGCTGTTTAAAGTGTATGTGTGTTTGTTCTGAACCAAAGGGCCCACAGGGGGAGGAGCTTCACCAGCTGTGCTCTGATGTGCAGGACACCAAGGGCCTGGGGACACTCACAAAGGCCTATATCCAAATGAGAGAATCACTCCAGCTCACACACAGGAGCACATCTGGACTCAAACTAACATTAGAGTTTCTGTGCTGCAGTATGTATGCATGTGTGTATGTATGCATGTGTGTATGTATGCATGTGTGTATGTATGCATGTGTGTGGATATGTGTGTGTGTATGGGCAAAGTCACAAATAGGACAGACTTGACCTGATTTAAGAGAGAACCACAGCTGGAAACACAAAGTTGTCTGTATATCTGACCCCAAAGACATGTAAAAACTACTATTTTACTCCCAAATCATCAGCTCTATCTTTTCCTTTCTGATGATGTCCCATATCCTTACACATTCCCTTTATGCAAAACTAAAAATGAACAGCAATATGGAGTGTAAAGTCCATTTCTGAAGAACACATTATGAAAGTAGTAAGAGCTTTGTAGGTGACATTTGGGTTGAAATCTGTTATATCTGCACAAAATCAAACCAGGGCAGCTGTTCACAACCTGACTTGAGTAGAAGTACATGTTACACAGTCCAAACAGCATGAAGAGTTCAGAGTGGACTAAAGCACAGGTCAGAGGACAGTGTCCAGAGTGAGATGGACAGGGCCTAAATCAGAGCGAGTGTTTTCTCCAAAGACAAAGAGCTGATGTCTTTAGTTTGTTAAAAGGTGAAAGCTGATCCACTGGTCCACTGCACAATTTGATCCAGGAGCCCGTCCTGACTGAGCAGCCTGCTCTTCTGTGGAATCATCACAGGCTTCAGTTACACCAACAACTACTAATGTGCTTAAGCAGCACCACTCCAGCACCACTCTCATGTCAATACACTGAAGGATCACAGGGGGAGCCAGCGCCATGGCTCTGCTTTCTACTGGGTGTTATCCAAGGTCAAAGACGCCTGAGAGCTGGTGCCCTCGCCTCACAACGAGAAGGTCCTGGGTTTGAGATGAACCGAATACAGTCTGTCTGTTAGGAGTGTGCATGCTGCCCCAGTGTGTGGGTGGGTCTTCATCTGGTACCCCTGTCCAATAAGTCCATCCATCTTATTAAACTAAAACAACTGTACTAGTCCATTTGTTTTTGTTTAACTCAACTAACTAACTTTAATCTCAAAATCTGCATAAATGTATCCATCAGTCTAAAAGTTCTGTAATAGTTTCTGTGGCTTTACTAACATGTGACCACCCACCTCTGCATCCGGTGTGAAACACAGTCACCTACACAAGCCCTGAAGCAGCTGTCAGGTTGGTAGCAAAAAGTGATCTCCAGATCTTGAGTTAGTCTTGGTCAGGACGGCGTCAGATGGACGATTTGACCTATTGTGCATGTTTTGGGTTAATGGGGAAAAACCGGAGTGTTCAAAGGAAACCCACCCAGACTCAGGGTAGAACTCAATCCAGAGTGTTTCACATATAAATCTGCTGTTAGTCAGGTCATTGTTTTAGTGGAGAGGTCTACAGCCAATCCTCTGTCAGTAAAAGAGTTTGGTTTGGACAAGATGTAAACCTTTGGGGAAGAAATTTGCCTTTTCAGTGAGTCGTATTTTCAATCAGAAAAAAAAAAAAATTGCCATTGCATTTTACTCATTTAATCCTTTGCCATAGTGCCCACCCTGTGGACTTTTCACCCTGCCATGTTGAGTGGTGTAGTGCCCGCAGTGCCCTCATTAGAGTGTATGAGCTCAGTAGTGTACGCTGCATTGGCCTGAGCGCGTATACACAAACTGCACCATATAGACTCATGTTCTCATGTTGCCTTGAGTGAGTGCCTTCACTTCACACACGTGTACACACATGAAATGAGATCAGGAACAGGCCTGGGATAAGCACTGCTCCGATTATCTCCCCCTGGGGTCGACTGGGGGTAAAACATGTTCATATGGATATGTATGTGTGTATGTGTGTGTGTTTGTGTGTGTGTTTGCAAACAGGATCTGCGCGCTTTAGATTGGCAGATTGCAGTGTGTAGTTTGTCCTTTAAGCCGTTAGTCATGAGCTAATGGGGCCATAGGAAGACTGTGCGTGTGTGTGTGTGCGTATGGGGGGGGAGACTGTGTGTGTGTTTGTGTGTGTGTGTGTGTGTTTGTATCCAGGCAGCAGGCGTGTACAGTTGGTGCATAGGAGGCTTTGCGCTGGCTCTGGAGCATGGTATTATAGGCTCTGGCGGAGGGGTCAGAGGTCCTGTGTGCTGTGAGTATATGGGCCGGCTTCTATGTGGGTTACGCTTCAGTTGAATTAAAAAGACACTGGAGGCGTTCAGTGTACACGGAGATTCCAAGTGACCGCCATGAAGTTCAATCTCAGTCACTGGCGTCAAATGAAAATGGTCAAACACTCATTTCCTAGTGTTCAGTATAAAGATGCTCCATCACCAGCAGGCCATAAAGCAGAGAGATTGGGATCATGATGACTAATCCTGCTTTTTGCTTAAACCAGGGTAAATTAAGGTTCACTGATCACATAACACAGTACAGAATGTGCCAATACACACAAACAAAACAAGTATATTAAAAGAAAATGTAGGTTTGTATATATATTAGAATGTACAAACCATGAGACAGCCAAAGAAAGACCAACAAATCAACTTTTAACACGTAATAAAGCAAAATGCGTTTTATCTAGTACATTGTAAAAGCAGTTCTTGGAGTCAAAATAATATGTTTGTAACCACCATAGTCTGTATAAAAAAGTGGACTAAGTGAGTGTGACATCACCCACAGCGTTCAGCTCCACTTAAATGAATCTCAGTTACAGAAGTGAATTTGGAGGCTCCATATTTAGAAATCATAGCAACAATGAAAGCCAATCATGACTGAGGTCATTAAATGTGCCCGCCCTTCCCACTGGAAAGCAGGAAGGGGGCTTACTTAGCAACGAAACGCACTAGCTGTCAATCAAACGAGGAATGAAGGTGTCCGATTGGACCATTTTTATGTTCATATCTTGATTTAGGGACAAAATAGTGAAATGAAAAATTCAGTAGAATGTAGAACGGGTTAATACAAACACTGAAGACCAAAATGACGAGACTCACAGCAGCAGTTACAGAAAGAGGGGTGACCATTTTCAGCCGGAAAAGCCTCCTGGCACATTTCCCATTTGGAGCACGGCAACTAGCGTGTTAGATATGTTCATTCTTGTACACACGCACGCACGCTTTTTTTGTCTGCATTTTTCTCATCAGCAAACCAGGAAGTTGGGCTGGAGCACTGTTAGCACCATGGATCTATTCAAATAACTGGATAGGGCATCACTAGCTCTGAGCCGTCTTGAGTTGGCGTAGTGGCCACTCTCTGGAACTTCAGCGAAAATATCCCTCTGGCCAAGAAAGGATTTTTCCCATATAGCGGCACATAAACACAAACTGCTTATGTTCGGTTGACAGGGCACCTACAGCTTTCAAAAAGGTTGGATTTTGTTGTGATTTTACCTATTTTCAGATCATAAACTAGGCTCAGAATCCTTCAGTTGTCTTAAAAACAGCTTTTGTATCATTAGCTCCAGCTCCACTCTAGCTCCTCTCACTCTGATTGGTCAAAGCGCGGGAGAAAAGAGCACTTCTGCGCATGCTTAACACACAGGGAGCCACCAGAAGTACCTTGCCGGGCTAGGCGCCACTGATCTCCATCCATTGACTTGAATAGGCGACCATGTTTAAACCCAGGAACTTGGTTGTAAGCATGCTGGTTGACGTTAATATGCAAACTGATGTTAGAATTGCAAATTATGTTTTAATAATACGCATCTGTTCAAAGTTCACATTTTAAACACGTCCAGAAGAAAAACAACTGAACTGACAAATTAATACAAGAATCAAATTTCAGAACATGGAGGATAAGTGGAAGAAAAGATGGTACTTCAAAAATGGCTTCCTCTACTAACTGCTAATTGCATATATCCATCCAAATAGCGATTTCGATTGGACTGTGATCCATTTTGCAGCCCTAATGTAACACTCCATTCTAGAGCGTGTGCAAGTTCAGATGACAGAGCTCCATGCGTCTGGACTAATGAGGAGAACACAAACGCTGAACGGAACACATCATCATAGTCTTTGCTCACAGCTCCTCATGCGATCCACACACACACACACAAACACAGACACACGCACGGAGTCCAGTGTCATAATATGGGCTCCTGACGCTGCCGGACATGTTTGGAAACTTTGGTTTAGAGGAGACAATAGCAGCTCCATACCTCCTCTGGTTTCATGTTTCATGGTGCGGGCCTGTGCTTCAGAATGCCACTCATACTTATGTTTATTGAACAACGACGCTTCCAGGGCTGAACTGGCCTAAAAACATGTCCTGCTCATCCAAAAATCCATGTAATTAGTGATATTAGTGACATATCAAATCCAATACCTCTATAGGCCCATATTGATACCGAATAATGTAACTGTAATGATTTTATACCCCACGGTATCTTTGTATTTGTGCAGGGGTAGTGCACAATAGGGGTGTGCAAAAATATCGACATACTGATATATCGTACTGTTTAAAACAAAATTTTTTTGGTATATTTAACTCAATTATTTTGTTACAGAGCTGCAGTTTTGTTGTTTGTTTAGTGGAAGGAAACTCGTTTATGCGACACATTTGACATTTTCACAGTTTTGATAATTAAATGTTTGTTTTGTTTGTTTCCTTTTAACTTTGCACAAGATGTGGTTTAACAGACTTTTAGTATCACAGCCATGATTTAGCCTTTATTTATGAAATATATCGTATCAAAACGAAAGTGCACTGTATTGAGATATGTATGGTATCGTGGCCTATGTATCAGGCTATACATCGTATTGGCAACTCCAGCCCAAGTGCACAATACATTTACCAAGACAAAAGTTATAGTTAAGGTTAAAAAAGTCACATAAAAAGGTCACATATTACACAAAATGGACTCTTGGGGGTTTTGAGTCCTGTTAGAATGTTGTTACTTCCTCAAAAACATACTTTGGAGTTGTGTTTTGTTTGGTTTACACATGTTTGAGTAACTCTTTATTATTAGTCTGTCTACAATGCAAAAAAGCTTGGCTAAAATTAAAGATATAAACACTTAAATCTATCAGAAAATGACTTAGAAGTAGTGAAATTATCTGCCCATCCAGAAACATAATTTAACAAATCTAAACAAGTTCACTTAAAATAAACAACCTCTAGACTAGAACGAAGCATCTCAGAACTAGTAAGTAGATAATAAATCTGAAAACAAGATGAATAACCTGATATAAGTTTTAAAATCTTGGCCAGATCAGAGAAATTTGCAGTGTTCCACCTTGTGATGTCATGTAGTGGTAGTTTTCAAGGTGCCTTTTACCTTTTGTTCAGTAGCGATGAACAATTCCAGGGCTGAAATGATCCAAATGATTCTAGAAAAGATGTATCTAGTTTAAGAACATAACAGAGCATTTTCTGTATCACCACATGACATCACAAGGTGGAATAGAGTGTTTTCAATTTGAGAGAAGAACTTCACACAACTCCAGGTCTGTTTGTGATGAAGAAACAACATTAGAACATAGATCAGCAAGGAGTATAATATGGGTTTTTAAGATAAGTTTGTGAGCCTTGTTACGGACTTTTAAAGCTAAATATTAGTTATCGGCCACAACAGAAGGCTAAATATCGGATATCGGTATCAGCTCAAAAAAAAAAAAAAAAAAAAAATCCGTAGTCAGCCCATCCCCACTTATAACCTAAATAAAATGATTAGTCAACAAATTTGGATCAGCTAAGACGATATCAACCGATAAATCAAGTAAACACCTAAAGCCAACAGCCCGAGGTGGATTGAGAGCGATATCACTCCTCACTTAAGACAGTCCTCTCAATCTGTGCGTGTGTGACATTGTCCTTATGCGCTGCTGTGTGTGTGTGTGTGCCGGTATGAGACAGGCTCAGTATTGACGGAGGTGTAGGCTTCCCCTGGCCGTTCGATGGCTGTCCGGTGCTTCCTGTCTGCGCGATACCCGATGCCCGCGCAGGAGGGTGGGGCGGGGAGCTGTGTGGGCGTGGGTGGCGCGGGTGGGGTGGGCGCGTGTTGCCCTCTTCCTGAGTGATGGGTCCCAGAGAGGATTTCATGTTGGTGGCAGACACAAGCCGCAGTGACCATAAACAATCTGAGCTGCACGTGTCCGGGCAAACCTCAGCACTTCATCTGGGACGTACACACAGCAGCTCTCAGACTCCTCCTGCTTCTGCACTCGGCTCTGTGGAAACTACTCATACTTACGCCTTTTATGTACTGTTATTTACGGACTAATGAGCGCACCTTAATATAAGCCGCATCAACTAAATTTTAAAAGAAAAAAAGAAAATACATATATTGGCCGCAGCTGAATATAAGATGCAGGTGTCCACGTCTTGGAGAACGTTTTCAAGTTTGGACCATCTGCTTTTATTACCTCTGAAAGCTTTTCTTGTCTTTTTGCATTGAGTCAGTTCATCACGCTACCCTAACCAATAGGGTTGTGCAAAAATATTGAAATATCAATATATCGTATTGTTTAATGTGATGATAGAGTATTGATATCGTGTGCTGCTGTATTGATATATCGCCAAGAGTGTCTTTTGGTGTATTTTACTATATTATTTTGTTACAGAGCTACAAAATAATTTAGTAAAATACAGTGTTAGAAATACAGATTTCCTTTTTGCGACACATTTGACATTTTCACAGTTTTTATGATTAAAATGGGCATATTTTATATTCACTTTACACAAAAAGTGGTTTAACAAAGAGTTTGAGTATCACAGCCATGATTTAGCCTCACATATAGCAGCTCTATTTTCTTCCTCGGCAGCCAGATCATTTGCCTTTAATTAAAAGCTGCAAATAACTGTTCAAAACACAATCAAACTAGCATCTTATTCGACGCATAACCCCCCATGTCTCTCCCTGTCCTGTCTGTATCATATCAGTGTCTTGTAGAATTTCAGCAGATTTCAGGCTCTCCCAGGGGCAAGGCTAATTGTCTCAATCAGGTATAAGTGGATGTCCGGCTACTGAAGTTTGAGACGTTTCTTCTTGTCATTTACGCACTCATCTGCATTTAACGCATATGGGTCATTAAGACGTATCCCACTCACTAATGTTCATTTAGCATCATAACTTATTTTTTCACACGGCGATAAACAGTTTTAGTGCTGACGACATCACTAGCTAGTGTTGCAACTTCATATAAATCGCATCCGCTATGTTGCCAAACCATAGATAGTACATATGAATGTGCTAAACAAATAATTTGTATATTAGTTGCATCGTTGTATAAGTTACAGGATTGAAAGTGTGAAAAACAAGTAGCAGTTTATAGTCGCAAATTACAGTATTTATTTATTTATTTATTGTTTGTTTGAATAGGGACGGGCACACAAACCTAGAGTAACACTTGTGTAATCAGATGCAGGTATCACAGTGTTGATAGCCAAGGTTCAATCGCAACACCAGTCCCCAGATGGGCTTTCAAAGTGTTCATTAAAAAGCAGTGGGATCGTTGGATGAAAAAGCAATAAATACAGTGAACAGAATCAAATATCAAAATATCACAAATATACAAATTCACACAAGCACATTTCACTCTTTTTCATCCCAATCTCCCTCCTGCCTCCCGTTCTCTCTCTCTCTTTCACACACTCAGTTTACACATGATCGCAGGAGCCGCCAGTACTTCTGTTTTTTAAAGGTGTACAGTTCGCTGAGAGTCTTTATGTGAGCAGGTAGAGAGTTCCAAAGTTTAGCTCGTGTGGACAGTCTGTTTACAAGTTGTTTGAAGGAAGATATATATCGTTACAGAGACACACTGCGATAAACGGTAATACTGAAAATACTTAATGCCAAAATATCTACAGGACGAATCTCCAACTATTTCAGAATGAGCTGATATGTTCAACAAAATTCATGTTATGAAACAAATAACATTTTCCTTGAGACACTCCTCAGATAAAGGTGAACTGTTCTGACAAAAGTGGAACTCTTACAATCAAAACACATCCTAACATATGCAATTTATTTAAATTTTTCACTGTCACACTGTCAATGTCACACACTTGATGGCCTCCTAATTCATTTTTTTTCTTTTTTGGTGAGTCTGACTTTTATTGTAATCTAAATGACTAAACTAAAAAAAAAAATTCTAATAAAAATAAGTTGGAAAAAAAAACAAACAAACATGTAAAGCCACTTAAGCCACTTACATGAAGCAGGATGTGTGTGTATATGTGTGTGTGTGTGTTTGTGTATGTTTGTGTACTCACCCATGCTGTTGGTGGAGCTGCACCACATCAGCAGACAGCCTGTACACAGCAGGTTGAGTGCTCCGAACACCAGGATCCTCCACGACTGAAAAACACAACACAAAACATGACGCTAGGGGAAAAAAAGATCGGATTTCAGAATATTTGTTTTTATAATAACAACAATAATAGGATTCTGTTCAAAGTTCACCTTTTTTAACACATCCGGAAGTAATGACAAAAGACTGAAATGAACTGACAAACAATACAGCTCAAGAATCACATTTCAGAACATGTTTGTAGCATAAAATGTATAAAGAAGTGGACTAAGGGCTCCAGTCAAATGAAGCTCACTGAGGCTTGTTGTTATAACTGTGAATTTGGAGCCAGTTCTGTAATAGGTATAGGAATTCATTTACAGACAAAATAGCCAAATAGAAACACACCAGGATCATGTAGAGTGGGTTAATATAAACATCTTACAACCAAGAGACAGATTGATTATGACAATTTATATGCAGTTGATGGTTTGTACAGATCTAAATTACAGGGTTAGCAGTTTTTATGCAGAATAAGTCAACTGCAGCTGTTGTGGTTTTCTAATTGTGTCAATATGATGCACAGATTCCATAGGGTTTGGGGACAGAAGTGTTCAGGACCATGGACAGCACCCCATCTGGTTCAGGCTGAATGCAGAGTCGTATCTACGCTTTTGTGTAGTATTGTGGAGTAGGAGAGAGCAGTGGAGACAGAACAGGGCACAGACAGGGAAAAGACTGGGGCGTGATGTGTTTTGTGTCTCAGAATGCCTCAGTCCAGTCTGATTCAGTTCTGCTCTGGGGAAGGGTACACAATTGACCCTTGTGATATTCTAGTATAAGAATTATAAGTATAAACACACACAAAGTGTCAAATTCTTTTTCAAAATGCTAAAAAGATGCAATAAATTAATTAAATTGAACATTACTGTTATTGCACTGTTGAAGGTGCACTGTGTACATTTTCTGGTGGAGGGTCCATCAAATGCTTTTCTCCATGGGGATTGTTCTTGCTTTGCCTGTAATGTTTCACAGTATAACGTTTCTATTTTCATGGAGACCAAACCAGACCAAGTTACAGGTCAGATCTGTGGAAAGGTGACCCCGCTCCCAGTCAGAGTACCCGTTTTTTTATGTATTTTTGAGCTATAAAACCACCTGTAATTGAATAAATGTAAGGTAGATCTCATACTTTCATACTGTGGAACATTCCAGGCAGAACAATGACATATCCATAGAAACAAGCAGGTGACGGATCCCCAACCAAAAAGTTCTACATGTGCACCTTTAAAGGAGACAAATAATGTCAAACACCACAATAAAACATTTGAGAATTTGATGCAGACAGCACACGGCACACATTTGTTATCAAGAGCTGCAAATATCATATATCTGTACTGGCACTATACACATTTTGCTCACATACATAGGAAAAAGCAGTGTGACAGTCATTTTGACTTGTTTTTTATTACTTTTTAGTAGGGGTTGGACATTAACATGTTAATTATGATTGATTAATTAATTACAAAGAAAATAATTTATGACAACATGGAATGTTTGTCAGTGCACCATGTGGTACACCAGTTATACTGACGCACACAGGTCCAACTACAACACGAGATCACTACAACAATAATGGAGCATGAAAGTGCTCTGGGTCTACTGGATGGTCAATTTTTACTCAAAAATGGAAGTATTGACAAAGGCATTGGTTAACAAATATTGTTATGTGATTAATTGAAATTAATTAATTACAAAGCCTGTAACTAACTGTTAGATTTGTTTTAATCAAGTCCCACCCCTACGTTTTAGATAAATTCAATCAATTACATCAATTACAGATGTCAATAAAATGTTTAAAATAAAAAATAATGATTCACAAAAGTCATACGCTATAACTATTTAGCAGATTAGACAAGACGTTTAAAATACAGCTCCTGGACTAAATTATTTTACATGGAAAAGTGCTGGAAGAATTCTAATTGAACAGGTCATATCTTATCAGATCTTAAGAGTGTGCGTGAGTGTGTGTGTGTGTGCGTGTGTGTGTGTGTGTGCTGAGTAGATGAAGGATGTGTGTTTGTGTGTATGACCTGTCACTGTCACTTGTGCTCGAGCTCATATCCTGCTGCTGTGAAATCCACAATTACTGTGGTGTGTCGTGTTATGACAGCGCCGGTCGGCCAAGTACCCTCTGCCGAGCGTGCACGAGAGACAGGGGCGCGCACGTGAGGCTGCATGTGAGTGCACGAGGGATTATTACATTGTGGGGACGAGGGTCGAGTGATTAATCGAGATTCAGTCTTCTGTAATGGTCAATAATCGGCCTTTTTTGGGCCTTTTTAATCCTATATCGGTTGGGTGATATATTGTACAACTATTAGGGCTTTTTATCGACTATAGGCCTTAAGTCTCCAGCACAGGTCAATATTTTATTTTGGACACTGTGCTGCCTAAAAAATACACACAAAGCTTTATTTTAACACTTTAATACAAAGATTTAACTATACAAAGGAAGACTACACAGCTTTGAGTAAATTTAAATAACATAATTTGAGGTAAATCTGCCCTATATATTGGCTTAAAAACATCGACAGAGTTTATTTACCATCAGTGTATCTGGATTGTATCGGCATCAGCCTTGAAAAACCCTGTATTGATCGATCTCTAATGAGGACAAAGATCAGATCCCCATGAGGTAAATCCATTATTAAATCAACAACATAAATTCTGAGATGGATTAAAATAGGTTAAGGTTCGGAGAGTAGTGACTGTAGTTAAGGTTAGAATCAGTCTCCAGGAAATGAACTGAAGAAGCATGGAAAACCAATATGTATGTGTTGGACGGAGGAGCGTGCACGTGAATGGCTGTGTGTGCAAACAGACTCCAGCTCAGAGCCACGGTCAGGAGCAAAGAGCTGGGGCAGGACAGTCCTCTGCTGCCCCCTACAGGACGACGGATCAGGCTGACAAATGTGCTGGGGCAGGACAGAGCGAGAAGAAGTAGGAGAGGGAAGGAGTTTGGAAATAAAACACTGGATGAAGCTCACAACACGAGATAGAGCTGGAGATGTAGTAAAGAATTTCTTGGTCAAGTAAAGATATGCCCTGCGTGGCTACATGTGCATAGATTTAAGATCCTCTTCACCTTATTCCAGAAGTTCATCATCATCATTGGGGTTGTATTATTTTGTATGAGGCTGTTGATTGTTTAATACAGACAATAAAGCCGTTTTAAAGCCTCCAGAGAATCAGTGCACATTTCACATGAACATTTTACACAAATTAATCGACTTTATGTCATATTTTATCAGCAAAACTTTTCCCAAATTCGCCTTTGAAATGAATGGGATCCCCGTTTAACCGGAAGTGCCGCCACAAGAAAGAACTGTTTAGGAGAAATTGACTTTTGTGAGCTTTACGTCATGTGTGAATGTTGTTTCCTCATCAAAAACATAACCAGATTTGTGTTTTGTTTCACTCTCACATGTTTGAGAGTCTGTCTACATCTCCAAAGCTCAAAATGCTCTGTTCCACCTTGTGATGTCATGAAGCGGTGGGTTAAAAGTGACCAGCTCCTTTTATCTTTAGTTCAGTATTCGCAATTCCAGGGCTGAAATTATCCAAATGTGAAAGTATGTGTAAGGTAAGTCAGGTATGGATAAAAACACAGCAGAGCATTTTCTGTATTACTGCATGACATCACAAGGTGGAACAGAGTATTTTCTGTTTGAGAGAAGAACTAAATATGCAGGGTTTATGTGTTAATCATGTGTGAAAGAAACAAAACACAACTCCAGGTCTGTTTGTGATGAGGAAACAACATTAGAACATAGCTTTAATCAAAATGATGATCTTTACTTCAACTTAAAGGTGCACTGCGTAACTTTCTTTAGTGAAGGTATGCCACACGCTAGTCTCCATGTAGATGTACTTAAATGTTCAGCGTGGAATGTCTCACAGAACGGCATTAAACTTATCAATCTCCATGGAGACAAGCAGACCAAGGTACAGATCAGTTCGGTGAAGAGGCGGGCACGCTCACACAAGAATGTGTGATCAGGAACACCTTTAATGATACATAGGCTCACTGGACTTTTAATGCCATACTGTGGAACATACCAAGCAAAGTATTAATATCTCCCTAAAGACAAAAAAGGTGGCGTTAAGATACATTTGTGGGTATCGATGTGGATTTTAATCAAGAAATATTGGTATCGAGAAATATCAGTAGCAGGCACAGCAGCAGGACAAATATCGGATATCGGTTTTGGCTCACCTGCTCATCCCTAGCATCTTTTTTGTTTCTTTTTGCTGCGTTTCATTAGAACCCGTGTACCGATTATTCACATTTTGCACATCTTCAAAACACGACATGAATATTTGAGCAGGCAGGAGCAGAAGTGGCTTTAGAACACCTCTGCACACGAGCCACTGTTACTCTGACAAATCAAAACATCCCTCCACAGCAACACTGCTCCCCGGCTCCGCTCCTCTCTGCATGCACACATACACACACACAAAAAAACAAACATACTGAAACAAATTCATACCACAGAAGCAAGCACCAGCTGTAAGTAATGGGAGACACTTTTGTAGTTGGTTTGCATCAACATGAATAGAAAAATAACAAAAAGTTCCCGTTAACTTTATTTCATCTTTATGGATTCTAGGATCAATAAGTAACATATTTAATGCAATAATAATATTTTTTCCTAAACAATAACTGCTTGGGCCATCATAGTCACAGATAACACAAAGTTGTGGCTGTGGTGTCCGTCTCTGTGTTGTGTGTCCATCTCTGTGTCCGTGGTCCGGTGTTGGGTGTCTGTCTGTGTTGTGTTTCCTTCTCTGTGTCTGTGGTTTGGTGCGATGTGCCTGTCTCTATGGTGTGTCCGTCTCTGTGTCTGTGGTCTGGTGCAGTGTGTCCGTCTCTGTGCAGTGTGTGGTCCGTCTCTGTGCAGTGTGTGTCCGTCTCTGTGCCGTGTGTGTCCGTCTCTGTGCGTGTGTGTCCGTCTCTGTGCCGTGTGTGTCCGTCTCTGTGCCGTGTGTGTCCGTCTCTGTGCCGTGTGTGTCCGTCTCTGTGCCGTGTGTGTCCGTCTCTGTGTCTGTCTCTGTGTTGCGCGTCCCTCTCTGTGTTGTGCATCTGTCTCTGTGCCCATGGTTTGGCATGTTGTGTGTCTGCCTCTGTGTTGTGTGTCCGTCTCTGTGTCTGTAGTCTGGAGCGGTGTGTCTGTTTCTGTGCCTGTGGTTTGGCGTGTTGTGTGTCTGCCCTGTGTTGTGTGTCCGTCTCTGTGTCTGTAGTCTGGTGCGGTGTGTCTGTGTGCGTTCTGCTCTGCTCTTCCATGAGAATGAGGTTATCCAGGCTGTGTCTCCAGGGCGCCCATGTCTCCCTCCCAAAATAAAGCCTTACATAATGGAGCACGGCCGCTGACACTGGGGCACACTTTAGGACTTCTGCTCAGAACAAAAGCACACACTGTTTAAGACCAAACTGTGTGGAAAACAACAAAAACAACGGGAAGGCTAGGGTTATGGTTAGACATAAAGAGTACATTACATCTGAGCAAGAGTAGAATTTAAATCTGAATTATTTTAATCATCATGTAGGTCATATTATGTGCCAAAAGAATGAGGTCAGCTGACTGCCTGAATAATAACAAATCCATTTTGGTCTTTAAATGTTTGTATCTCCACTCTACATGATCCCGGTGTTTTTATTTCCCTATTTTGTCCATAAATCAATCTATTCCTAATATGGAACTCTACTCCTAGGCCTGTAACGATAACAGATTTTGCTGGACGATTAATTGACCAAGAATTTATTGAGATAAATGATAATATTGACATTTTGAGACCAATTTCAACTAATATAATGACTATGGAATAAAAATGCAAATACATCCTCTCAATGATCAATAAACCTTACTTTCTAAAGAACATTTAACACAGGAAGAGTAAGACAACCAAAAACAACAGGCCTAAATAAAACAGACTTAACATAGGACTAGCCTAATGTGTCTGGCTGACAGCGAGGACTTGTTAACAAAAATGTACTTGAATAAACCACTCCTGAACCAAATATAACCAAAGCAATAAATAAAATGGATTATTAAGTGTCTGTAACAAAATTGCCCTTAAAAGTGATTTTAGTCACTGACTTAGATTGGTATATTGTCTCTGTGGCAGCTGGTGTGGCCTCGGCATTTTGGTCTTAAAGTGTTCGCAACACAGGATGCTATTTCGCTATGAGGGAGCCACTGTCCTGTCTGGTGTCATGTTGGTTTCTTGTGGTGTTTCGGGATTTCGGGTTCTCCCGGGCGCTAGGCTAGTTCTGTCGCTCGGGTTTGGGTTTATGTTGGCTGTTGGGGTTTGAGACATTTTTTCTCGTTGTTTGTGCGCTCTCTGCATTTGACGCATGTGGCTGTTGAGACGTGTCCCATTCACTCGTGTTGATTCGGCATCGGGACTTGTTTTGGCACACGGCGATGAAGTGTTTTGTCACTCTGACAGCAGCTCTAGCTTGTGTTGCTAGCGCACCGCGCAGAAAGCGCACATCCGCTGTGTTGATAAACACAGCGCACGTTGGTCCAAGCGTCATTACCATGGATCTATTAGGTCATTACGCTTGTTAAACGAGAGGAGTCAGAGAGTGATAGAAGCCTTCTAACATTCAGTCTCTTTGAGAGCAAGGAAAACAAACAAGCATGCATATAGAATTTATCGTGGCTGGAAAAGTTATCGAGCTCGTTAAAAATTATCGTACGATTAATTGATTTATTGATTATCGATACAGGCCTATCTACTCCAAATTCTTTTCTGTAACTGCTAGCCTCTGCGAGCTTCATTTGACTGGAGACGAACATTATGTGTGACATCACACTGCCTTAGTCCACTTCTTTATACAGTCTGTGTTTGTACCTGACATCTACAACAGGAAAATCCTTGATTGATTAATTGCTAAAAACAGAGATTAATTAATTCATCTTTTCCATATTGTTTATTAACAAGCTACGCTCTAGTCTACACAGTCACAGAAATAATAAAGATGTTAATAATAATAGTCGAGAAACTACCTTCAGTTTCCATTTTACCATATAACGTTAATTTGATCCAAACAATGGACAAAAAAAAAAGCAAAGACATACATTTCGTCAGTGTCAAAGCCCAAAGTTCTGCCACTCAGGGTCTGTTTACACAAGAATGCTTGCAAGTAAAAATGACAAAATATTTTATCTGAAGTGCCTTTCATTTAGACGGTGACGGCTTTTTGGGGCTTAAAAACAAAAAACTGAAACCACCCTCCAGAGTGGAAAAGCTGAATACGCTCCGCCGTAGCTTTTCCGTCTACACTACCCAAGACGCAAAACTCTGTCAGATCTGCTCACGTAGCGTACACGTTTACATCACATACATACAGTACACAGAAACAAACATGTCGGATCATTTCCATGCGCCGAATTCCACACACTTTTGCGTCACCGTATGTACACAGATTTCCTCTTAAGATTGCTCGTCTAAACGCGGAATAAAAAGTGAAGACGCGAAGTCACTTTTGCGTCTTCTGTTCAGACCATCATCATATAAACGTAGCCTCAGTCAGAAAGTTCAGAGGAGGAATCCAGCTTTTTCACTTCTGTTACCGATTCCGATACTATAGCTTCCGATACAGCAGTGCAGAGACTGAAAACAGGATTTACTTCCAAAAAACAAAAATAAAACTGATATGGACTGATATTTGGAAGCTGATATCTGATCTAGCTAAATTGTCAGTATCGGTTTGGGGCATCCCTCGAGATTCAGGAGTATTTTTCGAATAAAATTATGTCAGTGCATAACCTCTATCGCATCTATTCCCCCTTCCTCCTCCTGTTCATCCTCCTGTTCCTCCTCACAACCCTTCCTCCCTCTCTTCCTTCCACCCCTCCCTCCTCGTCCTCTTTCTCCCTCCTCTTCCTCCTCCACCACTTCCTTGTACTCCTTCTCCTCCTTCACTTCCTCATTCTCCTCCTCCTTCACTTCCTCATCCTCTTCTTCATTCTCCTCCAACTGCTCCACTTCCTCCTCCTCCTCTTCCTTCTCCTCCTCTTTCGCATCCTCCACTTCCTCCTCCTCCTTCTCTTTTTCATCCTCCTCCTATGACCCCACTTCCTCCTCCTTCACTTTCTCCTCCTTTCTCTTTCCCTTTCTCCTCGTCCTCCTCCTCTTCAGTCATCAGATATTGTGACAGTACAGAAGCTCATTGAAAACACACCACAGCGAGTTCTAAACACTTTGTTGCCCTGGCGCTGTGTTCTTATCGAGTGCGTCTTGTGAGATGATTCCTGAGCGGTCAGCACAGCTCCAGGATCAAATAAACATTCTCTAAATCAGACAAGGCAAAACATTCAGGTTTGATTTCATTACACAAAGCAGAAAAAGCACTGCTCAAATTTCTCTGATATTTAATCCACAATTGTGTTGGCTAATTGTAATGTAACCCAGGACCCTGTATGTTCTGTTCCATTGAAGAACAGTCACAAACGCACAGATAATGAAGGTCACATGTCTGCACTAAATCATAATATCAGCATTTTTGTTACTAAAATGTCTACATGGTGTTCTAATAGCATTGTCTACTGTTCCTTGTGCTTTTTGTGCGATTCAAACTGGAGCTTTGTGTTGAAAAACAGTCAAAACAGAGTCTGTGCGGCCTCCAGGGGTCAATACAATTTCAAGTACTATGCAACATCGCACATAACTGTACTGATTACAGCAAATTGTTTATTATCACACATATCTAGCTGCAGGGGTGGAGTTTTAAGTGTGATTAGTTGTCAGGATCAGTGTAGTTAACTCCTCCTTTCAGACAGATACAGACAGTGTCCCACCAGTAACATGACCACAAGTGAACAAAACCCCTTGGATGAGCATGTCTTCACTCTAAAACTTTTGTCCAGCTGGCAAAAGTGAACTTTCTTTTGCAATAAATATCTGTAAAACCCTGCCCCTCCTTCACTCCCCCTTTAAATCCTCCAGGTACTGCCCCAGTTTAGCAGCTCTATTTGCACTTTAATCAAAGGTGCAGTAAGTAACTTTTCCAGTGGAAGTTCTACCACCCACTTTTCTCTATGTAGAGGTAATCGCTTTGCCTGGAATGTTCCACAGTATGGCACTACACTACTCTATCACCATGGAGATATGCAGGCAATGACAGCAAGCCAAGTTACAGGTTAGGTCTGTGGCTACTGTGAACCTTGCTAGTAAGAATGCATATTATCAAAGTGTGTGCAAAAATATTGAAATATCGATATATGGTGTCTTTACTGTTTAATGTGATGATACAGTATCGATATTGTGTGCTGCTGTATTGATATATCGCCAAGAGTATTTTTTTTGTATATTCTACTAAATTATTTTGTTACAGTGCTACAGTTTTGTTGCTTGTTTATAAAAAGAAAACTTATTTATGCAACACATTTGACATTTTCACAGTTTTGATGATTAAAATGGTCATGTTTCATATTAACTTTGCACAGAACATGGTTTAACAAACACTTAGTATCAGAGCCATGATTTAGCCTTTATTTTTTATTGAACCATAATGAATCATTTTGAAATATATCGTATCAAATTGAAAGTGCACTGTATCAAGATATATATCGTATCATGGTTTATGTAATGAGGTATTATGTCGGCAACTTCTTAATGATACACAGCGCTAAGAAACTAAACACTAAAACTAAACAAAAAACAATATATTTAATAAATGCAAGATCAGTTTTATCCAATACTGAAGTTTGCTCTGAATAATAAAGAGCTGTTATGAAACAGATTTTACTCTTATTGTAAAAGCAGATGAAAGAAGAAGTGTGTTTTTGATTAGCCACTCACCCGTCTGTCTGAGGCCACGAGGCTGAACTCCTGTGTCAGCTTCCCAAATATGGACCTGTGGGTTTTCCTGAACGGATGAATGGTGCCCTGTGAGGACAATCAAAAGTAAAAACTCATTATGTTCGTACAATTACACATTTTTCAACTTTCTGTACGTCAGACATAAAACATCATTGCACACAGAAAACACTCATGAGCGCACTATGTTTCTTCAATTTGTTGGCTTACACCCCCATCTAGTGGTGGCTCAAAACATTTGCACCACCATGAGCTCGAGTCTGTTTTAGATTTGATCTGTTAATTGAATCCATTCTTTTAGACTGTGAAGAGTTTGCAGAACTACGGTATTTCTCAAAGATTTCATGTAAGACCAAACAATCAAGAATCAAGGGTCATTAGTGAAATTGTTACATAAAATAGCACAAACAACTACAAAAGTGAATTTTATTAAACCAGATTTTAAAAGGTTGGTTATTTTGTAGGGCTGGTATGCTTATATTAGTACCAGGCAATGACTTTTTCAATTAGTCAACTAGTCAAATTATTATTTCAAATCGATGAAATATGGTAACAAATATTTCAAATTAAGTTCATTATTGCAGGAAATCAGAAATGTATTTTTGATTGAATAAAATACAGTTTTTTTTTTTTATTTAATAAGGTAATAAAAAGTTAAGGAAAAGGATTATACAGGCTTTAGAATCTGTACAATACAAATAATAATAACGATTAGGTTAGATGATTGCCAACAAGTCACAATAATCTTGAGGCTCTCACTCTGAAATGTTTTGGAACTAATTAGTAAATGAATAAAGTGACGTATCTTAACCCACTGGAGACTTTAGTTCTTTTAGTTTTTACAGTGATAGACAGGTTTACGCACCAGAACGTATGTGTCGTGCTCGTGCTTCTTCCTGTGCACATTTGGGACATCTGTGAAAAAAACACAAACATTGAATTACAGCAATGACCTTTGATGGAGTGATGCACTATAAAGCCCTCTCCATCTAGATCATCTACAACATAGTCAGTATACGCAGACTTATGGACCTAGTTACTTCAGCACAGGCTCAGGTTACAGCACAGACCTGCTCAGACCAGCCCTGTGACATTTTTCAGTTTCAAATGGAAAACAACAACACTTTTCTACTGACAAAGTCTTAATGAGGAGTATCTATGCTTGTGTCCAATGACTGAAAAATAGAAAGTTCCTCTCTTCATTCTTTATTGTTTATTCTGGATCCTCATTAGTTATTACTGCAGCAACAACTGTTTCTTCTGGGCTCTTGAGTACACAGAATTGTTTTCAGGTAATGGAGGGTCCGCCATCAGTTTATCTCCATGTAGCTGTTATCTCTTTGCATAGGACATAAGGCTTAATGGACATTGCTAGAGCGCAAACCAGTGCATTCTAAATAGGAAGTGAGCATGGGCACATTTCCAGCTCCACTGACTCTGGCTCCAATTCACTTTGTATTGGAAAAAGGTGTTGCCCCTCTCTCTGTAACCGCTGCTGTCAAGCTCATTGTTTGAGTCTTAAAATGTCAATATAAACCTGTTCTACACGATCAACAGAATTATTCCTAACTCGGCTCCAAATTTGCTCCTTTAAATGCATGCCTCGTGAGCTTCATTTGACTGGAGCTGAATGCTGTGAGTGACTTCAGACTGTCTTAGTCCACTTCTTTGTACAGTCTATGGCATAGAATGATATACACTATGACATTTAACTTAAATATTAACATAGAGATGCCACTAGGCCAAGTGACAAGACAGGCAACCCTGACACCCAAAATAAGAATGCATGTTTTGCAGAATATTTTTGAGCAATAAACACATGAATTAATTGTCTCTTTTTTAAAGCAATATATTTTAAAGCCATACTATGGAACAGGCCTGCTAGATAAGGCAAAAACAACTCCATGGAAACAAACAGGTGGTCCACCATTTACCAGAAAAGTTACTTCGTTCTTTGAGCTTGAATTACAACAGCTGTTTATGCTAATGTCTCTTTAACAATTCTAGCTACATCATAACATCTAAAATACAGGCATTCTTACATTCCTTCTGTACATATAAATGTGTATGTTTATGAAAAATATTTTAACCGGTATAACAAGTAGGGATGTGCAATAATATAAAAATATCAATATGTTATCTTTTACTGTGATGATAAAGTATTGATATCATGAGCTGCTGTATCAATATATTGCCAAGAGTATTTTTACTAAATGTTTTTTTGTTGCAGAGCTAGTTTTGTTGCTTTTTTAGTTTATCCACCACATTGACATTTTCACTGTTTTGAGGATTAAAATGGGTGTGTTTCCGATTCACTTTGCACAATAAGTGGTTTAACAAAGACTTTTAGTATCACAGCCATGATTTAGCCTTTATTTTTATTGAACCGTATTGAAATCAATTTCAGATATATCATATCAAATCAAATGTGCACTGTATTGAGATATGTATCGTATCATGGCTTATGTATAGAGGTATGTATCGTATCAGCAACTTCTTAATGATACCTAGCCCTGAGAATGAGTGTAAGTGCGCTCAGAAAAACAGCTGATGAATAGCTTGTAATTCAGTGATTTGGTAAGACATGGAGGGGTAGATGTAGTTAGCTTTTATTTTTCTTAAACTAAACTAAAAAGCAAGGGTCTATTTTCCATGTAAAGCAGCTGTATTTAACCCACAAAACACACTATTCTCCATGATTTGGATACTGTAAGGATAGCGAGCATAGGGGGTTCAGATTTTCAAAATTCTAAACTGGGACACATCCAGGTTGGGATGGTTGGTATAAATAAAATTGTGAAAAGAGAGTGTAACATTTTTCATTCTCATGTCAGTCATAAACTGAGGGACTTCTGTCACTGCATTTTTTGTTTTTTGTTTATGTTTTATGGTGACTCACAAACATGGTTTTCTGTTTTTGGCCAATCAAATGATAATTTATGCTCCTCTTTACTGTTGGCAGGGATCAGATTAGTCAAACATTGGAATATCCTGTTTTAGTCCTGTTCAGACCTGATGTAGTCCTGGTTTAATCTTAGTTTAGCCCTGGTTTAGATCACATTGGTCAAAAATAGGGACATCTGGGACGTTTCTTGTGTAAAACTGGGACAAATCACTGGTTTTGGATAAATCTGCTTGGACAGGGGACACAGGGATCAAAACTGGGAAATAGGAATGTTTGGTCACACTAAGATATCAACAAACTTACTCACTCCTCCTTTACATAATCTAGTGAGGATAGTTTAAAAACTCAACATTCTATTTATAAATTGGACACGGGGACAACTCAGTATATGTCTCTGCAATGTTACAAACAAAATCAACTGTCATGCCCCAGACGGAAAGCACCTTTACACCTCTGAATGAGTGTGTTAGCCCGGTGTTAGCTGTTAGCACGGTTAGCTCGGTTAGCATAACAAACCTGGCTCCGGGATGTTGATGACGTCCACCGCCACCATGTCAGGCTTGTCCATCGGGCCCACCTTCCTCTCCGTGACCCCCGAGGGCACCACGTCCGGCTTGGGTCCGAACTTACGCGGGTAATAGTCCCCGACATTGTGGTAAGCTAAAGCCGCGGACGTGGACATCATTCCCCCGTGAGCGTCCATCGCCATTTGCACTTCCTCTACCCACAAGGCCAGCTGGCAGCCCGGCCCCGAGTGCGCATGCGTGTGAGCGCTGTGTCCACGTAACCGTTTTGGAGGTAGTTATAATTATTCAACTGGTTAAAAAAAAAAAAAAAAAAAACTTTAACTTTAACTTTTTAACCCTTTTTATTATTATTTTTTTTTATTGCAGACATATAACAACACGACAAAACAACCAATGTATATACAGTATAAGGTGCAAATTAGATTGTTGTTGCATCAATGCAAAGTCCAGTTCACAGTTATGGCAGGGGTGAGGTATGGAAAATATACATATACATTCATACACAGAAACACACAGAAACACACATAAACACACATAAACATACTGCAATGGGGTGGTTTGCAAATGAACATACAGGGGAGCAAAAGGAATGAAACCAAAACTAAACAACAGAATAACAAAACAAAACAGAATGTCATAAATTAAATAAAGCTATACAATATTTTTTATGATATTGTAAGTTTTAATTGCTTTTTTGTTTTGGACCTCTTTTATTGTCTGAAAGTATTGTTGGATTTCGTTATTATATTGATGAATATTTGGTTTATTTTGGTTTTGTGTATGTGATATTTTGCCAGCATAATTAGAGTCTGAATGAAGAGTTCAAGATCTTTGGGGATGGAGGGGCTGGTGAAGTAAAACAGGGCGTCACTTTCCTGGAGGCTGATCGAGTGTTTGGTTTTGGATTGGATGAGTTGTTGTATGTGGGTCCAGATGTTCTTACTGTATGTGCAGTGGTAAAACAGGTGAGTGATTGTTTCTATTTCAGTGTGACAGAAGTCACATTTGAAATTAATCTTTAATCTGAATCTTTCTAACGTTTTTTTGGCTGGGTAAATATTATGGAGAACCGTTTTGGAGGTTTAAAGTTTTTTTGTTTTGTTTTGTTTTGTTTTAATGAAATAATTAATTGATTTTACATTGATTTTCATACACGCGAAACAAAAAAGGCACGAGTAAAAGATGGAATAAAATTGTCCAAAAAAAAATAATTATGTCTGGGTTTTCCATTAATTTCAGTTGTTCTACAGTTTTCCTAAATTGTACAGCAGATTTCTGTTTCATAAATTTCAGAGAAGAGAATAGTCCTTTATGAAAAACACTGAAGTTTGGTCAACTCTTAAAGAATTTTTTTCTTCTATTTTTGTGTATAGTCAGTATTGTCAGCCATACATGGAGGTAGTTTGTGTAATATATTATGCTGTGGTAGATTTCAATTCAGTGTTCAAAAGCATTCCCTCTGGTCTACTTGAACTGATGAAAACAGCAACATCTACAATTACAGATCAGCTACTTATCACTGGTATCAATATCAGCAGCAACAAGTGCTCTAACAAACATGTCATAAACTGTTTTCAAACACTCAATAACACTGTTCCCAACCATAAAAGTCAAGGGAATCTCTTATTCACAGATACAAACTGGTGTAAAGCGTGGCTAAATCCTTTTAAATATTAATAGCAAGATCGAAGAATGACACTGGAGAATAATTCACAAAATCTTCCCTACCAATTTAATTATATCCACATTCAAGAAAATTGAAACATATTGCACCTTTTGTCATGGTGAAGTAGAAACCATCCCATTTCTTTTATTACTGTATATAATCAAAGGAATTCTGGTCTAATCTTGAAACACTTAACCTGCAAAAAACATCCATCAGAATTCATTTGGACTGCTCAAGCATAATAACCCACTTCTGTCATAAACAATATAAAACTGAAATATTTAGTAAACCTGTGCATTCTGTTTCATATCCATAAGTCCATATTCTCCAATTCCAGACCCCTATTTAAAACCAGTATCCTAGCCATTAAGAATTATTTTCAAACACTAAACAGTATTTTTAACAATAAAGAACAATAATAAAATATGTTATTATAGATCCATGGTCACAAGAGGCAATTTTGTGTAATATATTATGCTATAGTAGACTGTGTTAATGGAAAAAATATCAAATATTTACCATCATCAGTAAAGAGTGGGTTTGCGGATCACACAGAATTGCCACATTAACATTTGGAAGTAGGTAGGGTGACCAGATTTTCAAAATAAAAAACTGGGACAACTCTGGTTTAGGGTGGATGGTAATCATTAAATTATGAAACAAGCGCGTAATTAAGTAAAATTCTTAAGCACTTGGCATTAATGTCAGTCAGTATAGTAATATTTTCTCTGTGTTTTGGTCATTTTTAAGCAGCTTTTCTGTATTTTACCTAAACAAATGACAATTTATGCCTCTCTTTACTGTTGGCAGGGATCAGATTGGTCAAAAATAGGGACACCAGGGACATTTCTTGTATAAAATTGGGACAAATCATTGGTTTTGGATAAATCTGCTGGGACAGGAGACACAGGCCTCAAAACTGGAACTGTCCTGTGTAAACAGGGATGATTGGTGGTCACCCTACTAAAGGTAAAAAGGTGCTTTAGGGATGAAGACAACCTAATAATAATAAATGATTACTCAAACATGTGTGAATGAAACAAAGCACAACTCCATGTATGTTTTTGAGGAGGTAAGATCTCACAGGAGTTTAAAGACCAACATGGGGTGTAATAACCTTAGTAACACCCAGTAATTGGTAGCACCACAATTACAGGTTACAGTATTTTTGCAAAGGAATGCTACATTGTTAGGGTGACCAGAATTTCAAAATAAAAAACTGGGACATTCTTGGTTTAGGGCAGGTGGTAATAATTTAATTGTGAAACAAGCGCGTTCTGCACTCGGCCTATTCATGACTTATTCGATACTAACATAAGTCAATATAGTCACAGTTGGTAAATTTTACGCAGCTTTTCTGCATTTTTTTTTTTTATAAACAATGGTCAATTTATGCCTCTTTTTTGCTGTTGGCAGGCATAAAATTTGTCAAAAATAGTGACACCTGACAGTATCCTGCCTCCGCTCAATTTCATTTCTCTCCAGCGACTAGGTCAGGAATTGGAATACATTTAGATGGTTTGTAAGAACTCCGGAAGTTGTAGACCGTGCACTGGTCGATCAGTGAAGAGCTGCGAAGCCATGACGTCAAACTCGTCGCGTCTGTCTGGGTCCCTTTTGTGGAACAGCACAAGACTAAACAAAGCGGTCGAGATGGATGTAGACGAAGACAGACATTCAGTGTTGGCAACGATTCCAGAGATCAAGGATTTAAGGCAGAAACAAAAAGAATGTTTGGTGAATTTTATAAAGGGAAAAGACGTTATTGCCCTTCTTCCTACAGGATTTGGTGCATTACATACATCATGAGCAAATTGCAGCAATTGGTTAAATAAAAAAAGTACTCGTCTACCATCGCACGAACGAATCCTAATGCTGCCAGGTCAGACAGTTTCCACAAAATGAAACCAGCTGATGAATCAGGCTACATTTCTAGTATAAAGCTGGGACAAATCAGTGGTTTTAGATAAATCTGCTGGGACAGGTGACACAGGACTCAAAACTGAGATTGTCCCAGTAAATATGGACTCTGGTCACCCTAAACAAGAGTCAGTTTTGTTTAATATTCTATGCCATGGTAGATTTATTGAAAAAATATCAAACTCCACAAATGTCATATTAACATTTGGAAGTTGTTAAGTATTATCTTAAAACATAAAATAAAAATGAACTGAGTCAGAAAAAACTTAAATCTTTATTGCTGAGATTAGCATGCACACATCACACATCAATGTCACACAGTGAGGTCACTAGCTGCTGGTCAAGCTGCTTCAACATGTTTGTTTATTTATTTATTTATTTCAGTTTAAAGTCTGAATAGCATTTTATTGAACATGAATAAACATTTTGTATAAACATGTTGTCAAGTGGTTCATATGACTTTTATCCGAATCTAGGCTGTTGCACTGTCATTCCCTGATCACCAGATGGCAGTATTGTGCATGGAAAAAGTCTATTCAAATGACCGTACCAGTTATGTTTGGTTGGAACGACTGAAATTGCAATATTTCAGTGAATACCTGAGAAAACTTTCTAAACCATCTCACCATATATTTAGGAAATGCTGCCCTGGTGATTTCATAACACATAACACATTTCATTTCATTTCATAACAGCACAAAATGTAATAAGACGCTTTAACTTTTCTGGTGGAGGATACGCTGCATTTTTGTCTTTAGGGAGATGTTATTGCTTTGCTTGTTATGTTATACAGTCTTAGTTTCAATAGAGGTGATTTTATTGTTCAGACATACCCCTAAGAACATGCTTTCTTGTGTGAGCAGGCCCGCCTCTCCACAGAATTGATCTGTACTACGGGCCTGCTTGCCTCCATGGAGACAGATAAGTTTAATGTCGTACTAGACTAGCATGTGACGTACCTTCGCCAAGAAAAGTTAGGCAGTGCACCTTTAAGGCTTTAAAGTGGTTATGACAGGATTTTATTATTCTCAAATTTTGACTTAATTTCGTGAGATAATAAATGTTGTAACTATAAACTATAGTTTTGCACCAAACAAGAAGCAATTTGTGAAGAAAAGTTTAAAAATATGATGAAAATGACAGGAAGAAGAGCATTCTAAATCAAGGCTATGTCCAAATGTCCACGCTATTCTCTACTTAGAGCATTATTTAAGGTTCAGGTAATTTTTAGGGGCGTCCAAATGACCTGTGACCTTAGAACTATAATAAAACCTGAAGGTGAATCCAAGATGACGTTGTATTGTTTTCAGTGGCCTGTGCTCATTGGCTCACGGGCCCAAAAATAATTTTCTCTTCTGCACTTACTTTCTCAATAAGGGCAAGCTCCTCCCACCCATGTGACGTCTGTAACGTGCACGTCGTGGAGCGTCTGGACCAATCAGAGCGAGAGCTGCTAGAGTGGAGCTAGTGCGGGCTCAGAGCGGGGCTAGGCTAAGTCTTACAAAATGAACTTTTAGGCACTTAAAGAGTTTAAAAATGTTTAAAAGTTTATACTGTGAACATAGAAAAGAATCCCTATAAAATCCAAACACAGGCAGTTTGAATTCCCAAAAAATGCTTTGCGCTCTGTGGGAGAATTCTTTTTGGGCCCAGTCTCCTGGGAGCTGAAGAACCTGGAGCGACCACTAGTCGATCTTGAGCCGGGACAGAGGAGGAGGGGCTTATCCAGTTTTTATTATAGGTCCATGCCAGTGAGTAGTGCACAATGCACCTTGAAAAGTGGTGGGCATCGGTGGTCATTAGAGTGGTCAATATAGACCACAATGCACTGGGAGAGTCTGAAAAACAGCAGCATTCAGTGACAGGTGTTTAACTGGACACAATACTTGTGAACGAGGCAAATAGAAGCTCTGGTTTATGGTTCTGTGGTTCCTGTTCTTAAAGAAACATTATGATGTTAGAGTTGCAGTGCTAGTGTTAGCTGCTTACCTTAGCTCCAGCTGTTAAAAGATCAATATTTTCCACATCTTAGCAAATAATCCAGCCTGTTTGCATGAGCTGATTATTATTAGTCCATAAACACTAGTGTGTCAGTCTGATCTGATCATTATTTATGACAGAAATCAAGTTTTATTGGAGTTTAGTAGACTCTTTTTCACCTAGAAGCCAGAGTCACATGACCTGATTGAAGTGAACTTGGTGTCCATATCTCTCTGAAAGAGTGCACTATAGAGGGCGCTAAAGAGTGCGGGCCTATGTACCTCTGTTGGGAATGGGTGAGTGGGGTTAGGGATGAGGGTGGACTTTCAGACACACCCACTGATGATGTGTTTCCTTTTATTTTTATTTGTCAAATAAGTTCCCTAGTGTGATGTCACAATTTCCAACCAGGAAGTAAAATTTGAAACCTAAAAATTGCCAAATTGGGATTTAAAAAAAAAAAGTTTATCTTAAATATCATGTTCTTTACTGTGTTTTAGTAAAGTGAGTAGTCTAAGCTGTCATAGGCACTTTAAGTTTGTTTCAAAATATATGAAACTAAATATAATTTTATTGTTATAATATTCCCCTGAACCTGAATTAATAACGATACTCTGATTAGCCTTAATAAAGCATGAACAAAGTCTATTAGGAGTGATTCAGGATTTATTAGTAACTCCTTATTTAAAGATGAACTGTCAACAAAGCTTAAAACATGTAAAACCAGTTATGTGGCTGGAAATCTTGATTTGGTTGTTTTTAGTCTGAGCACCACTGGTGTCCAGCAGCTACTCAACATGTGTTCAGCTCACAGTGTGGAGCAGGATATAGAGTATAATGTAACCAAGAGTACGACCATGATCTGTAGGACTGAAGATAGGGCGAAGATAAAGACGAAAGATGAGATATCATGATTTTGCCTGTCCAGTGTTGTGTTGACTGTTACAACAAAAGTGAAATATCTTGGGCAGATCGTCAGTCTGGACAGATGACATGACAGGTGATGGTGATATGTACAGACAGTGTAGGACGCTCTATACTCAGGCAAACACTCTTATGACTAAGTTTGGCTCTTGTATTCATAAATTATTATTTTTTTAAGTACAAAGTTGTACATGGCCCTCTGGACTAATTATAAAAAAGCAGAGTCTGCAAAGACTGCAGGTGCCTACAATGATCCTCTGTGGGTGTTTTTGAAAAAGCCCTGATGGACGAGTGTAACTGAGATGTTTGTTACTACACGAGTGAACACTCTGCAAGATGTACTAAGAATGTTTTATTTGCAGGCTGAACAAATCAGACAATGAAATAATAATGTCACTCACAAATATAAGATTCAGTACAATATGATATCAGTCCAACATGTGGAGACACTGATCTGGCTTTTAAAAACATAAATGTTTATTGTACACTGGAATCAAAATGAACTGAATTGAATTAAAGGGTCAGGGTGAAAAGTGAGGGGATTAACTGTATAGTTATAGTTATTAAGCCTGAATCATTCTTAATGCTTTTTTTTTTTAAGGCCATTGAAGGTGCAGGTATTATAAAGTTGTCTAGGCTCTTGAGTCCTATTGACAGTACAGCTGGTACTTGAGCAGAGCCCCGATCTTGGTTCCCTCCAGTTTCTGTTTGAAGGCCTCGTCCATCTGCTGACTCTGCTCTGGAGAGAAGTGGTTCTTCCAGTCTCCAATTTCACCTGGGCACAAAAGGAAAAAAAAAATCAATCTACTAAGAGCATATTAGCAGCATATTAGCAGCATATTTGTGCACATGCTCCATTAGTGCTGTTCACATATTTACATGACATGACAATTAGGCTACATTACCCTATTTTAAAGCAATATAAACAATAATGTTAAGAAGTATAATTTGATTTATTGTATATAATTTCACATAATACAAGTCAGTGGAATGTGGTCATTGTACCCATGATGGATGGAACTGAAAGCGCCCCCATGCTCACTTCCTATTTGGAAGGCTGTATATATACAGTCCATGGATAATATAGAGCATAAAGAGGCAAAGTCTAAAAGGCCATGTCTGTCAAAGTCCCAGCACCACTATTATACTACCTAATCAAAGTGTAAGAACAAAGAGCTCACCTTTCCTGAAGAGGACGCTGCCCATTTTTTGGTGGGTTTGGGATGAATTCTTCTTCATGGCGTTGAAGGTGCTCCCCTGTGAGACCTGCTCCACCTGAGCGTCAGTCAGAGAGAAGCCAAAGAACGTGGAGATCTGACGCACTCCTTCACTTAGATCCTACAGAGAACACAAAGGACACACTGTCAACTCATACTTTGCAGCTGATGTCATCAATATTCTGATGCGAATGCGATGAGTCTGATGCTAACTGTAAGCACAGCTCTGTCTCAGGCTTTCTTAGACTTTAATCTGGGCTATATTTTTACACAATCTGACCATAAATAAATGACTTAGTTGAAACTACGAAGGTGAACTGATTTGCTCAGTTAAATAAGACCCTCTCAAATAATTTTACAGTCACAAGATAGTTAGCATTAGCTCATGGTTTTTCAGTTAGTCACTCTCACCTTTTTGTTAGAAATCCCACTTCCAAGCAGGATCATGAACACTCATATTGAGCGTTCATCACAGGTTGAACATATTTATATCCATTTTGTATTTTTTCTTGAGTTTTCAGACAGTCTTAAAACTTCTTTGACTGTGTTTGCTGTGTGTGCATTGTATCTCCATGGTAACTGTGAACAATCCACCAATACACATACATGTAGAACACCCCCAGCGTGATGTCACTGTTCATGATGGACTTGTGTTAGTGCATGTGTCAGTCTAACAGACCTTTTTGAGATCTTCATAGGTTATGAACATGACATTAGGGTCGTCCATCTTCTTCTCCCAGGCCAAAGCGTGGTCAAAGTACGAGCCCCATGGAACTGCAAAACAACACACACATTGGATTTCCATGCTTTTTGAGGACGTTATAGTATAGCAGTATTACATTCATTTCCTGGAGACTGGTCCTCACTTTTATTTGAGCAGCAGCTGAGCAATATAACATATGACTGTTTGAAGCACTGCTTTACAGGCATACAACAAATGGAACAAGTCCAAGACTGGTCCCTGGGGCACTCCTTTGAAGATGTATGAAACTTTATATCAGAACATATTGAATGTATCCAAACCACACTAATGCCTCATGCAACAGTCAATTTACATGAAATAATGTTCTACAGCCTGTGAAAATTTAGGATTTACATGGCCTTTAACTTTTAATTCTCCAAATGTCAGTGGATATAAAGTTGTGGTTTGTGGATACTTAGTTCTGATGAATTTATGGAACTGTTACTACAATATGTGTTTAATGGTGCTGAGCCTGATTTTTACTAACTTAAAGAAGACATATTGTGCTTGTGCCTGCGCTGTACTTATCTATCTATAGATATCTATAACACCCGGGATCATTAGGTTATCATTTGGATGGTTTAATATTGATCTAAAATGACTTGAATAAAAGATACAGGTCTGCTGATTTGACTGAGACAATGGAAATAAACTGTTAAAACCATGCGTTGGAACATTCTCCATGACAACAGATAGGTTTTATGCCACAAAGTGAACATTATAGTGAAAGGAAGAATATTTCCATGGAAACAAGCAGGAGGAGGCCTTCCTTCAGGTCAAAGAATAGTCAGTTTTGAGGAGATGCAAGCTCACTCACAGGAAGAATACATGTTTGTCTTTGTTTTTCAGTGCTATAAACACAGCCATCCAGAAAACATGCCTTTATGTGAGTCACACACTATATTGTTAAGAATATGATAAACAGAACTAGTCTCATTTTTTGCCACAGTCCAAATTTAATCTTCACTTTCCAAACACATTCTTAGCATCCAAATTATTCACCACAATGAGTTTATACAATGCTCAGAGGCTGCATCCACAAAAAGACCACAGATTCATCTACTGTATTCTCAAAGGACTTCCCCAGGGACCTGTCTTGGCCCCCCTCCAATTCTTGAAAAAGCACATGTGTACAGATGACAAACACACACATAAATATCCTTCTTTTTTCTTTTTTTTTTTTTAATTAACAAAATCTAAAACGACACTGAAAAGCCCAAACAACATCCACAGGTCATCTGCTATTGCATATAAACTCCCTTTCAATCTGATTTACAGGCATACTTCATCACGCCTTTCGCCCTGGTCCCTCTGATCCTTCTATTAAGCTAACACTGTAAAAACGCTTCATTTCATTTTACAGGGGCTCTGAAAGTGTGCGTAAGGTGGCTGTGGTTTGTGTTTGAGTTGCGCTGGGGGCCCGGGTTGTCAGACAGGCACATGCATTTACTCTGTGGGAACAATGAAGACTTTACACGCTTGTATTTTTGGCCCCTCTGCGATTTACAAGACTGCCTGCGTGAGGTGATTCTCGACTCACTTCTGGTTGGATTTGAGCAATTACGTATGCCCACAAGTGCGTCTGAAGCGGCCTCTGTACACATGTGGAGAACAGCAGAAAATATCACGAACATCTGTTATTCTGGGTCGTCTCAATCATCTGAGTAACACACAAATCACGAAGGGCTTGTGAAGGACTTAAAGTAACCGGTCCCAGATGAGAACTCTGCTCGGAAATATATTGCTTTGTTTATAGGAAGAATGATTGCCGGTGTTCAAAAGTAAAGCCAAGATTAAGGGCGGCAGTAGCTCAGTTGGTAGAGCGTTTGTCCTCGGATCTGAATGTTGATGGTTCAAATCCCTTCGTCATTGGTTCGGTGTGATTCTAGCTCCCACAGATGAATGATGTTGTTGGTTCTTGGGCACATTTAACCCACCTCGCCCCTTGTGTCTCGCTGGTGTATGAGTGGTTCCTTGTTGTAAAGCGCTTTGAATGCCTTGAAGGTGGAAAAGCTTTATAGAAAAGTGTGACCATTTGATACTCCGCAGCTGAGTCATCAACATTACCTGGGGTTGTGAAACTAACTGGAGGCCCTACATTGTCTGAAGCTCTGTTATTCTGTTATTTTATCTGATCTTTATTCTAACAATCTGACCATAAAGAGCGGGTTTATCTGGAACTACGACAGGTGAGAGGATTTGTGCTGCTAAACAAGTTTCTCATACATAACATTACTGTCACTCTCACCTTCTTGTTGAAAATCTAACTTCTAAACAGAACCATGAGCGCTCGTATTGATGACGTAATTTCAGATGATTTAAAAATGTTTTTGTTTGTGTTTGCTTCTGTGGCCTGTAACTTGTAACTTGAATACTGTAAACAACAGGAACATCCATCTCTCCATATGCTATTTTCTCATCTATATTATAATGTTTCCTCATGAGTCATGTTTTGTTTCATTCACACATGTCCATGACCATGACCAGACATCCCTATTTACCCGGGACAGTCCCAGTTTTGAGTCCTGTGTTCCCTGTTCCAGCAGATTTATACAAAACCCAATGACTTGTCCCAGTTTTACACAAGAAATGTCCCACGTGTCCCTATTTTTGACCAATTTGACACTTGCTGCAGTAAAGAGAGGCATCAATTGTCATTTGTTTTCCTTAATTACACGCTCATTTCACAATTTTATCATTACCAACCACCACAAACCGGGGATGTCCCAGTTTTTTGTTTTGAAAGTAATACTGGAAGAGCTTCAGTGTGTTTTGTTTTCAGTGTGTTTTTAAACTCCATGCACCTTCACTAGAATCATTCAACAATTCCGGGGCTGAAATTATTCAGTCTCTACTGAACTAATGTTAAAAGTAAGCTGTTAACATGAAAACTAACATTACATGACATGACAAGGTGGGACAGAGCATTTTGAGCTTTGGAGATGTAGACAGACTAAAAGGTTTACTCAAACATATATGAGTGTAACAAAACACAACTCAAGGTCTTTTTTTGAGGAGGTAACAACATTATAACATGACTTAAAGCTCACAAGAGTCAATTTTGTGCAATATAGGACCTTAGTTACATTTCACCTTACAATATTAGAACCAAAGTTTATCCATTCAGTAAACATTTCCATTTCTTTCCCTTGCTACTCAACTTTACAACTACAGGTTTTGGCGTTTACTTTCGCATCTCCTCTTACACTGGAAATCAACAAATGCCCCATCCAGCACTCAGTGGATTAATGAAGTTATGTCCTTTTTGAAAGTATAAGAGTAGGTGCTCCAAGAAAGGGAACATATACACATTTTTTTGAAAGTGGCAACCATTTATTGACTTCATTGACAGTCTAAGCCAATCTCACACCCCATTTTTTTGTTATTTTTTATGTGATTATTATTTGTTTTATTTGTTATTAACAATAGTAGAAGTATATTTATTATCATTCTATTATTGTTATATTGTGTGACACTACTTGCATTTCTTCATTGAGTTGGAGTGATTTGTTTTTGTTAGTTAGTTTCGTAAGTTATGTTTTCTCTGCATAAAAATGAAAAAGTGTGTGTACATGTGTTACCTGAATGACATCTCTATATCAGTTTACACATGAATAAAAATAAATGAAATCAAAACATTTTCATTTCATAAGTTGTATTCTTACCCTCTCCAGACATGAACCTTTCGAAGAAGGAGTCCCAGGACTTGACGGAGGGCAGGACCGGGTTGTTGTTAAAGAAATGGTAATAGGAGACGGCAGTGTCTTTGGGGTTTCTGAAAATCACCAGCATCTGTTTAACAAAATAACACAGAACATAAACAGTGAGATGATTGAAACTGTGGAGACTGGAATTCAAAACGTGACAAACTCATTTACCTTATGCTTTCTAAGCATCCTACAACTGAACCTGTTGTGATCATTGACGGTAGATAGAGAATATGAACAGGACATGTCTCATGTGAAAGCTCAGAACCTCCAGAATTCCCTCCCTGAGCTGCAGAGGCTGCAGTAGCACTGACTCATGTGCTGGGCTTTAGGCAGTGAGTACTGTTAGGGTTCAGATAACACCAGCAACTTGGCCATGTGCAATGTATTGTTTTTTTTTTTTATTAAGACTAAATGAGCTCTAAATGTTGGTAATAAAAAGTAAAGCACATTAATGAAGTATCCGTGGCTATACATTTGACTACTTACATACTATACCTTAGTTTTGTTTTGATAGAAGGTCGCAGGGATGTTGTCCGCATTCATGTGGAAGCCCACTAATCTTGGTGAAGGAGCATTTTCTAAATTCTAAAAATAAAGGACAATCAGCATTTCAGTGGCAGGTCCCAATGTGTGTACAGTAGGGAGCTCAACATTTTTCCATAAACTTTCAGAAAAAAATGTATATTGAGAGTTTGAAAGCCCAGGGCTAATCAGCTCTGTGGTCACTCATGACAACAATATGTATCATTTGATTTAAATCAGTCTCTGAAAATGGAAAAATCCTTTAAAAAAAACATATGTTCCCTCTGAGAATAGTGTGAATCATTCAATGCAAGCAATGACTTCTCCATGGAGACAAGCAAGTGGCAGAGCCTCTTCCAGAAAAGTTACATAGAGCACTTTAGTAACACTCAATACTTTAAAAAGATGTATGTTTGTCTTTTCTTGAAGTTTAGCTCATGCAGAACATCAGAACATGAGGCAGCTGTCTGCACAGAGAAGGCTCAGTGTGTCAGGAGAACTCTGAGATCTATTGCTCAACACCTCATCCATCACACACACACACACACACACACACACGCGCACACGCGCACACAAACACACACACACACACACAAACACACACACGCACACACAAACACATACAGACACATGTCTGGTTTCCATGAAGTTTCCTAACCTTAAAGAAGACATATTGCGCTTTTGTCTGATATATTGTTACAGTCTGTATATATATCAATGATTCTCTCATACTTCAGTTAGTGGGACTTCCCTTATGCATTCATAGCATCCTAATTATTCAACCCTATAGACCCTAAGACAAAAGTTAGAGCACAGTGCAGAGGGGTTTGCTATGACAGTAAAGCTACCATAACAACTAGCATGCTAACACACCCTTCCTTATCACACAGTGTGCATATTTTGATTACAATTATGAACTGAAAGTTTTGGTATTGTAGGTAGGGAGTATTATACATCTGTTGATATAAGCCAAGATAACAAGACTGAGCTGGCAGTGAGTGTTCTCAGTACAGCACAGAAATGACATTTCTCAAACACTTAACATAAGGAACTACAGTTCTTCATTTACTTGCATGTCAGGGTGAATGTCAGTTAGTTTGCTTCTGTATTTAAAAGTAAGTTAAAATAATGTGGGGGTTCTGAATATGAATTAATTAAAAATCTAGATTTAGTTTTCATTCAGAAAGCAGCTGAGGACAGCTGGCTAAAATGTAATATCATTCAAATTCAATGTTTTCAGACTTTGTCAACTCTGTAACACCCCCATAGTAACATAAACCTCATGAGCCCAAAGTCTGTGTTTAAGCAGAATGGCCCATTTCAGTTCTCTGTGATTCTTGGCTCCTGGGTTTTCTTTGCTCCATTAAATGAACTATGCCTGTTTAAAATGGTGCTGGACCCACCAGAGTGGAGTATGTGAGCACAGATCAGTCACACCACCCAGCGCCCTCTGCTGACATAACAAAACACACACCCACATACGAAAGTGTGGTGCACCATCATTTATTTATTTAACCTTTACTCAACCAGGAAAATATCTCACTGAGATTGAAACATGGGCAACTTTTTGATGCCCATGTTCCCCATGGATTTTAGTCAAATGTGTCTCGTCCCAGTACAGATATACTGTATTGTATAAACAGTTCTTCAGGTCAGAATAAGCCTGTGGTGTGCTGCGGGCATCTAATTACAAATTTAGTTCTATTTTCCAATTATTAGGAAGTGTGTATTAGCATGCTAGTTGTTGTTAGCTTAACTGTCACAGCAACTCCGCTCTGGTTTATGCGAGTTGTGAAAAGTGCTAAAAGGGACAGTTTGGAATTTTGCACATAGGGCCTCATTTCCTAGTGAGCCAGAGTGTTGGAGACCTGTGGAGACACTTTTTGAAATATTCCATCCAGTCCTTGTAGTTGCAGAGGTCACTGGTGCTAGGCTAGTGCATGTCAATGGCCATAGTTAGCCTGCCACTAAAAACACTTACCCACTGCACAAAACACCCAAAGTGAATCTATTATTACACCAGACTGTCCATGTAAATGTCTGTGACCATAGAATAATGTTTAAAATAAAACAAATCTTGCATCGCATGAATCGTTAAGGGACTATTTTCTCATATATAAGTCCGCCAATGCCAAGCTTTCTATCAGGAAAAACAACTCACTGCTGCTCAAACATAAATCCTTCAAATGCAAGGCTGGTTTTACTTTTAAAATGATTCTATCAACACAGACATTTACATGGACAGTCTGGTGTAATAATAGATTTGCTTCAGGTGTTTTGTGGAGTTTGTAAGACTGTTTTTAGTGGCAGGATAACTATGGCCATTGACATGCACTAGCCTAGCACCAGTGACCTCTGCAAATACAAGGACTGGATGGAATACTTAAAAAAAGTGTCTCTACACGTCTCCAACACTGGCTAATTAGAAAATGAGGTCCTATGTCCAAAATTTCGAACTGTCCCTTTAAAAAAATCGGGTGAATGATTAGGATGCTCAAGAATAACTTTAGACCAAAAAGTTACACAGTCCACCTTTAAGACAAGTGGAGGATATTGAGCTGAGAAAAAGCTTATGATCTGACAGAAAATCAACCTTTTTGAAACTTGTAGGTGTCAGACGAACATGAGCAGTATGGGATTACTTTGCCCTCCATGGTAAAAGTCCTGTCTGGTCAAGAGGGATTTTGTCGTTGTAGTACCAGTGAGTGGCCACTAGTCCAACTCGAGACAGCTCTAAGCAGTAATACCCTCTATGCATCACTAGAGTGTAAACCCGGAGCACCTTGATGCCATCAGGTCCAAAGAACTCGAGAAGCGGATGCCTGCTGGAGTCCTGTTTCACTCCCGACGCCAACTCGATGAGCTGACGCAGCACGCCCGCCACCCAGTTAAAACCTGCACACACAAACACACGCATTTCACTTTTCAGATGGTTTTAGAGGACAGTCATGGCTAAAAGAAAAGAGAAGGCAGCCGTACCACCTTAAGAATGTCTGATCTCATCTGATCTCGTTTGATCTCAGACGCTAAGGGTTGGGAGACAGCTGGGTTTACCTGGTGTATATCGCTGTCGTGTCCTTAGGCAAGACCCTTCACCCGTATTGCCTTGTGTGAATGTGGTGTGTGAGTGTTGGTGGTTGTCGCAGGGGCCTGTCTGTCCCAGGGCAGCTGTGGCTACATATTGTGAGGTTGGGCGACAGTAGCTCAGTTGGTAGAGAGTTTGTTTACTAATTTGAAGGTTGGCAGTTTGAATCCCACTCTCGACATAAACATCATTGGTTGAGCAGTGTGATTCTAACTCCCACAGATGAATGCTGTCGTTGTGCCCTTGGACAAGACACTTAACCTACCTCGCCCCCAGTGTCTGCGTACATTGATGTATGAATGTGTGTGTGAATGGGTGAGTGTTTCCTTGTTGTAAAGCGCTGTATAAAAATGTGACCGTCTAACATTTCTATGTAAAGAGAGATTAAATTGACTTTAAAGGGACAGTCCAGAATTTTGGCCTCATTTCCTAGTGAGCCAGAGTGTTGGAGACGTGTGGAGACACTTTTTAAAATATTCCATCTTGTCCTTGTATTTGCAGAGGTCACTGGTGCTAGGCTAGTGCATGTCAATGGCCATAGTTATTCTGCCATTAAAAACAGTCTTACCCACTCCACACAACACCCGAAGAAAATCTATTATTACACCAGACTGTCCATGTGAATGTTTGTGTTGATAAAATAATTTTAGAAGAAAAACCAGCCTTGCATTTGAAGGATTTATGTGTGAGCAGCAGCAGTAAGTTGTACTTCCTGATAGAAAGCTTGGCATTGGCGGACTGATATATGAGAAAATAGTCCCTCAACATGCAACGATTCATGCAATGCAAGATTAGTTTCATTTTAAACATAATTCTATCAACACAGACATTTACATGGACAGTCTGGTGTAATAATAGATTTGCTTTGGGTGTTTTGTGGAGTGGGTAAGACTGTTTTTAGTGGCAGGATAACTATGGCCATTGACATGCACTAGCCTAGCACCAGCGACCTCTGCAAATACAAGGACTGGATGGAATATTTTAAAAAGTGTCTCCACACGTCTCCAACACTCTGGCTCACTAGGAAATGAGGCCCTATGTCCAAAATTCCAGACTGTCCCTTTAAATATTAAGAAATAGAGCTGGACACAGTTGTTAGTTGTAGTTTTAGGATTAGGCTTGACACTCACTCATAAACGAAGAAAAGATGCAAATTCTACAGATTAAAACGCCATACTATCTGGGAATTGAACCCACATTTTCTGATACAACTGCACAATCCCTACAGAGCAAAAAACTAGAGGGTTACAATTTCATGGTAAAATATTTCAGAGTTGTTTTTAACTCAAAAAGTGTTATTTTAACTATTTGAAAGTTAAATGATTTTGTATTGGGGTTATTTACCAGAGTTGATACAGATGAAGTTAATTCAACATCCCTTAGTGTTAATTTGGCACCTCCCACCCACCACTTTAAACTCCCTTAAGAGTAGACCAGTTTGAACCAGTTTTGTACATAATTTCATCTTAAATTAACTCAAACAAAGAGTAAAAATAAAACAGCTCTGTGTGTTGTTTAACTAAATCAGGATAACCCTACAAAGTGTTACCTGTTGAACTCTAAAAATGTTAATATAACTCTTGATTTCGGGGGTTAAACAGGAACTTTGGACCAGTGTTACTTCCAAAAATGTTAAATTAACTCTAGAACAGATTGGACTCATATAAACTCTGAGAAAATGTTAAAAATTATTCCATGAGAGTCAGTTTTAACACTCCACTTTCTGCTGTGTTTAAGCTCTGATATGATCCAGTATTCATCCTGTCTGTGTGTGTGTGTGTGTGTGTGTGTGTGTGTGTGTGTGTGTGTGTGTGTGTGTGTGTGTGTGTGTGTGTGTGTGTGTGTGTGGCCAACACCAAAACAGAACCGCCAAAGACAACATGTCACATTCCTGCTACGCACCGCCGACCAATCCGCTCTGATCTCCTGAAGCCCCGCCCCTTTAGAGCCTCTAGCCCCGCCCACCCTATGATGACAGGTCACACACAAGTATTGGAGACATGTGTACAGACAACTTTAGAATTGTTCTCTGCTACTGCTACTGTTACTACTACTACAACTCCTGCTACTACTAATACTGCTACTACTCCTACTACCACTACTGCTGCTATTACTACTAGAACTCCTGGTACTTCTACTACTACTCCTACTTCCACTACTGCTACTGCTACTGCAACTGCTACTACTCCTACCCCTACTCCTATTACTGCTACTGCTGCTACTACTACAACTCCTGCAACTGCTACTACTCCTACCCCTACTCCTACTACCACTACTACTATTACTGCTACTGCTGGTACTACTACAACTCCTGCTACTGATACTACTTCTACTCATACTACCACCCCTACTACTTCTACTACTACTACTCCTATTACTACTACTAGTACTACTACTCCTATAACTTCTATTACTACTACAACTCCTGCTACTACTCCTACCCCTACTCCTACTACCACTACTCCTACTGCTACAACTACTACTCCTACTACTACTACTACTACTCCTACTACAACTCCTGTTACTGCTACTACTCCTACTCCTACTACCACTACTACTGCTACTACTATTGCTACTACTACTACTACAACTCCTGCTACTGCGACTGCTCCTACCTCTACTCCCACTTCCACTATTACTACAACTGCTAGTAATACTCCTACAGCTCCTCCTACTACTACAACTCCTGCTACTGCGACTAATCTTACCTCTACTTCTACTTCTACACTACTACTACTACTGTTAGTACTACTACTACTACTGTTAGTACTACACTTCTACTACTACAACTCCACTACTACTCTACAACTACTGCTACTGCGACTACTCTTAACCCTACTCCTACTACCACTGCTACCACTGCTACTACAACTCCTACTTCTACTACAATTCCTGTTACTACTACTACCACTACTACTGCTACTACTATTGCTGCTACTACTACTACTACTACTAGAACTCCTGCTACTGCGCCTGCTCCTACCCCTACTCCTACTTCCACTACTACTACAACAGCTAATAATACTCCTACAACTCCTCCTACTTCTACAACTCCTGCTACTGCGACTACTCTTACCTCTACTTCTACTACCACTTCGACTACTGTTAGTACTATTCCTACAACTCCAACTACTACTCCAACTCCTGCTACTGCGACTACTCTTACCCCTACTCCTACTACCACTGCTACTACTGCTACTACTACTCCTACAACTCCTACTACTACTAGAACTCCTGCTACTGCAACTACTGCTACTGTATTTCCAAACCTCGAGTACCCCCCGTACCCCCTTCACCCCATGCCCCCTTCACCCCGTGCCCCCTTCACCCCGTGCCCCCTTCACCCGTGCCCCCTTCACCCGTGCCCCCTTCACCCCGTGCCCCCTTCACCTCGTGCCCCCTGCCCACATACTGCAGCGTGCCAGTCTAAGCCCTGTACAATCCCACAGGAACAGCACAAGTCCCGCCTTCATTTCTCATTTCCTCTGTGTGTGCTCGGAGTGCGTAAACGCCTTGGCTGTGGTCCCATTATGACTGGTGTTTTGTGTAACCAGTCGTCCCTTTGGTCACGTTTGTGTAGAAGTGGATTAGTTCAGTTTGTGGTAACAGATGATGTTTAATGCAGGTGCGGTTATCAAAAGGTTTTTGTTTGGAAGTTTCTTTGATATTTGAAACACTGCGGAAATGTAAACATGACACAATAGAAGACATGCATGTGTAAATGCTTTGATTTATATTGCTGGTAATTTATGATAGTTTAATATTTGATTATGACCATGATTTAAACTTTTGGTTCCTTCTCCCGCTGTGAGTAATTCTACTGCGTTTTGCTGATAATATGTATAATATAATAAATATAAATATAATAATATAATATATAAATGTAAGTAAATATAATATATGATCATATGTCTACTATTGTAGCCACAGCTGCTCTAGGGCAGACTGACAGAAATGAGGCTGCCAATCTGCACCAGTGGCCTCTGCAACAATCACAAACACAAATACAACACATTCATACTATTCAATGTGGGTGAAGTGTCTTGCCTAAGGACACAATGGCAGTTTTTGTCACTGTCGTCCCACTGTGGCACTTGGTATTCCAGTGGTCTCCTGTCCAAGTACTAACCAGGCCCAGCTCTGCTTTGCCTCTGAGATCTGAGAGATTTGGCACTAACAAACTTCACCTTCAAATGAGCTTTATAAAAGTAAGAATTATTCTGGAATAATATGAGATTTAGCAAATTATTTTATGTGAAAAGTAAGAAAAATGCAACTATAAAAGATCTGAAATATTTAAAAGAATTCTTTTATAACTAAATATAATTTAAATATATTCGAATAAGTGATTCTTTTGCTGCAGAGTGCGATATAAAAGACTTTGGCAGATTGTACAGGATTGATCTTTTATGCAGAGTCATGAAATTGCCTGCCTGACGTGTTACTTTCTCACACTATCACTTTCCGTGCATAATCTGGAGTCATAATCTGAGTACACACATTATACACACGCAACCCCCCCCACACACACGCACACACACACACGCGATCTTAAATAAGTTGTTGTATAATTGTGAATGACTATAGTAAGCGTACTTTTACTGCGTGTGATTAAAGCAGTGGCTGTGACTGCGTGCCAGAGGCTCACCTGCTTTCACCTTTGCCCTGTTACTGACTCACTCTAATAACATTCTAATAGACTGGAGCAGTGCACACTTTGGAATACAATTCTCATAGGACCTGAGTCTGCTGTGATCTTTCTAATAATCAGGAAGTGTGTGTTAACATTCTAGCAAAACTCACTTATAAACTGATTGTGCTGAATAATTAGGATGCTCTAAATATATAAGGTAAGTGAGGAATCATTTTGGACCACTGCAGACTGTTTCAAATTAACTAGTTCTGTTTTTCATATTTTTAAGACTGTAAAAATCAGGTAAATCGGGCCTTTAATAAATGTATCTATCGTCATGGTAACAAGCAGCCATGTCTCAGATCAGATCTGTGGAGAGGTGAACCCGCTCACATATTTTTGTGTGTTTTTCTTTCAGCTAAGTAAATGCAAGATAAATAAATACATGTAATGCCATACAGTGAAATATTTTATGCAGGCAAAGCAATAGCATCTCCATGGAGAGGCAGATGACAGACCCTTCAATCGAAAAGTTACTTAGTGTAGCAACAAACACTTTTTTTTTTGTTTTGTTTTGTTTAAATTGCTATAATAAGGATATAATAACTGCCAAGTGAAATGATTTTAATCCCAAAAAGTAGTAAAACAAAAAGCACATGTGCTACCCATTGTAAAGTACTTTTACTTCATTACTACCTCCTCTGACATCAAAGGACCAGAGTCACTTTCACTAAAGTAAATCATTAACATGTGTACACTTCTTACTCTGTGGGTGAGGATCAGACTGTGAGTACAACAAGCTCCATTTATAACCAAACAATAAGACAACTGATACTGAGATTAATCTCCTCAAACGTGACTGGAAATTATGCTTAAAATAGTCCAATATATGTTACATATTAAAATTTTCTGGTCTATGTTATCATTTTATTAGACTTAGACTTAGACATGAGGGATTATTGATCCACAAGGGAATTGATTTGGGCACAGTAGCTCACACACAATATAATATATTATCTATAAATGGTCATAAAAGTTACAAATAAGTAGCAATAAAAAAATAACAAAAGACTGATGTCAAATAAGGCAGAAATTATACAAATGTATAGTAAGTAAAAACTAATATTGTAATATAAATACACAGTTATATACAATCTGTTCCATAAGAGTGAGTTGCTGTACAGCTGTAGGGAGTATTATGTGTTACATAAGGGTGAGTTGTACAGTTGTAGGGAGTATTATCTGTTCCATAAGAGTGAGTTGTACAGTTGTAGGGAGTATTATCTGTTCCATAAGAGTGAGTTGTACAGTTGTAGGGAGTATTATCTGTATTTGTGTTTTTTGTCATGTATGTTCACTTCAGTTTAGTCACCACAATAATCACTAACTAAGTGACTGGTTATTCAGGTGTTACGGAATGTTTACAAAGATATTTAAATGAGGATATTTAAATGTGCATTGTGTAACTTTTCTGGTGGAGGATCTGTCACCTGCTTGTTTCTATGGATATGTCATTGCTCTGCCTGGAATGTTCCACAGTATGACATTAAACACCACTACTTTACATTTATTCATTTACAGGTGGTTTTACAGCTCAAAAATACCCAGAAAAACAGGTATTCCGACTGTGAGCGGGGTCGCCTCTCCACTGATCTGACCTGTAACTTGGTCTGGTTTGGTCTCCGTGAAGATAGAAAGGTTTAATGCCATACTGTAAAACATTCTAAACAAAGCAATAACATCTCCATGGAGAGAAGCATATGACGGACACTTCACCAGAAAAGTTACACAATGCAGCTTAAAAAATAATAATAAATAAATGGTAAATACTGGAATACAAAATAAATATTAAGTCTGATGCTCGTGAAGTGACACTGGAGGTGGCTGCATGATCCCTTGGAAGTTAAAACCAAACTTAAGCACACATTTAATGCCAAATTGAGGAATAATATATCCACAAGAACAGCATGTCCATGGAAATAAACAACCAAATAAGAGTCAGGTTTGTGGACGTGCAAGCCCACTCACAGTAAGGGCACAGGTTTTCTATAAAAATGTCAGTGTAATAAAAACATCCATAATGGTGAAAAAAAAAATACATACTTTTATTTTAGTCTATTTTTGGGGGCTACATACCGTGGCTTTAATAAATATGAACAAAAATCCAGTAATTTTATGGTATTCCTTTTACTACAATGTAATCTTACTGAAGACATAATTAATAAGAGATAATAATAATTATAATCTCAAATAATAATTGAGATGAGAAACAGTTTCTACAAGATGAGACATGTCACGAGATTCGGCCCAGGAGATTTGATTCATGAGATTTGGCTCACGAGATTTGATTCACGAGATTTGGCTCACGGGATTTGGCTCACGAGATTCGGCTCACCAGATTCGGTTCATGAGATTCCGCTCACGAGATTCGGTTCATGAGATTCCGCTCGCGAGATTCGGCTCACAAGATTCCGCTCATGAGATTCAACTCACGAGAATCGGCTCACGAGATTCAGTCCATGAGATTCGGTTCACAAGATTCAGCTTACGAGATTCAACTCAAGAGATTCGGCTCACGAGAACTAGACAAGATGAGATTTTCATTCAATTTTAATGAATAAAATGTACCATTCATTTCACAGTTTTGGCTTCACAATTTTTTGATGTATTTAATTTGACAGTTTTGGTTTCATTGTAGCAGGAGTTACTCAGCAAAGTGAACCTTCTTTTATCTTAGACAAATCTGGACAAAAATCTGAGTTCTCAGTCTTGTGGCAATTTTGTCTGGCGAGATCTTGCTCCATCCCTAATAACTAATACTGAACATACAGATGCACAAATGTTGTAGAGCTATGGTATTAATTAAGACTTAGTAACAACTTAATTAAGAGGTTTGGAGTTAAAGTTTTCATTAAGAGTACTAGCAGTTACTAAACCTGAATCAATCTTAATTACAAAGTTTGAGTCATAATCAAACACGTGTATTCTCCACTCACCACATTTGGGATATGCCACCAGCATGATGTCCTCTGGCCTGGCTCTGAGACAGTCCAGGGCGTTCAGGTTTTCCTCGGGGCAGATGATGCAGGGGTACAGGACGCCTTTGTAGCGGTACAGCTTCTCCTCGTCCTTCATGGCGTTGCCCTGCTCCATGTGTCGCTTCATCACAGACTTGCTGTCACTCATTTTGGGCGAGTGTGTCTTCTCAAACCGGCTCCTGCTGATTGTGGACAAGTGAGTCCGCTCTGAGGCTTTAAGTAGCAGAGAGCCGAGGTGTGGCAGACTGGAGCGGAGCAGAGGCCCACAGAGGGAGTGTGAGCTGAAGAGTCCCATCTACAATGAGAGAGAGGAGGAGAGAGCGAGAGAAGAGGGAGGGAGAAAGGAGGAGCAGACAGCAGCGCTGAAAGAAGTACTGTTGTTGTGTTGTTACAAAAGTAAAAGTAGCCTAAAGTTATAAGAGCAACAAGTACACACACAAAATGCAGGCTGTGCAAAAGTGTCTAAGTACTCACACTGTAAAAACAATATCTAGGTAAGTGAAAGTGACTTAAATTATGAACATTTGACTTTATTTGAGCAGATTCAGCTTGACAAGTAAAATGATCTGCCATTGGAACAAGTGTGTTTTTCTTAATTCAAGCAGCATTTGATTTTGTTTCTTATTTTAAGTGCAAAAAGTGGCTGTTTTTTATTTTATTTTAAGTGCAGCAAGATGTATTTTTGTATTATAAATATAAAAAGTCTTGTTCTATGTTCTGTGCTCTGTGTGACTTAAAGGACATTGAAAGCAAAATGCATTTTCTGTTCTACTGTCCTTAGTATCATGAGCTCCTTGTTTTCTGTGTCTGATGAGGAGAGACTGGAGTATTTGTTTAAATGTAATGTTTTCAAGCTGGTTCAGTTTGTGTTAAAAGCCTGAGACACTTTATGTTTGATGTGTGATCTGTCTGCTTATTGTTTTGTGTGTCTTATAAGCCCATGCGTGTTGGGCGCCAACTAAATGGTGCATGACACTAAATAAGTAAAATAAACTAAACTAAACTCTTCCATTATTTTACTTGTCAAGTGAAATTTTGTTAAATCATGATGACACTTTCTGAATTCAAGTCATTTGCACTTGACTAGATTTTGTTTTTTTGCAGTGCATGTGTACTACAGAGTGAACCAAAATAATAATTTTGTTCCACCGTATGGAATAAACTTATAAAAATATATTTTATTTCAGAGAGAAGAATGTGCGATCACAACTGCTCATACTCAGTACAAACCAGTGCAGAGGCTGAAGTGCATTCTTGTATTTATTTGACAAGAACATTAATCACCATTACTGTAAATGTTCCAGAAAGAGCCAATACAAAATCCTGGTTTTCATCTGTTTCCCCAGACAGGAAATTTGTCCATTGATGTGATTTTTTGAGTTGGATGTTGTGAACATTCTGAGCAACAACATTGTCCATGAAAATCCAGTTGGTTTAAACATAAAAGGACCTACAGCAGGAGTCTCCAACCTGTAGCTCAGGAGATACCAGTAGCTCTCTACCCCCTTCCAAGCAGCTCGCCTAGGAACTTCTGAATTATACTTATTGTGCTGAATAACTCAAATTTGATGAATTAAATGCCTATTTCCTTTGTAAATGTATAATTTTGATGCCTAATTTTGTGCACTATCCATCCATCCATTTTCTTCCGCTTATCCGCGGCCGAGTCGCGGGGGCAGCAGTCTAAGCAGGGACTCCCAGACTTTCTTCACCCCAGACACGTCCTCCAGCTCCTCTGGGGAGACCCCGAGGTGTTCCCAGGCCAGCCCAGAGACATAGTCCCTCCAGCGTGTCCTGGGTCTTCCCCGGGGCCTCCTTCCGGTGGGACATGCCCGGAACACCTCCCGAGGGAGGCGCCCAGGAGGCATCATAACAGATGCTTGAGCCACCTCAACTGCTCCTCTCGACGTGGTGGAGCAGCGGCTCTACTCCGAGCTCCTCTCGTGTGACTGAGCCCTATCTCTAAGGGAGCGCCCAGCCACCCTGCGGAGAAAACTCATTTTGGCCGCTTGTATCCATGATCTTGTTCTTTCGGTCATTACCCAGAGCTCATGACCATGTGCACTAATAACTGGATAATGGGTTATGTTTTATAGACATCTAACTGTACCTCCTTTTCGGCATACCACGACTCTTACATTTACAACATTTCTGGCAACTGCTAAAATTTGTTAGCCAGGCTGGCACCATATAGTGCCTTTGCTCAATTTCTTTTCTCTCCAGCAACTAGGTCAGGAATCAAAATACAATAGACGGTTTGCAAGAACCCTGGAAGTATGAGTTCAGGCACCAGCCAATCAGCGAAGAGCCATATATTCTGTGTTGGCAACAATTCCTGAGATCGAGGATTTAAAGCCGGAACAAAGAGAATGTTTGGTGAATTTCATCAAGAGGAAAGACGTTATTGTCCTTCTTCCTACACGATTTGGGAAAAGCTTAATATACCAGTCAGCCCTGTTAGCGGCGCATTACATACATCACGACCAAATAACAGTGATTGGTTAAATGATAAAAAGTACCTGCCTACTGTCAAGTGAATGAATCCTAACGCTGCGAGGTCAGATGTCTGATGAATCAGGCTAAAAATGAGTAGCTCTGTGGCATTTTCGTTTGGCAAAAAGTAGCTCACAGGAGGAAAAAGATTGGGGACTCCTGACCTACAGCAGTCGTGAGTCAGTGCTAGTACTGTCTCTGCAGCTCAAGGAGGAAATTCTGGAGGTTCTGAGCTTTCACATGAGTCCGTCCATAAACTGAGAATGAGACAAACGTGTATGTGTCTCTATCTGCAGGTTTAGGCTCTGGCAACACAGCTTCAGTCGTGATTGTGGTTTTTTTTTTTTTAAAACAGTAGGAGCATGGGCTATGTACAGTTCTTTATACAGTACTTTCCTTGAGTTCCTTTTCATAACTGGCACACATGCACACGCCGGAGGTCTGCATATACGGGGGGGTGTGCGGTGGTGGGTGCCCGGCTGCTGTTCTCCAGATGGGCACTCGCTGGCACGGGGCCGCTCTGATATGGGCTTTACCGGGTTCATTACGAGAGCCTCTGTTTAAATCGTAGATCCTTAGGTAGTGTTGGGACGAACCACAACCACAGAGAGTCAGAGCGAGCGTGGAAACAGGAGGGAAGAGGTCCCAGAAAGGAGGAGAGAGAAAGAAAGAGAAAGAGAGAAAGAGAGGGAGAGGAGGGACAGAAGAAATGAGAAAGATGATGAGAGGAGTGAGAGCGAGGAAGAGGAGGGAGATGGAGGGAGGCAGGAGTGAAAAAGGAGGACAGGAGGAAGAGAGAAAGACAGAGAGAGTCGGAGGAAGAGATGAAGAGAGTGGGAAAAAAATAGAGAAGACCCATAAAGGGAGAGGGGGATGTGAAACTACAGAAGGAGAAGAAAAAGTGCACGTTCATGTGTTTCTTTACTATTGTGACAGCTATAATTTTGCAAAGAATTCCAAATTATATTCAAAAAAAGACCTGGAGTTGTGTTATGTTTCGTTCACATGTTTGAGTAACTCTTTATTATTAGTCGGTCTACATCTCCAAAGCTTAAAATGCTCTGTTCCACTTCGTGATGTCATGTAGTAGTAGTTTTTATGTTGACAGCTCATTTTACCTTTAGTAAAAATTGGCAATTCCACAGCTGAAATGATCGAAATGATTCTAGTGAAGGTGTATGGAGTTTAAAAACACACTGGAGCCCTTCTTATTTTGCACGTATAACATAACAATAAAAAAACACACTAGATTAAAAAAAAAGTAGTTACTGGAAGAGGCAAAAAACCCAAAAGGACCTTATAAATACATGCATCTTGAATTTCGGACTTCTGGTCATTGCGCAGTGCATACTGGGAAGGATCCTCCGAAAAAGTGAGCATCAAACCACCATGTTTGATGGGATGCGTCTATTCACAATCTTTTCAAGTCTTTTGAACCATATCGCTTTTGTTTCTGGTTCTGATATTGTCATTTTTTAGTTTTGGGATTCGGACATCGTAATCGTGTAGTTGTTGGATCCTAACAGCAGAAAACGGCTCAAGAAACGGGCTTCGAAACTTTACGAACTCCATAACTGCAAAAAGGAATCAGATGTGTGTAACTGCAAACCTCCTTTCAAACTGTTTCCCTTCCCAACAGAATTTAAAAATAGTTAACGGCGAAGGCGATGGGCAGGATTGACACTCTAGCCTGATTCATCAGCCGGTTTCACTTCGTAGAAAAACCGTCTGACCTCACAGTGTTAGAATTCGCTCGACGGTGGGTGGGTACTTTTTTTCATTTAACCAATTGCTGCTATATGTAATGCAGCGCTAACGGGACTAACTGGTATAATAAGACTTTTCCCAAATCCCGTAGGAAGAAGGTCAATAACGTCTTTCCCCTTGATAAAATTCACCAAACATTCTCTTTGTTCCGGCTTTAAATCCTCGATCTCGGGAATCGTTGCCAACACAGAATGTATGGCTCTTCTCTGATTGGCTGGTGCCTGAACTTGCACTTAAGGGGTTTTGGCAAACCGTCTAGTGTATTCTGATTCTTGATCTAGTCGCTGGAGAGAAATGAAATTGAGAGGAGGCAGTAGGTGGCACCAGCCTGGCTATTGATACACAGAAAGGACGAAAAAATTATCTCTGTGCATTAAAAAAAAGAAAGAAAAAAAACATTTAAACACCTTGGATTAAATTCATTTGACTCAAACATGGATTAAAACACAATGAAAGATCCACAAATGAATGACTATCAAACATTTCCTCAAACTCTTTTTAAACAATGCCTCTGACACGCCGTCACTAACCACAAGTGAAAACTGGCTCCACAGTTTACAGTTTTGTTTTCTGTATCGAAAGTAAAACTGAGCTCTTGATGTGACACATTTTGGAACATGAAAATTATTGACAAGTATGTATGACAAGTATTGTATCTATGAATCTCTGAGTTACCACATGACATCACAAGGTGGAACAGTGTTTTCTGTTTGAGAGAAGAATCAGGCTAAATACTGTATGCAGGGTTTGGGTGTTAAAAAATGAAATAAAACACAACTCCAGCAGGTGTGTTTGTGACGAGGGAACGACATTATAACACAGATGAGACAATAGCGTGATACGGGCGCTTTCATAAAACAAACTCTTACAGTATAGAGTATATTCTAACAGAGATGAGTCATGGTGGTTCAACAGGTTCAACTTGACTATAATGAATGAAAGCCAGGCATGTGTGGTGTGGTTTTCTATGGATTATGTTTACATAAGGAAAGTGTGCTGTTTTGTAACGAGCCAAATGAAAACTCTTTTTTGTTGTATTTGTTCATAAATGCATGGCAAAGCTGGCAGGTGAATGCACAGTCATCCCTGTCAGGGATGACTGTGCACAGCTCCCAGGTGAGCACTGTCATCCCCGGGAGACATGACTGTGCATCATCCACAGCATCATCCTCCACTCACCTGACCTGACCTTAAACCAACAGACAACGAGCAAAGACAAAACACCAAACTTTATGTAAGATTTTGGTTTTAAATGAACATGACCTATCTGTCCCAAGATACCAGGTCATACTAGTACTACTACTACTACTACTACTACTACTTCTAGTACTATTACTACTAATACTACTAATACTACTAAAAGTACTACTGTCAGGGATGACTGTGCACAGCTCCCAGGTGAGCACTGTCATCCCCGGGAGACATGACTGTGCGTCATCCACAGCATCATTCTCCACTCACCTTAAAACTTAAACTACTACTTCTACTACTACTGCTACTACTCTTACTACTACTACTACTACTACTGCTGATACTACTACAACTACAACTGCTACTGCTACTACTCTTACTACTACTACTACTACTATAACTACTGCTGCTACTACTACTACTACTACTACTACTACTACTACTACTACTACTACTACTACTACTACTACTACTAATAATAATAATATTACTTCTGCTACTACTTCTACTACTGCTACTACTACTACTACTACTACTACTACTACTACTACTACTACTACTACTACTACTGCTACTGCTACTGCTACTAATACTACTACTGCTACTGCTACTGCTACTACTACTACTACTGCTACTACTACTACTACTACTACTACTACTACTACTACTACTACTTCTAGTACTATTACTTCTAGTACTATTACTTCTACTAACATTTCGACTCTATAACTGCTACTGTCAGACCTGGTTCATCATTTTGGTCTTAAAATATTTGTATTAACATGTCGATTTGAGCTCCTAGTGCTACTGCACATGCGCACGACCCCCAAGTGCTGTTCCAGTTTAAATGCCGTAGATTTGAGCTCCAGAGGCAGAGGCAGAAGTGGAAGAACAAGTAACATTTTACAAGTGTATTGGTTTTATTGTATGTTAAGACCAGTTAAGCACATAAGCACTGACGTGTGCTGTTAGATTTGCGACAGAAGACCTACGTTAGATGACTGAATAGTTTAGATTTAATATTTGATTTTATTGTTATCATTTTCATTACATCGTATTTTATTTTGTTTCCATGTGTAGAAAATGTTGTAACTTTGTTTAGAAAGATGCTGTATAAAAATATCACTATATTATAATAGGAAAGTCACACTGTAGCCTATGATATTAGCTTTAAATATTAAATATTGATATTAATATATATTTTACAGTATTTAATATAAAGATTTCAGTGTCTTAATGCCTGTCGAAATGAGCTACCTCTACCCAAATTCATATAAATGAGTGAATAATGGTGATTCTACAGTGGAAGCAATGAAGTCGAGCCTGTCGATATGTGCTCCCTTTAGTCGAAGCCTATTTCATAGCTGCGCATATTCATATAAATGTGCTGAAATTTGACATGACTAAGGTATAAAGTCTGATCACTGCGTGCAAACAGCATCAAAGCCGCTGTCTCTAATCTGAAGAAATATGTTGTAAAACTGGGGAGGTCAAGGTTCGGGTTTGGTTTTATTGGATCTATATACAACTCTAAACGGACAAAAATACGGTCGCTTATTTCTACGTGGCAACGCGAATCGATAGACGTCACTGTCGATTTAGAAGCTCATTTCGTGAGAGCTCATTTTTTTACGGGGCAGCCCAGTCTGACAGAACACCGGATCAGAATATTCCTGGGGTTTTTATTTTGCTATTTTCTCTCTAGATCAAGATATAAACATTAATAACCGATCGGGTGTCCTCTTTCCTCAGGGTCACTTCTGATGGCGTTAGTAACAGGTTTGATTGCCTGGACCTGCTCCCTGCTAAACCAGCGGAACAGGAAGGGATGTTATCTTCAACAGCCTCGCTCTGGCTTGGCTCTTTAGTTGCGATGATACTCGTGGAATTCCAAATATGGAACCTATAACTGCCGGCCTCTGTGAGCTTCATTTGACTGAAGCAGAACACTAGATCAGATTAAGATGACTGTACTATACTTTACTTTATTTTAGTGCACAGGAGCAGGAGAGAGGCCCCTGCACATGTGGCAATCAAGATCAAAACTCCCCAAAACCAAAAACCACACTGAGACCAGATGGGTGAGAGACATTTACTCAAACTCGAGCCTGTATGTCTCGCTCTCCATCCCTGACCATATGTGCTCAGTCCTCCTCGTCTCTTTGTATAGATTTCAGATTCTGGGCCCCTCTGATAGAATGGGGCCCTTCTATGTCACTTAGTAAACTATATAGAGGACAAAATACCCTTTTAGAGCTGTTTGAGTGACCGTATACCTCATGGACTTTTCACCCAACTGTCTCGTACATGACAGAAGTCGAGTAGGGCCAAAGGTTTGAAATGAAGGTCTGCATGGTTCAGTGCGTCGCACTGTTGTGTATTCTCATAGGGTAAATTAGAGGGCGCACCAGTTCAATTCAGTGTTGTAGAACTTTTTCAGAACTGTAAATTATAACAGAAGTTTGTGAAAAGGCTTGTCTCAGGTTCAGGTGATTTTATTAGTACCTGTAGGTAGACTGGTTTTGCAGTTTTAAAACAATCTGAAGTTCTTTCAAAAACACTTCACAGTTACAGAGACAACGGACACACAGCCTTCGCGACTGAGGAGGGGAAAAGGTAATATGGTTTTGTTGGACAGTTGGGACTTGGAACCTTGGGCCTGAAAAGAGCAGGTGGACCTCCCATGAGAGAGGGGATAAGTCAGAGCTGCTGATGAGCTCTACACAGGAGCTGCCTCAGATGGATTCAGAGTCAGATTTCCGAACTAGACAACAAGAGAAAAGCTAAGCCAGTGGTGTCTAACAGCACCAGTTGCATAGTGTAGACGGCACACCAATGCCTATATTTTCTTAGGTGCCTCAAAAAGGCCGGTCTGGGCCTCTGTCCTGACGGCCTTTTACAGGTGTGCAGTGGAGAGCATCCTCACACCCAACATGACTGTGTGATTCAGCAGCAGCACCATGGCGTGGAGGAAAAGTCTGCAGAAGGTAGACAGAGCTGATGAGCGCATTTGCATTGCCCTGCATTCAAGACATTTACATCAGCAGGTGCAGCACAAAAGCCCACAGCATCATGGAGGACTCCACCCATCCAGAACATGGACTTTTTACAGCTCTCCCATCAGGCAGAAGACCATCTACAGGCCAGGACCACCAGACTTCGGAACAGCTTTTATCCTGATGCCATCAAGCAGATTAATTCTGTCAGAAAGCCCGTACACTAATGCACCTTATGAGACAGCAGTGACTTGGAACCTACATTAGAAAATGGGGGTGGATGAGGGCTGTTTTTAAAGACTGTATTTGACATACAATATTTTAAACTATTTATTCTTATTATTCGTATGATGTATTTGAGTTCAGTGTTTCATTTCTGTGTATTTTTATACTGAAATGACAAATAAATTCTGATTCTGATTCTGAACTTGAATGGATAAAATGCTTGCCTGGACGAATCCAGACTCATCGCTGTACCAGATATGGAGCTGTATAACAAATACAGAGGAATATCCTTCTGGATTTCCAGGCAAATAAAATGCATCATTTACCTCATTTGTGTTGTTGCAGTCCTCTATCTTGCCACCAGAGGTCAGCAAACTGCCAAATCCATATCCAGTCTGACAGCTACATCTTCAACAAATGGCAGATAATTGAGTTTTTGTTTAAATAAGTAATATGTTTGCAGAAGTTCTCTGGCAAATACAGGAGACTACAGACTTTTCACTCACACATGCTGCTGATAAGATAGAACCACAACTGCCCTGAGGCTAACTGTCACAGACAAGGCAGCTGATCTTTGTTATCAGCCTGTCCCATCACCACAATCACTAGGTGGAGTTTCTTGCCTATGGACACAACAACAGTGTTCTGGAATGACTCTGAGAGGGGGACAACATCACATTTGTCAATAATGAAAATAACAAGTTTAGCATCTTCTATTTCCACTTATAAATGTTGTTAACATACCTGAACTGTTAGTACCATTCATTTAATTTTTTATTGTGAGTCCCCCTTTAAAAGCCATGTCAAAACTTTGTATTTTGTTTCATCCACACATGTCTGAGTAACTCTTATTTATTAATCTGTCTGCTTTTCCAAAGCTCAAAATGCTCTGTTCCACCTTGTGATGTCATGAACCAGAAGTTTAAGTGAACAGCTCCTTTTACCTTTTAGTTCAATAGAGATTGATAGTTCCAGGGCTGAAATTATCCAAATGATCCTAGTGAAGGTGTGTGGTGGAAAGAAGTGTTTTCAGTGTGAGAGAAGAACTAATGTAATAAATTGTGTGAATGAAACAAAACACAAATCCAGGTCTCTTTGTGATCAAGAAACAACGTTACAACATAGTCTAAAAAAAAAAAAAAAAAAGTGTATAATATGGGGCTTTTAATATATTACTATATTTTTGCTCTTCTGTTAACCGGAAGCTAGTGCTGTCACGCCCCTGCCTTTATTTTGAAAAACCGGAAACGCGCTTGAGTTCCAGCAGCTGCAGCTTGACGTGGTCCTGAGTCTGAGCTGAATGAATGACATCATGCGGACTGCTGCTGCTGCTGGTGTGTGAATCGTGTGTGAGCCGAGTGTGAGCCGAGCGCGTACCGTGTGTGCTCCGTGTGTGCGCCCGCCTCCAGCTGCGACATGCCCCTCTCACGGTGAGTCAGTCCGGCCATGCACACCGAGCTCCGGCCGCTAACACACGCACATGGGCCCGGACCGTGCTGCTCCGTGCTGCAGATGAGCACGTATGGCCCGTGTGGAGGTGCCGCTGTCGGAGGAGGGCCAGCGCGGGCGGCTGGTGCGCGCGGACTGGACCTGTTACGCCGTCGGTATCGGCGGATATAAAGCACGCGTTTTGGTTTGGGTTTAAAGGCTGTATTCGCGGAGCTCGTATGTTCCGTGGACAACGTGTTCGCGTTACCTGGCGTGAGTCATACGGCCATTTGCCTGTTACGTCTGCTCCGGGATTATTGCATGATTATTTATGTAACGTTTATTCCTCCTGCAGAAAAGGTTTTTTGTGTATCGTTACAATGAGCTACTAAAATGTCACGTGCCATGGTAGGTTGGCACGAGCCTTTGTGAGCTATTCACTCTGATAGTGCTCATTTGCAATTAACACAATTACTGGCCAAATGTATCTGTATTTATTTTATTGCAGCGTTAGATGTCGATAGTTAATGGAAAGGCCGAGGCTAGAGGACTATTACCTTCTATTATTATTATGCTAAATGTGATGTAACCTGTGTCAGAGGAGACATGACCTTTGACCTGTTTATTAAATGAGACGCTTTCTCATAACGCTGTAGTTAATAATGGCATGTGTGGTGCACATGCACATTTGGCCTGGTAATTGGTCTCTTGGAGGGAACACTGTGAACTATTGCAGTCAGTCACATGCAGTGCATGTTATTAACCATTTCAATATCTTTGTATTCACTCCATCACATCTGAGTCTCATCTGGCTCATGCTACTGGAGAATATAAGAATACAGAATATTATTATATCTTATATATGATTCAGATCAGAGACAGTCCTTTTAGATTTAAACAACTGGATTTTGGCATTGAAACTGACAACTCAAATGAGAGACTAAGGCTCATTCTGCGTTTTAAGAACCAAAACAACAAATTATAACATTAATAAATGGCACGTCATTTCCAATGTTTTTGTAATTACATTAAGAATAAATCAGCATTGCCACTGTTACCAGTAAAAGCTATATTTGATTCAAACTTGTTTTTAACTCAGATCTGGGGACAAAGAAAAGACAGGTTTATGTTATTTAAAATCTAAAATTTACATACAGTTCCTTTAATATTAGCTACTGTATTCTGTGACTGCACTGGAATAGACCGTGGTGTTAGTTGCTACAAGAAAGCAAGATATTCAGGTAATGTTAGATACTGGAGTTAATCCATCATATTAATAAAAGCCATAAAATCCACATGACTGGAAAGTGCCACTCCAGATGAATCTGTTTTCTACCCATTTAGTAAGTTCTTAAAGATGGCCATGGAGTGACCATTTAGATTTACTTCTGATTCATTAGTTTATCATTAACTGCAAGTGACAATCATATCAAACATTATTACACATTTGCTGTATCATTGCCGTCTTATAATAACAAGGTGCAGCTCTCTCTCTTTATATATCTTTCTTTATGAACATATGAAATTGACCTAGAAACCAGTCTAACGTTTCCAAAAATAACTTGAGCTATTATTAGACAGAGGTGCTATAAAAAGCCTCATGTTGTAGTAACTCTCTCCTCTTCTCTCCTCTCTCCTTTCCTCTCTTCTCTCCTCTCCTCTCTCGTCTCCTCAGTTGAGTGGTGATGCAGCCGGAGTTGTGTTCTCGTGGCACTGGTTCCTTGTTCCAGGACAGGACGGGGCCGGCTGCCTCCGACCCGCCCGCTGCCCCGCCCTCCCAGCCTGCCCCGCCACCCTACCACCCATCCTGCTCCTCCCATGTGTCCTCTCTGAGCAACTTCAGCATCACAGGGACCCTCCCAGACCCCAGCACGACTGCAGCCATCCCCTGGTACGACATGAGCCTCCCCACGCGCAGGTAAGAGAGCACTGTGGTTCAGATAGAGTTGCTGGGCTATGGGCACAGACTGTATACTTAAGTGGACATAATTAGCCCGCTAGACGCCGCGTTCCAAATAGGAAGTGACCATGGCTCCATCGACTGTTTCCAGTTGACTTCTTGCTCCTCTCTCTGTAACTGCTGCAGTGAGTTTTGTCATTTTGTCCATAAATAAATTCCTATTCCTAATATGGAACTCGGCTCCTCTGACTTCTAGCCTCTGTAAGCTTCATTTGAAGCCAAACGCTGTTGGTGACACTCCCTTAGTCCACTTCTTTATACAGTCTATGCTCACAATACAGCACACATCCTGGTACAGGGTTCCCAGTATGATACAGTTTTGAGCACAGTACCCACACCTTGTTACGATATGTGTCCTGATATGTGGATATCTATTAAAACTGCTGTTAAAAGTTCACAATTCATTGATTATGTAGAGTAACAAAGTGCCAAATGCACTTTGTTTCATGTCCACAAAGCCTTTACTCTCAGAAAACAATTGCCCTATGAATAAGACACCCTTTTGAGGCCAGCAGATTGAGGCTTAATGCAGTAGTGAGCCATTTAATAAGTGTATAACAATGTTACTATAATTGCTTTATGTGGTTCAAAGTATCACAGTACACATCTCTCTGTCAGTATCTGTATTGCCAAGTCTGTAACAATATATTTCCGTATCTTGAGTACAGCTCCAATAGCAGGAGAAGACATGGAGAGGACCATAGACTGTATAAAAAAGTGGACTAAGTGAGTGTGACGTCACCCATAGCGTTCAACGCTGCTCAAATGAGGCTCGTGAGGCTCACGGTTACAGGAGTCAATCTGGAGCCAGGTTCTATTTTATGAATATGATTTTTTGACGGACAAAATAGTGAAAAAAAAATTCAGGATCATGTGTTGCGCGTTAATATCAACATTTTAAGACCAAAATGATGAGGCTCACAGCAGCAGTTACAGAGAGAGGGGTGACAAGATCCTCATGTAAGTCAGTTGGAGCCAGAGTCAGAAGGAGCCGGAAGAGCCTCTTGGCGAACTTCCTATTTGGCATGCAGCAGCTAGCACGTTAGCTATGTCCACTCATATATATGGCCTAGGTTTGGGACACAGGAAAAGCCAGTTTAATATAACAGTATAATTTTAAAGTTTAATATAACTTCTTTGTATATGTGGCGCCCTGGACACATTTGCTATAAAAATAAGAAATATGCAATAACTATTAATTTTGTAATGTTCTGTCTATATTTTGGTTTATTTGTGAGGCACATTTAATCAATGATCAGTTACAGATCTAATACCATATTAGTCCAGTAGGTGTCAGTAAAGGCTCAGTCTATGATGTAAACTGGTGTTTACAGAGGTTTACACATGGATCTATTATAGTTCTATGGGTTATATGTGAGTATGGATGTTTGGCCTGTCTCTGCAGGGGTCCCACAGGCTGCACGGGGCGGCCCCCTCACATCCGCTCCCTCAGCGACAGCAGGGACAGTGGGTACCCACACTCCTACGCCTCGGTCAGGTACGCGGGAGAAATAAAAGTTAATAAATAGATACACTGATATATTTCTAAACCTTAGGGGAAACATGTGACGGAAATCTACTTTTACCCTTATACCATATATGTCTGTCTGTGGTCAACAACAACAATCATTTTAGTGATCATGAAATTTGTTTTGCTGCAATGAATATTTTGTAAGAGCAGCTTTGGCTCAAGACCACTTCCTGCTGTCAAATAATAAAGCATTTTTATTGGCTGTGAACCAGGAAGTAATGGTGGTGAAATGTTAGCATGCTAACTGTCATTAACAGTGGTGTCTGTTTAGTCTCTGAAAGTTGTGAAGCATGGTTATAAACTCACTGTGGTGAATTAGAATGTGATGAGCACACACGAGACTGTATAGATTTGACTTACTAACTGCAAAATGCTGCACAGCCAAAGTAAATCATTAAATTCAGAGTTTGATTTGAGTATGTCTTTCGTAATCTTTCTGTACATTTTTGGTGACAGGAGGAGAACACAGAGTGTGGGGGTGGGGACGCACGCTGATGAAGAGGACGAAGAGGAGGACGAAGACGAGGACGGAGGCTCGGAAGAGGAAGGAGCAGAGGAGGAGGACGAGGACGAGGCAGAGGAGAGGGACAGAGAGAGGGACACACATAAAAAGTCTTCAGCAGGACACCACCATCATCATCATCACTATACCACCGGCACTTCCTCTACCCCCCACCCTCTCCCCTGGGACCCCCGCCCGACCCCGACCAAGACCTGGATCTCATTGGTGAGTACATTTGTGCACACAGAAATCATCTTTGAGTAGTTGTGTGTTATTGTTTAGACCATTTTTAGTTTGGGGCATGAGGGCTGGGTGTTGTTTATCTGGGTAATGCCCAGAGTTTCAAACAAAGAACTGAAGGGTCATGTGTAGCATTTTACTGCTCAATAACAGGAGTCAAGTGTATGGTACCTGCATAGTGACAACAGGACACCTCTGTCTTTGATTTGTATTTCATGTCCTCCTTAGACCAGGGCTCATACTGCGGTGTGGAGACTGCCGCGGCGTCAGCGGCCGTGCGCCGGCGTCTGGCTCACTTCTTGCGTGCGGCGGACAGCAGTATGCAGCGGCGTTTGGCCAAAGTGAGCACGGAGCTGGCCCAGACGGACACAGAACTACTGTGTGAACGCGCTCACTCCCAGCACCTGGCCCAGGAGCGACGCGAGGTGGCCCAGAGGCAGCGCTCCCTCAGCAGGCAGGTGGACGTGGCTGTCATGGTGATCGCCGCACTGAGGGAGCAGATCAACGCCTCCGAGAATGAACTCGAGCGGAGAGAGAGGTACACGAATAAAGGGGCAGTATGTGATAACATTGTTCTGCCTGCAATTTTCCACAGTGTGACATTAAAAGTGCACTATGAAACTATGACCTCCTCCTCATCCTACATCCTCTGATCCACCTGACCTTCTCTTCTGCATCCTCTGCTTCATCTGGCTCTCTTCTCTGCATCCTCCACTCCAGCTCACCCACTCCTCCGCATCCTCTGCTCCATTTGATCCTCTTTTCTGCTCCATCTGACCCTCTTCTCTGTATCCTTCACTCAGTCTGACCCTCTCCTCTGTTCCATCTGACTCTCTCTTCAGTATCCTCCACATCCTCTGACCCTCCCCTCTCCTCTCCTCTGCTTCTCTGACCTTCTCCTCTCATATGTCCAGGGAGGTGATCACCATACAGAAATTCTTGGAGGCAGCAGCGAGGCAGGAGACGAGTGGCAAAGTCCGAATACAGCACTTTATCGAGAACTTGCTCAGTCGCATTGCTCTGGCAGAGAAACTAGTAGAGTATTACCAGGTGAACGGCAGCCCTCCACAGTACAACCACTACCAGGTACGCACACGAATACATCAGGACATAATAATGTTCTTTAGACCGGTTTTCATCATTTCACTGTGCACATGTCCCTCTCAGCAGCACCAACCAGCTACGAGTAATGGACCTCATAGAATCACTAAAAGCAAGTAAGTACCAATTTACTCAATTTACTGTTCAATGTTATGTTTTTGCATCATTTTTTCCGCTGAGAGTCTATTCCTACCGGATGCCAAAGCCCAACAGAGGTCTCCCTTTAATAAATGAATAGTTATGACGTGAACACGTGGTCTGGAGCGTGCAGCTTCAAAGGCGGTGACACAGCAGCAGCTACACCAGCCCCACTGGAGTCACAGCTGGACCGGGGGCAGTCTGAGCGGGCAGTAATTGTCTTCTGTGTTGCCTGCAGAGGGACAACAGATGGAAATTAGCACCTATAATGTGTCATGTTTACACTGTAACTGTTACTGATGGTTATGAAAGCTCAGTCCCAGAGCAGAGTCTTAGTTAAATTTACACCACAGTGTTAAAATTACACCATGTGTAATCTTAATCTGCCATATTTACAGTGGACCAGTTTTGGTGACCTTTCCCACTTTGAGTAAATCTACAAGTGACAACATCACATCCTTCAGATATGATGTTTCTGTGAACATTAAAACTAAATGATTAAACATATTATGCTTTGGTCTGCTTTATAGTTTTAATCTGTGACACCTCATGGAGGTTATATTTTGCACATTGTAATTCCCAATATTGATCTAAATAATCAGAACAAAGTGCCACCCTGGCGGCCTGCTGCCAATCCAGTAGATTACTATAGATGTTAAATCACAGTAGCCAATAGCTAATTTTTTAACATTTGGGCCCAAATTGTTACTCAGTGCTGCTAAACTGCTGCACAGAACACAGAAATGGTGAATTTCTGGAGCTATGGCATCTTGCAGAACTGATCTGTCAAGATGTGTGAATCAAATATCTCAAATGAGAAGGGAAAATATTGATAATATGGTTAAAAGCTCTGAAGCCTCCTTGAACTGTAACTAACTGTGTGTGCAGGTCTGCCGGGGGCCCTCTGTCCTCGGGCTTCCCTGACAGCAGGAGCCAGTGCCAGGGGCACATGTGCAGAGGGCCTGGGCCTAAAGCCTGTGTGGAGAGGGACCTGGAGAGAGAGCACCGTGAGAGGCTCGCCCACTCCTCCAGGCTCTTCTGCAGACCCGAGCACAGGGACGGCATCTGGAACTACCAGAGGAGGCGCTCTGCCGGGTATGAGGCGTAGAGCTGCACAGGGGACTGATCTGTGCTGTGAGTAACCGGCACATGCTCCGTTTGGCCGGGTTTGGTCCGGTTTGGTCCAGTTTGGCCTGGATCTGCCGGCCTCTGTGGTCCTGTCCACACAAACTCTGTCTGCGCTTTCAAATCTGTCATGTACCTGTCTAAAGGATGTCTCTGTGATAGCTGGGAGTTTAGAGTTTGAAGTGGAGTTGGTGTCTTAAATATGCCTCCAAAAAGTGACGGCATCAAATAGAAGTCTGTTTGGTGATGATTATGATCAAACCAGATGGATAAATACAACCAGCAAAAATATTACAAGACAGGGTCAACTCAAGTAAGAGATGAAAAAATACAAGCTTTTGAATAATATTAAGAAATGATAAAGTTCCAGAGACATTGTATGAGAGGCTTACAGTTTTAACATTATGAGCTGGTAATTGATCATTTGCAGTGACATCATTCTTGGGGGATAGTGTGTACGTTTATGGTGGTCTGTGAAGATATATTCAGCATTAACCATGATGACACTGTATACACATTAGCAAACACCACCTGATACATCTGAAAACTACTAAATTTACAGACAAATGAAAAAACAAAGATATAAATATATACATTATTATTTAAACAACCCATTTTCAGGAGTGTGTGATCAATATAAACCATTTAGGTGTTAGGTCAAATTGTATTAAAACAAAGCTCAGATTAATGTCTAACTTGAGCAACAGAGCTTCAGACAGTGCAGTGCCTCCGGTTAACATCACCCCCCAGAAAATGTTGATGACATCAGCTGCAAAGTATCAAGAGGGCAGCGTAAAAAGTAAACAAAACATCTAACTGTGATTTGAGAATTACAATTGCAGTTTATGTTTTGAAACCGTAAATACTAAATACAAAGATCCCATGCGTTTCAGAACATGTTTGTAGCGGCGTAAAGTACAGGGACAGGACATTTTGTTGTTTGTAGAGGAAATGAATCGTAGCCTTTGTGATTTCATACTTGTGGAACTTTGTCATCTTGGAAAAAAATTGGAAAATACACATTCTCCTCTGCACATAATACAGAAAGCATATAGTCATACGATAAAAACTACAGATATACGATATATAATTTTGCCGATATATGCCCTTTATAGCGTATCAACGATCTGCCCTAAATCTCCAGCACAGGCCGATATTTTGTTTTGGTCGACCAACTGCCTAAAAAATACCCATAAAGCTTTATTTTTACACTTGAGTACAAACTGAGATAATTACACGAAATGTGACTCCACAGCTTGAGGTTAAAGGTGTATTGTGTAACTTTTTGGTTAGGGGTCTGTCATTTGCTTGTTTCTAAGATTACGTCATTGTTCTGCCCGGAATGTTCCACTGTAGGGCTGTGCCAAAAATAGATTGCGATCTCTACTTTGGTCGATCTCGGTGATAAGGCAAGCGCATTTTAATCGACAGGTCTGCAGCCTTCTCATCTTCTCATCAAGTTATGGAAAGTAAAAAACTATTTTCTCACCATTTATGGGTGAAACTTAAGTCCTTGTTTAGCGCACGGACATCGAACATGATTTTGTTGATATTGATAGCGTGTATTAGGTTTAGGTTTTAGGTATTAGGTATTTATTTATTTTAGGTATTATTTTATGTATTTTAGATATTTTTGGTATTTATGTATTTTAGGTGTTATTTATTTTAGGTATTTTAGGTATTAGGTTTAATATATTGTACAAACTCATTCCAGCTTCTAAATGTGAATTTCTCTGGAATGATTGGTCCCATCAACACGGAATAAAACCTGTAATGATCCTGATACACTGCCCTTTATGCCTGATGTCCACATGGCTATGTTTTTAATAAGATGGAAGAAGATCTAATCAAAAATTGAGATAGATCAATACGGGGGGGAAAAAATCTTGATTCTTTTTTTCCCATATTGCCCAGTCCTATTCCACAGTCTGACATTAAACAGCTCTGCCTTATGTTTATTCAGTTACAGGTGGTTGTATAGCTCAATATAAAATATGTAATATAAAAATATCTAGAATAACTGGCGTTCTGACTTTGTGTGGGGTCGCCTTCTCACAGATCTGACCTGTAACTTAGTCTGGTTTGGTCTCCATGAAGATAGAAAGGTTTAATCCCATCCTGTGAAATATTCCAGACATTGCAATAACATTTCCATGGAGAAACGTTACACAATGCATTTTTAAACAAAAGAGTTGTGGGAAGAGTTTTTTGCAAAGCTTACTTCGATTATTAGGGGAAATCTAATCTAAATCATCCCAAAAATATCGGCAGTGTTTATTGGCCATCAGTTGACCTGGATTCTAAATAATCGGTACTGTATTGGCTATGAAAAACAAAACAAAACAGCAAATCGATCTCTAATAAAAGTTTAATGCATTTGTAAGCACAGACAGAGATGGTAGAACTCAGACCTGGATCCAGCCCAGACTGCTCCTGCTTTTACGTTAGCTGTAGGTTTAGCTGAAAGAGAGCCATGGAGTACTACTGGAACTTGTAAATACGACTTATAGTACTATGTGTATAATGGTTTTAGCGTCACGTTTTAGGTATTCTTTTACCGTCAGCGGCCAAGGCTTTAAAGCAGGTACAGTCTGAACGCAGCAGGGCCTGTCACAAACTTTTCCAAATAATACATGAGCAGTGGTTTGGGGTCGTGAAGCAAAAACTGGAACAAAGCTCGATTTCTTTTCTGTCTGTATAGAATCAATAATCAGTAATCTCTTCAAAAGGTGGTGACATTATTAAATCAAAAACATGTACCGGTAATCATTGGCAGCTATAAAGACTAAGAATTAATATGGTAAAATTGTGGAGCCAAAAACCAAAAAATCATAAGGTAAAATTTGAGTTGGATATGTCGTTAAAATATAGTGAATTTATGACAACAAATTCTAAAATGTTGTGAGCCACGTCTACAGTAAAAGAATGACTTGATATAAACTACTTAAAGCAGCATTATGTAACTTTTCTAGTGGAAGGTCTGCCGCCTACTTGTCTCCACGGCAATGCTTTTGCTTTGCCTGGAATGTTCCACAGTATGACACTAAACTTGTCTTTCCAATTTTATTTTCTAATGTTATAGCAAATATTTAGAGGTGGGACCAAGTCGTCGTTTTGCAAGTCTCAGCTAAGTCTCAATGATCTCAAGTCCGAGTCAAGTCCAAGTCGAGTCTCGAGTCACTGGCCCATAAGTCCAAGTCAAGTCCAAGTCGTCTTCTTTGAGATTCAAGTCATTTCAAGTCTTTAAAACAAAGTACCAAATATAGCTTAGATTTTTGCAATTTATATAAATTTTAAACTAAATTGTACTTTTAAAAAAATCATAGTATATTATATATGAGTATTTATAGAGTATATAAGAATTGTAGAAATGCTATTTTTTTCTTTTTAAATGTCTTGACCAGATCTTAAAGTGAATCATTACTGTCAGAATAAAACACATTCAGATTTAAAAGTGCTTCTCAAGTCTTCTCAAGTCACAGACCTCAAGTTCGAGTCAAGTCCCAAGTCATTGACCTTCAAATTCAAGTCGAGTCCCAAGTCTTAGTCCATTTTATCAAGTCAAGTCTCAAGTCCTAAAAATAGTGACTGACTCGAGTCCAAGTTGCACGTCCCCATTTCTGGTATTTACATTTCTTTACATCTTTTTTTTTTATTGCTCAGAGGTTTCCTTGAAAAACCTGCATTCGCATTTGCCTCTCCACAGATCTGACTTGGAATAGTTGCGCTGCCTGCTCTCCTTCATGGAGACTGAAAAGTTTAAGGCCAAACTGAGGAACATTCCAGCAAAACAATCACATCTCTGTAGGGACAAGCAGAAAAGTTACTGTACGTAGAAAAGCTTTAACTGTTCCATTTAGCCTTTTATTATTTTTCAGCTTGTTTATTTCAGATACTGCTCATTTTACAGGAATTTAATCAGTTTTCAGGTTAATTTATCAATGCCATAAACTGGTCTTCTATATGTTAACTCATATTTCACAGTAAAATGTCATTTCAAAATGAGTCCTCATGACAGGCCTTGTGAACAGTCCAGGTTCGATCCAGGTCTGACCCTCTTATAGAATGTACTCTGAGACGCCACGCTCTCCGTCGTGGTCGTCGCGGACACAAAAACGGGTGGAGCTTCTGCAGTAGACTCCTCATCTTTGCACTCATCCCCGATCTGAATGTACATGTAAGCAGCGGTACTAGTTTTACAGTGTAACCCAGTGTTGTTGGCTTAGGTTTGTGGACAGTGTGAATAGATATTTTGTATACAAATCTATGCTGTGTAAATGTCACGTGGAAGTAGTAGTAACATCTTTTTTTTTGTCATAAATGCTCAAAAAAAAAAAAGATTTCAGTTACATTTTATGAATTTTCACATAAGCAAGGCACACTAAAAAAGTATGGTACAAAGGCGGGCTGCAAATAGGAATAATTGTGGCATATTTACTACTAAAATAATCTTATTTTTACTGTCTTAAAACCATGAAAAACAAAACTAGTTCATTGTAAACAGTTTGCAGTGGTCCAAAGTTATTCCTCATTTACCTTATGAATCCTGAACATCATAATTATTCGCCCTAATGAGTTTATAAGCGTTAACTCTAACTCTAGTTTTACTTCTTGACAAGAGAAATTTTACTTTATTACATATGTGGATACCTCACTTGCGACAGATGATTTGTATGCCTGTAAGAACCCATGTTGAAGGTGCCAGTTTCCTCCTACATACCTCTCCTGGTTGGTCTCGTAGTTGTCATGGATGTACATAGGGCCCCTGACTTTTGGGGGGGTAGAACTCTTGAGATTCTTGCGGCTGGATGTTGGTCCCCTGGGTGCAGGAGGGACATGAGCAATTTCTAGCCTGATTCATCAGCTGGTTTTAGTTTGTGGAAACCGTCTGACCTCGCAGCATTAGGATTAATTCACTCAACAATAGGCGGGTACTTTTTTTATTAACCAGTCGCTGCTATTTGGTCGTGACGTATGCAATGCGCCAAATCCTGTAGGAAGACGGGCAATAACATCTTTCCCCTTGATAAAATTCTCGGGAATCGTTGCCAACACAGAATGTCTGTCTTCATCTACATCCATCTCGACGCTTTGTTTACTGTTGTGCTGTACCACAAAACAGACCCAGACAGGAGCGACAAGTTTGACGTCATGGCTTCACTGCTCTTTGCTGATTGGCTGGCACGTGGTCTACGACTTCCGGGGTTCTTGCAAAGTGTATTCCAATTCCTGACCTAGTTGCTGGAGAGAAATTAAATTGAGCAGAGGCACTAGGTAGCGCCAGCCTGGTTAGGCAAGTTCTACATTGTCTGCTACTTTTTGTGCAGCGTCTCATTTTCTGTGTTTCCCAAACTCTTTCCAAGCCCTCGTTTGGACCGTTCTTTGCCCTGATCAGCTGCACTTGAGGTGGAGGGTAAGGTGATGAGATTTTCAAAATAAAAAACTGGGACATCTCTGGTTTGGGTTGGTTGGTAATAATAAAATTGTGAAGCGAGTGTGGAATTAAGTAAAATTGTTCTGCACTTGGCACTAATGTGAGTCAGTACAGTCACATTTTCTTTGTGTTTTGGTCATTTTTAAGCAGCTTTTCTGTATTTTACCTAAACAAATGACAATGTAGGCCTCTCTTTACTGTTGGCAGGGATCAGATTGGTCAAAAATAGGGACACCTGGAACTTTTATTGTATAAAACTGGGACAAATCAGTGGTTTTGGATAAATCTGCTGGGACAGAGGACACAGAGCGCAAAACTGGGACTGTCCTGGGTAAATACATCCTGTCTGGTCACCCTGGTGGAGGGGTCTAAAGATTTTAGAGATGGAACAGTACGTCTCCTGCTTTGACTCCTCAGCTGTCTTCGTCAGGCTCAGGAACCTGCACAGATGTTTCTATTTAGGCCCTCGTCCATCTTTTCAGGACCTTGGTCTGGGGTCTGGGGTCTTCACTTAGCTTAGCTCTGTTTCTCTCATGGTTTCTCGTCATTTCAGTATCATCAGATTATCAGAAATCGTGATAATTAAAAGTATAGTGTTAGCTATTGGTTTTGTTTAAAAAGTGGTCAACAGGTGAGACTTCTGGTGGTCTGTTCATGTCTGTACTCGTGTGCTGAAAATATTGAATGACTGATCTCTGCTCCCGTGTTCTCCCCGTAGAAAAACTTTTGGAATATCTGTATGAGACAATAGCATTCTAATATAGATCCAGACCATTCTTAGGGCGCATACACAGAGATACGCAATAGTTTTAATAGTTTTGAGAGCTTTTGCCATGCCCCCTTTTTAATTGATTAACCAATCAGCAGGACAGGTCGACAGGAGGTTTTCTTTTCTCTATTTCAGCCTAAAAACTTTGACAACATTAAACCATAATCACTTTGTTTCAGCCCAAACCTCCATCATCAAATCTGTATTCAGGTGTAGGCGATGGGAGAAAAATGATCCAATCAAATCAGGCCGATTATCCAACAGGTGCCAGTTTCCATGGTAACACACATGAGCCCCAAATATTCCTCAGCGTCAGTAGTGAGGACCTAAGTTTTAAATATAGGAACAAGTCCATGTGAGCCAATTGCAGTCTAGTGTATGATTTATTATTATGTAAGATCTGTTGATTACACCTGGCCCCGCTAATGCACTTTTAATGAGCAGACACAACAGAGCTTAATGTCACTGTAAGTAACAATACTGTTACACCAGATTCTGTTTTGTAGTTATTTCACCCCTTATATTACGACTAAAAATAGCAGTAACAAAAGACATACTTGAGATTAAACTTGTTTTATCACAATCTATCATTTTCAAGTTATTATTATTGTGCTTGTGTCTGCAATATACTTCTAATCTATGACACTCATGGATCATTACGTTATAATTTGTGCATTTTAAATCAGTGTTTCCCAAACTTTTTTTCTGGAGACCCATATTTTAAAAGTCACAAACCTTTGCCACCCAAGACAATAGACATTATTTGTTTATTATTGTTGTCTGAGTGATCGTGTCTCTCTGAACATTTAGTATTAATCAAGTTTTAAACAATGAAAAACAGTCACTGAAGCAGCAATAAAAGGATCCATAAGTTGCCTATTTGGACATTAAATGTAGAACAATCAGTCAATGAACCTGCCCAGGGACTACAGGTGGAAATTACCACTGATGCTACAACCTGGTACAAAGCATCTCTCCTGTTAAGGTTAATGCAAATATTGTGCACTGTCCCTGTCTCATTAAATAAATAAATAAATAAACATTTCTTTTTCTTTTCAACATTCAATTAAACCAGCAATTGGAACAAATATTCTGTAGAAATGTATATTGCAGAGCCACATGCAGATCATGACAAAGCGACCCCCCCCCCCAAAAAAAAAAAAAAAAACTCTTGCGACCAACCTGAGGGTCACAACCCAGTCTTTGGGAAACAGTGCTTTAAATCACAGTATTGATCTAAAATGATTTAATAAAACAAACAACTTTGCAGACTTGTGTAAGAAAACTGTTGCACCCAGTGGGAGCTGACGTCGCCGTGAACGTCTTCAAAACAAAGAGCCACAACGTCATAAGCCCCTCCGATGGATATCTGCACATCACGCCAACAAGAAGCAGATTTTATTTTCATTTGCACCAAAGAGACTACACCAATTAAGAAAATACAGTTTTAGAACAAAGCAAGTGCAGTGCAAAACAAGAGTAGACTGGCAAAATGACGTCTTAAATAATCGATTAAAGACTGTTCAAACATGCATGAATCACTCCAAATTAGGCTGACCAGAATTTCAAAATAAAAAAAAAACTGGGACATCCCTGTTTTGTTTTTTTTGTTGGTTGTTGGTAATAATAAAATTGTGAAATGAGTGCGTAGTTAAGGAAAATAGTTATGCAGAGACCATTCATGACGAACATGAGTCAGTATAGTTACTTTTTTGTTGTGTGTTTTGGTCATTTTTAAGCATCTTTTCTGTATTTTACCTAAACAAATGACGATTTATGCCTCTCTTTACTTTTGGCAGGTAACAAATTGGTCAAAAATAGGGACACCTGGGACATTTCTTGTATAAAACTGGAACAAATCTCTGGTTTTAGATAAATCTGCTGGGACAGGGGACACAGGATCAAAACTGGGACTGTCCCGTGTAAATTGGGACGTCCGGTCACCCTACTCCAAATACAACTTTGAGAAGGTAAATGAGATGGAGAAACAACTATAACTTAGTCAGTTTTGCATTATAAGTCTGTTTTTTTTTCCTCGTAAGCAGTGATATTTGTCTAATCCACCTGTTAGTAAAGTACTGGAGAAGTATATCTTCTGGATCCTAGTCTAGAATTTCAGCCCTAAATATTTGCAAAAAGTTAAAGTGCCAAGATCTTGAAGTGTGCCCTGCTCTTGGTTTATATTCTTATCATACACATGTAAAAGATGCAGTCCTACCACCACTACTACTACTTCTACTGCATACTGTATGTAACTATTGTGTTACTGTGGACGCATGCTTCATGTAGCAAATATACTCTCCTGTTCTCTTGTACTCCTGCGTGTACTTGTGTAGCAGAGGGGAGCGTGTACAGGTGAAGGGGGAGATGCACTCGAGGCCAGAGCACTTTGAAGTAACACAAGTACGAGAGGACAATCAGTGTGAAATGTGATTCTCAAATTTACTACACAGGAACCAGGACTGAACCAGGACTAAACCAGGACTGAATCAGGACTGAATCAGGACTAAACCAGGACTAAAACCAGGACTAAACCAAGACTAAAACCAGGAATAAACCAGGACTAAACCAAGACTAAAACCAGGTCTGAACCAGGACTAAACCAGGACTGAAACCAGGACTAAACCAAGACTAAACCAAGACTAAAACTAGGACTGAACCAGGACTAAACCAGGACTAAAAGCAGGACTACACCAAGACTAAAACCAGGACTGAACCAGGACTGAAACAGGACTACAACCAGGACTAAACCAAGACTAAAACCAGGACTGAATCAGGACTAAACCAGGACTAAAACCAGGACTAAACCAAGACTAAAACCAGGACTGAACCAGGTCTAAACCAGGACTAAACCAGGACTGAATAAGGACTAAACCAGGACTAAAACCACGACTAAACCAAGACTAAAACCAGGACTGAACCAGGACTGAAACAGGACTAGAACCAGGACTAGAACCACAACTAAACTAGGACTAAAACCAGGACTGAACCAGGACTGAACCAGGACTGAACCAGGACTAGAACCAGGACTAGAACCAGGACTAAAACCAGGACTAAAACCACAACTAAACCAGGACTAGAACCACAACTAAACCAGGACTAAACAGGGTCGACAACAGAATTGAGGCCTAAAACAGGACTAACCAGGGTCTAGAACAGGACACCAGTGAAGTTCTTCTGAAACTTGCATCTGTGGGTTTCAGAATGACTGTTGCCATAACGATTAACAATTTTAAATTAAATATTGTATCGTTTTAATGGTATTAAGTCCTCGAAATGTTGCATCAAAGGAAACTGAAAGCCAGGAATAAAACAGGACGAATCAAGGTATAAAAGGACCTAACCCAGACTAGACCAAGTCTGGAACCAGGACCAAGTCTTAAAGGGAGGGTCTGTAGCCTGTCCTCTTACGGATTTAAAAAGAATATTACAGGCTACTACAATCACAACTGAACCTGATGCCAGAGCCTTAACCTGCAGATAGAGGATACATCCATCACATCACATTTGATGTGAAAGCTCCTCCTGATTGGCTGTGGGTGCTCAGGTTTAGGCAGTGCATTCAGATCAGAGTCCTTTTTGGTAATAACTGTAATGCTGATTTATTCTTAATTACAAAAATATGAGATATGATGGTCAAGATGTTTGTTATAATTTGGTGTATAGGCTCTATTCACACTTACGTCACAAACCAGGAAGACATTTGGAAACCTGCAATGACAACTTTCGATGTAGTTCCCGACACTGGGCTCATCAACCCAGTGTCTGTGATCAAACCCAGTGAATTAATGAACACTGTACACATATGTGCTATTTGGAATCATCTTGAATTTAGTCCAATGAGCTTCATTTGGTCTTATGATATTTTATGTTATTAAGTACTTTTTTCACTCTGAGGAAGACTGAAACAGTTAGGTATGAAAAACAAACTCTTGGTCTGAAAAAAATAACATAATAACATAAATCATCCTGAATTTGGTGCCTCGTCTCTTCTAATCGCATGTACCCAGTGTGCTTGGAGTTGTGCGTCAGTGGGGAAATGATGAAAACTGAGGTATGGTTGTAATTGTTGATTAGCTGAACATAATAGGACACTACAATGACATGGAGATGAAGAAAAGTGGGAAATTTTCACATTTTTTTTTAGATTTTGTCCGACTTACTATCGCGAACAGAGCCCGCCAGAAGTTGTTGTTTCCAAACGTCAGGAAGAGTCCTTTTTGGTATTAACTGTAAAGCTGATTTATTCTTAATTACAAAAATATAGGATATGATCGCCAAGATGTTTGTTATAATTTGGTGTATTGAATTTCTCGATGATTACTTTTATCCAATCAGAAATCAGAATGAGCCTCACATCTGAATGATCTGAAGGGTCACTACTTAAACCCCAATACCAGCAGACAATCATGAGTCAATGTTAGTGCAGCCTCTGCAGCTCAGGGAAGGAATTCTGGAGGTTCTGAGCATCACATGAGGCCTGTCAGTAAAACGGAGAATGAGGAAATCTTGTTTGTGTCCTCGGTCTACAGGTGAAGGCTCTGACACCAGGCTCAGTTGTGATTGTAGTACCTTTTTGTTTTAAACTGTAAGAGGACGTAGGACTAAACCAGGACTAAATGAAGACTGCACCTGTATTAAGTTTGACAAAAACATGACACTATCTGTATAAATGGTTATTGAACACATACCTTGACTATACCACCAGATGGCGCCCATGTCCCCCAGTTGGAGAATCCATGGTTGAAGCAGACTTTTCTGTGCCTCTTGCAGTGTGTAGTGTGAGTGCGTGGAGGAGCGTTCAGATTTCTCTTGTGTTTTTGCTGTGTTCTCTCTCTCTTCTCCTCATGTTTGTCCGTTAGGTTCAAAGGTCATCTGGAGTTTGGTGCCTTTCACTTTAAACCCGGTCATCTGTTTAACACTGTGCAAAACGCAGAACTGTCAACACGTGTGAACGCAGTGACATTAAACATCTCATCAGCTGTACACTGCTCTCATGTTGTTTGTGCTTTTATTCATTTAATGTATTGTTTTAAAGGGGCACTGTGGAACTTTTCTGGTGGCTGTAGTGGTGGGTTTTACTCTTCGCACTACACTACTTTCTGATCTGTTATAATGTTGATTTCTCATCATGTTTCATTCACACAAACAGAAACAAACCCAGCAATATTTAGTTCTTCTCTCAAATGAAAAATGCTCTATTCCACCTTGTGATGTCATGTGGTAATTCAGGAAGTGTTCCACTGTGTTTTTAAACTCTATACACCTTTGCTAGAATCATTTGGATATTTCAGGCCTTGAACTGTCTGAAATTACTTCTGCTGAACCAAAAGTAGCTGTTAACTTGAAAACTACCACTTCATTACATCACAAGCTGGAACAAAGGATTTTTAGCTTTGGAAATGTAGACAGACTAATAATGAAGGGGTTACTCAAACATGTGAATGAAATAAAACACAATACCTCATACCAGAAAAGCTACATAACGCACCTTTATTGCACCTACAAATACACACACTAACGAGTTTCAAGTGTTTCATCTTACAGTATATTCATTTTTTGTACAGAATTGAATAAACATGTCATTCAATTTAAAAATACATCAAAGTAATTAACATTAGATTGCAAAAAAAATATGTGTCCTACTAGTACTAGTATTACCACATCTCTGACATGGAAAAAGTTGAATATATTTTCAACACTTTATAATGTACTTGTTGCTATGGAAGCTGTATATAATGCCTATATGTCCAAATACTTGTTGTGCTCAGATGTTGTATTTTTCATAGCACAGTGGCGCAGTGACCACAGATGAGCACAGTGTGTCGCTCTTGTCTCAGGATTTGGCGAATTTGGAATTCCATCAGCAGATTCACTGTTTATGTTCACTGGGTGAGTATATATTTATGTATAGTGTGCTTAATTTAATAGGTCTGCTTTTATGTTCACTATTTAAAAAAATATATCCAAGGTGAAGGAAATAAGAGTCAGGGTTGTGGAGATGCAAGCCCGCTCACAGTCAGGACGCATGTTTTTCATTGCAATACAAACATTCAAAAGAAAAACAAAAAAAGCTTTTATGTTAGTTTATTTTTTGCCTATAACATGGTTACTTATAAAGCAGTCTGGTTAATTTCATACCCAGCCTTACACAAAATTCTGACCAGACCTGTTCTGAACAAACATATGAAATGACATTTAAAAATGCCAAAACAATCGTCTGTAAAGCTGCCTCTGACTCAGAGCTCATGTTGTGTAAGACTGACATATGACAGTGAAGACAATGTTGCACCATAATCTAACAATGACTCAAATTAAACCCTTATCCCAAAGCTGAGGCATGTCTTAGTAATAATTGGATTTAGGGACTATAAATTAAACAAATACAAATGAAAATAAAAGTCTTGGCAAAAGTAAAATTGTGGGAGTTTTTGTTTCATTCTGTATTATTATTTGTGGATTTGGAGAACAAACTGGTCCAGATTCAGCCCAGAAAGGTTGATTTAACAGAAAATAAGAGGGTTACAGCTTTCCATACACTGTAGTGTTGTTGCAATACTAAAATTTCACACTCAGTACTTGATAACGATTCTGACACCACAAAGAGGGTGACAGTAGTTCACTTTGTCCACTGTTTGTCCACTGATCAGAAGGTTGGAGTTGATTCAAATCCCGATCTTAACATAAACATCATGGATTGAGTGGTCCAATCCACTAACTCACAGGTTGGCAGTGTGATTCCAGCTCCCACAAATGGCGGCAATTGTGTTCCTGGGCAAGACACTTACCCCACCTTGCCCCCAGTGTCTGTGTACACTGGTGTATGAGTGTGTGTGTGTGAATGGGTGAGTGGTTTCTTGTTGTAAAGCTTTTTCAGTGTCTTGAAGGTGGAAAAGCACTGTATAAAAATGTAACCATTTATTTACCGATGATCATTTAAAAAATGTATTTCTTACTTATTTGGACAATAGAATGTGATTTTCAACATTAAATCATAGTACTTTACCATGAGCCTTTATATCCCTCAGTGGTCCAGGTAGGTTCCATAGTGGTTCATGGGTGTATACAAGTCTATGTGCTCTTATACTTCTAAAACAGAGGTGTCCAAACTTTTTTCATCAAGGGTCACATATCTACACACAGACGAAGCAGAGGGCTGATCGAGGGCTGTAGACTGGTGCTCAATACAGTGAATAATTGAAATATGTGCATGTTTAACACGTTAGAATGAGCCATCAGTCTTTATTCATGCTAAGATCCTTAAAGCCACACACTAAAAATTCAATATTAGCTTTGCCAAGGTACATTTCCAAAAAAAAACTTGCAGTAAAAAGTTAATTTTTAATTGATGCATTTGGGCCAATTCACCTGGAAGCCTGAGGGACAAGAAAAATGTGTCTGAGGGCCGCATTTGACCCCTGGGCCATAGTTTGGACATGCCTGGTCTAGAGATTCTTAAGCCATTCAGGAAAGCTTCATTTCTGTCCTGTGACTTTTTTAGTATTGATACGTGCAAAAAATGAGTATCTAGTTTCAATACAAGTTTTAGTATCGATTAATATCAGATTTACGATACTTTTGACAACCCAACTCTAGACCCAAGTCAACCAACTCAACCCAACTAAGAGATTAAAGTGGACATGTAAAATTGTAGTTAATAGCTGCAATGTGATACTAATGATAAGACAATGACACATAGCTGTTGTCCTAACCTCCTCCTTCGCTGGTATACTAAATTTACTCTAGTTACTCTGGTCTGTGCACTGGAATTTGGGGTCTTCAGTTTGTCCCTGAGTCATTTATAATAAAAGATAAGGATTTGCCAGAAACGCATTACTGGTCTGTATTTTCTGTAAACTGGCCTCATTGGATAAGACCAAATATGGCTTTGTACTCTAGACCTTGTTTACAGTAATTTAACATCTTATATTTTCACTTTAAAGATCCCATATTACTCAAAACTGACGCTTGAGAGCTTTACATCATGTTAGAATGTTGTCACGTCATCAGAAACAGACCTGGAGTCGTGTTTTGTTTCATTCATACATGTTTGAGTAATCCTTTATTATTAGTCTGTCTACATCTTCGAAGCTCAAAATACTCTGTTCCACCTTGTGATGTCATGTGATAATACAGGAAGTGCTCCACTGTGTTTTTAGAAAGTAGCGTAATATGGGCCTGTTAAGTATTGATAATTTTTGGAAGAGAATCTATACTTCTACACCAGCTATAATTAAAGACAGTTTAGTTAAATGGCTAACAGTTCCATGCATTCTTGACATTACACATCATTTCTCTTTAAAGGGACAGTTTGAAATTTTGGACATAGGGCCTCATTTCCTAGTGAGCCAGAGTGTTGGAGACGTGTGGAGACACTTTTTGAAATATTCCATCCAGTCCTTGTAGTTGCAGAGGTCACTGGTGCTAGGCTAGTGCATGTCAATGGCCATAGTTATCCTGCCACTAAAAACTTACCCACTCCACAAAACACCCAAAACAAATCTGTTACACCAGACTGTCCATGTAAATGTCTGTGTTGATAGAATAATGTTTGAAAACTAACCTTGCATCACATGAATCGTCGCATGTTGAGGGACTATTTTCTCATATATCAGTCCGTCGCTGCCGAGCTTTCTATCAGGAAGTACAACTCACTGCTGCTGCTCAGACATAAATCCTTCAAATGCAAGGTTGGTTTTACTTCTAAAATGATTCTATCGACACAAACATGGACAATCACAAACATGGACAGTCTGGTGTAATAACAGATTTACTTTGAGTGTTTTGTGGAGTGGGTAAGACTGTTTTTAGTGGCAGGATAACTATGGCCATTGACATGCACTAGCCTAGCATCAGCGACCTCTGCAAATACAAGGACTGGATGGAATAATTAAAAAAGTGTCTCCACACGTCTCCAACACTCTGGCTCACTAAGAAATGAGGTCCTATGTGAAAAATTTTGGAATGTCTCTTGGGGTGTAACATTAACCAAAATATCGTGATCATATTGTCAAACGTCTTGCAATAATATCATGGACCATCACAATATATTAAATTACAAGTTTCAAATAAAAAAAACAGAACTAGATAGACCATGATCCTTTGGCTCTGTCTACATGATGAAACAATTGTTATTAAGTGCTTTTAAATCTCATTATTTTTTGATTATGACAGAAAAGTTGCATATACACAATTTGGTTTGGCTCTACAAAATATCGCAATAAATACTGTACCGTGTTTGTGCTTGTGTTTGTTAATGTACTGTTTTAAAGGGGCACTGTGTAACTTTCCTGGTGCCAGTGGTGTTTTTTTTTTTCCTTACCCATTATTGTTCTACAGTTTAAAGGTATAAAAGGCCCATATTACCTTATTTTCTGATCATAAACAGACCTGGAGTTGTGTTTTTTTTTTTTTCATGTTTAACACACGAACCCTGCATAGTTAGGTTGAGTTCTTCTCTCAAACTCTGTTCCACCTTGTGATGTCATGTGGTAATACAGGAATGGCTCCTCTGTGTTTTCAAAATCTACACACCTCCACTAGAATCATTTGGATATTTTCAGCCCTGGAATTGGCTGAAATGATCTCTACTGAACAAACATTATCTCTTTTGAGCAAAAAGTAAAAGTTAGTTGTTATATTTGTTGACATCACAAGGTGGAACAGAGCATTTTGAGCTTTGGAGATGTACACAGACATAATAAATGTGTGAATAAAGCACAAAATATCGCAATAAAGATTCTAACATAAGAGCAAAATCGTGAAAATATCGTTTCGAGAGAATTGGATATTGTTGCATGTACTCAGTGACAGTGGGTGTAAACAGAGTCATCAGTTTAATGCCCAGAGCAGCTCTTTAACCCGCCCACATCCCATAATACCACATCAGCAGCAGCCGTTACGTGAATGAACATAAATTCTGTAGTTTTATCTGCCCCTGTGAATATGTATAATAAAAGTCATGGTTTAAAGTGTAAAGAGATAGCAAGACAGTGGGTGGAACTCTACTAAACAGAGGAACAGAGGCGTTTCAGTTATATGGAAATGTCATTGCTCTGCCTGGAATGTTCCACAGTATGACCTTAAACAGTTCTACATTATTATACAGCTCTACTTTTATTCAATTACATGTTGTTTTATCGCACAAAAATACTTAGAAAGATAGATCTGACCTGTAACTTGGTCTGGTTTGGTCTCCATACTGCGAAACATTCCAAACAAATCAACAACATCTCCACGAAGAAATGCATTTGACTCACCCTCCACCAGAAAATATTCACAATGCATCTTTCAGTCTATAGTAGAGTGCTTTTTTTTTTTTTTACACACCATGCTTTTATACTTTAACTCAGAGGTGGGTAGAATTGTACTCAAGTAAGAGTCATGTTACTTCAAAATAAAAGCCCTGTCATGATAACTTTTTAAAAAATTTGTGTGTGGTATATATAATGAAGCAGAATTATCCCAAAAAAGTATTCTAAATGTACAATACTGTGAGCTGCAATGCATAAATAGCAGAATGAAACTCTTAGTAGTTAGTTTGTATCTATAATGATTTTTTTATTCAACCTTCTACAGCTCAAAGTCTTATTATAATACAGAAAAATACACACTTCCCACTAGAACAAAGAAAAGGTACATACAATAAATACTGACCTTCAAAATATACAGTTTTAGGTTTCATATATAGAACCATAAGTTAATATAGTAATTATCGTGACAGGCCAACAAAATAATATTATGAAGTACAAAGTATTTGGACAAACAACTACTCAAGTAATTGTATCTGTCAGGATGTAACATTTGTTTTACCATATGAAGTTAAAGGTGTGTTGAGTAACTTTTCTGGTGGAGGGTCCATCAAATGCTTTTATCTGTAAAGATGTTATTGCTTTGTCTGGAATGTGGGCTCTTCATGGAGACCAAACTAGACCAAGTTACAGGTCAGATCTGTGGAGAGGTGACCCCACTCACAGTCAGAGTCTTTGTTTTTCTAGGTATTTTTGAGCTTTAAAACCACCTGTAATTGAATAAATGTAACGCAGAGTTGTTTAATGCCATACTGTGGAACATTCCAGGCAGAGCAATGACATAACCATAGAAACAAGCAAGCAAAAAGTCACTTTGGAAAAACAAAAACATCAAATTATACAAAACATTTTCAAAGTATAGACACTAGAATAGAAACTAAATCATATCTGAAAGAGCGTTGCAAGAAGCATAAATGTTCAGATCATTTCATATTGTAAACATTGTCACTTTATATGCTCTAATTTTTGATTATTTGTATTATATAATCTGCGAAAATCTTAGAATGTGAGCATTTTAATCTAATTACATCAAAGCGTAAATGGTAGGGATGGGACAAGATCTCGTGCCACAAGATCTCGTGAGACAAAATTACCACAAGATGATGCACACAAGAGAAAAATTATCTCGTGAGACTTTTTTCCATCTGTTTACATTTAGATTGAACAAAAAAGGCTTACCTGTTAGTGAGTTACATCTTTTACAGTTCCAAAAAGCAGTATTAGATTGGAAACAAAACTATGAAATGAAATAAATTACAAAATTGAGAGGCCAAAATTGGACCGTGAAATGTTTATATTTGAAATGATGTTATTATAAAATCTTGTCTTGTCTCGTATCTCATCGTGTCTCGTGGAAATTTTGTCTCGTCTCATCCCTAGTAAATATTTATCCATCAAAACTGTTGTTACTAGTTGCCTCATATACAAAGGACACGTCATATCCTCGAGAGCCCTTTGGGGTCTATTTTAGTCATACAATCTGGCAACCCAAAATCAAGACCTCATTCTACTCTGTTTGGATAATCTACTTGAGAAGCAAAACACAAAATGTAAACATAACTTTATTTAAGGACACAGTACTTACAAAATCTTGCATATACTACCTTTAAAGAGGGATATTACACTTGTATGGGGTTTTAATTGTTTACACATCACACATTTAGATCACTATGTTACCTCTTATTGTTTGGAAAATGTTTTATTTGTATTAGTAGTAACATGTTTCGTAAGACTCACCTTCCCTCCCCTGTCTTTGCTTCCTGTACTTAGGTCACTCCCCATTCAGAGCGCTGTCACAACACAATCCAGCTAACAAAACTATTGCAAATCACATCAGGTTTGTCAAGTTGTAGTATATAGTTTTGTATAATGCTTTTGTATATTTATGAAGAATTGTCATGTGGGTGCATGTGGGCGGAACATTTCACCGAATCTTAACGCTAAATAGACAATCCATCCTTGAACAGAAATGGAGAGCTCAGACATCATCTGTCTCCCATTTATAACTCCATCCTCAGACCTACATCAAAACAAAGAGAACAATAAGGATATCCAGGTCAGGTCCAGAGTTGTAAAAGCTCTCATTATGGTCCTGAATGATGACGGTAATATGACCCCACACTTCAGTTCAACAGGCCGAGCTAACAAACAAAAACTGTAAACAAGTAGGTGTGTTCGTTTCAGAGTAGTTTCAGTGTAGTTAGCTCCTCCTTTCAGACAGATATAAGGCAGTGTCCACCAGCGTCTGACCAGAACTGAAGAAGCAGCTTGGATGAGCTGTGAAATGTTTTTGACCTAAATAAACTTTTGTCCAGTTAACAAATAAAATTCCGCCTTTGCTGTGGATTCTACCTGGATGACTGAGACAGTAGCTCAGTTGGTAGAGAGTGTAAATGGGTGAGTGGTTCCTTGTTGTAAAGTGCTTCGGGTGTGAGTTTGAAGGTGGAAAAGCGCTTTATAAAAATGTCACCATTTTACAAATAGGGAACAGTGTGATTGGTCTAACAGGTATCCACGCTTCAAACTCTGCCCCTGCAGCCAGATGTTTGTATCAGAAACTCCTGGTTGTAAGCAGGGCAGTGCTGTGTGATGTTACATTGTAAGTGAAATGAAACTGTTAATTTACTCTGTTTGCAGAAAAGTTGCCCAAAAAGACTAGAAAGGCAAGGCAAGGCAAGGGAAGTTTATTTGTATAGCACAATTCGTACACAAAGTAATTCAAAGTGCTTTACAGAATAAGAAATACATTAAAATCATAATAAAAACAAATAAAAACATAAATAATCATGAAGATTAAAATTAAAAAAGAGAGACATAAATTGGAGAGAAAAGTGCGGAATGAAAACCTTTCAGTCATATGCACAGTTAAACAGAAATGTTTTGAGCCTGGATTTAAACAGCGTCACAGAAGAGGCCTGTCTCACATGTTCAGGAAGACTGTTCCAGGTTTTAGGTTTTAGGTTTTAGAAACAGTACATGATGTTATTAAATCCCCATACACACAGTTTAGTAGCCAAAAAAGTGAATTTAGTGTTTAGTTCCACTTTAAAAGCCTCGGATTACACTATTTTCCTGACCTTATAATGTAATTATAATGTTTTCTCATCACAAACAGACCTGGAGTTGTGTTTTGTTTCATTCACATACACCTCAAACATGCGTGAATGAAACAAAACACAACTCCAGGTCTGTTTTTGAAGAGGTAACAATATTCTAACATGACTTAAATCTCACAAGAGTCCATTTTGCGTACTATAGGCACATTAATGGATTTTTAGCAGTAACAATATTTCAGGAAAAGCAATAATATCACTTGGAGACAAGTTTGTGACTGGATAGTAAATATTATTCGTAACTCTTATATTATATTATTCTTGTGTGTATGATGTGACTTTCTGTAGCCAGTGCTGGACCAGGGCCCCTTTAGAATGTTAAATGTTGTTATGTTGTGTTACGGTCCCCTGTCGCATCACACTAAGTCAACAAATAGTCCCTGAGGCGGCGGGTTTTTCACCGAGAGAGTAAACATGATAACACTACGCTTTGACGTCACCCACAAACACAGCGCCACCACACTGCTCCTCTGACGTCGGCCATTTTGAAAGGCGCCACACGATATCATTATCACAAATATCTCCATTCTCTCTCGCCCGGGCTGGCGGGGGTCGGCACGCACCGGGCAGGGAGACGAAAGAGGAGAGTTTTGGAGTTGTTTACTATGCTAAGTGTAAGGTAGGGCTATAAAATTAATCTAATGTTAAAAAGGTTCATTCAAAATTTTCCACATATTTAAAGTATAGTAGAGTATTATGCAAATTCTTGTTTTTTAACGCTTTCTACCATGTTATAACGTTGCTCCCTCATCAAAAACATGCCTTAAGATGTTTTAGTTGTCATTCATGTACGTTTGAGTATTTTAGTTTAGTTATTTCAAACCCTCTTTTCAGTTAGCTGTACGATTCTGTGAAAAATCTATGCCACCCGTGCTCCATAAATATACAAAACATGAAACAAAACTGTACACCAGGTTCGTTTGGTACCGGGCCGCGAAAGTGCGAACCCCCCTCCCATATGCCGCGTGGACCGTCCCACCGTACCCCTTCTCGTACGTCGCGCGGGCTGTGCCACTAAACAAAATCTAAGACAGAACTAAACCAGGTCTAAACCAGGTCTAAACCAGGTCTAAACCAGGACTAAACCAGGACTAAACCAGGACTAATACAGGTCAAAACAAGGTCTAAACCAGGTTTAAAACAGGACTAATCCAGGACTAAATCAGGTCAAAACCAGAACTAAATCAGGACTAAACCAGGTCTAAACCAGGTCTAAACCAGAACTAAATCAGGACTAAACCAGGTCTAAACCAGGAAGAAACCAGGTCTAAAACAGGTCTAAAACAAGATCTAGTCAGGACTTAACCATGCCGCTGGACCGCCCACCGCGCCTCCTCCCATACACAGTCCCCTCCTTCCCCAACTCCTTCCGGTTCGTGAAATATTCTCGGATATAAAACCGGTCTGTGGCGCAAAAAAAGGTTGGGGACCACTGCTGTACACTACAACTTCACAAACCTGATGCAATGTGCAGTAGTTTCATTAGTGGGATACAACCTGATTTCAAATGGTCAATAATCTAAATAATCTAAATTCTTAAATTCTTTATTGTTTACAGTTTGTTTTTGTAAGTCTGTATCATTCTTATTAACTTGCTTTTGATTCATATTTTATAAAATAATACAAACTTTTTTCCAGTCTGAGATCATTTATCTTCACTAGTTTTGTGGAGTTTTGTTAAAGCCGCTGCCGTCAACTCAGCGGAAATGACTACATATTATTTCTGCAAAAATAATAATTCATAATTTTAGAAATATACTCACACAAATGAAAATTGTCACAGCACAAAACAGCACAAACAAAATACAACAGTTTTGTATGGTTTTCTGTCTGTTTTGTGGCTATTTAACATTTTGAGGGGTTGGTTGACGTCACTGACCGAAAATAAAACTGCTAATATCTTAAGCACTGTAATCGCACAAATTAAACTTTTTGCAGCACAAAACAGCACAAAGAAAGCACAAACTATTGACCCCGTTTTGGGCTGTTTTAGAGCATTTTTAAACTTCCTGGGGGGCTGGGTGAACCTAATTTGACCTGTAAAAGAATCATTAATCTCAAAAACTAAAGCAGCACATACAAAACTTTTTGTAGCACAAAACAGCACAAACGAAGCACAAACGACAGACATAGTTTTAGTGTAGGTGTGCGTTTGTGGGAGGCAAACTTCATGGAGGTGAGTTTTGAGCCTTTTCTTTACTATCTAATTCTAGTTCTGGTTTTTTATTCGTCATACTGCAAATGGATTTCCTCTTGATGTTGGTGAAGGACAGAACAACAGTGTGCACTAGAGCCACTGCTCCCCCACTGTGGCACCTGGTATTCCCAACAATCTTCCATCTAAACACTGACAGCCACAGCCCTGCTCAGCTTCTGACATCATTCAAGACTTCAAGGCTTTGACAAATCTATCTAGGATTTTTAATATTGTGACAACACCATTTTAAACCAGTGCTTTCCCACTTGGTGCATGGGGCAACACTATGTAACTTTCTATAAGGGTAAGGATAGGTGAAAGGTGAAAACTGAGATTCTCAAAGCAGTAAAATATGCATAGATCCATGCAATATTGGAATACAACTTTGACTAAGATCATAGTGTAGGAAACTCATTATAATAGTAGATTTTACATAATATGTCTGTTTTAATCCACTGCACCACAACACTCACTGTCACTCCCTGTCTCTCACTATAAAAGGTTTATTAAATGAAACCTAAAGAAAAAAAATAAAGAAAAACTCAGACCCTATCACATCAAGTTTGTCAATAGTTCTGAATACATTTGCGTAAACCATAATTATTCACCCGCAAATATTAGTGTTGGACTTTCCCCGAAGCTTAAGTATGTTGTTGTCTTTCCAAAACATCGACAAATCCCCCTCCATTTACAACCCACAGGAGACCGCCGGGCCTCACCCACCCTTTGCATGGTTTCCAGGCTACAGTGTCCGCCCGTAGCCCCTCTGCGCTGGGGGAGTGTGATCTGTGCCCCCCCCCCCTTCAGACCCTTCATGACTTTGAGTGGATCCAAGTGTGTTTCGTGACAGAGGTCCACAGGGTATAGACAGGAAACCAGCCAGAGAGGCCAAGGTCCCGGCGGGGAGGTTCACACGCAGCCCCGAGTCCAGTGATCAGAGCCCAAAACCCCACGAAAGACCAGAAGACCAGGCCAAAGCCAAATGAGTCCAGTATCACGTTCAACCACCAGGGGGGTTCATGTTGTTTACGTCTATAAATATGATAATCTGGAGTGTTTTTTGTACCAAATTACTAAAAATATACAGAAAGTTTGTTCCAAAATAGTATTACTCAAAGGAGTGGTCCAAGAAATCACACAAGTAAGAGCGAAAAATGATTTGTGATGTAATCGAAGTGGAAGGAGAAAGCATTAAAGCAGCTCTATGGAATTTTTTGGAGGTGGCACATCACCTGAATAATTTAGTGGAAATAGAAAGTTAAAAGCATACAGAACATTCCCCACTGAGATAAATACATTTAAAGCCATACTGTGAAATATTATAGCCAAAGGAAAAACACTTCTATGGCAACAAACAGAGAAATAAAAGTCAGGTCTGTGGAGAAGCAAGCCTGCTCACAGTAAGGACACATCTTTTTCTGTTTTTCAGTGCAATGCTTTTATTTATTTATTTATTTATTTTGTTGGCTAAAAAGTTATAGCCTCATCAGCCAGTTTCACTTCATGGAAACCGTCTGACCTCGCAGCATTAGGATTCGTTCGCTTGACAGTAGGCAGGTACTTTTTAATTTATGTATGTAATGTGCCAAATCCCGTAGGAAGAAGGACAATAACGTCTTTCCCCTTGATAAAATTCACCAAACATTCTCTTTGTTCCGGCTTTAAATCTTCAATTTCGGGAATCGTTTTCAACACAGAATGTCTGGCTTCGTGTACATTCATCTCAGCGCTTTGTTTACGGTTGTGCTGCACCACAAAAGGGACAGGCACGACAAGTCTGGCATCATGGCTTCACAGCTCGTCGCTGATTGGCCGGTGCACAGTCTACAACTTCAGGGGTTCTTGCAAATCGTCTAGTGCAGACATGTCAAACTCAGGCCAAATTTGACCCACAATATAATTATATATGGTTCACAAGATCATATCAAATATGTATTAGAGCTGACTGCCGGCTACAGATAGACTATAGTGACATTATTTATTTAAAATTTTGTTATTATTTTATATTATACTTGTTCTGGATTCAATGTTTAAGCAAAACTATTATTAAACATTTATTTGAATAAGAAAAGGTTGAACATTACAGATCCTGAAAGAAGAGAAAACATGCAGATGTTGTTAAATTATTCAATAAATATTTACTTTGCTTAGTCCCTGTTTTTAATTTCAGCCCTGTGTGAATTTGAGTTTGACACTCCTGCTCTAGTGTATTTTGATTCCTGACCTAGTCACTGGAGAGAAATGAAACTGAGCAGAAGCACTAGGTGGCACCAGCCTGGCTAAAAAAGTTACATACTTGGGTTTTAAAAATGTAGTATTTTCAAAAGATAGACCACAAAATTTGAAAATCATACTTCAGATAATTTAATATTATCAACATAAACATTCATGACTTGCCTACAGTGAGAAACCTAAACTTTTACTCAAGTCCATTCAAATATATTACTCAAGTAGAAGTAAAAGTATGTGGTCTGGAAACTGGAAGCTTTTTCTACAGTACAGTTTTTTCCCCTCATTACGTAGTACCATTCCAACAGTGATTATAGATTAGCTAACTAGTCCAAGAATTCCATGTACTTCAGAACATGTTTGTAGAGGTCTAAACTACAGAGTTGGCTGTGTTTATGCAGAACCTGATAATCTTTCATATCTTGTTGTTTACTCTAGTCAAGGGCCAGTGTTACTCAGAACTGACTCTTGTGAGTTTTAAGCTACATTATAAAGCTGTTACCTCCTCAAAAACAGACCTGGAGTTGTGTTTGTTTCATTCACACGTTTGTGTGAGTAACCTTTTATAAATAAGGCATCTGTCTGCATCTCCAAAGCTCAAAATGCAGAAAACCTTTTACCTTTAATAGAGATTGGGAATTCCAGGGCTGAAATAATCAAAATTGTTCTTGTGAAGGTGTATGGAGTTTAAAAACACACCTTATTTTGGTAAAGAAACAACATTATAACACAGGATATAACATAAAATTTAGTAAATAAGTGAAGCTGCTGTGGTTTTGGTTCAATAGCGGTGCATTTTGCCAAACTTTTACTGCCTTTGTTGGATCGCCCCAGCATTCCTGTACTGACAATTCCCATATTTAAGTTTGGTCCAAATATGAAATAACCAAATTGTATAAAATCTTGTTTAAAATGCGTGTGTGTCTCCTTTCTTTTACCGCCGATCCCAGGCTATTGCTGTCCTCACTAACCGCAAGCTTTGTTTACAAAATTCACCCAGTCTCCCAGTGCAGTTTTATTGGGGTTACAAACTCTCAGTAGTGTCCTGCTTTAGGCTACGGCCACCCATCCACTGTGAAGGTCCGCGGATGGTAATAAAACTATATAAATAATAACTTTAATTGTGCTTGTAGAGAAACATGTCCTCTGCATTTGACCCTTCCTTGAGTGCTGACCCACAGTACAGTTCTTGGATGTCGTGAATATTTCCAAGAAGTATGGACCACTATATGTACTTTCTTTTAGGCTGTACCCGATTTTTACTGTCTTAAAACATAAAAAACAGAACTAGAACATTTTAAAAGGTTTGCCGTGGTCCAAAGTTAATCCTCACTTACGTTATGCATCCTAATTATTCACCACAATGAATTTATAATCCTTTCAGAACTTTCAGAGATCAGAGCAAGGTCAGTCCTCCCAGTGATACTAACAACAACTAGCATGCTAAGGCGCACTGTCTCAATCTTGGACAGTAAAAGACTTTATAATTAGATGCAGGCAGTACAGTACACTGGGGGCTGTTTTTACTTACAGGTCCAATATTGCGCAAAATTGACTCTTGTGAGCTTTTAGACGTGTTATAATGTTGTTACCTTCTCAAAAACCTGGAGTTGTGTTTTGTTTCATTCACATATATTTGAGTAATCCAACTCCAAAATGCTCTGTTCCAGCTTGTGATGTCATGAAGCTTTAGTTTTCAAGTTAACAGCTACCTTTTAATTTGAGTTCAGTAGAGATTGTCAGTTCCAGGCCTGAATTTATCCAAATGATTGTGTGGAGTTTAAAAGCACAGTGGAGCACTTCCTGTTTTACCACGTGACATCACAAGGTGGAACAGTCAGCCTAAATACGCAGGGTTTGTGTGTTAAACGTGTGAATGATAGTGTTGTAGTATTCAAGATCAGTCTTGGTCTCTAAAATGGCCTCAAGACCATTTTTGTGGTCTTGGTCTCGTCCCGGAATCGACTGCGTTTGGACTCGGTCTTGTCTCGGTCTTGAAGGGTCTTGGACTCGGTCTTGTCTCAGACTTGGGGTCTGAGACTCGGGGTCTGAGACTCGATCATATTTCATTACGGCTAATAATTAATTTCTTACCACGATGTGTGGCTGAAGTTTGCCTAATAAAAGTGCACAAATGCATCTGTATTTGTCACGATGTGAGTTTTGTAAATGTGCAGAGGCTGGAAAATCCCACTGCAAGACCAGTAAGAGAATGTAACTCCAGTTAGAAACTTGAAAAAACAGGGTTAAAAATCCTACCCACATTCTTCATTTTCTTCACAGTTTTGTGTAAAGTGCCAGTGTAAGTTCTCTTAAAGGGGTTCTCAAACTGTGAGTGAGGGTCCAAAGAAGGGGCTTAGAGTGTTTCAGTGTAGTACAGTTAGCTTGATGCCTAAATTAACATTAGATAAGATCAAATGGGGAGAGATCTATAAAAAAAAAATATCATTGCTATATATGTGCCAATATAACAGTAAATTACAAATAAATGGAAAAAATGACAAAGATGGTCTTGATTTGGTCTCTATGGGTCGTGATCTCAGTCTTGTCTCTTTCTTGACCCCCAGAGGTCTGGTCTCGAACAGGTCTTGGTCTCAGTTAGTGCGGTCTTGACTACAACACTAGTGAATGAAACAAAACACAACTCCAGAAAATAGCGTAATATAACCCTTTAACTTCATGAAAAACAGTATAGGCCCTTTAAGTTGCCCAAAAATGCAGATAAAACCAGTTCTAACACTTTAAACCAAGATAAAAAAGAACAATAAAAGTATAAGGTGTGGTTATGGGAAAGGTTACACAATGTTACTTTAAATAACCAAACTTATGTAAAACACTGTTAAATGCAGTGGGAGGTGTTAGAATGATATTAACACTTGTGCAGATCATCGACTCAAATAGCTGTAATCACCCACACAGAGACAGACAGTATTTACCATGAATTAACAGTACTACAGTATATTGATTGATGTCTGAGCGGAGGCCAGAAACGTGCCCTCCCATATGTTTAACACAACCAGTGTGTGTGAGCAGATGGAGCTGTATGTTTGTGATCTGTTCACTGTTCTGTATCTGCATATGTACACAGTATACATGGACTCATTTGCTTATGTTAACATTCACAGAACACAGTTATTAAGTGGACATTTTAAGTGAATGGAAAACGTGATAGTTGTGATGTGTTTTTTGTTGTTACAGCTGTGCACAGGGGTGGAAGATAAACTGAAACATCAGTGGTGGAAGAAGTACTCCATTTTGTTACTTAAGTACTAAAAGTATTAAAGTACCTGTTCAAAAATGTGAGTATTACACACAGAATTTGAGATCTAATAAAACTTTTGATTTTGATGAAACAGATTTGTGATGAAACAGAAACAACTGAACCAAGTTTTCCAAGCTATTTTTCTTAGTATATTTTTATTTCCTCAAACTACAAATGTTTTAAAAATAAATCTTCAGCCTTTTCAGTAGGTCTCGCGCAATGCTAAAAAATACTTTTACTTCTTCCAGTTCAAAAAATATAGTGGAGTAGAAAATAGACACCTTCTCTCAAATGTAGTGAAGTAAAAGTATCCACTCCACTTTACTTAAATTATACATAAGTACAATACAAAACATGGAAGATATCCAAGATGTCTGATAGATAGAGCAGCGAACAACAGCCCCGGCCCCGGCAGCGAGTGGCTCCTGGCTGCGACAGGCTCCGGCGGCGCGTGGCTCCTGGTCCCAGTGGCGGGTCTGTCCTCACGCTTTACTGTGGAGACGTTTAAGCTAATAGCTAGCCGCCATTAGCCAGTGTGCGAATCAGAATAAGAGCCGTAGTATCTCACCACAGCTCATTCCAACTTAATGCTTCTTTTCTTGTTCTTATTCCCTAAAACTGTACCTCGGACGTACTTGTACGAACTCACCATAACTGTACAGCACACAGCTCTGTTGTTATCATCATTAGCGCCTGTCGCAGTAACATGCGTCAGTGCAGAGTCCAGGCTGAGTGACAGAGCAGCTGAACCACAACAGGTCAAGATGTATGTTAATGTGATATGAGCACATTTAACGTGATAAAAATATGTCTATGCAGATACCCGTTACATTTTAAACAAAATATTAAACATACAGCCTAATACAAAAGAACAACTTTATCATTTTTTTCTTCTTTTTTTTTTAATCAAGGTCAAGTTAGGGAGCGCGGCACACTTGCCCCTATTGACCAGCCGCCACTGCACCAGACTGTAAATCCTGTAAATCAAGACGATGGGGCATACCAACTCTCTCACACCTGGGATACAGTTCTGAAGAAATTTGATTGCAACTGGCGCTGCTGTCCCACTGCTCCAAGTAGAAAGAAATCCGTCCATCTGACCACCTGTTCATAAGCCTAGAAGAATTCATACATTTTACTATATTTTAACATGACTAATTCAACGATATCCTAAAATATCCTAGCACAGTTTATCATTTCAAATTGGAAGTAAACATGAAATTATTCTATTTTCCGGGCTATAGGGTTCACTCTTAAGCCCCTAACCCCATCAAAAAATGACTACGCTCCCCGCAATCCAGAGCGCCCTATACACGAATCCACTCGGGTGTCCCAGCACGACTTCAGTAAACTACAAAGCCGCACCACCCGCAAACACGCACGGAGCAGACAGCGACCGCAGAGCAAAAAACACCCACAGCCACACTCATCACTCCACACCGACGAGGAACAGAATGAATGAAGGAGGAATGAATTTCAACTTCTAGCCACAACTGAACAACTGAGTCACTGCGAACACGCCAACAATCCGTTGGTCCCAGACAGCACCCTCCCTACACGCCACAACTGAACAAAGCCCAGAGTCACCGTGAACGCGCCAAAGAAAGTCCCACTGACCCATCCAACTGTTGTGTTTCGTTTAAAGTCCGGTGAAGTTTATTTGTGGAAAAAAGTTTGAAAATAGACCATTCTATGACAGTGCACCTTATAATCCAGAGCGACAAATAGTGCAGAAAATACGGTATATGTATGTTTCAACAGTATTGGCTCCTGTTCCTTTTTTCCTATTTGCATCTTTCTGGTCAAAAACAGTCAAAGCTGAATGAGTGCTGCCTCTGATGGCCATTTCAATCTCAAGTACTATGTGACATCACACAGCACTGCCCTGATTACAGCCCAATGTTTCTGTTTTCAAACATCTGACTGCAGGGGCGGAGTTTGAAGAGTGGATACCTGTTAGACCAATCACAGTGTTTGTTACAGCTCCAGACTCCGCCCCTCCTCCCTCTCACTCTTCCCTTTAGTCCTCCAGGTACTGCCCAGGTTAGTAGCTTTATCTGAAACATACTTGTGTGTTTTTAGTCGCTCTTTAATAGAAACATCTTATCATTTCAGCAAATTTTCACAGCCAAACATGACCTAACCCCGTGTTGGTACAGTGTTGTAAATATAGCTGTAATCATACGAGCTAGTGTTTGTATGTTAGCGTGTTGTCTCATCATCATTTCTGCCCTGTTTATTTCATTTGGAGGGAGCCAGAGCCCCTTCCATTCTGGCGAGGCATCAGGGCTAAAATTGAACGCGTGATCTATTTCCAGCAGCCCTGTACTTCCTCCTCACCAGCGAAAAACAACATGTTGCCCTGACAGGAAGACGTCACAACCCAGAGCTGAGATGTGGTATTTATATTAGGCCCAGTCACATTGTGAGTGGGCGGGTGAGGAAAGGGGGAGGGGGAGGAGAGGAGGAGGAGAGGAGGGACGGAGCTAATCGTCTCTATCTGCTTTTTAAGACTACTTCCAGGGATTTACTGAAGAGGTGGGAGAGTAGCCAAATAATGTAGCATCAAAACAATATGAAGTACAAAGAAGTGGACTGAGAAAGTACACAAGTAAAAGTATTTGTTAAAATGCTTATTCGAGGGAGAGTAATTATGAGAGTAACTGTCAGGACATGATCTGGTTTATAATCTGAAATGAATGTAACTGACATTTACCTCATCTATCAGAACTATTTAATAAAATACTTGTGTTTTATGGTTAAAAATCTTTTGCATTTTACTGTGAGTGGACTCGCCTCTCCACATATTTGACCTGGCTTCATGGGAACAGGGGCTGTGTGTACCCTACTCAAGGAAAGCTATACAATGTACCTCTAACAGTGGCATAATTTTGTAAAACAGCTCTGCTATACAGTATGTCCCGTCTGTGACTTTCCCCAGCTGCATTGTGTTGTTGTTGTTGTTGTTGTTGTGTAGTTGTCATAGCAACACTAATTTATTCAATTTAGAATTAGAAACAGTGGTCGAGAAATCAACACTGATGTGATCTGACCATTTGTGGCTGTAACAGAAGGTCCTGACTCTAACCTCACACACCCACTGTTAGAAGAGCTGATCAATACACCGATGACACAGAATGTGACCAAGCCTCATCCAGAATGAACAATGCAATCGTGTGTAATCATAGTAGGGGTTTATACCATGAACTGTACATGTACATGGACATAGATAATCACTAGCTGCCATGTCCTAATAGGAAGTGAGCATGGGCGCACTTCCAACTCTGCTGTCAGACTCATCATTTTGGTCTTAAAATGTTTATATTAACCTGCTCTACTTAATCCTGGTGTTTTTATTTAGCTATTAGTTATTTTGTCCATAAATCAATTCCTAGTTTTATTTGACTGGAGCTGAGTGCTATGGGTGATGCCACACTCCCTTAGTTGGCTTCTTTCTACAGCAGGGGTCTCCAACCTTTTTCCTCCGGTGAGCTACTTTGTCAAGATGGAAATGCCAGAGCAGTAGCAAGAAACTGAGTAAATATAAGAGCCATAGATGGGGTATGAAACATAAACCATTATCCATTCATTACTGCACAAACTTAAGCATCAAAATGACATATTTACAACAGAAATCGACATTTAACTCATCAAATTTGAGTTATTCAGTAGAGTAGGTATAATTCAGAAATCCCATGATGAGCTACTGTCAAGAGATTGGAGAGCAACTGGAAGCTCCTGAGCTACAATTTGGAGACCCCAGTTCTACAGTCTATGGATTATACATAAATTACAATCACAATTTAAATGTAAAAGTTATTCAGGCTCAAATTAATAATCATTTTGGTATTATATCTTTTTTGTATCTTATCATTTTGTACATTGTACATTTGTACTTGGTCAGTAACAGTCTCTGTATAGATTAGTTTGTATTGTGAGTTTTGTGTACGGCAATTCTCATCTACTCAATCTGTGCCATATTATCCCATCCCAAATCAACATTTTTTAACAGTCTTTGCCCACAGAGCCGTGACTCTGCAGATGGAGACCGTGGGAGAGTCAGATGTTGGTGAGATTCCGGAGAGTTCAGTTTCCTGGGTTTGTTTCTGGCTTTGGCACGGCCCGTCCAACGGTACCAGAGCACCAGAGGAGACTGCCGGAGTAACAGAGGCCTCAGTGTGTAACAGATACTCAGGTCTGCAGATGAGAACAGCACAAAAGTGAAAAGCAGTGACATAAGCGTAATATGAGAGGGAATTAAAGATGTCCAAAGTAGCACTGCACTTTTGTATCGGGCATGTGTGTTGCTCAAATTCTCAATACTTCTTTGTTCAGTCATGGGCTATCGCAAAATGGACTTTTTGAGCTTTTGAGCATGTTATAATGCTGTTCCCTTATCAGAAAACATGCCTGAAGCGTTTTTTATATCCATGCATGTTTGACTAATCTAGCAATCTCTCCCCGGCCCTATTCAAACCCTCCTTAGAAGTATGATCCTGTCCAAAGCTCCGCCCACAAGCCTATGTCATCCAGGCTCCCACACGACAATTCTCCATAAAAACATGATAGAAAACAATACACTACAAACTGATGCGATGTGCAATAATTTCATTACTGGGATGCACACCGATTTGTTGAGCATAATTTGACTGAAGTTGAACGCAATGGGTGACACAATCTCTTAGACCTTGACTAGCTCAAGAGCTGGATATATGTGTCCCTAAATACATAAAGGTTATCATTAATCTTCAGGAAAAAAGTTAAACTAATTATGCTGCTTCATCTTTAAAACTCACAAATCTTAATATTAAATCGTAAAATGACCGAAGGTGGTCTCTCATTTCCTTCCTCGTAGCTCCGTAGCTTCCACACTCGGAGGCTGACGTGTGTAAAGCTGCCCGAGCATCGTGCCTCTTTATGGGGTGTGGGGGCGGGAGTTTCCCTGTAGAGATGCTTCCATGATGGTTCTACCTCCACACACTGATCAGACCTCCTCCAGATGAGTCAGTGTGAGTCAGCCCATCTCCTCCCACACAGGGATGGGATGCTAGCACAACTTTAAAGACAAAACCGAGAAGAAATAAGATTCAGAAAGGTAAAGTGAACTGAGAAGGGTGATATCAGTGATTTTTGTTTTGATATCAAGTAGGATTGTGGCAACTATCGCAGTATTGATACCAATGAGTTTTATATTAAAATGTATTGATATTTTCACTCCACACCAGCAAGAACACATCCAAGAATTAAAATACACAGGAAATTAAAGAAAAACAATGTATTTTAAAATGTATTACTGTTTCAAAGTTGTCTTGGTTTGGTCCTGTTATAGTCTCATCCTCCAGGCTTATAGTTCTGGGTTTAGTCACGTTTTTTTATTATGCAAATATTGAGGATGCAAATGTGAAAGCTGCATTAAACTAAAAACTAAACCAATGGAACCAGGTCTAAACTAGGTTTAGTTCCAGGTCTATAGGTTAATTACAAACTTATGAAGATGTTTATTTCTTCTAAACAAAAAATAAACCAGGTTTATTGTTCATCCTTTATTTATCTGCCATTTTCGAGAGGGACCAGTTGACCATAAATCTCTTTAAACCAAGACTATATGTCTAAACTGTGCTATTGATGACTGGACAGTATTGACTTAAACCCTAAATATTGACTTTTGCTAGGACTTTAGGAATCAATTTAAAATGAATTGGATTATGAAAACAAAGGCTGTCTGTCACTGGCTGTAAAGAATCTGATTGGACTACTGTGTGTTTGACCATTTATTTAGAACACAATAGACTTTAGACTTGATGTGACAGGTGGTCACCCTAAAGCTCAGGTCAAACTTCTGCCACATAACGTTCCCTCACTCTCACTGATCAACATGAGAAATTATTTTATGGTGTTGAATAAGGTTCTTCTAATTATGAGCAGTTTTGTCAGTATTTTATTGTAGGCAGCAAAGCTAGAATAAACTTTCAATTCAGCCGTTGCAGAAGCAGTTGTTTTGGTGTCTCTCTGCATGGTTCAAGGGTTTAATTTGACCCTGTGTAGGGTCTGAAGATTTTAATGAATCTGCAGAAATTATAATAAAGTCTATAAAGGGATTGGGATGATGGGATCTGTTACTGTTTCCTGTTCCCCGAACTCACCACACCGGCCCAAATGTGTAACTGCTCATTTACAATTTAAGCCAGATGAAGCCAAATTTCACATCAAATCGGTTTAATAAAGTTCATTAATTTATTCATTGTTTTTAAGTGAACACTGTGAGTGAGCTTGACTTGACTGAGAGATGCAGAAAGGCTCCTCCAGCAGCATCATGGTGCTTTCAAAAACAATAGGATATTTGAATAGGCCGCTGTAGAATTCACTGTAACACACGACTCTAAAGCAGCAGTGTGCTAGGCTCAGGCTGTAACATTTTATGAAACCCAATAACTTTTAATAGCTTATGGTTTTATCAAAGCAAGACAGGTTTTTATCTACATCCATGACTACACTTCCCAGAATGCCCCAGGTGTTAACAGAGGGCGCGTGGTAGTGGTGGTCTGGTGCCGGGAGATGCGTACGTGTTTGACAGATATTCAAAAATGGGGAACAGTTCAGTTTATTGCACGGCATTTCGCGTCTACAAAGCTGACACAAGTACATAATAAAAGTATAAAATGCTGTGGGTCGACAGGCCCATTAGCTTCATAAGCCCGAGACGGAACAAGCGACAAAATCAAACTGAGTCAAAAGAATTCTGCGTGATCAAAGGTAACTAAGAGCCCTCACTCTGAAACAGCGCACTGTATTTACAGTCCGCGATCTAAGTTAATGTAACACAGCCTGTTCGTGCTTGGTATTCTTTTCTCTTTGTGTTTATGAATACATTGGGCACTGTGATTTGCATTCAAATGTAAAACACACTGAGAGGATTTGCTTGCGCATTTGATTTGTGAAGTTAAGCTGAGGCCTCAAATCTCCTTAAGAGAGTAGGCTGTCGCATAAATAGATGATCTCGGGTGCTAGCTAAGCCGCTAGCGCTAGCCGCGGCAGAAGCGCGAGTGTGCGGAGCTGTGCGCGGAGCTGTGCGGAGGTGTGCGCTGCTCGGACGGAATGGTTCCCGGAGACAGCAGCATGAGCTCCCTGGTGCAGAGGATAGCCCGACAGGCGCTGGTCACCTTCAGAAACCCGCCGAGGATCGGAGAGGAGGTGGGGAGAACTTTCCAGGAGAACCACGGCCAGCTCAAGAGCCTCATGTCCGAGGTGAGCGCGGCGGATCTGAAGCTAGTCCCGCCGAAAGCGGACAGCTCGGGCGGGCTGTCCCCGGCGCGCTCCTTCCAGCCCCCGGTCACGTACATGCACATCTGCGAAACGGACCACTTCAGTATGGGCATATTTCTGCTGAAGAGCGGCACCTCCATCCCCCTCCACGACCACCCGGGCATGTACGGCATGCTCAAAGTGCTCTACGGGAAGGTCCGGATCAGCTGCTTCGACCGGCTGCAGCGGCCCAGCCCTCCCCAGGCCCACACGGACTCTCTGCGGCTGTCGGTGCTGCGCTCCACGGGAGAGTTCACCCCGGAGAGCGGGCCCTGCGTGCTCTCCCCGGACCGGGACAACCTCCACCAGATAGACGCCGTGGACGGTCCTACGGCGTTCATGGACATCCTGGCCCCGCCGTACGACCCGGATAACGGCAGAGACTGTCACTACTACACGGTCCTGACAGAAGCCGAGGGTCAGGGCGCGGGCCAGCCGGGGCAGGAGATGTGGCTCCGGGAGATCTCTCAGCCCGAGGACTTCTGGTGCGGGGCAGAGCCGTACCCCGGGCCGCAGGTCTACCTCTGATCCCGCGGCCCCTCTCTCCTCTGGGTCCTCTGTGCTCTCTGTACCGGGCACGGTCAAGGGGCACTAAACTGTGAGGCATTTACACATGTAGCTAATTGTCAGAAATAATGAATGTACTGGCCTTTCCCTCACTGATAACTTTACATTTAATACTGTGGCTTTGGAAAGCCCTTCGATTATTAGCCTTAAATGACTCCCTGTAGTAATAATTTTAACACAATCTAATTGAACCCTTATCATGCCTCATCAGGAGGTTTAAATCATACAGAAATCTCCTGTAGTGCTTTGACAGACCCGTGTGAGTGTCTGGACAGAGGCCGAATGGACTCTACGTCAGAGGGACCAGAGGGGGAGATAAGGCTGTGACCTCAAAGTGAACTACTACATTACGCTTCCACCTGCTTACTACTACTACTACTATTACAATACTACTGCTCCTGCTCCTCTCCTGCTGACTGTTCGGCTGTGCAGGTGAAATGAAATAGCCCAGGTGTGATTTCTCTTGGACAAACAAAGCCCGGAGGTGGACTGGAGCTTCCGGAGTGGAGAGTTCTGCTGTACAGGATATTAGTGTCATAAATGAAACAACAGCCTTGGTGACTCTGTGACAACTGACGCTAAATGAAGGGACAGTCCTGTATGTTATTGCACCTTATATTACCCTATGGAAGGAGTGGTGACGTCAACAAAGTAGGGCAGCAACGAAACATGATTTTGTAGATGAGTATTTTTGAGTTGGTTAGACTACAGGAAAGTACGTAATTTACACTACTGGTTAAAAGTTTGGACATTCTTTCATTTTTGATTCTTTATTTTACATGATTTAGGATGTATTTATGTTGTAGACTCTTCAGAACTATGAATGAAACAAATGGAATGTAGCAAACACAAAATAAGTTCAGAATAGTCTTTACCCTTTGCTTTGACCAATGTTTTGCATTTTTGGTATTTTTTGACCCTGAAAAGGTACAGCTGGGACATGAAAACCTTTTCAGATTTCCTCAGGAGGCTCAGAGAGAGAAGGACAAGAGTTTGCAGCGCTGTTCACAAAGCAAAGGGTGTAAAACTTTTTTCTTCACTACATAATTCCATACATCTTGCTTCATATATTTGATGTCTTCCGTATATATCATGATTGTAAATACATAAAAGTAGTAAACATTTAGGGATAAAAAATGTCAAATGAGAAGGTATGTCCAAACTGTTGACTGGTATAGATTCAAAGATTACAATATAACTTTTAAGTACTTTGGTATCAATATTATGTCACTGTTTTGAATTTTAATTTCAGTTTATTCACGGAAAACCCCTTGAGATGCAGCGTCGTTTTCAAGGGGGACCAAGAACACACGAGATACAGTTACAAACACATAGTTCCACAAAAACACATAAAACAAGATAACACATAGATACAATACAAGTAACAGGATAATTTTGGTTAATCTCATATAGTTATTAACATAAACACAGTGGTAATAGAACAACAACAACACCAGTGACAGCCAGTTTTAATAGATACATTATAATTCCAGTTTAGAGCATGCCTTATTTTCTAAGTCTGTAAAAATGAAAACTTAACACAGACAAAAACGATGAAATGAAGGCTGATTTAGGATTTTTTCATTTTAAAAACACATTTTCATTTAGCAAATACAGCATATATATGAGCCCCTGCCGTATTTTTAGTTTGTTGTTGTTAGTTTGTAATTATGAATCCAAAAATGTTAATTTAATATTTTTTTGTATCTTAACTTCTTGGGCTCTTTTTAAAGACAATCAGAGACAGTAGAGATGTGTTTACTTTGTTGACATGTTAAAGCTGCACTGTTTAACCTTTCTGGTTCTTGTCTCCATGGCGATGTTGATGCTTTGGTTTCAATTGTCGACAGTATGGCATTAAACAAATCTGTCTTGAATGTATTGTTATTAATTACTCGCAAATATCTAAAAAAACATATATAAATTCTTACTGTGACTTGGCTCTCCTCTCCACAAACCTGATGTGTAATTTGGCTCGCAAGTCTCCACAAGCAGGTGACGGACCCTCCAGAAGATAAGTTACACAGTGCATCTTTAAAGTTGACGCATCTCCTACTGTTTTATCTTTAAAAAAAAAAAAGAACGCAAAATGTTATCGATTATTGCTTCAGCTAATCTTGTTTTCGATACTTTCCGTTATATTACGCACCCAAATTCAAACCTGATACAAGCCACGACAGTAAAGAAATTAAAAACCGATATTATGAGCTTTAATGTGTATAAATAAATTAAAGACGATGTAAAAATTGGAAAGTAAATTGGAAAGCTTTAGTGAATGTTTATGTTTTCATAGCAAACACGGAAGAATAAAACACGTGAGTAAAATCATCAATCAAATACCAAATCTCTGACTCAAAACCGTGTCAAAACAAAACTGTAAAAACAAAGAGCGGATTTGAAGGTGTTGAAGTTTAATTAGGCCACGAAAGAATGACTTCCTGTTTCCTTTTTGTAATATCCAAAACATATCAATGAATTTCGGCAGTCTATAATCTGTCGTGCCAACTGAATTCACGTCTAATGCCGGTTTAAAGCTTCATATAACCGCCTGTTTATTTTACTGTCTCTGGTCAAAGTTACAGTGAACCCAGAGTGAACTGTAGCATTAATAATTGACTTTTACGGCTATAAAGTGGCTGTTATCTCTGTTTTACACCGCACTGAACACGCCTGCTGTTTTAACCCAGTTTATAGTGCCAAGATACGAAGTTAAAAAGTATAAGGTTTTATGTTTTTTCTAATTATGTTTTGGTTTGGGGGGATAGTACCTGCGGTCAGTATTTATCGTTGTTTTACATCATTTAAGTGCAGTAGTGAAAGAAGTACCATATTTTCCGTACAATAGGGCGCGCTCTTAAGCCTCCAACCTTATCAAAAAACGACTGCGCGCCCCGCAATCCAGAGCGCCCTATACACGAAGTCCCAGCACGACTTAAGTAAACTACAAAGCTGCACCACCCGCAGAGCACACAAACACACACGGAGCAGACAGCGACCGCACAGCGAAACACACCCGTAGCTATGGCAAGCCAAACTGTTCACATTTACACAGATATTTAACGCGTGTTACAGCCTTATTTGATGCGAATAAGTATCTAAGTATAAATAACAATTTGACGTGTTAAGTTCTTATTTGACGCGGCGAATTATTCTACATATGATTAGGCCTGTAACGATAATCAAAAAATCAATTAATCGTACGATAAATTTTAACGAGCGCGTTAACTTTTCCGGCCGCGATAAATTCTCTTTGCGTGCTTGTTTGTTTTCCTCACAGAGAGGGTGAATGTTAGAAGGTGTCTATCGCTCTGACTCCTCTCGTTTAAGCATAATGACGCTTGAACAAACATGCGCTGTGTTTATCAACACAGCAGATGCTGTTTGATATCTCCTCTCTACCTACCAAAGTTTGAAAATAGACCATTTAATGACAGTGTGCCTTATAATCCACAGCGCCTAATAGTGCGGAAAATACGGTACTCAGTTTTGTGTATATTTTGGTTCAGGGTCCGTCACCTGCTCGTTTCCATGGAGATGTCACTTCTCTGTCTGCGCCTTCCACAATATGACACTAAACACTTCTACTTTACATTTATTCAATTACAGGAGCTCAAAAAGACCTAGAAAAACAAACATTCTGACTGTGCTTGGTAGCCTTTCCACAGATCTGACCTGTAATGTGGTCTGGTTTGGTCTCCATAAAGATAGAAAAGTTTTAAACCATTCTGTGAAACATTCTAGACAAAGCGGTAACATGTTCTTGGACCCTCCACCAGAAAAGTTGCACAAAGTACAGATACGAAAGCGAAGAAATACTCCAAGTAAAAGTAAAAGTATCACATGGAAAATTGACTTAAGTAATAGTATTAAAGTGCCTAAAGAGTAAAAAGTAAAAGTTTGTGGGGGGAAAAAATAACAGGAAGTAGCGCTGAGTTCTAAAATGGAAGCCCTCTACCTTTGTTGTCGTATGGAAAATTCCAAACAATTCCAATTCCAAACAGAACACAATTTTCTTGATTTAACAAAATAAGTGTCATTTATTTTTTTATTCATAACTATTGTGTAATTTAGGCAAGTTTTGGCCCTTGGTAACAGTACGGTTGCTAGGTAACAGTTACAGAATTGAACAGAGTAAGAGATAAGCCTGTAGCCACACCACCAAAAATGTCAGAAGATTCTTTTGAGTAAAACCTTAAAGCTACAGTGTGTAACTTTCTGAAGGTGGCATATGGAAATAGAAAGTTCAAACTGACATTAATTACACTGTTACATGATCTATGTTATAATGTTGTTTACATAGATGGAGTTGTGTTTTGTTTCATTAATACAGAAAACTGGTCCACCTTGTGATGTCATGTGGTAAGACAGGACATACTCCACTGTGTTTTTAAACTCCATACACCTTCACTAGAATCACTTGGATGATTTCAGATCTTGAATTGCCAATCTCTACTGAACTAAAAGTAAAGTAAAGTAAAAGGAGGTGTTAACTTGAAAACTACCACTTCATGACATCACTAGGTGGAACAGAGCATTTTGAACTTTGGAGATTTAGACAGACTAATAATGCAGGATTATTTAAACATGTGAATGAAAGAAAACACAACTCCAGATATGTTTTTGAGAAAGTTACACCATTCTAACACATCTGAAAGCTCATAATAGTCAATTTTGTGGATTATAGAACCTTTAACGGAACATTCTCCATGGCGATAGAATATCCCACACTATGGCATTAAAACAAATCTAACTCAGGGGTGTCAAACTCAAATTCACATTGGGCCAAAATTAAAAACTGGGACTAAGTCGTGGGCCAAACTAAATATTTATTAAAAAATTTCAACAACATCTGCATGTTTTCTCTTCTTTCGAGATATGTAATGGTAAACCTTTTCTCATTAAAATAAATGTTTAATAATGGTTTTGCTTAAACATTGAATTCAGAACAAGTACAATTTTAAATAATCAGACAATTTTAAATAAATAATGTCTCTATAGTCTATCTGTAGCCGGCGAGCAGCTGTAATACAGATTTGACATAATCTCGAGGGCCTAGTATAATTATATTGCAGGCCAAATTTAGCCCCCAGGCCTGAGTTTGACATGTCTGTTCTAACTGAAGGAACAAGCTGAATATTAATGAAAAAGAGTCAGGTTTGTGGAGATGCAAGCCTGCGCTCACTGTAACGATGCAAGTTTTTCTAAGTTTTTCAGTACAATAAACACAACCAAAATTAAAAAAACAAAACACATGCTATTTTTCTGGTCTGCTTTGTTGTCTTAAAAGTTACACCCTGTGGCTTTAAATCTAGCCTAGTTAAGCTTATGTTTTAGCTCAATCCGTATTCCAAAAAACAACATATTCACTGACACGCATCTAAAAACACGGTCTTCCTAGAAAGAGCTGCATGACGAAGCAGATGCTAAAAATACTAGCATGCTAACTTGTTTTGGCTGGTTGGTGTCATGCGGCTGAGGCTGTGCAGGTGCTGCCTTCAAACGAGGTCAGATTTCAGGAGATAACACGAGATACGCTCACCGTGATCCAATAATACCGCACAAAATATGAAGCGCTCGGCCGGTCAGGGAGTCTCAGATTTCTGGCTGAGTTTGAACGCAGCGCGAGAAGCCGGTGACCCAAACTGACCCGGTTCCTGCTCCCAGAAATTCCAGTAAAGTTTAAAGGAGGGTTATGTGACTTTTGTGGTTTTGCTTGTTGCCATGGAGATGTGATTAATTATCTTGGATTGTTTCATAGAATGGCATTAAACGTATCTGCTTTGTCTTTATGTTTACAGGGGTTTATCTTGTTTTAGTTTTCTTCTTTTCTTTCTTGTTTTTCCGGTCATGTGCTGTCACTTGATTGTTTCCATGGAGATAGAAAAGACTCTCTAATAGAAAGGTTTCATAGTATACCTTTAATGCTGGTCATGTCTAAAGAAGGCAAAGAAAATATGAATGACAAACCGGTAAATAAAAATAAATAAATAAATACCACATGTTAAAATGAAAATAATAGACAATCACTATATGAGCAATGATGTAATAGTGTGAGAAAAATGATTACCGTATTTTTCGGACTATAAGGTGCACTTCAAATCCTTTCATTTTCTCAAAAATTGACAGTGCTTCTTATAATCCGGTGTGCTTTATGTATTAATTCTGGTTGTGTTTACTGACCTCGAACCGATTTTATGTTGTACACGGTGCTCAAAAATCTGTCAAAATGTTTAAGTATGACTTTAGTAAACTATGAAGCTGCACCACTTGATGGATTGTTGGAGCATTACGGCTACTAAAGTATAATTCTGCATCAACTCAACGCACACTGCCGCTGTCGCCTTGTCACAGAAAGAACAGATATTCCACTGAGTTGTATCCTTTTGTTGGACAGAAGTTGACTGCTCAGTGCACAAGGAAAGAGCAGTTTTTTTTCAGCGCTTAAAGTTTATGCAAAATAGTCATGCGGTTTTAAGTTTTGTTTCTGTAAAACATAAACAAATGTGCGCAAAGCTGCATTAAACACATTATTACTCAATGTATATTTGAGTCCTCGTCGTAAGAAATAAAAAAACAAACTTAAATGATCCACCCTCATTCACATTCATAAAACACAACAAACACGAATTACACCACAATCTGCCAATGGATCGTGGATGTCTGGAGTAAGGATCAGTCTCAGTTTGTTTCAGAATTCAACATTATTGATATTGAGATGTCCGAAGTCCGAAAAATACGGTATGTAAGACACACAAAACTCAAATTTGAAGTTCAGAAATGAAGCAAAGAGCATCATGGGTAAAAAGCGTGACATTGAAAGGACAGGTGGTCACCCCATATTGTAGGCTGTATTCACACTCACGTCACAAAACTGGAAGACGTTTGGAAACATGTGGTGATGACTTCCTTTGAGCTGTATTTTTTTTCCTTTTATTAATTGCCTACTAATTTATATATTATAATCTGTCTAAAAAAAAAAAAAAAAAAAAGTCATTGTAGTGTACTGTTATGTTAGTTACGTTAGGTCCCATCAGAGTCGGCGTCAGAGCACATCTACTGGAGGGGCGTGGGTCACCAGCAGGGGGGGCACTGCCATTTGAGAAATATTTTAACGCGGTGGAGTCATACAAAGCAGAAATGCTATCAAACACGTTTTTCTTTAACAGTATTAGGCTAATTATTTGTTGTTATTATTATCATTATTATATAAAAATTATTATTATTAGCTGCAATAGTTGTTGAGCTGTGTGGTAGACGATACGCACACAAGACAATAATAAAAGGCCTGCCACTGGCTGTAAACATTAAACAACAGCCTCTCGTCAAAAACACACCTGAACAACATCACTGAAAGAAGCAATCGGGCAAGAAATAGCCACGCATCGGGCAGCACCAGGTCTGTAGTGGGCGTGGTACGCGAGGGTACACCGTCCAGTACTGTCCTATAGAGACCTGAGACTTGAGGGACCCGGACTAAACCAGGACTAAAACAGGACCAGTGGCGGCTGGTGGTATAATTTTTGGGAGGGGCACCAAGGCCAAAATTATAAATATATATTATGAATAATATATGTATTATATATAGGCTATAGTAATATAACAAATGCCAGAAACAGACATTTTGGTTACTATTGGCTGAACAGTATCGATCAGAGCACAATGAACAGCCAAGCGCAAACTTTACGCAACAACACAACGTAACACGCCGCTCACACCCAGACCCAACAACGTCAGCAAAACTATAATAAGAGACATGAACTCAGATGCCGCTCCTACAGCACACGACAGAACAACCAGAGCAGCTCCATCACACCCGCGAGCTCATTTACGCACTATTTAACTATTAACAGTATAACACTATTTAACTATTAACACTATAACACTATTTACCTGTGAGGCTCCATGTTCAGATTTGCTGCAAACTAATGAAAACAGCCAGTGTAAGTTACAGCCAGTCTACATTAGCACCAGGACACCAGGTAGAATTATGCCCTGTGCACGCTATGCTCAGGTCAAACTTTTACACCCAGAAACGAGCGGGCAAAGGCGGATCAGCGAGAGCCCCGGCCCGGTGGCAACTGCCCCAGTCCCGGCAGCGACTGTCTCGGGTTCCGGCGGGGACTGTCCGAGTCCGGGCGGTGACAGTCCCGGGTCCCGGCAAAGAATGTCCCGGCCCCAGCAGCGGTAGCGACAGTCCCGGGTCCCGGCGGAGGGTCTGTCAGTGTGTCTTTGACTCTGTTCTCGCCATTTCCTGTGTGGAGCTTTAGGCTAAAGTAGCAGCTGCCGCTTTATTCAAACGCTTTATTTTAATAGATCCATGGCCGCTAATCGTGAAGCTGCTACGAGTTGACGCAGCAGGTTGACGTGACGTGACAGAACAGTTGTCCAATCACACTACACTAAGTGAAACGCGCCAATCAAAATAATAATAATATAATTTTAAAATAGTAATAATAACGGGGGGGGGGACAAAAAATATATTTTTTGTAAATGTTATTCACTTTAAAATGTTAAATGTCCATACATAGTGTAGTAATAATACTGAACAAATTACAAGACCATTCATTCCCCCTTCCCCCAATCTGTCAGTTTCGTCAGTCCACAAGTGCAAATTTATCATTTTTGACAAACCAAAATGAAATGAAAAATAGACAGGCATAAACTGAGTGGTTGTGATGTAGTTATTTATTACATAATGAGAAATGTCCTTGTTGATGTGTACTATTTTTGACAGGAAGATGGGTAAGGTGTGTGTGTGTGGGGGGGGATGAATACGGCTCTGAATCCTTGGTTTTATCATCATGGTTGTCATCCGCATGTTTCTAAACATCTTCTGGTAAGTGTGAATAGAGCCTATTTCTGTGTGTAAAGAGTATGTGCTGATATTCTGCCTGTATTGTGCTGTTCTATGTGCTCCAATCTGCTTTGCATAATGGTATTAAGGTCTGAGGTAAATCAAAACAAAGGCAAAATAAAACTTTTTAACAATGGTTTTCTGTTTGTTTGTGTTACAACCCCCAGCCTCCACTTCTCTGCCTTGTTTTGTGTATATTTTAATTTCTTGCTGTCCTTATGGATTTCTGACATGGGAGCCCTTGCTGCTGATTGGTGGACTGCTCTCCCACTGCTGTATGCTGGTCCCTGATTGGTGGGGCATGTCTACACCGGGCCAGTCCCACCTCACCTGCAGCTGCCTCTCCTTATTTAAGAAGATCATGTCATACTTTTTTTAGGTAAGTAACTAGTTGGGCAATAACAAAATAGATAACGTTCTAATACCACTGACAGGGTGAAGTAAAGAATAATAAATAACTAATAATAGTAAATAAGAAACTCTTAAAAATAACACATAGAAAACATTTTATATTGCAGGGGTTATCTAAGTTCAAATGAAATTAAGCAAAAATATAGTGAAGACATACAAATAAGTCCATTGTCCAACAGAGGAATTACACCTGTTCAGGGCTGCTGGTCTTTGTGGTCTGTGTGCCATTTTGTGTTTGTCTTGCATTAATGTTGTTAGTCAAACTTTGTGTGTGAGAGACACCAGTTTAATTTGGTTCTGTTTTGCATCTTTTTAGTTGTAGAGCAGTTCTTATAGTTTGCATCACACCCTGTGACATGTTGATGACGTCAGCTGCAAAGTATCAGATGTGGCTTAATAATAATAAATGTAAACTCCACTTAATTCACTGAACTCACTTTAACTCACTGGAGGCGCTGGACTCTGCTGGTCAGGACGACTTGGGTCCATCCGGTGGTCATCAAAGGTACTGCACATATATATGTCTTACATGTCTTACATGTCTTATATGTCGGAGACGATATTATAAAATTTTATTTGACTTCATTTTTTGGATGGTTCCACAAAAAAAAATAAAAATTCTTGGCTGAGAGAAGGAGCGAGAAACTGGTGAGGTTAGAGAGGGAAACAAGAGCAAGGGGGGGAAGGAAAGAGAGTGAAGAGAGAGAGAGGGAGAAGAGGTAGAGAGGAGAAGTAGAAGTGGAGGGTGAAGAGAGAGAAAGTGAGAGGAGGTAGAGAGGAAAGGTAGAAGAGGAGAGTGCAGAGAAGGGGGTAGAGTTGAGAGGAAGAAGGAGATAGTGAAGAGAGAGGGGTAGAAGAGGTAGAGAGGAGTGGAGGAGAAGAATTAGAGAGGAGAGGTAGAAGGGAAGAGTGAAGAAAGTGGGCAGAAGAGAGTGTGGAGAGGAGGGAGAGAGGAAGGGGAAGAGGTAAAGAGGAAAGGTAGAAGGGAAGAGTGAAAAGAGAGAGTGTGTGTGGAGAGAGGCGAGAGTGGAGACTTATAATGAGAGAGAGGAGGAGTGGAGGGAGAGAGAGAGGAGGGAAACTGAGCCAAAGAGAGGGAGAAAGAGACACAGAGAAAGAAGAGAGAGTGTCAGTCGTTTAGTCACGGACAGACAGGAGCTGGTGACAGGAGCTGGTGACAGGAGCTGGTGACAGGAGCGGGTGACAGGAGCGGGTGACAGGAGCGGGACAGGAGCGGGTGACAGGAGCTGGTGGGCACTGCCATGTCCCTCTGTCCCACATAAAACTCCCGTCAGTCTCAACTCTCAGCGGGACAAAGAAGAGACACACATCTGTGCGTCCATCTGAGGAGAGACACGCTCTGACCACAGACGGTACAAAAGACGTGGACGAAGGCGTTCAGTTCCAGTCAAATGAAGCTCACCGAGGCCACAGCTATAGGAGCAACAAAATTGTGAAAAATAAAAACACCAGGATCATGTAGAGTGGGTTAATACAAACATTTTAAAACCAAAATGAGGAGTCTGACAGCAGCAGATACAGCGATAGAGACAATTTTTTCAATACAAGTGAACTGGAACTAGAAATGATGGAGCCAGAAGCGTGCCCATGCTCACTTCCTATTTGGAACCTACTTGGTCCATTTATATTTACAGTCTATGGAGCAGAAGAAGGGAGACCAGATGACCCTATTTACCCAGACAGTCCCAATTTTGAGCCCTGTCCCATCAGATTTATACAAAACCAGTGATTTGTTCCAGTTTTGTACAAGAAATGTCCCAGGTGTCGATATTTTTGACCAATCTGATCCCTGCCAACAGTAAAGAGAGGCATACATTGTCATTTGCTTTTGGTAAAATACAGAAAATCTGCTTAATAATGACCAAAACACAAAGTGACTATACTGACTCACATTAGTTAGTTTTCCTTAATTACGCACTCGTTTCACAGTTTTATTATTACCAACCACCCCAAACCAGGGATGTCCCAATTTTTTATTTTGAAAATCTGGTCACCTTAAGCAAACACAAGAAACTGGAGGAAGAAAGGTGACTTTTTTTGTGTTAACCGTGCATTTCAAAGTTCAGAAAGTTTGTGTCGCGCATTCTTAATATAGCAATCATTCTCAAGGCACAAGTGAAATCCAAAGTGTGCAAGTTCCTCCTGTGAAGTGTTACCAAAACACACTGTGGATGTTTTGAGCCGGACACGCCCCCATGCTCACTTCCTATTTGGAACGTGGCGGCTAGAGGGTTAGCCATGTCCGTTTGTATTTACAGTCTGCGGGTCAAATAACACAAATACAGGTGCCAGAGCGGAGACTGGGATTTTTTTCATCAATGTCTCAAAATCAAGTGATTTCTCACACAGTAAAATCTAATTTTACAATAGGAGACCTAAAGCAAAAATCTGACTAAAGTGGAGTGTGAATCTAAAGTTGAGTTTACAAGTCATTCCTCAGTGTAGTGTCCAGTAAATATTCCTCTTACATCTACACTGTGAAAAAAAAAATTAAAAAATTAGGATAAAATCCTGGCAGCTGTGGTTTGCCAGAACTTAACCGTTAAATGAAGATACAACATTTCCTTCAATTACAGCAAAAATTGTATTGATACTGTTGATTACAAAGTTACATAATGTGCTTATTACAATATTTTACCATAAAAAAAGTTTTTAAATGAAATTGATTTACCTGAAAATTTACATTCAAATTTCTTATTTTTTAATGGTAATAAAACTAATAAATAGTAATAAACTAGGGTTTAAACTGGGTATATATATATATATATATATATATATATATATATATATATATATATATATATATATATATATATATATATATATATATATATATATGTTACTAGAGTAAAAATAGGTTCTTTCCTACAATAATGTCATTTAGATTTGCATCAGGTACAAGGATTTGAATATTTATTAGCAAAACTTTTGTTCAACTTGTTTTGTTCAAAGTTCAAACACATCATAACATGTAAAATAATAGAGCTCGGTCATTCCAGGTCAACTCAACCAAACTTAAGGCTCAAAAAATACTGAAGAAACAAAACAGGTGAACAGATGTAATCAAACACAAACGGAATGAACAGAGGGAAGATATAGAGACTGGATGAACAGAGAGAGGATAGAGAGAGACGCCCTGCGAGGATCAGGGAATAAGTGGCAACTGTAGGAAAAACAGGGAGGTAGCAAAAGGAGGACTGGGAAATGGAGCTGGACTCTTGACAATAACACGTAATTGTTGAAGTTACTCATCTCATTCAAGTTGACCTGAGTCTAATTGACAAGTGATGTGCTTTTTTCGCCTCGTTACTTTACCACAATCATTAAGATCCACACAATTGTAGCTGTGAGTAAAATAAACGAGCTAAATGCAAGTGAAGTGTTAGATTCTAGTGTTCGATTTAACAGAGCAGTTACAGAAGTCCTTTTACAGAAGTGGTGACGTTATGGTTGTGTTTAGACTTCTTTGTAAATGATGTCGTATTTTAAAGCATTGTTCATGACTAACACAGACCAACACATGCTATTTCTGGCTATTCCACATAACATAAAGTTTCATTACGTAACTTTTCTGGTGAAGGGTCTATTTTAATTTGCTGCTGCTGCATGATTTATTTATTTATTTATTCATTTTTTACACTGATGGATTATCTCGGTCAGCGTATTTGTCCGATGATCTCAAGATCGGTAGCGCAATCCCAGCTCCCGTGGATGAATGCTGTTGTTGTGTCTTTGGGCAAGACACTTAACCTAGCATGTAAAAGGATGAGTGGTTCCTTGATGCAAAGCGCTGTGAGTGCCTTGAAAGTGGAAACGAGTTATGCAAAAATAGTTAAGACACACAATTTTCACTTAAATTGGAAAGTCACATTTTTGTTGTTTTCTAATAAAACTACAGCACATCATGTCAGGTTTGTGAAGTCGTAGTGTACAGTTTTGTGACATGTTTATTGGCCTGTTTACATGAGAATGCTTGCAGGGAAAAAATGACAATATATTTTATTGGAAGTGCCTTTTGTTTTAGATGGTGACGGCATTTTGGGGGCATAAAAAGGCAAAAATCTGAAACCACCCTCCAGAGTGGAAAAGTTGAATACGCTCCACCGTAATTTTTCCGTCTACACTGCCCAAGACGCAAAACTCTGGTCAGATCTGCTCATGTCTCGTATGTGTTTACATCACATACATACACTACACAGAAACAAACATGGCAGATCATTTCCATGCGTCGGACCTTCGTGTTGCTCTGACAGCTCTAATAAACTTACAGGACGCATCCCAACAAATGAAAAGAATCTGCAGAGATACTATTAGTAAACAGAGAAGGATCTGCAATTACCTCTGTCAAATTCTGGATGCACCACGTCGTCGCAGGTGAGTAAGATGGATATGGACGAGACCTGGAGAACCATTCGATGGATGAACAACTTTGTGGAAGGAGTAGCTGATGAAAATGTGTGGCGTGAAAACTTCAGTATGCCCAAAGATGCCCTTGTTGCTTTAAGTGCAAACATACCCAGTCAAATTCTACACACTTTTGTGTCATCCTCCTGAAAACGATAAACGTGGAATAAAAAGTGAAGTCACGATGCCACTTTTGCATCTTCTGTTCAGACCGTCATCATATAAACGTAACCTTTGTATATTTATGGAGAATTGTCGTGTGGGAGCATGGGGGACATAGGTTTGTGGGTGAAGTATTGGACAAAATTTTACCACTGACTGCAAGGAGGGTTTTAATATGGCCCGGGAGAGATCGCTAAATTACTCAAACATGCATGGATGACATTTAAAACCTCTTCAGGCACGTTTTTGATGAGGGAACTTTAAAACATCGTAGAAAGCTCCTCTTTAACGTTTATAAACTAATCCTATGTTATGTCTTAAAGGTGCACTGTGTAACTTCTAAGGTGGAGGGTTTGCTACTTGCTTGTTTCCATGGAGATGTGATTTCTTTGCCTGGAATATTCCACAGTAGGGCATTAAACACATCTCCCTTGCATCTGTTTAATTGCAGGTGTTTTATAGCCCAAAAATAACGTAAAAAAAAACATGAATTCTTACCATGTGCGGGCTCGCTTCTCCATAGATCTGACCATTCACCTGTCTCCATTGTGATAACCAAGTTTATTTCTGTACTGTCCACCAGAAAAGTGAACGTTTAAGGCCTACTTGAGTTGGTTTTTACTTGTGTGTAAAAGACTTAATGCGGCCAACTTCTTGTCTAAACATTTTATATATAAAAGTGACCTCCATCACCGCAGATATACTCAGTAACCATGACGACGTAAACAATTGTACAAGAGAACTTTTAATTGCATCGACAAGAAGCATCATCGGTCCAGCACAGTCAAAGCTCCGGTGCTCGGCTTGTTGCATAAAAATGAATTACCACAAACACAATCGCAAATATCCTTCAGTCTCTTCCAAAAATTACAAACATTCAAAAATACAAATCTTTGCCAAACAGGAATAAATGACCACGCTACAATCTGGTAACAACCTCCCTGGTGTATAAAAAACAAAAAGACATCTACAAAGTGGGAAAAACAGTCTGCAGAACTTTGCATCTGAGTTCAATATTCAAAAGAATGTTCTAATTCCTCCCAAACAGTCGTATTCAAATGTGTTCACCTGTTTAGTGGTTTACTTTGTTTCAGTGTGGTGGTGGTGGTGGTTGTGGTGGTGTTGATGTTGGCGGCTACAAATTGGTTTCAATTCAAATGAAATACTTCATTGCTTAAATAGATTAGTTTTAGTGTTTTGCATAAGGACGTTTTGCATTCTTACGTGGACCTGGACTCCAAATCCCTGAGTAGCAGCAGCACAAACTGTAAGCAGACACAACACCTTGCTCAAGAGCACAAAAGCAAGCTGTGGGTGAGGGTTCATGTGTGAGTGTGTGAACTGAGAGAGGGGCTGGTGTGGGGCCATGCTGCACGTGCATTCTGGATTCTCATAAAGGCATGTTGTGGTGGTGGTTCTGTGGTGTGGGTCTCACGGGGCACTTGAACACTCTTATGTCAGATCTGTTTAATAAATATACTGTGACCTGCGGCAGTGCGCGGTTCAGATACATGAGGAGTGCGCGTGCAGCAGAGGGCCGGGGTTCAGTGTTTGCACGGTTAAGTCCATGGCACGTGGGGCTTAAGAGGAGCCGGAGGCCTTCTTGTCCTTCTGCCGCAGGTGGATCTTCATGTGCCGCCGCCGCTCGTCGCTGCGCGCAAACTTCCGTCCGCACTGGTCGCAGGAGAAGGGCTTCTCCCCCGTGTGCGTGCGGATGTGCGTGGTCAGGTGATCGCTGCGGCTGAAGTTCCGCATACAGATGCGGCACTGGAACGGCTTGTGCCCCGTGTGGATGCGCAGGTGACGACTCAGCTCGTCTGAGCGAGAGAAGCGGCGGTCACAGCTCTCCGCGGGGCACGGGTACGGCCGCTGGTGCACGGGCGTCTTGCTAGGCCTGTTGGGGTACTTTCGGGGCCGCAGTATGGGCCTTAGAGGCAGGCTCTGGTGAGCGGGAAAGGCCGTGGCCATGGGCCCCTCTGTGGATGCGCCTGGTGCGCCCAGGGTGAAGTTTCGGATGGTGTTGAGCGGTGTGAGAGGCGGGGGCACGCGCAGTGGCTCCAGGGAGTACGGGAGGGATTTCCGCTCCTCCCGCTGGCAGCTCTGCGGGTAGAAGCCACTGTACTCGGGCACGAAGGACAGGAGCGCGGCCCCGTCCACCGTGGGCTGGGGCGCGTGGTAGGACATGGCGCACGCGGACGAAGCCATGTACGCGCTCTGGTCCTGGTACAAATCCCCACTGCACGAGTAGGACGGGGCCGCGTGTGGGTGTGCATGTGAGTGAGCGTGCGCGTACATGTGACTAAGGTCCGGCTGCGCGTGCGCCATGACGCCTTCCCCCGCGTGCTCTCCCTCCGCCGCGCTCCCTCCTGAGGATGTGTAGGTGTCCGGTGGAGACGCGCACGGAGACGCCCCCGCAGAGGTGAGGTCCGGGACAGTGATGTCTGCGCTCACCACGTTGATCAGATCCTCAGTGGTCCACGGCCCTCGTGCGCTTCGAGAGTCCACGGAGAACTTGGCCGTAAAGGACAACGGCTGCGTGCGTAAAGTGGCCACGTAGTGCGTCAGGTCCGCGTGCACAGGTGGTTCGTCCTTCTGGCTGAATGTGAGGGCACCTGTGAGACAGAGATGAGCACGCGCATTAGGACACATACACATACACATACGCACTATTGTCACAGTGAGTTTGACTTTAGGATGGAGTGAAGGCTCCGTGTCTTATTTGGAAAGTGACCAGTGAATACATCTTTTTATTTGGTATAAGCTCAGATCCGCGCTCATGTACGTGCGTGTGTATCTACAGTGAATACAGCACAACATCGTGACTCAAACACAACATCACTTCAGACAGACACGTATCGTTTCATTTTTACGCACGGCACTTTCCCCAAATGCCCCACACTGACACAGCCCGATTCGGCCCCACGTGGGACTTACCGGCTCCGTTCTTCCCCCCATACTCCTCCTCCTCCTCCCCCATGGGCTCTTCTTTAAACACGACCCCCTCTGTGGAGAACACGTCTTTGGGGATCACGTCCATGAGACTTCCATAAGACGCGCACACCTCGTCTTCGGTCTTCGCCGTCATTTTGTCCGCGTTTAGTGAGACCGCGTCCCCTCAGATCATGCCTCCTGACTGCCTCTGGCTTTTTGAAGCGGTCCCCATGTTTTTATTCCTCTTGCGCGTTTGTAAATAGCTCCTGGCCGTCGTGTTAAGATTATAAAGGGGATCTCTGGGTGTCCCCCGTGCGTCACACACCAAATATGGACTAAGGAGAGGGAACTCCGAAAATAGGATGACACGGTTTGATGTGACGAAACCCAAATAAACAAAACCACACATTTTTACGCACTCATTTTTCAAACATATTTTAATTCAATAATCATTTCTACGCTTTTATTCAAATATTTGGTAGTTTGTGTGTCGCGTAAAGGTGAAAGCAAGTGGTGCTTCGGAATTCCGGTGGCTCCCCTCTCCATACAAGGCGTGTCCGGTGATGCGCGAGGATCCCCCGTGTGCGTAAAAGGCTGGTATCCGGGTAAACGGTGCCAGCGGAGCCCACACAGACGCTCGCGGCGCGGAGGGAGCTGTTTGTTTGGACCTGTCAGCGCGCACTGCACACGTCTATTGTTGGCGCCTCAGATGGATGGCTTGATTACCTACAGGAGAACAGTGTCTGTGCGGGGAGGACCACACGGAGACAGCTGGTTAAGCAGTTTGGTTAAGCTTTGCCCAATGAAAAGATGCACGTGGGCGGATGGTGCAGGCCTAATTGAGATTTTGGTTTATCTCGGCTGTCTTTAATTGTGTTGTAACGTTTAGAATTATCGTCAGTTAAAAGGAGCTGGATGCAAGATTTTGATTTAAAATTTCATAAACTTCTGGCCCCAGTTATGAGGTAAACATATTCAACACAAATATAGTTTTTATGGCTGATTTAGTTGGTTTAAACCTCAAATGGCCCTCTCTGATCTGAATGGTTAAGGTTCTTTCACCAGGTTCAGTTGTGAGTGTGAATATTTTGAACTCTGGTGGTGAAAAAAAGAGTTTAAGCTCAAAGAAACACTGCTGCAGAAATGTAAAGCAGTGTCTGTGTCCTCCTCTGTGTGAACATGTTTAGAAAGGGGCTAGAAAAACACAGCGAGGAACTGCAAAAAGTTCCTACAGCGTGAAACCCATTTTGTAAAGTGGTTAAAACACTCAGAGCCTTGTCCCTCAAATAATTCTATAATAATTGTGCAAATGTACATTTTATTGATACATATTAATCATCCATATTTGGACTTTGCTCCCCTCTTTTCCTCCGATTTACACTAACTGTTCCATATTTTGACATCAGAGGCTCAGAGTGTTTGGGTTCAAGATTTCCAACATGATGGTTCCAAAGCTGCACCTACAGTTTTCTTTCACAATCAATAAAACAAAAATTGCTCTACGTAATTTTTCTGGTCCTTGTTCTATGGAGATGTAATTACCGTGAAATGTTTCACTTTCTCGACAAGCAGGTGATGTGACCTGGCTAAATTACAGGTCAGATCTGTGGAGAGGTGAGCCTGCTTAAAATAATTCATCTTCTTCAAGGCGTTTTAAGCAATATTAAATCTGTGATTCAGTAAGTGCTGGGCAGATATGTTTAATGCCATAGTGTGGACATTGTAGGCAGCGTAATAATATCACCGTGGAGACAAGCAGGTGCGGGCCTCCCATCAGGAAAGTTACCTAGCGCACCTTTAACTAAACGCAGTGACATGAAAATTTAAGTCTGATGGTCCTGTGAGTTTAGATCTATGTGTGATGGGCGATTATTTTTTCCATGGGGCCACATGAGAAATGTGGGGGCCGGGCAAAAATGTTTAACTCAATTCTGCATAATATTAATTGTATTTCTTTATAAAAAAGCAGTAAATATCATTGTTTTGACGAGCTGCTCAGACTGGTGAGAGCTTATGTGTGACTAAGCAATGAAAAATTTAAAAGTGAGGATGACTTACAAAAAATGTCATTACAAAACACTTCTAAAATAAAAGCAATGCAGCTTTAGTCCATGCATGAGGTCAAATTATAGAATATGTTTATTTTGTAATTCCAAATGATCTTAAAAAGACCAAGTCAGAGTCAGAGGGCTGTGTGGCCCCAGAGCTGCACAATGCGCAGGTCTGCTGCACAGTGTTTATGTGATGGAGTTGCTGTGTCAGTGTGAAACAAATTTCATGTCTATGATCTATTATCTAACCTAAAATCTGATCTAACTAAATGATCTCTTGTTATACATGTCAACAGATAAAACTTTTGCATAGAAGCCCCTTATAGCACTAAAATAATCAAAGCTAGTCTATCAAATTTGTCAGCATCTCTTTAAGTTATGACTTGAAGTGCAAGACATAACATTTCCTGTCTTGGTTTAGTGAGATATTTCCTGTTGTGATCAATATTTATCCTCATTTTGCATCAGTTAAGTGACAGATTGTGAGGAAAATGTTGAAAAGAAAAGCAAAAAGATCCAAAAAGTAGTGCTAAGTTCTAAAACAGAATCCCTCTACCTATGTCTTCTACAGTTTTTAGTTCATTATGGAAAAAAAGGTGCACTATGTAACTTTTTTGGTTTGGGCTCCGTCACCTGCTTGTTTCTATGGATATGCCATTGCTCTGCCTGGAATGTTCCACAGTGTGAACAGCTCTACATTATATTTACTCAATTACAGGTGGTTTAATAACTCAAAAATGCCTCGAAAACCAAACATTCTAACTGTGTGCGGGATCGTCTCTCCACAGATCTGCCCTGGAAATACATATTGGTCTGGATTAGTCTCCATGAAGATAGAAAAGTTTAAAACCATACTGTGAAACATTGTAAAGAAAGTAATAACATCTCAACGAAGAAACATGATGAATCATTTAAAGAAAAGCACCGTCCACCAAAAAAGTTACACAATGTATCTTTAAATATAATGATGAAATGTGTGTTAGTGAAATGAATAGTCTAACCTGTCATATGCACTTTAACCTCATGTCACTGTGAGTATTTTAAGCAGCTATTACAAAAGATTGACTCAATGTGTGTCAACAATTAACTATATTTAGAGTTATTTCCTTTTTCACAGCAAAGGTCAGTGAGTCCCGTGCTACTATTACACTGGCCTATTATTACCAAAAAAGGAATACTGCTACACGTCTATACTCTTTAACCACCGTCTGTAAGTTGATTTATTTCTCGTTATCAGTAGATTGCAGATGTGAAACCTGATGAAAGTGGTCTTCTGAATCATCCATGCACATCTGAGTAAACTTGCATGTTGAGCTATTTTGCATTTGAACCATATTAGGAGTAAGAATTGATTTGTGGACAAAATAGTGAAATAAAAAACACCAGGATCATGTAGAGCGGTTTAATATCATAGACTGTATATATAAATGGACACAGCTAACGCACTAGTCGCTGCATTCTAAATAGGAAGTGAGCACATGGGCACTTCCTGCTCCTTCTGACCCTGGCTCCTATTGACTTACACTGGAATATTGCTGCCCTTCTGCTGTATTTGTGCTATTTTGGTCATAAAATGTTTGTATTAACCCGCTCTACGTGATCCTGAGATTTTTTTCCTGCTATTTTGTCTGTTAAAAAAATCCTATTCATAATATTGAGCCTGGCTCCAAATTCGCCCCTGTAATCGTTAGCAGCATATTTCAGTCTTCTCTCAAATATTAATGAAGGAGTGCTTAAAATGTAGATGTGGAAACTGTCTGACCTCACAACATTAGGATTCATTCGCTTGACGGTAGACTGGTACTTTTTTATTAAACCAGTCACTGCTGTTTGGTCGTGATGTATGTAATGCGTCGCTAACTGGTATATTAAGCTTTTCCCAAATCCTGTAGGAAGAAGGACAATAACTTCTTTCCCCTTGATAAAATTCACCAGACATTCTCTTTGTACCAGTTTTAAATCCTTGATCTCGGGAATCATTGCCCACACACTGGTTGGCGAACACTGGTTGGCTGGTGCCCGGACTCACACTTCTGAGGTTCTTGCAAAACATCTAGTGCAGGAGTGTCAAACTCAACTTCACAGAGGGCCAAATTTAAAAACTGGGACTAAGTCGTGAGCCAAACTAAATATTTATTGAAAAATTTCAACAACATCTGCATGTTTTCGCTTAAACATTGAATCCAGCACAAACATATTATAAAATAACAACATTTTAAATAAATAATGTCTGTATAGTCTATCTGTAGCCGGCAGGCAGCTCTAATACATATTTGATTTGATCTCATAGGCCAAATATAATTATATCGCAGGCCAAATTTGGCCCCCGGGCCTGAGTCTGACATGTCTGGTCTGGTGTATTCCGATTCTTGACCTAGTCGCTGAAGGGAAATGAAATGGAGCGGAGGCACTAGGTGGCAGCAGCTTGGCTACTTAAAAGAGAGGTAAATTAACTATCATCAAACTAACAGAATATCTGACAAAAGACAGTTTGTTTTGAGTTTAGCTGTTTAGCTGTTTATCTGTTTTTTGTTTATTTTGTTGTTGAACAAAATTTGTTTTCACCAGTACCTATACTACATATCTAATTATAGTGTTTTACTGTCTGAGATTCAGGAAATTCACTGTTAGCATGGTAGCATTACCGTCAAAGCAAAACTTGGCTCTGATGTCTGAAAGTTGTGAAAAGAGTGTGTGGAGACCAGACTGATATCCCTCTATATAAAACATACAGAAAGTATGAGTTTGGATTTGCCAGGCCTTTGAACCACTGCAACCTTTTTAAAAAAAAATGAAATACTTGTGTTTTTCACATTTTTAAGATAGTAAAAATCAGGTACTACAGCGCTTTTTAAAGGTCCTATATCTCTTGTGAGATTTTTGTCATGTTATAATGTTGTTTCCTCATCAAAAACAGACCTGGAGTTGTGTTTTGTTTCAATCACACATGTATAAGTAATCCACCTATTATACATCTCCAAAGCTCAAAATGCTCTATTCCACCTTGTGATGTCATGAAGTTTTCAAGTTACCAGCTCCTTTTACCTCAATAGAGATTCATTTCAATGCAATTCAATAGAGATTGATGATTCCAGGGCTGAAATTATTCACATGATTCTAGTGGAGTTTAAAAACACAGTGGGGGCACTTCCTGAATTACTACATGACATCACAAGGTGGAACAGAGTATTTTCTGTTTAAGAGAAGAACTCAGGGTTTGTGTATTAAACATGTGTGAATGAGACAAAACACAACTCCAGGTCTGTTTGTGAAAGAAACATTAGAACATAGTTTAGAGAATAGCGTCATATGGGTCCTTAAACGATAAAAAATACAATCAGTGTTCATGGAATTTCTCAGTATATTTCCAAATATTTTCTCACGTCCTGAGATCCACCTGACTGTGAACGTGTATTATCCTTGGTTCTATTTTGGTCTCCAGTCTCCTTCTGCTCTTGTGGCTGTTCGGCCCTGAAAGATGACTCAGCCTAGACTTGAGTGAACACTGACATATTCACACAGTGAGCTTGATGGTACAGAGAGAACAGGAGGAGGAGAAGAGGAGAGGGAAGGAAGGAGAGACAGCTGAGGGGAGACAGAAAGAAAAGGGGAGGGAAGACAGAGAAAAGAGAGAGGGAGAGAGGGACATAGGAGAGAGAGTTGAGAAAGGAGAGAGAGAGAAATAAAGAGAGAGGGAGAAGAGGGGAAAGGGAGAGAGAGACAAGACAAAAGATTGGGAGAGAAGTGAAGATCAAAAAAGAGAGGGCAAGAAAATAAGAAAGGAGGACAGAAAGAGGGAACCAGATAGAGTGAAAGGCAGAGAAGAGGAAGAGATGGAGAGATGGGAGAGAGAGAGAGGAGAAGGAGAAGAGGAGGGGAGAGATAAAGGAGAAAGCAGATAGGGAGGATGAAAAGAGAGGAAGGAGGAAAGGAGGAGGAGGAGAGGAGGGAGGGAGAGAGGGAAAGAGAGACAGATGAGGGGAGATGTAAAGAGAGAGAGAGGAAGGAAGATAGAGAAAAGAGAAAGGGAGAGAGGGAAATAGGAAAGAGAGTTGAGAAAGGAGAGAGAGAGAGAGAAAGAAAGAGAGAGAGAGGAAGACAGAGAAAAGAGGGAGAAGAAGAGAGAGGGAGACAAGACAAAAGAATGGGAGAGAAGTGAAGATCAAAAAAGAGAAGGCAAGAAAATAAGAAAGGAGGACAAAAAGAGGGAGAAAAAATAAAGAAAGAGGGAACAAGATAGAGAGAAAGAGAGAGGAGGAAGAGATGGAGATGCGAGAGAGAGAAGAGAGAGGAGGAGGGAAGAGATAAGGAGAGATGAGGGAGAACGCAGATAAGGAGGCCGAAAAGATAGCGAGGAGGAAAGGAGGAGGAGGAGAGATAAGAGACAAAGAGAGACAGAGAGCGAGGGTGAGGGAAAGAGAGACAGACAGAGAGAAGGAGAGAAAGAAAGAGGGGAGAGAGCAGAGGAGCAGAGGCTGTGAGAGAGAAGAAGGCTTTTGAACGCCCACACTTCCAAAAATGTTGTTGTGTAGAGATTGTGTGGCTGCCGCCCACTCTGTGACAGATGGGGGCTCACGCACAAACACACACAAATACACACACGCACACACACACACACACACACTCGCACACAAACACACAGGCCTCCTACTCACTACACACTACTGCTACTGCTGCTACTGCCTTATACTGGCCTTCCTGTGAGTTCCTACACACTTATATGGGACAAGAAGAGGCCATTGTTTCAGGTTATGCAATCTATTTCAAGTTTAGGATGAGAGGGCTGTTCCTTTACGCCTATAATACTAATCTCATGTTCTGTTGTCATTTAAATCACAATGTACATGATATATAATGGGAAAGATGATACAACACACACATTACTCACTCCTGCTTTGAAACAAGATGCGCCGGATACTGTAAACTCAAATATACAGGGTGTCTGAAAAAATCTGACATCATTTCGCAGGCATCATTTAGGCAATTCTTGTTGAAATAACCTCAAATTTGCACAGAATGTATAGAAACAGATCAAAACTTTATATTTAATGTTTTATTTTGGTTGTGTTTTCAGGAGCCATGATGTTCACTCCCAAAGAGAAGTCATTTTGCGTCTTGGAATCTGCTCAAACACACTCAAAATCTGGAAAAACTTCACCAACTGGTAAACTAATTTGGACTTGGACTTGGACTTGGGACTTTGGACAAAAATGTAAAGAGGAAGGATCTGGTAGACCAACATTAACATCATCATTGAGCTAGACTTAATAGTTTTAAAGATAATTGCTTTTAAAATGATGTAAATTTTTTGGACACCCCGTATATTTGAAGATTTGTCAGTTTATTAGATCATTAAAATAAAATGTTAATAGTACAAGTTAAATAGTTGAATAAGTCTGAACCGTACCATACCAAAACTTTAGCTGGTCAAAGTGCTGTACACAAACACAGGATAGACAAGGACAATCGCAGTACACAATACAAACGCAATACAACTACTAAAAAAAAATAGAAAACAATAGTACGGCCGCTGCCCCCCACAATGGAAAAATAAAATAAAGGATGTGTATCTTATGGAGCAAATAACTGCAAGATTACAAATGAAGACAGATTTATTCATGGACAAATGGTCTTCAATTCAGGCCTATATTTCAAATGGATGACTATCGTTTATAGGACTTTTTCTGTTATAATATAGTGTATGCGTAGTGCATAATTATGAATAGTAAATGAGGAGACAATGTGTATGACTGCATCGACACAGTAACTTTATTGTCATTTTACTTGTATTATAACTGCTGTTTCATAACTATATGGCTTGCACCAAAAATTATTTAATAAAAATAAGTAAAACAAAAAGAAAAAAAGAAAACAATAGTACAGTACAGTGCAGACAAGTCATAAATAAACTTAAACTATGTTAACGCTACTAATCCTGTAACGATTTGTGCTTCTTTTTTCCCTGGTAGTGCTGTCACTGTTAGTTCAAAGATGTCTTTAAAGAGGACGTATTGTGCTGGTGTCTGCTCTATAGTTATTATCCATGACACCAGTGCATCATTATGTTAGAATTTGCATATTTTAAATCTCAATATTAATCTAAAACAATTTAATAAAAGAAACAAGTGCGCTGACTTCTGCGTTAGAAAACTGTAGAGTCCAATGGGAGCTGACGTCCGCGTGAATGTCAAGAGTCGGCACCTGGATAAGCTACATATCACACTCGCGAGTAGTGGATTTTTTTCATTCGTACAAAATGATTGCATGACGCTGCTGAATCCTGGCGCCACCTAGTGCCTTCGCTCAATTTCATTTCTCTCCAGCTAGTAGGTCAGGAATCAAAATACAATAGATGGAGTTCGGGCACCAGCCAATCAGCGAAGAGTGATATATTCAGTGTTGTCAATGATTCCCTTGATTGAGCATTTAAAGCCGGAATAAAGAAAATGTTTGGGGAATTTCATCAAGGGGAAAGATGTTATTGTCCTTCTTCCTACGGGTTTTGGGAAAAGCTTAATATACCAGTTACGACCAAATAGCAGCGGTTAAATGATAAAAAGTACCCGCCTACTGTCGAGCGAACGAAATCTAAGTCTGCGAGGTCAAACGGTTTGTACAAAGTGAAACAAAGTAAAAGAGGCTGATGAATCAGGCCAGCTGAATCCTACATGTATCATAGATTAGGAAATTAAATTGGAGAACAAAGTAAGTACGTCACAGTGAGCATGTACTGTGGCGGTGAAAACGGGTCAATGGACAGAATGGCGTCTTGAAAATAAGCGATTAAAGATTACTCAAACATGTACGAATCACTCTAAATAACACTTCGGGTGAGTAATTGGTGAAACAACTATAACGCGGTGAAAAGCTCTGAAAAGTTACATAATGGTTCTGCTTTAAATGTGGCAGTTACAATGATTTACTATGCCCACAGTGAATGCTTAGACTGACAATCATGAGTAAATCTAATATATTATGAGCCATTATAGGCCAGACGTAACTTTATAGCATCACATTGCCTTTAGTAAATTGCATTTGAGATCTTTGAATTTCACAGGTCATAAATAATGTTGTACTGATGGGAAATATATATTATACTTTACTACTTTCTGTATTTCCACAATAAAAGATCTTCAATTATACCTATTCAAATCACACTGTGCCACTGCCACTCGTTATACTGTCACTTATTACGAGGGATGCACCAATATGAATATCGGCACTGATCCAGGAAAATCTGTTAGATAATATCCAGGCTGGGCTTTTAATCGGATGTAATAAGACTGTAAGACTGATCTGGGCCCAGTATATCTCAAAATATTTGAAGTTTAACTCATACAAAGCTGTTATGTAGGTACTTGCAGGAGAAATAAGTTACATAACACAAGTGGATCAAATGTGTTAACTGTTCAGAGAGAAAAAGTGGCATTTTCAGTCCCTACACTGGAATTTGTTAATGTTTGACACTGGAAGATACTCAAAGTCATAGTATTGATATCGGTATTGGAATAGAAGTAGAAAAGCTGGATCAGTGCATCTTTACCTATTGCTGTGTTTTAGATGACATCACAACCTTCTATAGGCCGATGATATTTACCGTATTTTCCGGGCTATTAGGTGCGCTCTTAAGCCTCCAACCCCATCAAAAAACAATCCAGAGCGCCTTATACACGAATCCACTCAGCACGACTTCAGTAAACTAAAAGCGCACGCAAACAACACACGGAGCAGACAGCGACCGCACAGCGAAACACACCCGCAGCCACACTCATCACTTCGCGCGGACGAGGAACGGAACGAAGGAACGAACCGAAAAAAGCGAGTGCAGTGTGTCACTTCCAGACACAACTGAACAACTGAGTCACTGCGAACACGCCGACAATCCAGCGGTCCCAGACAGCACCCTCCCTACACGCCACAAATGAACACAGCCCAGAGTCACCGTGAACGCGCCAAACAAACAAAACCACTCACCCATCACACTGTTGTGTTTCGCTTAAAGTCAGGTGCGGTTTATTTGTGATAAAAGTTCGAAAATAGACCATTTAATGACAGTGCGCCTTATAATCCAGAGCGCCTAATAGCCCGGAAAATACGGTAATACAGATGTGGGGCAGCTAAAATAAAAACAGATAAAAATGATCAGATTCAACATTTGTGAACAGGGCTGGGTATCATTAAGAAGTTGCCGATACGATACATACCTTGATATATAGGCCATGATACGAAACATGTCTCCATACAGTGCACTTTTGATTTGATTCGATATACACTACTGGTCAAAAGTTTTAGAACACCACACTTTTTCAATTTTTTTACTGTTTAGTGTTGACCAAAACGTATTCTAAACTTTTGATTGATGAAAGTGTCCACCTTTGGCAGATAAAACAGCTGAACACACTTGTGGCTCGTTCTTTTCACAATAGAAATCAAATATTCTTCAGAAAGTTCTTCCCAAGTCTGTTGCAGAATTTTCCATAAATGTGTGGCACTTGTAGGTTGCTTCACTCTTCTGTCCAGTTCATCCCAAACCAGCTCGATGGGGTTTAAATCTGGACACTGTGCTGGACACTCCAGGTTTTCAAGCTTTAACATCTTATTCTTTTTTCCTGAGGTAGTTTTGTCAGAGCTTGGACTTGTGTTTTGTATCTTTTATCTTTTTTCTAACCTCTGGCTCTTCATTGGACTTGTATGACTTGAATTGCAATAAATAACTGGAAAAATTAGAGTGTTCTAAAACTTTTGACCTGTAGTGTATTTCATCATCATAAAAGTCTTTGTGAAACCACTTCTTGTGCAAAGTTAATATAAAACACACCCATTTTAATCATCAAAACTGTGAAAATGTCAGCTGTGTCGCATAAATGAGTTTCCTTCCTCTAAACAAGCAATAAAACTGTAGCACTGTGAGAAAATCATTTAGTAAAAGATACCAAAAAATACTCTTGGTAATATATTGATACAGCCACCCATGATACCGATATTGTATTGATACGATATATTGATATTTTGATATTTTTGCACACCCCTATTTATGAATTTTCATTGATTTCAGGCAAAAGCAAAATGTAATCAATAACGTATAATATTTAATACAGATGGGGGGGCAGCTTCAGTTATTATAGTTGGAATGCAGATTTGTGTTGTAACGATATCCAAGTCTCATGATACGATATCATCACGGTATGAACCTCACAGTACGATATTTATTGCGATATAGTGAGAAAGCTTACAATATGGTGGGGAGTATTTGATAAAATTTTCTTAATCGATCATCGGGAGAATTAACTATCAATTTTCGATTAATCATTAACGTTTTTATATTCAAATTATCATCATTATTATTACTATCTGCACTACTAATAAGCATAGATAAATTCAACTTTACAACATATAAACCGTAACCACTCTAGAGCCACATCAGTCCATTTGACAATAGAATGTGTTTAATTCAGCTTTGCGCAAGTCCTACAAAAAACAAACTTTAAACCGCATGGCTAATTTGCATAAACTAAGCGAAGAAAAAAACAGCTCTTGTGCGGTGATGCGGTTCAACTTCTGTCAGACTAAAGGACGCGACTCAGTGGAATATGCACAGAAACCTATATTTGGTGTGTCAATAAAAAATGAACGTAATCAACAAAATTCTTAATGATCAATCATCAATTAATCAAGTAATCATGCCCATCCCTAGTGGAGAGGCTCATGATTAGGGATGTAACAATATCCAAATCTCTCTGTACAATATTTTCACTATATACATCTCACAGTACGATATTTATTGCAATATTTTGTGGAGATTAACTAAATTTAATATGCGACCTTTTCCTCTTAAAATGCCTTGACAAGACTTAATCCAAAGAACTAAGACTTAAAAGTGCTTCAACTGTTATTTCTTCTTGTAGTCTACACTGAAATGGAGCAAAGGATCATGGTCTATGTAGTTCACGGTGTCATTTTTTAGCTACTGCTGCACCACAACTCTTAATTTAAGTAAAGACACTTGTAATTCGATATATTGTGATGGTCCACGATATTATTGTGAGAACTCTGACGATACAATATCATGATATTTCGGTTATTGTTACATCCCTAGTTGTAATACAGTGAGTTTTGGGGTCTAGTCACTAATAAAAATGATTCAACATTCATGAATTTTTTGTAAATTTCATGGCAAAGTACACTGTAATCAATCTGTCTCTTGCCCTTCCATCAAAATAAGTGCTGTTTATTTCCCCGCTACACATGACGCTTGTGCTGCTCGCTGTCGGAACGTGCATGTTAAATCTGAGTTGTAAAGCTTGTATAGTAAAGCCTGGTATCGTTTAGAATTTTCTCCAATGATCAATGGCCCCGGCCCTCTTGTCAGTGTAATGTATGGTTTTCGGAGCGGGCTGACGCTGAGATTTGGAAATGTCCCAAACTGCCTTCCATACTTGCACATAGCGAGTCCTCTCTAATGTGTGGTGAATGTGTGTGCTGACCCCGCCCCCCACCCCCCCCCCCCGGTCCCCTCCTGGCCGCCCCCCCCCCTCTCCTGTGGGACCCTGGCCTGTGCACCCTTCGCCCACGCTCTTCGGGGCACTGGGCCTGGTGGGGGGTGCCGGTTTTGTGTGCGGCCGCTCGGGGTGTCTGCCGGGGGTCCAGCGGCTCCGCGCACCCCACCACGCCCATTAATCATCTGTCATCTGCGCGTTTGTTTGTACCAATCTTTGTCTTCGTTCTTAAACCATGGCGACTGCGCTGCCCGCCTGACGATAAAGCTGCTACGGAAAAACACTTAATAAGGCCAAACCTACTAATCATTCGTAAACATTTATTATTATTATTATTAAAGGTGCACTGTGGACCTTTTTGGTTGGGGATCCGTCACCTTCTTGTTTCTACGAATATGTCATTGCTCTGCTTAGAATGTTCCACAGTATGACATTAAACTGCTCTACCTTACATTTATTCAATTATAAGTGGTTTTATAGCTCAAAAATACCTAGAAAAACAAACATTCTGACTATGAGTGGGGTCGCCTCTCCACAGATCTGACTTATAACTACTGCAAGGTCTGGTTTTGGTCTCCATGAAGATAAAAAGGTATTAAACCAAACTGTGAAACATTCCAGACAAAGCAATAACACCTCCATGAAGAAAGCATTTGACGGACCCTCTACTAGAAATGTTACACAATGCATCTTTAAACAATCATTTACAAAAAATTACCAATTCATTCACAAGTTTTTCATAATCATATACAAACATGGACAGGACAAAAAGTGTTATTACTAATTGATTAATTCATAAATGTTTACTTAGAAACATCCATAAACAATTCACAAATGTTTATTAATCATGTATTACTCATGTACTAATAATGACATACTTGTAATTTTTAGTAAATGATTCGTTGTCATTTTTTTTTTACCATAGAAATGTTATTGCTTTGCCTGGAATGTTTCACAGTATGGCAGTGAACGTTTCTATCTTCATGGAGACCAAACCAGACCTTACAGAAGTTACAGATCAGATCTGTGGAGAGGTCGACCCTGCTCAGTCAGAATGTCTGAAGAAATGTGATACCAACCATGCCAGCTTGACTCATAGTTCAATATATGAAAGCTGGAACAATATATTTTTTTGGAGTCAATATTTATCACATGGAAGAACGATAATTTCCTTCACAAGCAACAAAATCTACTATCTTAATTTGCATAAAAACTGCAGAAAACTGTACAAAAAAGTTCTGAAATGTGACTCTTGTATTAGTTTGTCAGTTCAGATGTCAGTCTTTTTGTCAACTCTTCTGCACGTGTTTAATATGTGAACTTTGGACAGAATCCTAGCATTAAAACCACAAAAATCAAATCAAAAATCACAATTAGACAACGAATTACAATAAATTACAATCAAGATTCAGTTGACAAAGCAGTAAGAGACTAAAATTTGAACTGGTAAACTAATACACGAATCCAATGTATTTCAACACATTTGTAGAAGTTTACACTACAGGGATAGCAGCTTTTACACTGAATAAGACCCCATGGAGAGACAGGGAGGGCATCTGACACACAGGGGCATGTTTGTAAAGGTGTAAATACAGGGTCAGGAGCTTTGGCCTAGAATAAGATCCTAGGGAGAAGATAAGATTAATACTTTGTAAACAGTGGTAGTATTTGAGGGTTGTTGATTTTAACTATTGAAACTGTGATTTTTAAATTACTACTAGTACAGATTAAGATCAAACTGGACTATATGCATTAAAATATATGATATATATCTTTGCAGGGTTTTAGATGTCATCACTGCATTCTATAGCCCCATAATATTTAATACAGATTTTGTTGTAATATAGTAAATTATCGAGTCTAGTCAAAATCATCAAGATCAGCTTCAACATTTGCAAATTTACCTTTTGGAAATTTCATGGCAACATACAATGTAATGAATGGGAAATCTGACTCTTGCCTCCATCTGACTGTTTGACATTATCAAATTTTAGAATCTGAAAATACCCAATTTCAGTAAGATTTGGAAAATTAGTACTAAACAGCACCTTAAAGCTGCATTGTGTGATTTTTCTTGAGGAGGGTCCATCAAATGCTTTTCTCCATGGAGATGTTTTGCTTTGACTAGAGTGTTTCACAGTGGTTAAACCTTTCTATCTTCATGGAGACCAAACCAGATCAAGTTACACGTCAGATCTATGGAGAGGTGACCCCCACTCACAATCAGAATACCTGTTTTTCTATGTGTTTTTGAGCTATAAAACCACTCTTAACTGAATAAATGTAAGGCAGAGCTGTTTAACTTCACACTGAGGAACATTCAGGGTAGAGCAAAAAGTTCCACAGTGCACCTTTAAGCCAGCGCCGCCTTATATAACAGGCTAATGTATTCTCTATAATTATATTTGCGGCCCAGATAAGGCAGTGCCCATGGGCTGGGGGTTTGACGTGTGTTGATCTATGTGGTCATCTGCTGTCCGAGCCTTTACTATGACCCCAGGACCTCCTCCTGACATGTCATTATTGTAATGGGAAAATTACACACCAAAAACTGTGTATGGAGCCAATGCCCTGACAAAGGCCGGGTCCTCCTCTGTCCGGACTCACATTCAGACGGAGACAGGAGAGTGTTTTATCTAATTGGAGACATGTACAATTAGAATATCGAGGGTATAATCTAGTGAAAACAATTTGAAAAGGATGCAAAGAGAGCAAATAAAAAAACAACAACAATGTGCTCTTTCAAATAATGGTATATAGTAGGGCAGGAAGATTCATCGTAATTGAATAGAAATAGTAATTTGAATGCATACTTTTCTCCTCAAACAACAAAATCTCCTGTCTTATTCTGCATAGAAACTGATAACCTTGTAGTTTAGATCTGCACAAACATGTTCTTTGCGTCAATTCTTCTGGAGACATTAAAAAAAAAAACAATAAAAACCTTTGAACATACTTGTATTATTGTTGTCAGAAAAACTGCAGTTACATATTATTTCCAAAAAGAGGTAATTGTGCATTACTGTGTCTTATTTTTACAGTCCATTCACTTTTTGTGCAAAACATGAACCTAAACCAATGCATATTTTTATTGATTGAATAATAAAAACTAGAAACAATACATATGCGTCCTTGACCTGTCCTTCAAGCTGATCTTTAGTTAACCAGTTTTGATGAGAAAAGACATTACCATTTCAGTAAACATGATAAATAAGATACACAATGTCTGATCAATGCCTGAAAACGTAACATAAGGTCACACATCAGGGTCTCTGGGTTGTACAAATCTTGTTTTTTCCACAGATTTTGAAGTACGTTGTAGAATAGAAAGGTTCGGCTGCATGCCGTATATACTAATAAATAATATACTACATAGATTATGATTTCAAACAACTTCAAGACGTCTACAGCTCACACAACAACACAAAGGCCAACCACTTTTCTGTTAGAAGAGGCTATTCCAAGTCTACAATGACATCACATATCACTATCTGCAGCTTTAGTTTGAAATCACTCAAGTTAACATTTTAATTTCAGTAACTGGGCTCTCACAACTCTGGGCTATAAACACTGTGAAGTCGACGTTCAAACTGTAATGTTATATTCACGGTTTTGACAAAAGAGGCGTATTCACTGCGTTAATGACATGGAGGGTAACGGACTATTGAATCTAAGAGCAGGTTTTGACATTTATAAATGGGCCTAATTTACCTCACTTTATTCAGTGAAGGTCTGCGTCAAAATGCTTTTGGGAAACAAGCGGAACAGCCATGTTTTTGTCTAGAAGGCCAGTTGCTTAATGAATTTTCAGTCTACACCGTTAAACCTTTTGACTATATATTTCTGAAGTTATCAATGTATTTACCAGTAGAAGCTTTGTATTGTTAATTTTACACTAATAGCCTCCTATTTTATGCTTGGATTAATTGTTGAGCTATTGGCAAAATTGATCTGCTTAGTAACTGGAACGGGTCAAATTATCTGTGAGTTTGAAAGAGCTTGGTACTGGACATCAAAAAATAAACATTATGATTTTCAAAACCTCCATGTTTGGTGAAAGTGTGCAAAAGTCCATAAATAGAGATGCAATCAACATAAAAAAAAAAGTACACAAAAGAACTGTGGAACCACCTGATATGCTACTGGGTCACTACTGGTAAAGAAATGTATCACACTGCAGAGTCAGTGTATTTTTGAATGAACTTAGTTAAGTATTTTCACATTTTAGAATCCCTGTAGGTTTAATAAAAGTCCTGCATTACACCAAATTGAACCCTGTGAGCTTTTTGTTTTGTTTGATTCACACATGTTTGAGTAACCCTTTATTTTTAGTCTGTTTACATCTCCAAAGCTCAAAATACTCTGCTCCACCTTGTGATGTCATGAGGCGGTAGTTTTCAAGTTAACAGCTCCTTTTACCTTTAGTTCAGTAGAGGCTGAAATAATCCAAATGATTCTAGTGAAGGTGTATGGAGCTTAAAAACACAGTGGTGCACTTCCTGTATTACCCCATGACATCACAAAGTGGAACAGTGTGTTTCCAGTTTCCGAGAAGAACTCTGCATAAATAGTTTAAAGAGTTTGTGAGAAGGAAACAAAACACAACTCTATGTCTGTTTGTGATGAACATTATAACATAGGTCAGAAAATAAATTAACGTCATATTGGCTCTTTAATGGGATAACAAAAATTTTGATTTGGTTTGTCAAAATTAACTAAACATATAAGTGCTATTCACAATAATAGATGCCAGTTAAAATGCTGTGGATACCTTCACTCTTTATGCTGTTTATCCTAGTTTTAGTCCAGTTTAAATCCAAATGTGGAAATGGTTTTGTCCTGCTCTAGTTCTAGTTTGGTCTTGGTCTAGTCCAGGTTTAGTTCTAGGTTTAGTTGTTCTGTTATGAGTTCGTAGTCTTGTTCTTAGTCTAAAAAGGTCTAAAGATGGGCTAGGCTAGGTATAAAAATACACAATTACTAGTTTTTAAGTCGAACATTCTTAAAATTTACTAGACGTACCTTATTACTGTATATTTAGGGCTTCAAGATTAAACTAAATTGAACTGAAATCGCAATTAGTAAATCGCCAAGACAACAATTTTCGAAGTTCCATTATTTCCTCCAAAAACGAAATCATTTCCTTTGCGGATCAATAATGTCTAAGTGTACAACAGCAAAATCTCCCATCTTATTCTGCATAGAAACTGCTGCTAACCCTGTAGTTTAAATCTGTTCAAACATGTTCTGAAATATGATTCTTGTATTACTCTGTCAGTTCAGATTTCAGTCTTTTTGTCATTCTTCTGGATGAGTTAAAATGTGAACTTTGAACAGAATCCAATCATTGAAACATAATCGCAAATTTAGAATCACAGTGCTCGCCGGTCAAATCGCAATCAGATATTTTCCACAAATCATCCGAGCACTAATTGTGTGGCTAATTGTATCGTGTGTAAGTCAGCCTGTTCAGCGTGACTCAGAATGGGGGTAGAGATGCTGTGATTGCATATTCATGGGGCTGGTATTGACTTGTGAGTGTCGGATAATAGACAGCCGTGCCTGAGTCTGAATGCCCTGACACTATCTGTGGGAGCAGAGTGAGTCCTGGCCCCACTCACTCCACGTCCCGTCGCGCATACCCCCGTCCACCCCCGTCCACCTCCGTCCACCCCCGCCGAACCACGCCAAACCTCGCCAAACCGGGGCAATTAGCTCCAGAGCAGTGCCCGCTCCCCCAGAGGACCGAGCGGCGCAGAGGAGTGGGCAGAGACATACTCGGGCTGTGTGCTTTTACCAATACCAATACAACGATTAGAGGACTTTAAACACTTCAGAGTCCAAATGATTCAATGATTCAAACGATTCCAGGCCATTGGTGGATGAAATACTCAATTCTGTTACTCAAGTAAAAGTACAGATACAGGGGCAAAAAGTTACTCAAATAAAAATAAAAGTATCACATGAAAAAATCTACCTGTACCTGTTTAAAAATGTACTTAAAGAGTAACAAGTAAAAATATTTTGCTGAGATTTTAAGAACAATTCAAGTATAAAATGTAGTGATTTTGATACAGAATTTAGCTGAGAATAAGTGATTCAATTGATTTCTTAATAATTCAAGCTGTTTTTGTTTTTGGTTTGCTCAAAGTTGGATCGGAAACTCAAAATAATGGGCTAAAAAAGTCTCCAAAAAGTCTTCAAAGTACTGTTTACTTTTCTGTGCAGATCTAAAATGTAGTGGAGTAGAAAGTACAGACACCTGCTCTCAAATGTAGTGAAGTAAAAGTAAAAAGTACCCACTACTACTCTCTAAGTTAAGTACAGATACCTAAAATTTGTACTTAAGTATTGTACTTTTACTTTCATTCTTCGTTACTATCCACCACTGCTCTAGGCCCATCACTTTAAATATCGACTTATCGTACATAGAACAATATTTTTTCAGGATCAGCATTTATCATGGATACTTTTTCCTTGCAGTAGTGAGATATTTGGTTATTTATTGCAATATATGATAAGATTTGAGCTGTAGAGGCTTGAATAAATTATTTCTATGACTCATTATAGACACAAACTGTGGTGCGTTCTGCTATTTGGTTATATCAGCTCTTGTTTTTTTTTTTGTACATTTAGAATACTATTTTTGGGAATAATTCTGCTTTATGGTTTAGAATATTATCGTTTATTGTCTATATATCACACTTCAAGATGACAGGACTAGTGATCACAGTCTAGAATTTAAAAATACAATGATATCAGATGTAGTACAGGCGGCTTTCAATTTCCTGTTTATATAACCTCAAGATCTTTGCCCATTCAAAATATACAATATTTAGAATTGTTAATTTCTATGCCAGCAGTGCTAAATTTTCAAGATGGAAAACCCTACGGAAGTTAAACTGGTTTTGAAAGAAATATTCAAATTTAACTAACCTAATTATTTGTTAATGGGACTGGATCCTCAGATTTATTAAACATAAATCTTTGGGGTTAGGGTTAAAAAAGAAGAATTTCACTTTTGTTTATTTATACTGACAGAGAAGACGCCGATCTTTGTGCCAGTTTTTGTTTTGTGAGGATAGTAGAGATGTAATGATATCCAAATGTCTCGATATGATATGATATTTTCACGATATGCATCTCATGGTATATTTATTGCGATATTTTGTGGAGACTACTGCTACTTTTTCCTCTTAAAATGCCTTGACAAGACTTAATCCAAAAAACTAAGATTTAAAAGTGCTTATAACATTTATCTCTCCATGTAGTCTGCATTGACATGGAGCAAAGCCTCATGGTCTATGTAGTTCCCAGTTTTGTTTGTTTTTTTGTTGCTGTTCCATAACTCTTCATTTAAGTGAAGAGACTTGTGATTTGATATATTGTGGTCCACGATATTATTGTGAGGCTTTTGAAGATATAATATCATGAAACCAGGCCAACAAATCTGACAAATCTGCAATCTGACAGTTAATGTTGTGATGTTACATGAATGCAACTAGGATTTAATAATGTAGGAAAAACATTAAACATTATTAATGCAATTCAAGTGTTGCGACTGAATGAACATTTGAGAGTGGACTGAAATATGAACAGCTATGAATACAAGAATCACTGGTGCAACTTTATAATCGCTACTACTGCCCAAATTGCTACTACACTTTTAAATGAAATGGGTAAATGATTGCACATAATAAGGCCAAATTTAACCAACTCTGAAGACTTATTTTTGTGTTAAATGGCAATGTTTAAAAGTCTACATTGTTCAGAAAATGAAAATTGAAAGCTCTTTTATTTTGTTTTTAATTTGACAAAACAAAATCAAACCAAAAATCAATCAGTCAGTACGAGGTAAAAAAAAAATCTCCTGCAGTTTCACATAATAAAAGCTGCTGTGTTGTTAAATATTTTCATGATATTGCTCTCACTGTACGATATTTATTGCGATATTACTGGAGGCGAACCAAATTATGTATATGCTACTTTTTTATCATAATCAAAAAATAATGAGATTTAAAAGTGCTTAATAACAGTTATTTCATCATGGTCTATGTGGTTCTCTGTTTTTTTAGTTGATGCTTCACCATAACTATGAATTTAAGCAAAGAAACTTGTAATTCAATATATCGTGATGACCCACGATATTACTGAGACTTTTTACGATACGATATCACGAATATTTCCCTAATTATGTGAGAAAATATATATATATGTTTGCAAACTAGTGTCAGTGAAAAGTTTTGTGCAGACAAATTGAGAAAATCCAGTCATAGATCAGAAGAACATTTCATATGCTTCATCGTTATACTAATTATCATACAACAACAATAAAGTAACCAAACCTACATTTTTTTTACATAACCCAAAGTTAAAGGTGCACTGTGTAACTTTCAGGCTGGAGGGTCTGTCACCATGGAGATGGTGACAGACAGACAAGCACCAAGCCGGTTTACAAATTTACAGGTCCGATTTGTGAAGAGGTGGGCTGATTACAGTGGGATGCATATTTAAAATAATAATAAAAAAAAAGTTTAATGCCATACTGTGGTACATTCCAGCAAAAGCAGTCTCTCTAGCATATCTCCATGGAAACAACCAGATGCTGGACTCTTATCAGAAAAGTTACATGGTGCACAAGACAAAAATACTGGTCTTTGTGTTCTGTTTTACCAGTTAAATCAAGCAGTGAACATCTCCCCCATTAGAAGTCAGCACGTTTCTCCTGTATCACTCTCTACAAAACTAATTATGTCAATTAAAACTAACGATGTTACGTAACCACGCCTTTGGCTCTTGCAGTAAAAGCAGCTTGTGAGCCAGACCAGCCGCTTATTCTATAGCGAGAGTTACAAAGACTTACTACTAAGGCAGAATAATTTCAGAAAACTTGAATTTTTCTTGTGCTTGCATTAGATCTTCTATTTCTATTTCTATAAAGAGGGTTAAGAGGCAGTTTAAACAACAAGAGCAAAATGACAAGGACAGATTAGGAAAAACAAGTGCACATTAGTGAGGCAGTCTCTGATGCTTTCACCTTGGATTTAAAAGCATTTAAGGACAAGAGCTCAGTCAGTTTCCAGTTATTTGCACCACGTTCCAAGCAAAGGAACTTTTAAAATCAGGATTAAACTAGCACATAATATTTGAGAGAAAACTGAAATCTGAACAGCTCAACTAACAAGAATCCTATGTATTTCAGAACATGTTTTAACTACAGGGTTAGCAGCTTTTACACAGAATAGGAAAAAAGGAGGGCACCTGACACACAGGGACTTTTTAAAACATGTTTGTAGAAGTCTAAACTACAGGATTAGCAGCTTGGATACATAGAATATCTATTTGTTTGCGAAAAGGAACTTAGTAAAATAACTGGAGCTTTTGTGATCAATTATGAGTACTCGATTCTTTTAATTTTATTTTATTCATAGTCTGCATCATACCAGACAGACATCAACATAACCATTTTAAATAATGAACACGAATAATAATATTTATACATACTGACCAAAAAGGAGACAAAACATAACAATAATGAAAAGAACAAAGACTACTACTACTATTCAAATTGTTACTTGTCAAATAAGACTGCAAATAAGACTTACAATCAAATCAAAATCGCAATTTCAATGGACACAATTAGCAAATCGCAAAGGTTGCAGTTTCTTAGTACTATTGTTTCCTCCACCAACAACAAAATCTTCTGTCTTACTCTGCATAAAAAAAACTGCTAACCCTGGTGTTTAGATGTGCACAAACATGTTCTGAAATGTGATTCTTGCATTAGTTTGTCAGTTCAGATTTCAGTCTTTTTGTCAGTTCTCCTGGACGTTAGGGATGGGACACAATTTCCACAAAACGAGATGAGACACGAGATTGGGTCCACGAGAACGAGACAAGACGAGATTTGAACATAATTCCTAATATGTAAATTTCACGATTCAGTTTCCAGTTTTGGCCTCACAATGTTTTATTTCTTTGATTTCATATTGTTGTTTCCATTCTAATACTTTTTGGAACTGCAAGAGATGTAACTCACCAATACTTAACCCTTTTTTGTCCAATCCAAATGTAATAAAAAAACAAAAAAAATCTCAAAAGATCTTTTTTTATGCATGTACGATCAATTTGTCTCATGAGATCTTGTGTTTAAAATGTTTGAACAAAATCAAATTCTCAAATTCAAATCACATCTCAAATTCAAATCAATTCTCGTTAGAAAAATCACAATTACACTTTTTTCCTAATTTCTTTCCTAAATTGTCCAGTCCCATTCCATTCCCAACTTCTGCCAGGGTTAGCTTTTAACATCACAACAAAAGACAATGGAGATTCAGCTCAAACTGCTTTTAGTTCCCATTGCTGAGCTGAAAATGTAACTACACCAGATATATTTTCTCATAATTAATATTTAAATAAAGATATCTTCAGTTCCACAAAATAAAAAAGTAAATATAAAGTACTTTGAGAAATACTTTGTAGTAGACACTGTAGATGAATTAAAACAGCAAAAAAGCTGAGAATCAAAGAACACAAAAATGAAACAAATTACAACAAAGTGGAATCGAATTTTTGTCCAGTCTATTCCTTTTTCTATTGTAATAACTTGAGATGTAGAGTATTCAACATAAACAGTGATCTGCAGAGTCCAAGTAACAAAAAACAAGAATGCAAAAAGAAATTCCTATACAAAAAATGTAAAAAATTATATGAATTCAGAATAATTTTTTAGTAGTTTTGATTTTTGTTAATGACCTTTTGCTGATGTTGCTTCTCTGCTTTGTCTTATTACACATAAAAATGATTTCACAAAGGGGTTAGAAAATTGCTGGAAATCTGTATATTACAATGTTACTCAAATAGCAGCTGCTTCAAATTAGAAAAGCAAAAAAAGATTTTAAAAATAGGTCAAAAATACCTTGAAACTGAAGTTATCAAGCCCCAATAACTTAATATCCGAAGTACTAAGAACTACTACTACTTAACTTTCTGAATTTTAGTCATTTTAACTCATTTTTGTAACTAAACCAGCCTCATTTTCATAGTTTTTCACCAACTTTTTAGAATGTGCTGCTGTGATATCCCTGTGCTTTGATCACCCATTCATTCAAACCAAATCTGGATTCCATTGTGACTTCTGCCGGCCTAAACTTCGACAAAGAACCAAGTAACCACCAACGCCGACCCCCCTCTCACCTGCCAGAACGTCACAATCCAGGCTATCTGCTCCTCCAAAGTCCTCGTTGGATCTTCTGTCTTGAACCTGCTTCTTCTCCTCTCCACGTTCAGAGTTCTGAGACTACGTCTGATGCCACGGAAGCCACCAGCGCCGCCGGCACAGTTTTGAGTTTAGGCCCGGCCCACCGATAGTTCCCCGCTCGCCCCCGGAAAAGGATCTCCGTCACCCCGGGTTCCTGGTGTGGGTTGGTGAAGACAAAAAAACAGAAAAAGGCAGATAGAGGAGAGTGAGGGTGAGTGGGATGGGGGAGACAATGCCGATCTGCCCACCTCTCTTCAGATGGTGATGGGAATGCGGACGAGAAGGTCTGGACGGACAGAGGAGAGCCTTGTCCGAGGAGATGTTCTGGAGGAGTTGGGGTCAGCTGCTGTGGCCTGGGACAAGACAACTGGACAAAGATTGTGAAGTTACATGCGAAAATTGGACTTCTACACACACATAACTGATTTGTAATAAGCTAGTTGTAATATTTGAGTTTTTATACTGCCAAAAATGCTACAATATAAATATGATATGTAGATCATAGTGCTACATATAGTTTTATATTATAATTATGTTAGAATTATTATTTCCTCATCAAAAACATTCTTGGAGTTGTTTGTTTCATTCATGCCTGTTTAACACACAAACATATTTAAGAACTCATATTTACACTCTATTCCACCTTGTGATGTCATATGTCAAAACTAGCTGTTAAAAAGACTATGTAAACACTTAATTCCTAATGAATATTATTATTAAAATATATAAATATTTAAAATCAGAATAAATCACAGAAGTAATTCCAAAATAAGTGGGTGATTTATTAAAATTTTAATACTTCAGAATTAAGTTTAATTCCAAAGTAAGTGGGTGATTTATTCTGATTTTAAAGCCGAATAAATGTATTCCTTGATCATGCATGTAAACGTTTATTCTTCTCGTCGGGTTACTCTTCTGACGCAATCCGGACGATCCGGCTCCACCAGTCTTCACTTCGGACTTTCATCCACTGCTCTTTGGATTTGCGAATCACATGTTTCTGCGTAACTTGAAAAACAAAACAAAACAAAAAAATGGTACATAACATCACAAGGTGCAACAGAGCATTTTGAGCTCTGGAAATGCAGACAGACTTTTAAACCACAATTACTCAAACGTGTGTGAATGAAACTAAACACAACTCCAGGTCTGTTCTGAGGAGGTAACAGCATTATAACATGGCTTAAAGCTCACAATTTTGGGTAATATATGACATTTAATGCAGACTTTTCTATCTTGTGGCCACTATGAGTGTCTCAGTTATTTTAAAAGTATTTGTATTATGCGTGTGTCATATCAGAATTTCAACACTCACAGCACTTTGGGTTGTTATTGTGGCCTGTTAGTTCCACATTTGACCTTCAGTGACAAATCTCTTATTTCACAATCTGTCTCACTTTATTCATTGTTTTCATTGCTGTGCGTCACCCACTCAAAAACATCCACATCCTCACAGTGTATTTTTATAAAACTTCACAGGAGGAACTTACATACACTCATTTTATTCTTTTTATTGCTGAGAAAGATACCTTGAAACAACTATGAGGGGGGGTTGCTGCTTCACAGATCTGACCTGTAACTTGGTCTAGCGGCGTCACATGACTGTTTCCATGATCTCCATACGTTTAATGTCATATTGTGGAATATTCCAGTTGTAACAAGTACTTCTTCATGGAAATAAGCAGGTGACGGACCCTCCACAGAGTCAAATTTCTCTCTCCAAAGTCTATGGTCTGAGGACTGGCTCCATTAAAAACTCCCAAGATGATCCAGTGTTTCCCATAGATTTTGTTATGGTGGCACAAATAATTTCACCTTCAATTCAGATAACTCTGTGTCCTGTCAGTCATTATTTCTTTCTCCTTACGACCTCTTGTATTACTATATTTCTACATTTAAGTTTTACTAGTACATATACATTCATATATTTTTTCCTTATTTGACACCATTCTCTTGCTATTTTTGCCACTTATTTTGAAATTATTATTACCATTTATATTTTTTCTCTTTGTTTTTATATTATATTGTGATGTGTGAGCTACTGTGTCCAAATCATTTCCCTTGTGGATCAATAAAGTTTATCTAAGTCTAATTCTAATTTCATATTTGACCAGTCTCTCTTTTATAAGTTAATGATAACTCAATAAGCAACAAAGACTAATTTTCTTATGCAAACATTTATTTTAGACTATGGGGGGCCACCTAGTCTTCTGTATTAATGCGAAACACTGGCTGATCATTAGCGATTAAAAATGACTGACTCTTAATCTTCATTAAAACGTGATTATTACAGAGCCCTTATGTACAACTGTATTTGTTTTCATAATCTCCAGTCTTTCTAAAGATCTGGGACAGACCTCTGCTTTAACTATGGCTTTTTTTTTTGGCTGTGCGTATGACTGAAAAGTTTTCATTCTGCACTCTTCTCTTTTCATTCTGCCACTAAACACCAAAACCACTTTTTTTCTACTGATTGGCTGTGTAAATGGTCTAAAATAGAAATGTATACCTATCCCTGGCCTTATTTTGGCATTTTAGTACATATTTGTTAAAAATCTGATTGTTGGGTCAAAACTTGTGTCTGTAACGGCCTCTTTAGGATCAACTTCAGCCAGTACTTTTGAATTTCACGGTTGATTTTAATGTCTCTCTATGTCTTTTTTTAATTTTATGATAATTATTTATGTTTTGATTAGTTTTTATTATTGTGATATTAATGTATTTCTTATTCTGTAAAGCACTTTGAATTACTTTAATGAATTGTGCTATACAAATAAACTTGCCTTGCCTAATTTTGGTGTATGTGTTATTATTTTATACTGTAAGAAAGTAGAGGCAATGGAAACTATTATCGTACACAATATATTTTTGCCTCCAATAATTTGCATATTGACTTGGTTTGAGTTTCACCATGAAAAACCCCGAAACACCTTTGTCAAATATAAATGCATGAATGGTACAATGATTTCAAATGACAAGAAATATCACAGAATTTAAACCTATAATTATCATGTGTGACCCATACCAGTGTTATTATTCTGTCCAAAGCAGGTGGGAGCATTGAAATTACCCTGAGTCATTCCTGTGTGCTGTGAATGTGTGTGTCTGTGTGCGCATGTATGTGTGATTTAGTGATGTGATGTTGGGTTGTTTCGAACAGCTGCTAAATGAATGGCTGAAACTGGATATCATTTTTAAAACAACTAAATCTTTTTCTTTCTAATATTATGCATTTTTATACTGATTAACCCTGAACCAACATGAGAAATGAGAAATCAACACAGAAACACAGTAGGCAACATGAGTGACAGACAGCCTCTTGAACTAAAAACAGATCTGGCATCATAATACTAATAGTTTTTGTTGTAGTGGATTTTTATGTTATTACAATTATGTCATTGGGGTAAACACACTCTGACTCAGTTTGAACCATTTTAAACAGATCTGAACCTTTTCTGATTCATTTCTCTGTGATTAGCTGGTAAAATTACTTTTCACATCTTATAAATAAATATAAAAAAAAGTCGTTTGAATTGCTCTTTGACATGAAAGAGCTGGAAGTCCCATTTCTAGTGTGTGTGTATGTGTGTGTGTGCTTATCTGTTTGAGAAGGGGCACACTGCAGAGTCACAGGCCTGCCCCCTGATCCTCCTCGGGGGCTGAGTGGGCGGACGCTGGCCGGCAGATGGATGGCTGCTGCTGCATCTCCTCCACCACCTCAAACACAAACCAATTAAACACATGCTCATTTCGGTCATGGTTCAGTCTGCTTTAGTCTGACACACAAAAGAAGAGGCTATAAGCTAAATATGTTTGATTTTTAGTTTAAAGGGCCTATATTATGTAAAATTAACTCTTGTGAGCTTTAAGCCATGTTCTAATGTTGTTACCTCCTCAAAAACAGACCTGGAGTTGGGTTTTGTTTCATTTACACGTTTGCGTAACACTTTATTATTAGTCTGTCTACATTTCCAAAGCTCAAAATACTTATGTCAAGTAGTTTTCAAGTTAACAGCTTCTTTCACCTTTTGTTCAGTAGAGATTGGCAATTCTAGGACTGAAATTATCCAAATGATTCTAGTGAAGGTGTGTGGAATTTAAAAACACAGTGGAGCACTTCCTGTATTTCACATGACATCACAAGGTGGAGTGTTTTCAGTTTGAGAGAAGAACTCAGGATAAATAAGCAGAGTTTATGTGTTAAACGTGTGTGAATGAAACAAAACACAACTCCAGGTCTGTTTGTGATGAGGAAACAACATTAGAACATACAGTAGATCAGAAAATAGTGTCATATGGGCCCTTTAAGTCATTGTTTCCCAAAGACTGGGTCGCAAGCCTCAGGTCAGTCGCAAGACATTTTTTGGAGGGGTCGCCTTGTCCTGATCTGCATATAAGCCATTTGGATTTTGAAAAGAAAAAGAAATGAGCTACATGTCCAAATAGGCGACTTATGGATCCTTTTATTGCTGCTTCAATGACTGTTTTTCATTGTTTAAAACTTGAGTAATACTAAATGTTCAGAGACACAATCACTCAGTCAACAATAAAATATCCTCATTAATGTTCACTAATGGTTAAATCCACCTTTATTGTGTGATTTGTGACTGTCTATTGACTTGAGTCGCAAAGGTTTGTGACTTTTAAAATACGGGTCCCCAGAAAAAAAGTTTGGGAAACACTGCTTTAAGTTATTTAGGACATAATGTTGACAGAATTGAGTGGAATTTTGCACTGAATTGCGCTGGAATTCAAAATGTTATTGTAATGTGCTGCGTGCTCTTGTACTTAAACACAGCCCTTGTTAAAAATATAGTTGATAGGTAACAACAATTATTGAATTACCTCTATCTAACCAGGAAGTAAAATTATAAACATCACCAAAAGTTAAAAAAAAAAAATCTTAAAATCTTACAATACAATTATGTTAACTATATTATATATTTTACTGATATTAGTAGTCTAGCCTAATATGCACTTTAAAGGTCTGTGTAACTTTTTCATCAGGGGTCTGTCACCTGCTTGTTTCTATGGATATGTCATTGCTCTGCCTGGAATGTTCCACAGCTCTACCTTACATTTATTCAACTCAAGGTGGTTTTATAGCTCAAAAATATGTAGAAAAACTGGCATTCTGATTGAGCGGTGTCGCCTCTCCACAGATCTGACCTGTAACTTTGTCTGATTTGCTCTCCATGATGATAAAATGGTTTAATACCATACTGTGAAACATTCCAGACAAAGCAGCAACATCTCCATGGAGAGAAATATTTGACGGACTTTCCACCAGAAAAGTTACACAGCACACCTTTAAGTTTAACTGTCAACATAGACGTTGGAAGTCAAAAAACCTTTTAAACCTAATGCATCGATTTCCCAGATTTCAACCTTCCTGACAAGCCACCAGAGACCTGACCTGAGTAAGAGTCTTGGCACTTCTCTTAATGCTTCTGCCAAACCCATTCCACTAATTTTCGATTATAAATAATAAAATGACTTAATTAATAAAATTACAAACCATAAACTAGCCTTGCTTTCTGCTAAATATTCAAATGTAATATTGACTAACAAGTGTGATGAATGAATGAATTACCATAGACTTGTCCTGTGAAGCTATTTGTGTACATTTTAGCTTGTGTGTTTACGTCTTCTCTGTAAGCAGATTGCAGAGTTGAGGCCCCTCTAAGTCTTGCAATAACATCTGCTCCTCTGGTATCTCTGCTCTGGAGGCTGCACAGGAATAAGCAGACACCAAAACCCTCTGGTCATCACAGCCCTGTAGGGGGAGCTGGAGAGGGCAACCTAGATCACAGTACTGCAGTTTGCCTGTAACAACGATTCAAAGCATTATTAACATTATGAATACAGTAGTTAATTTAAATTCACTAGCAGAGGTACATAGAGTAAGCAAAACTGTACTTTAATAGGAGTTCTGTTACTTCAAAATAAAATTACTCAAGCAGAAGTATAAAGTTGTGGTCCAAGAAATTATTAATGAGTAAAAAGTATTGCAGGAGCTACTGCACAATTTGACTTTATGCAATTGGAAAAACTAAATGTGGAAAAAATCAGGTGCTTTTAAAAAGTTTAACCTACTACAAAAAAATTGACAATCTAAATTATTTCTAAAGGAGCAATGCAAGAAACACAAATGTTCAAATCATTTTATATTGTTCACATAAAGCTTCTATAACTTTAGACTTACTCACAGTGGGAAGAGAAGCCAAAACCTTTACTCAGGAGTACAGTTACAGTATACAATATATAACTCAAGTAGGGGTAAAAGTATGCTGTCCTCTTGAGTATTATAAATGACTGAAATTACTTTTTTGCTTAAAGTGATTAGATTTTCAATATAAAAAACTGGGACATCCCAGGTTTTTGGTGGTTGATAATAATAAAATAGTGAAAGGAGAGTGTAATTAAGCAAAGTTGTTATGCATTTGGCACTAATGTCAGTATAGTCACATTTTCTTTGTGTTTTGGTCATTTTTAAGCCGCTTTTCTATATTTTACCTAAACAAATGACAATTTATGCCTCTCTTTACTCTTGGCAGGGATCAGATTGGTGAAAAATAGGGACACCTAGGGCATTTCTTGTGCAAAACTGAAACAAATCTCTGGTTTTAGATAAATCTGCTGGGACAGGGGACACAGGGCTCAAGAGTGGGACTGTCACTCTGTTTTTGCTTGCAATTGTCGTGTATTCTTCAACGTGTTTATTTCACATGCAGAAGTAACCCTAGGCTACGCCATCTCTATTTTAAGTTGACGATTTCCAGACCCCTAAATTAAGACATAGAAAGACGTTTTGATCATTTGGCATGTAGCAAATTGCACGTTTGAGGGATGTAAAGCTTCAGAAATACAAATTATAACTATTTGTAACACATTACTTTTACGTAAGAGAAACAAAATGGTCATGACATCATTCATAATTTGCCTCTCATTATTGACTTACCATTTGAGTCATATCGACCTTATTTAAGTTAATTACATTTGTAAATAGTTGTAAATATAATGTTAAAGCAATTTCAGCCAGATATTGTCGTTTTTTGAACTAACCTAAAATAAATTGTAAAGCAGAACGGAGCAATGTCGCCATCTAGTGGTACTAAAACAAAACAAACGCTACTTCTTGCCTCTGTTCATGTTCGTTTTTGTGCAATTTAACCACATTTAACACATTTTCACAACGAGGAAACAATAAATACCATTACGAAAAATATACACAATTAGTCGCCTGAACTTTACACCATAAATTTGTTGCGTAATAATAGTATTTTTATTATATTTTAACTAGCTGTTAGCGGCAGAGCTAGTCATTATTTCCCGAGATGCCCCGCGATCAGACTGTCACGTGACTCAATTTAGCCAATGACAGCCTTTGTTTGTCCGTTATTCGTGTGCCATTGGACTGACCGAATTTAAAAGTACAATTTGAATATTTGGACCATTTTGACTCGGCGAGGTTAGTGCGCCACGGGGTTTGGCTGAGATCGGATACATTGTGCTTACGGAATACATCTATTGGAGTTACTGGGATTTATTTTACTTTTAGAAAACAACGGGAGATTGCAAATATTCACGTTATCTGGTGAGTAACGTTACGTGTTGCTCGTTTTGCCTGATCCACCGTTGGGTTAGCTTGGCTTTGACTTATTTTTGTAATGGGGAACAGAACTGCCGTGTTTAAATGCTAATCGCTACAGGTCCCTTTGATGTGTATGTTAATCAACAGTGAAGCTGAACTTTTTTTTTTATATAATATTAGGTGAGGGGTAAGCTTTGATGTGCTAATTCCTTTTGTGTATTCGCTGTATTTTTAGGATCTTTTTGCAGAGGTGAACGTGTCTCTGCAGCGATGGCTTCGAACAACGGGAACGGGGTGAAACGAGAAGAAAAAGGGAGGAATATTCAAGTGGTGGTCAGATGCAGGTAAGGAAAATGTTACTAAAGTGTAGACTGACCCCAAAATAGTGGTAATGCTTTCTCCCACTGAGCAAGTTAGATTTGTGGATTCCTTCTTTTGTGTTTTCTTGTAAGGGGTTGTAATTTGTGTGCTTTTAATTGTATTATTCATCAATAATTATGGTCTCTTGGTATGCTGCTTATCTGCCTTTCTTCAATCAACATCCTTTTCTCAATGCTGTCACACATATAAGTTGCATGATGGGAAATTGTTAATCCTCATTTGATCTTGTTCAAGGTAAACATCTAATTTAGTGCTAGGTTAAATAAGAATAAATCAACATAACAACATGGAAAGAGTTTGAATTTATCTTACTTTTGACTAGCCACATCTTAGGACAGCGACTCTCCCTACCATCAGTGAGACTCCTCTACTTCGCTGAATGTAGCAGCCCTTTTGAGAAAGTAAAAGGGGAAACTGTCACACGTCCGAAGCCTGTGTATTTTCAACATAACTTTTCATTTTAATGTTATGTTACCTGAATCTGCGTTTCCAACTATTAGAGAAAAGATCCTGGTTGGCCCTTTTGCTCTACTCTACAAAACTAATTATTGTGTGTGTGTCTGTGTGTGTGTGTGTGGGGAAAACATTTAAAGCTAAACTATAACTCTATTTCTTTATCAATGTTATTATAATGTTGTTTCCTCATTGATGCATATCTGGAGTTGTGCTTTGTTTTATTCACACATTTAACACACAGACCCTTCATATTTAGGCTAAATTCTTATCTCAAACAGAAAATTCCATAAACCTTCACTAGAATAATTTTCAATAATTTCAGTCCAGGAATGTCAAATCTTTAGTGAACAAATGGTAAAAAGTAGATGCTAATTTGAAATCTACTGAGCTTTGGAGGTGAAGACAGACTAATTGTAAAAGATTCTTCAAATATGAAGCAAAACACAACTCCAGGTATATTTGAGGAGGTATAACATGGCTAAAAGCTCACAAGAGTCCATTTCATGTAATATAGGACCTTTTAAGTTTAAATGGCCTCCATAAGTATCATGTGTGCTACAGTTTTCAGTCTATTGTATTGTATTAAAAGAAATTTAAAATGTAAATTTCTGAACATTTCCCAGGCCGTTTAACACAGTAGAGCGTAAGTCCTCGCACAGTGTGATCGACTGTGACCAGAACAGACGAGAGGTGGTGGTGAGGACAGGAGGCCCCAATGACAAAGCGTCCAGGAAAACCTACACCTTTGACATGGTGAGAAGCTTCATTATGTGATGTGATGTGGAGTCACATATCATAGAATTTTGTGCTGACTCTGTGTGTGATAAATGTATTTACCAGCGGCTAGGGTTACATATGCTGCTGCTAATAATTAAGATGCACCTATCCAGCTTTTTCTGTTGTGATACCGATGGAAGTAAATGCTGTTTTCAGTCTCTGCACTGGTGTTTGTTAATATCAGTTATAAAGCTATAGAACTGGAGTCTGGATCTGTGAATCCCTAATTTTGAGTGCAGTTATCTGAGTGCATTATATGAATTGTTGTGCTTTTGTCACATTTCCTTTTTTGGTCGACTAATCAATCGGCAGTGCATGTCCTTATACAAAAAAATGTCTTTAGTCGATGACAAATTTTCTCATCGAACGTGTGAAAATATACTTTTTTGTAGAAGTGGCAAGTTTTATTTGGAGTTTAAGAAATCCATACAGAGATGCAAAATATTGATAAAGTTTCTGCTGATATTGCAATGGTTTAGTTTTGTGTAACCCTAAAGCTTAACTCCAAAGATGAGGACTATCTGTGACCCAGGCCGTATTTTATTTGGTGTTTCTTCTTCAGGTTTTTGCTCCAGCAGCCAAACAGATCGATGTGTACCGCAGTGTGGTCTGCCCCATCCTGGACGAGGTCATTATGGGTTATAACTGCACTGTGTTTGCGTAAGTAGCCTTTTTACATAATTTTTCCAGTTTGAAAATATAGTGCTTAAATTCTTTATGTCTCCAGATATGGTCAGACAGGTACAGGAAAGACCTTCACTATGGAGGGGGATCGGAGCCCTGATGGACAGTTTACCTGGGAAGAGGTACATAACAATTTCTGAATTTGTTCCAATGGATAAACATTGAATATCTTTTAAAAATAAATGCAGGCTTATCTGAATGTGCATTATTGGTTTTGGAAATGCAACTTTTTAAATAGTGTTTCTAGAACCAGCTTATTTCTAAATGATTTTTGTTTGGATCTATGGTTGAACAATAAGATGAGATGGTAATAGTCAGTCATGGACAACATGTTTTTGTATGTGTTTTGGTGATTCTTGGTTAGGATGCCTTAAGGTAGGGCTGCAAGTTTAATCACAATCAAATGGAAATTGCAATATGAATGGACTCTATTGCCATGATAGTACCATGATTTCCTCCACAAACAACAAAATCTTATCCTGCATAAAAACTGCTAACCCTGTAGTTTAGATCTGTACAAACATGCTCTGAAATGTGATTCTTGTATTTAGTTTCAGTTCATTCATTTTTTTTTTTTTTTTTAACTTGTTTTAAAAAATTTACTTTGAACAGAATCCTATTTTTAAAATGTTAATCTAGAATCTAATCGCAATCACAATGCTTGTCAGAAAATCGCAATTGGATATTTTTCCCAAATCGTTCAGCCGTACCATAGTGTCATATTTGAGTGTTCTAAAGGACAGTAGGCAAAGACGATCCTGAACTTAGTTTCTAGTACAGTAATCTTGTGAACATTTAAAATGGTTACAATAGGAGCCATAATCTTTATGTAACCGGTTGCTATGTGGCGGGGGTCACGTGGGCAAGGGTGTTGGTAGTTTCAAAGGCACTGGCTTCCTGCTGGGAGGGGAAAGGGGACACTGGGTAGCTGTATTTTTTTGTTGGCTGCTTTGTTTTGCTTTGTTACCATGCTATTGTAGGCCTACATGATTCCATCAAAGTGTGTGTGTAACCTGCATGATTTAAACTGTTTTAAATCACTAAACTGCGTTATGCAACTGTCTGACCCGCTACCGTTAGCAGAAAAACAGACAGAGGTTCTTATCACTGTTTTTAGCTTATTGGCTTAACTCCTTTAATATTTTCTGGTTTTCCTCAGGATCCTTTGGCCGGCATCATCCCCAGAACGCTGCACCAGATCTTTGAGAAGCTCTCAGAGAACGGCACAGAGTTTTCAGTGAAAGTTTCTCTGCTGGAGATTTACAACGAAGAGCTGTTTGACCTGCTCAGCCCCGGAGATGACGTGAACGAGAGACTACAGCTCTTTGACGACCCACGCAACAAGGTATGGACCACCACTTTATACTGTATGTAGGGATGTAGGCAACTAAAGGAATTATAAGACTTAAAACATGTGTCTTGAGTCCATTAAAGGTGCACTGTGTAACATGCATGTAGCCATAAAGCCATAATTTTATTACACTTCAGTATATTAATTAATGCTTTTAAACCTACCAATAGGGCATCATTTTAGCATTTTACTTACTTTCAAACATTTTCAAAACTGTACAAGATGGATTGTTGTGAGTTTGAAACCTCAAACCTTGCAACAACAAGCCATTGTGGGCTAAAAAGTGTAATACTTTATATGTATATTTCCAAGGCAATAAAACCATCTATATTAATGCAAAGAACGCCTCTCTGTGTCTCCTCCTGTCTGTTTCCTACATAAATAATAAATAATAATAAATGATATATGGAAAGATTTATTGCCATACTGTGGGAAATTCCAAGCAAAACACCAACATTTACTTGGGGTGGACTGTCCATCTGAAAACTTACATGGTGCATTACATCTAATATGAATATAGTTGCTGTAAAATCTCTAAAGCAATATTTTAAAAAATCTGTACTAAAGGTTGAGCATCCTTGTTACAGCTCTCTAAAAAAAAATTGCAAAGTAATTTAATTGTCTTTATGCTTTTGTAACTCAAGCGCGGCGTGGTGGTCAAGGGTCTGGAGGAGATCACGGTTCACAATAAAGATGAGGTTTATCACATTCTGGAGAGAGGAGCAGCCAAGAGGAAGACTGCCTCCACACTCATGAACGCATACTCCAGGTAACTCCTGCTCAAAATCACAATATCCAATGCCCTCTGCCAACTCCTTGTGTATATGATTTGAGCATAGTTGACTTTTGTATTGTATTTTGTTGTCCTTTAGTCGTTCCCATTCAGTGTTTTCTGTCACCATCCACATGAAGGAGATCACGTTAGATGGAGAGGAACTGGTGAAGATTGGCAAACTCAATCTGGTAAGTGCAGGTTTTTACTTATGACAAGTTTTGCTAAGAAAGTATATTTGACTAAATCATTTGATTTAATTTTGAAAAAACTTGAAAAATAACCAAACCTAGCATGTTTTTATATTTGCATTTACTGTCAATAAATTGTGATTCAGGTCTAATTAATATAAGAAGAACTAAAAACCTATGGCAATTTTAGAAGCAAAATAGTAAAATTATTTCTATTGAATTAAATGTTAAGTGCTTTTTTTTTTTTTTTTTTTAATCAATTCTTTACTTGTATAGCACATTTAAAACAACTTCAACTTCACATAAAAGCCAACAAACAGAAGAAACGGATATACAAATGGCACAATACATGTGAAAACTACAATAACACACCAAGATATCCTATCTAGTACTAAATGCCAAAGAGAAGAGGTGAGTTTTCAGTCTAGTTTTAAACTGCGTTACAGACTGAGAGGATCTGACAGGAAGATTGAGGCTGTTCCACAGTCTGGGCGCTGCCACAAAAAGGCACTCTCACCTCTCGTCTTGAGCCTAGTTTTGGGCACAGCAGCAGGAGCTGGTCAGCAGACCTCAGGACTCTGGGTTGAGTAAAGGGCTGCAATAACTCAATAACATTTAAAACAATCGACAATCTTTTGAATTGCACCTGATATAAGATGGGGATCTCAGGCTGTTTATTTCACATAATCTAGTTTTATGAAATTAAGCATTCAGATTAGAAATATATGAACTCAGGAGTATAGTAGAACATTCTGGGCACTACGTACAAATCATCTTCTTGGGCCTGTACTACATGTTGTCTGTATAAAAATTACATATTACACGCCCAGTCCGACACTCCTGTATTCACTCTCTGGCCATAGTGTCAATAAGTGTTTGTTTTAATTGTCTCAAGGTGGATCTGGCCGGCAGTGAGAATATTGGGCGTTCTGGAGCAGTGGACAAACGTGCTCGAGAGGCTGGAAACATAAACCAGTCTCTGCTCACTCTGGGCAGAGTCATCACTGCTCTGGTGGAGAAGAGGCCGCACATTCCATACAGGTACAGACAGCCAGAGTGTTGCAGTCATGTAGTTGTCAGGAGACTGTGAAAAGCTAAATACTCTTTTTATGAGAAAATATCCCATTTACATTTTTGGTTAATGAAGAGTACATGAAATGACAAATCAGTGGGCTATTGCTTTACAATTGTTCATATTTAAATTACAATAATGATTAATGCTCTAATTGATTGCAAAAATAGTCTGAGATGAACTTTTTGGTATATTTTAATGTGCAATTACTCAAAGTTGCTCAGAGATTGGACTTTTCTTATGAACTAAAATACTTTTAAAGCGTCCTATTTCTGTGAGGAGCGTCACCTACTTCTGTTTCTACCATCTGTTTATCTCTCTTGGGCACACTGATGTCCTTCCTTCAAATAATCTTTTGAATAATTGTGATTTCAGGTATTATTCATAACTGAGCAGCCCTGCAACAAGCTTTCCACTGCTATAATAAAGCTTTGAACTGTTTTAGTTTTAAGACCTTAAAAGGAAACTGTTAAAGTATGTTTGTCTTTTGCCAGAGAGTCTAAACTGACCAGGATTCTACAAGATTCTCTGGGAGGTCGAACAAAGACCTCCATCATTGCCACTGTCTCTCCCTCTTCAAGCAACCTGGAGGTGTGTGCTTCTAAAAACATGCTCTGCTTTGTGGTTTTTGCATTAGAAAAATAAAATAACAGATGAATGCTCATGTCCCATGTAGGAAACTCTGAGCACACTGGAGTACGCCAGCAGAGCCAAGAACATCATGAACAAACCTGAGGTCAACCAGAAACTCACCAAGAGGACTCTCATCAAGGTACACCTGATACCTGCTCACGCTTTCACCATTTTAATTAAAAAATTTATACCGTATTTTAAGTTTTTAAAGGTGCTGTGTGTAACTTTTCTAGTCAGGGGTCATGTCATTTGCTTGTCTCCATGGAGAAGTTATTCATTCTGCTTGTGATGTTCCACAGCATGTCTTTACATGCATCTATCTTGTATTTATTCTATTACAGCTGTTTACTTCAGTTATTGTTAAATCCATACCAATCTGACCTGTAACTTGGCCTGGTAGCATCAACTGGTAGCTTGTTAGATTTGATTAATGCCATTCTCTGGAACATTTTTGGCAAAGCAATAACTTCTCCGGAAACAATCAGGTGTCGGACCCTTTGCCTCAAAAGTTGCATGTGTCCCTTTTTAAAGTATAACAGTTTCTACTAGTAGTACTTGCTTTACTTGGGTAACTTTTTGAAGAAACTGTACTTTTCATAGTACTTTTTCTGTCAACTTAATTTTGGCTAATTCAGCTTTTATTTTTATTTAAGTTATAGTACTTTTGAGTAAAAGTTGTGGTTCCTCTTTCCGCTGTGAGTAAGTCTACAAATGACAAAAGCTTTATGTTAATATGAAATTACTTGAACCTTTGTGTTTCTTGTATTGCAAACACCAGATTTTGTGCATTATTTAATGTTTTTTCCTTTTAGATTACATTAACTTAAAATTATAAGTCAGATATCACTTCCCAACATTTGCTCTTTAAGTTATTTAATTTTTGCTCTTGTTATTTTTACTTGAGTAGTTGTTTCCCCAAATGTTTTTACTTTGAACAATGTCTTGGAGCACTACTTTATACATCTACTTTATTGATCTCACAAGTGAAATTATTTAGGTGGGTAGAGTAGCTAAAAATTGTACTGAAGACTCATGTTACTTTAAAATATTACTAAAGTTTGTAGTCTGCTAAATCGATTGCTAAGATGCTGTTCTCTCGTTTCTATAGGAGTACACAGAGGAGATCGAGAGGCTGAAGAGAGACCTGGCAGCCACTCGGGACAAGAACGGGGTTTACCTGTCCTCTGAGAACTACGAGTAGGTCACATGACTTCACTTCACTGTGATTAAAGCAGGTTCATAAAAGGTCAAAGGTTAAGAATACGATCTTTCTAGGAGCATGTTGGGTCAGATCAGCTCTCACGAGGAGCAGATCACAGAGTACACGGACAAGATCGCCGCCATGGAGGAGGAGATCAAGAAGGTGGGTTACATTTGTGTGTTAATGATGAAGTGTGAGCATGTACAGTATGTGAATGCTGTGATTTAAGAGAAGACCTTTATTTGTCCCACAATTAATTGATTTGATTTGTTTTTATTTCCATTTCGAGTTTGTGCCAAGAGAGAAAAAATAGTCATATATACTAAAAGGGCTTTGGGTATCTTGAAAGGCGCTATATAAATGCAATCAATCAATCAATCAATATACTACATACGCATTGTAAACAGAAAAGCACATTTCTCGAAAAGGAGTGGGAAGAAGAAAAACATAAGAACCCACCCCTGTTCATGACATAGTTTCAAAAATGATGTGGTTACTTCTGTACGCTGATCACAGAACTTGGCAAATATTTACATATAGCAAAGTAAATTACATATTATGCATACAAAATATAATTTTAAACTATGGCCCAGTATTGCCCAGTACCTTACAATACAATATTTATCCCTAATCTGTTCATTACTTAGTACTGTTTTGATTATGTAGAGTTGCAAAATACAATGTGATTTCATGTTTTCAATGCCATTAAAGGTGCAATATTAAGCAGAATTGACTCTTGTAAGCACAAAACCATGTTTTAATATTGTTGCCTTCTCAAAAACAGACCTGGAGTTGTTTTGTTTCATTCACACATGTTTGAGTAACTCTTTATCTCAGTCTCAAAATGCTCTGTTGCACCTTCTGATGTCATGAGTCTGTAGTTTTTCATTAGAGATTGACAATTCCAGGGCTGAAATTATCCAAATGATTCTAGTGCTTTCTGTTTGAGAGAAGAACGTAAAATGCAGCTTTTGTGTGTTAAATGTGTGAGAATGAAACAAAACAACACTCCAGCCTTGTTTGTGATGAGGAAACTAGATTATAACATGGCTTAAATCTTACGAGAGTCCATTTCACATAATATAGGACCTTTTAAAATAAGCCACTCTTTTCTGTACAGATCACAGAGCTGTTTGTGGACAGTAAAACCAGACTGGAGCAGTGCACAGTGGACCTGGATGAGAAGCAGCAGAGGTACAGGAGCCTTCTTTAAACTATAGGACCATAACTTCTGTGTAAGTCTGAGTATAGAAGAACACTGTTTTTGTGTCTGTCAGGCTGGAGGAGACGAGCAGACACCTGGAGCAGACCAAAGAGAAGCTGTCTAAGGAGGAGTTTGTGTGTTCGGAGCTCACTGTGGCTCACGAGTCCCTCTACAACACGGCCGGACAGGTACTCACTGTTTATAATAGGGCTGCAAAGTATAATATACTAATTGTGACTAATTGACTATAAAAATGATCGTAGTTTGACAATTCATCACAATATATTATAAAAAACATAAATGGTTATTATCAATTCTAAATAAGTAGCAAAAATAACAAGAGACTGGTGTCAAATAAGGCAATATGTACAAATAATAGGAAATAACATAAAAATATATCTCGGCTATATACAAGAGGTTGAAAGGAAAAACGGTACAAAAATATGTGACACGGCATAGGGGTGGTCTGTTGCATAAGACTGAGTTGTACAGTTGTAGGGAGTATCGTATGAATGTAGTCATGTATCTCTATAGTTGTATTTTTGATCATCGTGATTGTGAAAGGATAAATATTTAAGTTAATTTGCATAAATTAAGGTTTGTATGCAACTGTGCTTTACTTCTTTTTAAGAGAAGTTTTAAATCCCATATATTCCTGATAATTCCTTGGCAAAATTTCCAGCTTTGAAGGTTGCAAAGTTTCAGTAATTTTACCATATTTACACCTTTTTATTTGGTTGAGACTTTTTTAATACATTACCAGTGTACAATGGACATAACTGATGAATTTAAATAGCCACATTGTAGAAGAAATTGGAATAATATAATAATAATGAGTATATTCTCCCACAGTATGCCTTTAGTTGTACACTATAAATCAGGGTTTTAGAAGACAACCAATGTATAATAAGGTTTTACTGCCATACAAATGCTTTAGCTATATTCATTTTTCTAAATTTGTAATATTTCTGTCAGGTACATGTAAAAATCTGCTATATTTATACATTTATACAATTTTCATCATTGTAAAAGCGATCACCAAGAACAGTTTCACTTCATGAGAACTTAAAGATGCATTGTGCTCACAATCAGAATACCTGTTTTTCTACTTATTTTTGAGCTGTAAATCCACTGTAAATCCACTTCTAATTGAATAAATGTAAAGTAGTGTGGGACATTCAAGGCAGAGCAATGACATCTCCGTGGAAAACTTGCAACAAGCAGGTAGCGGGACTTCCATCATAAAAGTTGGAGTATCGTTAAGCTTTTTTATTTTTATCTTAACATCATTTTGAAGGCAAAGGGGACTTCTTCCTTTCCTTCCCTTTTTTGTGGTAGGTTTCTCGCTAGGTTTTTTTGTTTTGTTTTTTAACTTCTGACTGTTAATTTTCTTCTAAAAACATAATTTCTCTTGTATAATGTGACTTGGCTTTGTTTTTCCTCAGTTGCTAAACACTGTTGACGCCAGCACCAGTGATGTCTCAGGGCTGCACGACAAACTGGACCGGAAGAAAAAGGTAGAGTGATACTGTGTATATGCCGCAAATGCAAATGGGATCACAATAAACGATAAAAATACTATAACAAGACCCCTAAAATACACATAGAAGTGACTCAGAACCACTGTTATTGTGTTAAGTGGCAAAATGTCCAGTCACTTACATTTTTGAGAAGTTTTGGAACCAATTGCCTGCGATCCAAAAGACACACTTCTCCAATACTTTACGAAGATGTGAGCCTGGTGACTGTTGAATCTCCTGAGTTCAGATGGGGATGATTGACAGATGGATTAGCCAATCAGGGACACGCATGGTCTGTCCGAATGATGTATGATAGGGGACTGAAAAACATGGCAGGTTTGTGTAGAATCAATAAGTGTACAAGTACTAAACTCTGTTCATCTGAGGGGAGAGAAATGTCATTTTATTTGTAAATGACAGGTGATCAATGAGCTCATTTGTTTCACATGTGTCCCTGAAATAAGCTAATCTGATTGGGCGGCTGTGTTTGGTTCTGACTCAAGACGTCAGACTTGGACTGATATTCCTGTGCGTAAAAAATAGTGATGCCAGTTTGGATTTGTCAGGCAAGAGAACCACTGAAGTAGAAATATGGTAGAACAACAGTTATTTGCCACTTTGTTTTTTCCATTCCATTGCCGTGCCCATTTCCAGAACATGAAAGACATGTTAATAGACTAAATGTAATATTAGTATTGTCAAAATAAGAACATGAAAGCAGCTGGTTTAAATAGATTTCCAGTTTCGGCACATCACTAGCACTGAAACTGGCCTTTTAACACTAGAGGGCGGGTTATGCTAAAATGTCATGGGTGGAGGGCCTCAGATATTTTGCAGTTGGTATCAGTAGTCGCCTCTCTACAGCCTGATTAGGACAAGCCTTGATGGACTTAACAAAACGTATACAAACATTTAAAATAACTATTACAATTCAAGTCTTGTAAAAGGGAACTCCCAAGAGACTAATTTCTTACAGAAGGGGCCGCGGCTTGAAAATGACTGTAGTATTGTAACCACATGTGTACGTGTTGATCTCAGGTGGAGCAGCACAACCAGCAGATCCAGCAGAGTTTTGCCAAGAGGATGGAGGGCGCCTTCAGCCAGCTCCAGCAGAGTGTGCAGCAGCAGGGCTCTAAGCACCAGGACATGCTCAGCAGCTACTCCCAGGCCATCGGTACGTACTTTTATTTGATGAATTTTACAGAAAAGACTGGGTTATTAATGGGTTGGTCTGTATTGTGAGATTTAATGCACTGATCAAGAGCCTCTGAACATTCTCTAATGCTCTAATGCTGTTCTCAAAAACATACCTGGAGTTGTTTTGTTTCATTCACATGTTTGAGTAAGCCTCTATTATTAGTCAGTCTACATCTCCAAAGCTCAAAATGCTCTGTTCTCTCTGTAGTTTTCAAGTTAACCGCCACCTTTGTACATTTTAGCTCAGTAGAGATTCGGAATTCCAGGGCTGAAATTATCCAAATGATTCTTGTGAAGGTGTTTGGAGTTTAGAAACACATTGGAGCACTTCCTGTATGATTTTTGAACATTTTCAGTTTGAGAGAAGAACTAAATATGCATGATTTATGTGTTAAATATGTGTGAATGAAACAAAACACCACTCCAGGTATGTTTGTGATGAGGAAACATTATAACATATTTCAGAAAATCGTGTAATACGGAACCTTTTAAAACATGAACTTTGAACAGAATCCTTTTATTAAAACTTACCGCAGAGCTAATGTCAAATCTACTTACGATGCTTGTCTGAAAAATAACAATTGGATATCTCTACCAAATTGTTCTGCTCTAAACCTGAGTACCTACACATGGGGAACATAGTGCTTCATGACCCGGTGAGTGAACCGTCCTTTTCTTTGTGTCTTCAGACGGTGTGGTGCAGATGAATGAGGCAGCTCTCCACAGCTCTCTGTCCACAGTGGAGAAGTTTGTGAGTGGAGTGGGCTCTGCGGTGTCTGAGGGAGTGAACCGCTGCAGAGACAGACTGAAGGAGCAGGAGAGTCTGAGCGCACGAGACAGGGACGGCCTCCTGCAGCTGCTGGTGAGACTATGGGGTTACAGTGGAGCTATTTTAGGAGATGAACCCAGTAACTCATAATGACACACAGTTATATTACTTTTAAATTTACATTAAACCAATATATATTTTGACAGTCCAATTTGTTTTTGTTGCAAATATGAATTCAGTTTTGTGGTCCAAATAGCCAGATATGTGTTCAAAATTTATCAGTGTAAAGGAATGGGATTGGCCTCTGTGCACAAAGCGAGTTGTTTGTGCCACTGTGTCACTGATGGCATGATAAAGACTAAACAAATGTGAATACTTTTCCTTTGAAGTTTTTTGTCTCAACATTAATGCTAATCCTAATTTTGAGACATCATATTAAAACGCTACAAATTGAAGTAATCTAAAAACAATCAAAAACTCTTAACGGCTTGTTTATTTAATATTTCACGCTTGTAAGTCCACATCAGCTTTGAGACTATGGGCTAGCTAGTGTCCTTCTGTGCCCAGAGCCTGTTGCAGAATGATTTGATAAACTATTGTAAATTAAACAGTTTATTTTGCCTTTATATCCTGATTGAAATGGTGTTTGTGTGTGTGTGCAGGAGGAGCATCAGCAGGACATGGAGGAGGCCCTGGTCACACGCTCGCTGTTGAGTCTGGGTGCTGTGAAGGAGCTGGGAGACACTCTGCGGAAAACTGTGGAGGCACAGAGGGCTCTGGCCGACAAGGTCTCACCACAAATACTCTTCTACTGTCTTTCCTTCACCCACACACTCCACACTAAGCTATTATTGTAGCCACCGCTGCCCTGGGACATACTGACAGAGCGACAGAGGCACTGCTGACAATCTGCGCCTTCTGCCCCTCTGACCACCACCCACCCTCACACACCATTTTCGTACTAGGCATTGTGAGTGAGGTGCTTTGCCTAAGGACACGACAAAACTTAGTCTGTGCATCAATCCGCAGACCTTCTTGGTTGTTGTGGGGCCACTCCTCTAACCACTGACCCACTGTCCTCATTTTCTTAACATCTCTTGATAAACTAATTGAAATAGTAGGTAATTGCTAGTAAACATCCAGTGCCAAAAATAATAAACATGCAAAATAACCAAGTATATCACTTTATATTTAATCAATATCACATCTGTGCATTAAAGTGCATATGGCTTTTCATGTTTGTCTTTTCTAACATGATTTGGTGTTATAGTTAACCTTGCACATTTCACAAACTGGTGAGAATCCATCTTGGCATGTGTCGCTGTATTGTGAATTGAGAGGGGGACCAATCACCAATCACAGAGCGGCAGAAGCCAAAGAGTTGTGACGCTTTAACCAATCAGATTCAAATGGTCGTCATGAGGCACAAAGTACAAAAATATAGAAAGTAACGTTGAGTTCTAAGATAGAATACCTCTCATGTCATCAACACTATGAAATCCAAAATGCAGGGACAATTTGCACAGAAGGTATTTTGAAGGCAGTTACAAAATTATGCATGTCATAGCTGCTGCCTGTGTCGAACCTGTATTTTGCAGAATAATTGCAGACTTCACCCAAATGAAAGACAAACTAGGCACGATTTTATGTTTTATACAGTTGTTTTTCTGTCCCATTGCAGGTGGAAGCCATGAAGGAGATGGGCGTGTTCTTCAGCGCTCTGGTTGGAGACCTGTCAAAGCTGAGGGAGAGCACAGTGCAGGGTCTGAGCAGTCTGCAAGAGGACCACCATAAACTGGAGCAGAAGATCGCACAGGCCCAGGAGCGGCACCAGACGGTAAGGGGCTGAGTAACCGGTTAGTCTCTACACAAAATGTATAAATAAAAGGAACTACTTCTGTTTAACTTTAAAGCCGCTGTACCTTTTATAGTTGGCACAGTGAATAGTAAGTCATTATTATTATCATTGCTGAGTTTTTCCATCTTTGTAAAGTGAATGACCACTAGCATGCTAACCTCACACTACAATAAAATCTTTCTAATTAGATGCAGATATTACACAGCTCTTGCCCTAGTACAGATGTAATGTTTAAGCAGCTTTTGAGGTCAACTTGGCCAGACACGTTTCTCTCAGACACATGGGGCCTTTTAATGCTTTTATTTTCTAGAAAGTTGTGGTCATTCTTATCTGGCTTCTAGTTGGTTTCTTTATTTTTATTTTTATGCTTTCCTTTATCAGGCAAAAGGTTTAGAACGTATCATTATACACAATGTTCGATCAATCAATCAAACTTTATTAGAGAGCTTTTCATACAAAAATTCAACATGAAGCACTGTTGGCTTGTGTGTGCTTAAGGGGAAGGGAGTGAACAAATAAATGTTTTAATATTTATTACATTTATAGTAATTGTATATATTTAATGAAATTATTCTAATGAGAATCATCTGTCAGAGCATTTTAAGAGACTCTTAAAAATACTGTGTTTCTGCAGAGTATGAGACAGACCATCCAGTGCCTGCAGGACCAGCTGAACCTCCTGAGTCTGGAGACGGAGAAGGACCTGAGCCAGCTCTGCTCTGCCTCCAGAGATCTGCACAAACCTCTGCAGAGTCTACAAGACAACGTCAACAGGTCAGGGAACATACCACCTGGTCTCTGCTGGGGAATATGGTGTCATACTTGGGACATAACATTAAAATGGTCACAAATGGGAAGTCTGAGTTAAAGTCCTGTATGAGGTACTTGTGGTTTGGATTTTATGTTGATGTAAGTCATGAGTTTCGTTGTGCACGTTGGAAGTTGATTCTTTTTATAAAGTCGAGAAAAATTTCAACCTATTTGCTAAATTGAACTAAAACTTTAATGGAGATTGTTCAGTGTCTGATTTAAAATTGTAACCTCCTGATGATGCTGTAACATCTCTCTCCGTGTGCAGTGGATGCAGGTCAGCGGAGCAGCAGGTGAGCTCCCAGGCAGAGCTCCTCTCCTCCACCTCCTCCTCTTTGGCCTCCTCGCTCAGACACAACGCAGACGAGAAGCACCACACGCTGGAGGAGATGATGGCCAGCTGCGCCCATATCCACACCTCCGTCTCAGGTAAGAAAAACAGAATGAGTGCACAAATCTGACATTTTCTTATTTACAGTGATACGTTGATTTTAAAGATTCAAATAAAAGTTCAGCAAGAAGGTTTTGGGTTGGATTCCCGAGTCACACAGGCCTTTGTGTGTAGAGTTTGCATGGGAAACTCACCCACGTCAACCCATGTTGATGTGGGTGAGTTTCCCACATCAACCCAAAACATGCACAAAGGTCATATTCTCCAGCTGAGGTAGTCCTGACAGAGACTATCCCAAGATCTGGAGATGTGTCCCTGGATACAGCACCGCTGCGCCCACTACTCCTGATTAGGTGCCCTCAGTGGCATGGAAGGGATGGGTCAAATGCAAAGGCACTTTATTGTCCATGTAAGGTACCTTAACCATATTGTCCATGTGTCTTGGGCAGGTCTGGTCGAGAGGGACCTCCTATGGTCCTCCAAAACAAAGGAACACGCTGAGAGTAAAGCCCAGGAACAGCTCACTCTTGTGGGCAATGTTTCTACAGAAGTCCTGAGTCTACAGCAGGTAAAATATTTTCATTATATTTGATTTAATACAATGAAGTTAAGTATGAGAAGGTATAATTCAGTGTATATATTTTATATTTTAGTGTGTATAAAAATGTAAATTTCAATCAAAAGATTAACTAAAATTTCATATATTTTTATTATTTTTGTTAATTGCAGTAATCAGATTATGCAGTATTTCCAATCCAAAAAAAATATGCCAAAACAAAAAATTGTAACTTGAGGTTCAAGAATTACACAAAAAAATTATCCATGTTCATTTCACAGTTCATGTGCCCATTTGAGAGATTACACTCCACGCTCTTATCTATTCACAGCAACCATGTTTTCAGATCTCCTTCCTCTACATTGAACCACACATCTTATTGTTGTGCTTGTTTTCTACATTCTGTTATCTGAAACTCATGTTGTAGTAGTATTTATTTTGGGTTCAGTCACAAATAGAAATGATCAGGTTTAACATTTGTGAATCTACATTTTAGATATGAGAATACTATAAAATCTATAGGGAAAACTGCCTCCCACCCATTAAAATATTCCCTTTCCTGACACCCCCAGCCTTGGTCATCATGTTCTTTCTCTCTGACAGACCGTGGAGAGCCTGTGTTCAGACCTGCGTGGTTCCACAGCAGACCAGCTCTCCGCTCACACGCAGCAGGTGAACAGCTCTCTTCAGACCCTCCAGAAGCAGACATCCCAGGACCATGAGGCCGTGGGGCTGCAGCAGACGGAGCTCCTCCAGAGCGTGGAGACCAGTGAGAGGCTGGTCAGGGGCTTCCTACAGGAGGAGCTGCAGCAAGACGTCCCCACGGGTGAGACTTTCAGTTCTGTTTAAACCTAACTGGATAATAAGTAAAATTTGTCAGGCCCCGCTACAGCTATTTGTCAAAACAGTGGTTAGCATCCTAGTCGTTGTTAGGAGTAGCATGATGGAAAAACTCTGCGTTTTCCCAACTTTCAGGAAGCCAGTGCAAAAGCACATTTTTCACAACAAACATTTAGGAAGCTGCTTTAGGTAAGTTGGGTTGGGTTCAGTGCTTTTAACTCAGGGTCTTAAATGTTTTAACATAATTTTTTTTCATTGCATATTCTGTATTCCCAACTGGCAACCCATCAAACCAACCTCTTGTGCAACTCTCTGCTCAAGTGAGTGCAAAAGAGTGCAGTCTTATACACGATTTGGACAAACTTTGACCATTTCTGAATAGTTTTTAATGACCTTGATCTATCAGAATGACTGAAAGTTTCATTACTGTCTAAAGAAGCTTTTTATTATAACAATTCTATATAAATCTGTATGAACTTAGATTAGACAATCATTATTGGTCCACAAGGGAAATTATTTGGGCACAGTAGCTCACACATCGCAATATAATAACAAAGAAAACAAATATAAAATGGAGCAATACACAAGAAGTCGTAACAGTGCAAAGATACGATGATTGACAGGATATAGGGTTATGTTACATAAGGCTGAGTTGTTGCAGAGTTGTAGTGTAGTGGAGTATGTAGACCTGTATCTCTCACCGTTTGAGCGGAGCTGTAGGAGCCTGTATGAGAATGAGCTCCTCTGTCCCCCTATAGCATTTTTGTTTTGAACGGCAGTCGGAGATTTCCCATCCCCCTCTAAAGCATAGTCCTCCTCTCACGTTTTAATTCTGGTTCTGGTCCCTTCCCAGGTTCCACTCCCCAGCGGCGGGACTTCGTTTACCCTCGTCAGCTGGTGAAGGGGCGGAGTCGCTCTGAGCTGCTGGAGAGTCTGAGGAGGGAGCAGGAGGCGCTGAAGATCGCTCTGGAGGAGGAGGAAGAGGAAGAAGAGGAGGAAGAGACTCAGGTCGACCAGGTAAAGGCACAAGGGCTGATCTATGTAATCTATGTCCTCATCACAAACGTACCCGGAGTTGTTTTGTTTTATACACACAAACCCTGCATGTTTAGTTCTTCTCTCAAACTGAAAACATTCTTCCACCTTGTGATGTCATGTGGTAACATAGGAAGTGCTCTGCTGTGTTTTTAAACACGATACACCTTCACTAGAATCATTTGGTGATTTCAGCTCTGATATTGCCAATCTCTGTTGAACTAAAGGTAAAATTTAGCTGTTAACTTAAACTAGGTAGCAACATTCTAACATAACTTAAAGCTCACAAGACTCAATTTCGAATAAATAAGACCTTTTAATGCGAATATTTTAAGACCATAATGACGTGTGTTTTCAGGACTCTCTGGAGGATGAGCCCAGCACGTGTAATGAAAGCCTGGCCACTGAGCCGTCCTTCATCGATGAGAACCTCGTCTTCAATGAGAGCAAACGGGTCCCATTCTTTAAGGTAAAAACCATGACACCATTGTTAAAGACCTAACGCTTACTTCTTGTTCTAAGTACCATATTTTCCAGACTATTGAGCGCACCTGAATATAAGCCGCAGGTGTCCACATCTTTAGGAATGTTATCGAGTTCGGTCCGTCTGCTTTTTTCGCCTCTGAAAGCTTTTGTCGTCTTTTTATGTTGAGTCAGTTCGTCACACTGCCATCGCCAAAATCTCCCCATGGACTCATTGATGCAGAGCTCACGTGCAGCACTGTTTTCTTCTTCCACAGCCACATCAATTCCCTTAATTTAAAAGCTGCATCATCTGCATTTCTTCGTGTGTTTTCCATAAGGAGGGTGTGTGTATGAAGTGCAAAGTACCTGTTCAAAACACAATCAAACGAGCATCTTCTTCGACGCATTGCTTGAAATGAAGCCTCGAAATACTGACCTGCAGTAAACTTAATATTATTTGCTATACATTAATGGGACTGTATTTCATAAACATCAAATCAAATAGAGCTTTTCATGATAACAATTATAATTTACATTTATTATGAATTACAAAACAACTGCCATAATAATCAATTTATTTGTTATAATTTGGTATTTTGGTTCTCATTATAATTCCATTCCATTATAATTCCATTCCATTCCAAAGCAGAATGAGCCTCACATGAATCTCATTTGCGTTGCCAGTTTCAAGGCTGAAATCCAGTTGGTTTAAACTTGAAAAATGACTCTGATCTGAATTGTCCCTACCTAAATCTACCAGTGTGTATAAACTTTTTTTAAATAAAGACTATAAAGCTTTGTCTAAATGTTTTTTAACAATTTAGGATCATGGCATTTTGAAATTTCACACAAACCCCGCCTCGGTGCACGTGACTTCCTTACTCAACCTCCTTCATTTTGAGGTTTCATTTGGCAGGACCACTTTAGCCGTGTGTTTTATAGTCGAAAATGGCAACTAGGGTTGGTACAAGATCTTTTGCCGCAAGATCCCGTGAGACAAAATTATCACAAGATTGTGCACACATGAGAAAAACTATCTTGTGAGATTTTTTTGGGTTTTTGTTACATCTGGATTGGACAAAAAAGTGTTAAGTTTTGGTGAGTTACATCTCTAGTATGAACCAAAACAGGAAACTGAACTATGAAATTGATATATTAGGAATTATGTTAAGATCTCATCTTGTGTCATTCTCGTGGACCCAATCTTGGATCTTGTCTTGTGAAAAATGTGTCTCGTCCCATCCCTAATGGCTACGCAACATTTTTTATGGCTCGGAGTGTAAAATTTTCATATTTTTACACTGACTACTCAAACCTCAAATGAGCAAAACAAAATAATTTAAAAAGGCAGGAATCAAAATACAACTTCAAGTAATGTCATGATGATCTTACAACATGTTTCTAAAAGTCTGTTGTCCACTTTAAATGTTAAATGTTTAGTAATGTCACTTTTTAATTTGTTTCAGAAAAAGAAAGGCAGTCGAAAAGAGTCAAAGATCCCCTCCCGGCCCAAAGCAGCAGAGAGCGAGTCCTACACCACTCCACAAAAGTCCAGACTACCACTGCGCTCTCAGAACTAACTTTCCCTCCAGGGATTTTAAAGTGTTTTTTCCATGTTTAGTTTTGTGTCTTTAAATATTTGTATGAATGTTAGAATGCCGATGAGCTGCCATCTGTTTTAAAACTGTAACTGTTTGTCCTTTTTAAAATTAAGAGTTTTATACTTAAAGGTGAATAAATATGTGCTTATCCTGTCTCACCTGTGTAATGTGTGGTTAAACAAAGTATGAAAATTAGTCCCCAGTTTTGTTTTTGACTTGTTTATAAATGGCACTTTTCTGACGAAGGATCTGTCGTCATCTAAACCAGAATGTTCCGCAGTATTCTTTCTCCATGGACACGGCAGGCGACTCTACCAGTGATCTCCCCAAAACACAGTAAGGATGCATTTTGTTCAAAGGAAACAGCTGAATCATTTTTTTTCTCTAGCTGTTTGTATTTGTTTACTTTAGATCAAATTAAACTATTACAATTACATTACTATTACAAACAGCTTTGACCAGAATGTTCCACACTATTCTGTCTCCATGGAAGTGATGTCTCTACCAGGTCAAATCTGTGGAGATGTGCCCGTCCCCAGACACGGTAATATACATGATTTTGAGGTATATTTGAGCACATTTTAATTGTTGAAGGAAAGAAAGATGAGTTTAAAGCCACTGGAACATTTCAGGCAAAGCGCATCTTCATTGAGTAACCAGAACTGAGAAATGTTGCATAATGCACTTTTAATAACTTTCAACTTGATGCTATTGTAGTCAGTGTTTGGGAGTAACAGATTGCATGTACCGGAGTTACGTAATCAGAGTATAAATTACGAGTAACTGTATTCAGTTACTGTTTCAATGAGTGGTAATCGGATTACAGTTACTTTGTTGAAATAAATGAATTACATGGCAATGTTCTCCTGTTTTCACATTTTGGGCTATATCCCATTTTTAACTTTTTTAAAATTTTGCTAATCCCACTCATTGCTGAAAACCCAAACAGAACGTAGCAATAAGAGTTGCGTAAACATGTTAATGTTGGTGGCGTCAGCCACAAAATGGACGAGGTCGTTAATAATCGTTGTTGTTAATAATCGTTGTTGTTAATAATCGTTGTTAATAATCTGATTCTGCATCAGTTTGAGTAAAAAAACATGAAATATTAGTGATTTTTACTGGGCTGGCACCTTTATGTTTGTAATGAAAGTGATTTATATATTTATTTTTTAATGTAATAAACTATATGACACCTACTAGTGGGGTGGAGATCATTTAAACCAGCAGTGATCTCGTATAGAAATCATTTCTCTATCAATAATTTTTATACGGTTCAGGAAAAACTGGGCTTGTGAAGATTTCCTAGTCTTTGCTACTTTACAGTAAACAGTGGCTTATTCATGGAGACTTGGGCTCAACAGACAATTTGAAGAGAACAAACAAGAATTTTCAGGATGTGGTTGTTACATTCATGTAGTTTTAAAAAACATGACAATGTCAAGTAATCCAGAGTATTCAGATTACATTACTCACCTTAATTTAATGGATTACGTTACAAACTACATTTTGGGGTCTGTAATCTGCAAGGGAATACATTTTAAAAGTAACCTTCCCAGCACTGATTGTAGTAAAGCTAAAGTTTAACTGTAGAGACTACTCATTTTGCTTCATTGCGTCATTGCATCATTTCGACACCAGGGGGCATGTATGATCAGACCATGGACGGATCTTGACTCATGCGCAACAGTGAAAACTTTCGGTTTCGTTTCTTTGGACCATCAGTGGTGCCAGATTGGGCTACTTTCAGCAAGTTTGGGCGGTTTTTGTTTTCACACCAATCAACGCGATACGCAGTAACGCGAGGACGTGATGAAAACGCTGTTCTACTTTTTACCATAGGTTTTATATAACATGTTTTCTCAATCCTGAAGTTTATAAAATGCCAGTAGATTACGTTAGAACATGTTTATTCAAATATTAGGCGAAATTACCTTTTTTTCTGTGATAAATGAAAGTACTGTTTTACATTTGTCAGTTATAAGAAAACATGTTCATGTTTTTAAAAAGCCTACAGATTAAATAGATTTTTCTGAGATAAATTAAAATTATATTCTACATTTAACACGATTTTTTCAATACTGGCAATGTTTTATTAAAAAAAAAAAAAAAGACCATCAATGGATTACATACGTTTATTTACAGATTAAATGTTTTCTGTTTGAAAAATGTTGGGCGGTTTTTTGCTGAAGAGGGCGGGTTTTCGAATGTGATTGAGCGTAAATTACGAAACCCAATCTGGCAACAATCCGCAACACTCCTTTACGCACTGCGTGAGGACGGGTGTGGTTTTGCTGCGCTGCTGACATGAACCTTGACTGTTTTAAGTAGGGGTTACGGTCTTTTTCGGGAGAAATGGAGCATGTTTTTATTATTGCACTCATTTTTTTGTTCGGTCCCCCTTTCGGTTGGGCCAAAATTGAAGATCGATATTTTAAAGTTGGTACAAAGATCGAGGTGCGGCCTCCTGGGGACAGCGCTACGAGCTTCACCCGTATCCTGTGGAAGCACAACGAGAATTTGGTGGCAGAATGGGCCACGGGTGAGGAAGTGGAGTTCTATTCCACTTACAAAGGCCGTACGACATTAGACACGGCTACTGGTCTTTTGACGATCAGCTCCACGACGGAAAAAGACGCCGGAACGTATAAGGTGGAAATCAACGACAAGCTGCTTGACGACTCATACAATGTCGTAAGTATCCAGGACGTACCGGTGCCCCATGTGTGGTCAAAGCCTGGCATGGGGGACGACCAGCGGATATTGAGCTGCGAAGGGGACGTGTCTAAGGCCGGACCCGTGGATTACTACTGGAAGATCGGGATAGACGAAAACGGGCCCTGGATCAAGACCACAACCGACAAGTACACGCTGATTAAAAACGAGACGACGACGCGCATTCAATTCATTTACTGCAAAATGGTCAACCCTATCGGAGAGAAGGAAAGTTCTCCTGAGAATAACCCTTACTATGATCCGGGGCCCCCTGTTGGAGCCATAGTAGGGGGATCAATGGTGTTTCTGACTCTAATTGTAATCATTGTGGTCGTGGGAGTTCTACAACGGGAGAAACTCAAGACTCTTCTTTGTCCCGGTGGAGATCAGAGAGTTGAAAACGGTCCCGGCGCACCAGCTGAAAACGTTAATCTCAAAACCACAGAAGACGGTGCAGGTTGAGGGTCCCAGGATGTCATGTTTTGTGGATCAGGCTCCTCATCCCATCTTAAGTCTGTTACACGTGGTGTTTGAGGAGAGCGCTTCATAGGAGAGAACAAAATGACATTGCTCATGAATAGATGGATTATGTATAGGCACTTACCATTTGCACTGGATTTTACTGAGCCTTACCCCACTGCCCAGCCATGACGTTAAAATTAGTTCTGTTAAAATAATGTAATAATAATAACTGGCATGCACAGAGGATGTATATTACGGTGGTATTAAAACAAACCACTACCCTGTTTGAAAGTAGATTTTTAAACATGACTAAAACTCTTAAAAGATGTAGGCTATGTGACCATTGGTTCAAAGGACATTGTTCGCCTACACGATCAGCCACCTTTTAGAATTTCACATTAAATGATCCATTGTATGTGTGTGTATATTTGTTTGTATTTGTGCGACAGGTAACTGCTCTCCTTGCACCTTTAGAGACAAGCCATTGAGGAGGGGGATCAGCCAGTGGTGGAGGAACAACTCTGTTTTGCTACTTAAGTAAAAGTACAGATACCAGAGCAAAAAAATAAATACTTGAGCACTAAAAGTATGTGAATTTTGTTCAACAGAAACAATATTTTTTTCTTGCTGTTTTTTTTTTGTATATTTGTGTTTGCTCAAACTACAAACATGCTAAAAAAAAAACCCTCAGCCGCTTCAGCAGGTCTCAAATAATCATGAAAACTACTTTTTACTTTTCAGACGTGTTCAAGAATGTAGTGGAGTAGAAAGTACAGATACATTGTCTCAAATGCAATGAAGTAAAAAGTAAAGAATCCACTTTAAAATGTACTTATCTACACATTTTAGGTATCTGTATTTTACTTACAGTACAGTATTTTACTACTTTTTAATTTGTAATGTTACACCACTGTGATCCGTGAGTGTAGGGCCTCTTTAATACGCTACTTTTAAATTGTGCAGTGTTTGATGAATGTTTAGTGCCAGAAAAAAGCGAGAGATGTAATTGGCTAATATATGAAGAGCTATATTAAATTCACATTCTGACCACTTGAATTGTTTAAGGTCAAATAAATCAAGCTGTGGCTCTGGGTGGGTTTAGGCAGTGGCTGATAAGGTAACTCTTCAGCTTTAATATTTGCAGCTGTAAATGGACTTTTTGTTTTAGGCTTTTTAAATGAATCATGTACGTAACAGTGGGTTTTCATGTTTGTCAATCCTCTGATGTATTTTAACATCCATTCACATCTTGATGATTTTTTACATCAGAAACAGGCATTTAAAAATCAAAATCCAAAATATTTATTTAAAATTTGAAAGTATGATGTGCCTTGGAATAAAAGAAGTGAATGCTGTTTTAACAGGTTGCAGTTGTCTTTTTTTTATCATTTGTGTTATTAGGTCTATGTTGTTTAAATGTGCAGTAACTAATATTTTAGTAGTTAAAAGAGATGTAATTGCTTTGGCTGTAATGTCACACAGTGCTAGTTAAACTGCTCTATCTCCATGGAGACAAGCAGGTGACTACAGCAAGTTACAGGTCAGATTTGAGTTAGGGATAAAACATCTATTTGTATCAGAAAAATAGCATAATGCATCTTTAATACTCCCAATGAAATAACTAGGTTTTGTTATTTGTTTACTGTTACTAATTATCACTTTGCTAACTCAGTGTGTGTTAATATTTACAAATTACTGTTTTAGGCCCACCAAATGGAATGCAGTGTTTACTATATCATCAATGCCTTGATTAGGAGGAGCACTAAGTGGATAATAATTTAAGTAAGTCCTGTGGATCATTGGACTTGGTGGCTTTTTGTGTAATTATTATTTATGAATTTGCAACTTTCACAATGCAGACTTTTTACATGTACATTGCTTATTTATGACTGTTCCTCAAATAGCAATTTTTTGGTGTTAGTCTACTATTTAATGTTACAGAGACTAACCTATTACAATGCTAACTTAGATAGACATTCAGAAGATATGAAGTCATCATGTAGAAAAAATGGTTTACACTTCACAGCTATGCCTTGTTAGGGTCAAGAGATGCCAAACGTGCAAACCAAATCAAGGGGTAAAAGCCATTTTAGTTTAGCTTCAAACCACTTTTGAGTTATTTATTTAGAGATTTTTTATTGCTCCATTCCATATGTGGGAAAAAAAAAGACGATTGCGGAAGTACGCAAGTGTTTACTCTTCCGCGCGTGCTGCTCTTTGGTGATGCTAACCCGGAGCGCCTCGGCTGCCCTGGCCCCTGCCCGCTGCCTCATGCCCGCCCTGGGATGGATCTAGAGGAGGCTTTGCTGGCTGTCGGCGAGTTCGGCCCGTACCAGAAGCAAGCCGTAGTCGTCCTGGTTTTGACCCAGGTGAGTGACAGCCTGGCCCCGCATCTGCTCCCGTCTGTGCACGAAGCTAACTCTGAGCTAACTTTCAATCCTGGCGCTAATGCTACGTGGCTCTGTTGACTCGACTTTACAGTGAGCGTTACAAACATTCTTAAACACGCACTGTGACTCTATTTAGTAAACTGATGAGATAATACAACTGGTTAAATGGGTTCTGAAGTGGGGGTGACAGAAAGATGTGTTAGAAGCAGCACTGGGCGGTATAAAATGGACTGTTATTAAGTGAGTTTTTTTTTTTTTACATCCGCTATAATAAAGCAGTAAGTAGCCCGGTGTAATAATAAAGTCTAATTGGATTCGTGCAAAATCAGCTTCTGTTTTGCACATTAACATTCTGGTTTATAAAGGTCCTAAATACATGCATAATACCTTTTGTAGGAGCTATTTGCCTATTTTGTTTATTATAAAATTAGTTTGTTATTTTTGATTGTCAAATAGTTTAGTAATTTAGTTAGTTATTTTTTTATAATACAGTTTTGTTATGTTAATATTATGTTTGTTAATTTGTTTTTATTTACCTTAGCACCTTTTCTGTGGGGCACCTAGGGGTTAAAAGAGGATCAGAGGGCACCTGAGTGGGCCTATGGTTTTTATCAGTCGACAGGAGAGGCAGCAAGTTGGCCTGTATGGAATGTACCCTTGTTGGTTGCCTGTAAAGATAGAATAAAGCTAGGAAAATGCAGCTCTAGATATGGACATTGATTTTGTTTTTTACTTCATTGCGTAAACCACATGCCCACTGTGCCCAAAAGTGATTATTTGAGTTATCTTTAGTAGGGATGTAACAATAACCTCATTGTATCGTAAAGAAACTGACAAAAACACTTTACTGTTGGCCTCTAGTTTCCGTCCGACTCCCCTAAAAAGAGGTTTGCCTACAAGTCAATTTTATCGATTAAGAAGAATTTGCCATTCCACTGAGGACTTTATTCAACAAGCCACTGACCTGAAAGTGAGATTCCAACAACGAGGGTACCCTATCTCTTGGGTTGATGATGCTTATGGGCAGGCTCTCCTTAAGTCACGGACAGATTTATTAAAAAAGAGCACCAAAAGGCAAAAACATTATTCCGTAACCTGCATCACCCAATATTCGACCATTCGACCCATACACCTGCAATTAAATCAGTTTTCCTGAAATATTGGCATATTTTGAAATCAGACCCGGAAATTTCAACCATCTTTAAAGATCCTCCACTCTTTGTTCACAAACGAGGCAAAAATCTTAGAGACTATCTGGTACGGGCCAATTTCACAAACAAAACTAAACTATCCTCCCAATCTCTATTGCACCCTCTACCCAATGGTAACTACCGATGCGGCAGCTGTGCTCAATGCAATAATACAGTAAAAACAGATCATTTTTACACCCTCACACTGGTAAAAAATATCCCATAAAAAGTGTTATCACATGTGCATCTACACATGTAGTCTACATGTTGAAATGTCCATGCGGCCTAGTGTACATTGGCAAGACCACAAGAAAACTTAAACAAAGAATAAGTGAACACAAGAGCTCCATCAGAAGAAACGACCGGGACTACCCTGTAGCAGTACATTTTAATGATCAGAGACATGATATTTGCTCTCTACGTTTCTGTGGCATTGAGCATGTCCCCCCTCCACCCAGAGGAGGGGACCATGACCGCATACTTAAACAAAGGGAAGCATTTTGGATTCACACTCTCCAAACTTTAGCTCCTAAAGGACTCAATGACGATTTTAATCTAAGCATCTTTTTGTAGACATTAGTTTACATCATTAGGACTCTCGCTTTGGGTGGGCTGTATATGGGCTACAGCTTAAGATTCATTGTGTATATATATAGATGTGTATATGGCACGACAACATTATTTTATAGTTGGGTGAATGTATACTATGTCTATATGTATCCATATATTCTTCTTACTTTTCTAATATTATTCTATGATTGTTATATGATGATTTCATTATTATTATTTGTATTATTATTACACTATATGTTGACTGTCTCAGTTTTTTGAATTATGGGGTTTTATGTGCACTGTTTCTTTATGACCTGTCACCCTTGGGTGCTTGCCACACCCTATTTAAGATGGCCACCTTAGCTCTCATTCTGTTTGCCTGACGAAGGCCTAGTGCTGAAACGTTGCACGGTTTGTCCTAATAAATTTCACAATTTGCAAGTAAGACGGTATGCGGGATTTTTCTGTATGTAACAATAACCGAAATATTGTGATACCGTATCGTCAAAGTTCTCACCATCACAATATATTGAATTACAAGTCTCTTTGCTTAAATTAAGAGTTACGGTGCAGTAATAGCTAAAAAAAAAAGACAGAGGGAACTACATAGACCATGATCCTTTACTTCATTTCAGCGCAGACTACAAGGAGAAATAACAGTTCTTCTAACCACTTTTAAGTCTTAGTTCTTTATATTAACTCTCGTCAAGGCATTTTCAGAGGAAAATGGAGCATATTAACAGTTTTGTTTGCCTCCACAAAATATCACAATAAGTATCGTGAAAATATCATACAGAGAGATCTTGATATCGTTACATCCCTAATCATGAGCCTCCCCTCCATATTGTTAGCTTTCCCGCGATATTGCAATAAATACCATATCGTGAGGTTCATACGGTGACCATATTGTATCGTGAGACTTGGATATCGTTACACCCCTAATGTTTGGTTCGGAGTTTGCTCATCGCTTTTGTTTGTTTTCGTTCACAAATAGCCACTACAACTCTCTTGGTAAAATCTTAAACTGTAGCAGCAGTGGGATTATATAGAGGAGACTTTCGAGCCAGAATACACACTGCTCCAATGGGAATGGACAAGATAAAACTGTTACGAGATTTATTTATTTTTTTAATAATTCAATAATTGTGTCATGAAAAATACATTACAAATATGAAGTAATTTTTTTGCATAGACACACGGTTCATGCTGCCATCGTAGTAAGAGCTAGTACAGCTGGAAAATCACTGAGGACAAAAAATATAATGCAGAGACAGATTTGGTTTGGCCTGCATGGGCTCACAGTGGAAATGAGCTGCTGCCACTTATTAAGACTGCACACCGGTGTGTAGTCACACCCACAGGTGAAAGTGGGTCACGGGGTCAATTAAGAACAGGCACAAATATTTAACACAAACAGCACAAAGAATACAAAGCAATACAATATAATCTAATACAGTAGGGGTCTGCTCCCTTCAGAGTAGCAGTTTTTCACTCCGCTACATTTTGTGAATGTAGTATTTTGCTAGAATAATAGTTAAATTGATTTGATAGATGTCATCAGAAGAAAATTTTGAGCAAGTGAATATAGATGCAAATCAGATCAAGCATCATCATCTGGCCACACCTCAATATGAGTCTTTCACCTTCTCAATTTGATATGTATGTAACTTGTATTTCTGTATAAATACTGAGAGCTCAAATGCTCTGGGGAGAGACATGGGGAGAGAGAGATGGGGGCAGACATGGGAGACATGTGAGATACTGCTGGGGGTGAGAGGCTGTTGGGCTTTGGCCGGAACAGGCCTAGGCCCTGTCCATATCTGCTGTAACAAAAATAAACCTTAGTCTGTATTCCAAAAACTCATCGGGCTTCGCAAATGGATTCATTATTTATCTTCAAGAGATATATCATTTTTTCCACGACAGTAATATTTGAAATTTTGATATTCTAACATCTTTGCCTAATATTCCTGTTAAATAATGTCTGTCCAAAATCTGTGATGTGTGAGTGTTTTGTTCCCTCATGTACACTTTCCTTGGACAAGAAAGGGCTAACTCTGAGTGATACACCTACGCATCAAGAGAGCTGTAGTTCCAAAAAGAAGAGCTACTATTACCGCAAAAACATCACACAAAATAGATTAAAACAAGGCAAAAATAATGAACTGGAATGTACAAATAAAATACATTTATTTATTACAAATGACTTGTCTTGGACCAAATCTTCTGTCTCATCACATCTTGTCACAGTTGTATCTCGCTCCACTTCCATTCTCCAATACTTGATTTCCTTAGGTATGTATAATAAATATAGAACAAAATCATTCTGGACTTCCAGGCAAATAAGAGAGCGAGGCGTGTTGTGACACTGGGTAAAAACGAAGAAAAAAACTATAAAAAATGTGAAGTAGCATATTTGTGTGTTTTGTGTGTTATGTTTGCCTGAGATGTCTACAGAGCGATCACAGTAAAAAATGGAACTGACTCTTGTGAGCTTTAATCCGTGATAGAATGTTGTTACCTCACCAAAAACATACCTGTGTTTTCTTTTGTTCACGCTTGTTTGAGTAACCCTCTCTTATTAGTCTGTCAATATCTTCAAAGCTCAAAATGCTCTGTTCCGCCTTGTGATAATTTTTCAAGTTAACAGCTACATTTTTACCTTGAATTCAGAAGAGACTTTAAATATTTTTTATAACAATTACAATACAATTATCTTAAATTAAGTTTAACCTCACTGTAATAGAAATTTATATTGTGGAAAGATTTCTCTCAATCTGTTTTTGTGTAAATGAATGTGATTTCTACCTGAGGCCAGCACAGGCAATATCATGTGTAAAGGCTCAGAAAACACAACCAACTCCACCCTCAGGAAACCCTTTGCTGTACTTCCTGTCCTCAAATAGCTCAGATCCTCTGGTGGGAGATGGAGAGAAGAGTTGACTGGAGAGAGGAGAGTCAGGAGAGGCTGTTGGTCTGTGGCCGGGGCAGACCTAGGCCCTGTCCATATCTCCTGTAACAAGAAGAACAAACCTTTGGCTGCATTCCAAGAACTCATCGGGTTTCACAAATGGATGAATTACTTATCATCAAGAGTTTCAACTTTCAACTTTCTTATTTTCCCAGGAGGAAACTGTTGTGCAGCAGTGTCAGACATACAATACAATTCAATAAACCACTTAACCACAGCCTAAGCTAGCACAACAATGCAGACATACATTCCCTTAAAAATAGGCAAAAAAGAACAGATGTAAACCACATTTCACCAGGACTGATCCAAGCTATAAGAGCATTCATTTTAGTTATAGCATTAGAAATAAAGGAAGTCCGAGCTCTCTGAGTTCTGACCCCCGGGCATTCTCAGACACGCCTGAAAGGAAGGAAATTAAACTCCTAAAAGAGCGAGTAGTCAGGGCTCTCCATTATGTGTTGGGCTTTGCAAATCACCCTTCTGTTGTAGATGTCCTGCAGCTGTAAACCGACAATTTTACCTGCCACTTTGATCAACCGAGCCAGATGATTTCTACAAGACATAGAGAGTGCACCGAACCAACAGACAATACAAAACCCAAGAATAGATTCAATAAAACTCTGATAAAAAAGGGTCATAAGAACATTTCTGATGTTAAAAGAATTCATTTTCCTTTCTGTTTGCTGCACTTTGTTGCAGATGGCATATTTTTTCCATAACATCACCAAGAGAAGAGCACCTGGGGGTTTGGGGGAGGTTGTCATGTTTGCTGAGGGCTGACAAATATTGACCTGAGGCTGGATCTGGCTCTCTACCCGTTGCCTGTTCTACCTTTTAGGCTTTACTCATCTGACAAGCCTCTTTGTTCTAGGGCTGTTTACTAACACTTTTTAAATGCACAGTTTAGGGTCATAGAGATACATGTTGCTACTAGTCAACTAATCGAAGCTCAGGGCATGTCTGTAGTTCACTGCAGCTCTACTGTACTTGTTATTCATTCACTCCACACTTCCTGTTGTAGCCACACCTACCAGAAACGAGGCTGCCAATCTGCCCCATCAGCCAACTCTGTACAAATTTGCATGTTTTTTCTCGTTCCCCTCAACCATGTTTTGTTAAAATAATCCCACACGCTGTCCCAGATTCTTTCAGGCAATCCAATTTTAACTTCTGTAAAAGATTTCGTACAGTTGTGTTCTTTAAGCTTTTATAAAATAATATGAAACATTATTGAAGGGCCTGTATTGTGTAAAATTGACTCCTTTGAGTTTTAAGCCATGTTATAATGTTGTTACTTCCTCAAAAACAGACCTGGAGCTGTGTTGTGTTTCATTCACATGTTTGAATAATCCTTTATTATCAGTCTGTCTATATCTCCAAAACTCAAAATGCTCTGTTCCACCTTGTGATGTCATGAAGTGGCAGTTTTCACATTAACAGCTCTTTTTACATTTTATGAAAACCTTTTAGAAATGGTTCTAGTTAAGGTGTATGGAGTTTGGAGATTTTTTTTTTTTTTCAAATATACAATGTAATATACAATGATATAAACAATAACATTGCTAGAAGCTTAAGAATTCATATTCACAGCATGTGCAATATCTGCATTATGCATTATACAAATGTAGAAAAATAAATACATTCACATTTTACATTTTAAATTCCATAGAAACTACTTTTCTTTTCATGGCTTTGGGATTTGTACAATAATTTAAAGAATTTATATAAGAGGACAAGAGGGACTGAAATATAATAAATTTGGCTTTCTGACTGAAAAATTTACAGCAATAATATGAATTTTTTATAGGATTAGGATAAAGTTCAACACTCTTTCACACTTTTTTTTTTTTTTTGCAGGAATATCGTTCTCAGAGACACCAAAAAGTACAGGTTTTACATTAAATTAGAGTTGTATCAAGCTTTTTATTCACAAACAAAAATATGTAGAAACAATAATAGTTAAAAACACATTCCCATGACATCACAAGGTGGAATAAAGTGTTTTTTATTTGAGAGATGAATTGAGCCTAAAAATGCAGAATTGCATGTGTTAAACATGTGTGAATGAAACAAAACACAGCTCCAGTTATGCTTGTGATGAGGAAAAAACATTAGAGCACAGACCAGAAAACTGTAATAATCTGCCTCACAAAAGTTACACCTTGTTCTCTTGTTTTTCCACATTCATTTATCACACATATATTCCATTCTAGGTGTATATGGCCTGCCAGTCTATGCTCATTGTTCTGGTGGGCACAACTCCCCCGTACCAGCTCAGACAGACGGACGGCACCTCCCCTGGCCCGGCGGAGAACAGCCCGCAAATCATCTTCACAGAGGACGTAGACAGCATAGTGACTGAGGTGAGAGCTCCTGTTCCTGTTTCAGTTGCTTGGATCTCAGACTGTTTTACATATGAAGTCAAAATTGCAAATCAAAAGCACATTTACATACACTACTGCCAGTCAAAAAAAAAAACAATGTCATGTAATTGAACTGTAAGGCGCACCGGTACAGTTTGCTCGTACCATTTATGTTAGAGGAAGACCTGTATTTTAAGTTTCATCTTGAGAATTAGTTTTTAAAGTTTAGTTTTTACCTGAAGTTTAGATTATTTGACATTTAAGGAATGAATTACAAAAAAAAAACCCAACACCTAAATATTAAGGTTTTATTTCAAATACTTAACTCAAGACCTAGCTCAGCCAATATTAACTTGTATTTAACCTTTTTTTGGTACAACAAAATAAATAATATAATGTAACAATGATATAATACTACTGATTAAGTAAATAATTAGACATAAGAAACTACTAAAGGTACAACAAGGCAACTAAATGAAATAATGAAACAGATTCTCCTTGTGTCTGTGGTGTGCACTTTTTGACATACGTTCAAAAATCGTTTAACTGAAACTGAGAAATCTTGTAGTGTGTGGCAGCCTTTAGTCAAATGAGTAGTCTAACCTGACATAAAACCCTCTCAGTGACACTCTACTATATTAATAAATGGAAATGACTACAGTACATGAACAAGTATGTCCGAAGTTATGATTGATGGTGTACTCTGTGTTTTTTGTGTTTTCCAGTGGTTTCTTATCAAACAGCAGGCATATAAAGTGAGTCTAGCTGGGTCCCTGTTCTTTGCTGGGCTCTTGCTCGGGAATGTAATCTTTGGACCGCTGTCAGATAAAGTGGGCAGGAGGCCAGTGTATTTGACAGGTAAATGAATGACCCAATCTCTTTATTTATACACTAAACTAAACTTGATTCTTGAAAGTGTCCACCTTTGGCAGATAGAACAGCTGAACACACTCGTGGCTTTTTCTTTTTACAATAGAAATCAAATATTGTTCAGAAAGTTCTTCCCAAGTCTATTGCAGAAGTTCCCATACATGAGTGGCACTTGTAGATTGCTTGACTTTCACTCTTCTGTCCAGTTCATCCCAATCCAGCTCGATGGGGTTTAAGTCTGGACACTGTGCTGGACACTCCATGTTTTCAAGCTTTACCATCTTGTTCTTTTTTCCTGAGGTAGTTTTTGGCAGAGCTTGGACTTGTTATGTGTTTTGTTATCTTTTATCTTTTTTTTTAACCCCTGGCTGTTCAGTTCTTACCTTTGTACCATTTAAAGTTTTTTGTTGGACTTGCACGACTTGAATTGCAATAAATAACTGGAAAAATTTAAGTGTTCTAAAACCTTTGAAAGTAGTGTATATGTGAGTATTTAGAGTTAGACTTAGACAAACTTTATTGATTCACAAAGGAAATGACTTGGACACAGTAGCTCACACATCACAGTATAATTTTGTAACAAAGAGTAAAAATATAAGTGGTAATAATAGATTCTAAATAAGTAGCAAACATAGCAAGAGACTGGTGTTAAATAAGGCATAATTATATAAATCTATATGTACAAGGAAAAATAAAATATTGGAATACAGTAATACAAATGTACCTCAGTTATATTTGTGCTCAACTTTTGACTGTGGCTTTAAAGGGATAGTTCGGATTTTTTGACATAAATCTGTATGGCATCCCCGTCATCAGTGTTGTGCATCCACACCGACTTACCCTCCGAAAGCGTCCGGTGAGCTGAGATACTGGCCCGTTTTGGTGCTGAGGAAAGTAGTTCGGCAAGTTGTGTGGGGACTGTATACTAAAGCGTTTTTCTTCTCAAAGCAATATTTGTTCAAAAGAGTGATACATTTGCATCACAAAACCATCGTCGCCAAAAAAGTCAGATCTCATAATCGCTTGGCGCTATTTTCTCTCCGTACGTACCACTGCGCGCGGCCGCCAGGTGACAGCCGCGAATGGATCCATCACTTTCTTCAGTTGTTCGGCAGTGTTTACATGCGCAGACCGCCGCCACGCGAGAGAGCTAACGAGAGAGCTAGAGCCATAAGTATATGAGCCTGGTTCACTTTGTTTACTGCTCGGAATGTTAGCGACAACACGTCTGATTATGACACCGACAATAAAGACTTTGCCTTTACCACAAACCCAAGGGGAGATCTTTGTGAACCTGAATATACTGATGCCGAATCTCACCAGATGGAGTTAGAACGAGCAGAGAGAGAGAGAGAAAAGACAGAGAAGTGGTACAAGTTGACGCTGGAGCCGTGAGAGGCCGAGTGAGCGACAATCACCATCACGTCATTTATAAACTCGTATACAGCGAACATAGAGCCTCCACTGTGACTGAAGCATGGACTACTAACAGAAACATAGAATCATTCACACATCCACGTAGCTGCTACCAATAGTGTACGTGACATTTATAATAGTAATAACAGTCGACTTATAAAGTTACGTTTTGTAGAAGCTTCACTGGTGATATGACACTGAGTGATTTACTGCACACAGAGTTACAGCTGATTCTTGAACCTGTTCTCTTGTAAACGTAGCGGCACTTCTTCGTTCTTACCTGGTTTGGTTTCCACATTGAAGCCAAAGTTTCCTCAGCGCAAAGTCCGTGACAGGAAAACAGTGAAATGTGCGTGGAGATTCAGCCAGATTTTTGTTGTTACAGCCTGGATAATCAAGAGTTCGCACCATTTTTTAGATATATTCATATGTATCTTAGACAAGCTCATATACTTATGGCTCTAGCTCTCTCGTTAGCTCTCTCGCGTGGCGGCGGTCTGCGCATGTAAACACTGCCGAACAACTGAAGAAAGTGATGGATCCATGCAGTGGTACGTACGGAGAGAAAATAGCGCCAAGCGATTATGAGATCTGACTTTTTTGGCGACGATGGTTTTGTGATGCAAATGTATCACTCTTTTGAACACATATTGCTTTGAGAAGAAAAACGCTTTAGTATACAGTCCCCACACAACTTGCCGAACTACTTTCCTCAGCACCAAAACGGGCCAGTATCTCGGCTCACCGGACGCTTTCAGGGGTAAGTCGGTGTGAATGCACAACACTGATGACGGGGATGCCATACAGATTTATGTCAAAAAATCCGAACTATCCCTTTAAGGACAGACCAGACCAACCCACCCAAGTATTAAAAAGGGATGTGAACATTACATATTAATCAAAGCAGGCTGTTGATACTTGGCAGATGATGTCATCAACGTTCCTGGGGGTATGATGCAAACTGCAGGCTCTGCTCTATCTGGGCGGCTTTATTAGACTTTAATCTGAGTTTTGTTTGAACACAATTAGACCTCAAAGAGCTGACTTAGATGAAACTACAACAGGTGAGCTAATCGGTCTGCTAAACAAGCCTCTCACAAATTAAATTACAGTCACAAGTTAGATTTTCAGTTAGTCACTCTTGCCTTTTTGTCAAAAATCAAACCCCTAAACATCACCATGAACACTCAAACTGAAAATGCTCCTGAAAATGTGCTGTTTCAATCTATTTTGTATTTTTCTTGGAGTTTTCAAACAATCTTAAAATGTTGACAGTGTTTGCTAATGTGTGCACTGTGTCACCATGGTAACTCCTAAACATTTCACCATTAGAGATTACTGCAAAGTATCAAATCATTTTCTGGTTTCAATTCAATTCAACTTTATTTATATAGCACATTTAAAACAACTTCAACTGACCAAAGTGCTTCACATACAAGTCAACAAAATAGAAGAAACAGTTACATATCAGATCCACTGTCCCACAGGTTGGCTGGTGTGATTCCAGCTCCCACAGATGAATGCTGTCGTTGTGTCCTTGCCCACAGTGTCTGCGTCTGAATGTGTGTGTGAATGTGTGTGTGAATGGGTGAGTGGTTCCTTGTTGTAAAGCACTTTGAGAGCCTTGAAGGTGGAAAAGCTCTATAGATTTACCATTAACATGTGAAAACTACAATAAAAACAGCAAGATAACCTGACTAGCTAGTACTAAATCCCAGAGAGAAGAGGTGAGTTTTCAGTCTAGTCTTAAACTGCGTTACAGACTGACATTATCTGACAGGAAGAGGAAGGTTGTTCCACAGTCTGGGCGCTGCCACAGAAAAGGCTTTATCACCCCTCATCTTGAGCCTAGTTTTGGGCACGACCAACTGGAGCTGGTCGGCTGATCTCAGGGCTCTGGGCGGAGTACAGGGCTGTAGTAACTCCCTCAAATAGACGGGACCCATAAAGTGTAAACATTTGAAAACAATTGATAGCATTTTAAATTACACCCTATATAAGCCAGTGCAGGTCACACAACACAGGTGTGATGTGTTCAAGTTTCTTAGTATTTGTCAGCACACGAGCTGCAGCGTTCTGGATGTGTCATAAGCACTGCAGGAGCCCTGGTCTAACCCTGCATACAGAGAATTGCAATAGTCCAGGCGTGATGTTATGAAAGCACGGATAGCTCTTTCAAACTCCGCCCGTGGGAGGTCGGGCTTTACTTTAGCAAGGAGCCTCAACTGAAAGAAGCTGGACTTAATCACAGTGCTAATGTCCTTGTCCAGTTTAAACATAAGGTCCACAATCACCCCAAGATTCCTCACTGCAGGGAGACAACAGTAGGACAGAGGACCAATGACGCTGTCCTGCCCAAGCAGTGGGTTAGTTTGCCCAAACACCACAATCTCGTTTTGTTTATGATTTAGGTTCTGGAAGTTAGCGCTCAACCAGGTCTGTACATCCCTGAGACAGTCCTGCAGAGCTTTGATCATGCTCTGGCTGTCAATTGCTCTGAATGTCACCTGCAAAACAGTGAAAAGTGACATTGTGCTTTCTAAAAACATCACCCGGGGGGGAATATACAAAGCAAAGAGGGCCGGTGCTAATGTAGAACTCTGGGGCACACCGTACTGTAAGGGGGACACAGAGGAGGAGAACTGTGCTAAGTTTACAGAAAAACTCCTGTCTGACAGATATGACCAGAACCATCAGAGCACTGTACCCTTAATGCCCACATGTGTCTTCAGGTGAAACAGAAAGATGCTGTGATCCACCATGTCAAACGCGGCTGTTAAGTCTAAAAGCAAAAGAACAGCGGATCACTGGTGCACAGTGATAATCAACCTTGTGTAGATCTTGATTTGTTCAGTGTAAATAGTTTTCCTTTATTAAAATGAACAAACAATCATGTCCATTGAAACTTCATATCTGATTCTATACTTTAAAGATATTAATTTAGAAAAATGGCTATGTGACACCCAGCTAAATTTACTTGAGGTCCACAAACTTAACGCTTGTCTGTACACTTGGGATGGGAAATGGCCTTTTTCCTCAAAAAATGCAGTTAACTTATTGCAAAATGTATCCACTTGAGTTATGTAATTGTTATTCTGTTTTATATCTAACTCTGAACAGCTCTGTATGAATTAAAGTACAAACAGTATAAGGCATTCTAGGCAGGCACATTGACAGAAATTTGTGGGCCTGTGGCAAGAAGCCTTAGGAAATAATCAAATTACATAAAATAAAAGTCCCCCACAGATGTCTGCTGCACCAATATCATGGGGTTGATGCGCGATCTGCAAATCTGTGTTGGATCTGCAAATGACAGTGATTAATATTAAAGTAGAATTAAGTTATTGTGTGAGTAATGTAATAATAATCATAATAATATTAAAATAGGAAGTGCTCTCTGCCTCTCTGCTGTTCTCCTGTGTCCCCCTCTGCTCCTGTCTGCTCCTGTCTGCTCCTGTCTGCTACTGTCTGCTCATGTCTCCTGCCTGCAACTCAGCATGCCTACATTTTTGGCCTGATCAAAGCACAGCGTGTGTTCCAGCTAAAATAATATTCAAAGACTGAAAAGAGAATGGTCTCTGAAGTACAAAATCCATTTTATTTTATGTCTCTCTTTTCAGACTTAAAAGTGGACTGTGTAACTTTTCTGACTTAGGGTCTCCCACGTGCTTGTTACCATAGAAATTATTGTTTTTCCTTGCATGTTGCACAGTATGACATTAAGCATCTATCCAACGTTTATTCAATTACAGGCGTTTTTACTGCTAAAAATACCTTGAAAAACGTGTTGTGAGTGGGCTTGCCTCTCCACAGATCTGACCTGTTACTTGCTTGAGCATTCCACCTGTCTGTCTCCATGGAGTTTAGTAAGTTTATCGTCACACTGTGGAACATTTCAGGCACAGCAATAATATCTCCATGGAAACAAGCAGGTGACGGACTCCCAACCAAAACTTTACACAATGCACCTTTTAAAAGAGATAAAAACATAAAAATGGCTGTCCTTGTGTGACCTTCAGGAAATAAAGGTTGCCAACTCCTGTTCCAGTGACTAAAAAGAAAACAATGGAAATCAGGAAGTCTGTCATCGGCTGCTTCTCATTGCTCTTTCCTCACTTTCTTCTCTTTGATTCCTCTCCTTGATCTGTCATATTAAGCAGTGTCCCTTAGAAAATCACTTAAGGAAGGAGTAAAAGTGAGGGAGGCGTCAGGCGCAGATATCAGAGAAAATAATCAAACTTTCTTGGTCTCAGTGAGGACTTTATTTCGATCATGGAGGAGGAAGCGTGGACAGACAAATGAGACCCAGCCCTTGTTATGTGCTGCTTTGTGGAAAAAAAAATCTCTAAATGGAATTTTTCTGACTAGCATTGAGTTTAGATTTGCTTTTTTTTTTTTTGTTTTGTTTTTTTTCTTCCTTTCTCTCTTTTCAATATAATAGAAAAAATCTGTATTTTATTTGGAAGATTAAGTTTAAGACAATGTTTGATCCTTAAACAATATTTACATATGTGTAAGTGTAATAATTGTCTTGGAAAATTAATAAACAAATAATATATAAAAGAGTTTAGATTTGCAACTCATATTTTAATATCAGTTCCATGCTATAAACACAAAGATAACATTGGCAAAGCGTGAAATCTGAACTGACAAACTAATACAAGAATCACATGTCACAACTGGTTTTGTATAGATCAAAACTACAGGGTTAGCAGTTTTTATGCAGAATAAAACAGGAGATTTTGAGATTATGGTACTTAAAAATTGCAGACTAATTTTGACTTTATTTAGTGGGATAAAACCTGTTGCAAATATAAATTATAGTTTTACACCTATCACGAATCAATTTGCGAAAAGAAAAGTAGTAAAAATGTGACAGATGACATCACACTGGGAGAATTCTACAAAAGTTTGGCATGATTTTCTGACACTTTAAACAATATTTCATCAAAATAAAGCTGTTTTCTTATAATTTTATTTCGCAAATCATAGTTTCTGTGACATGAGAGGAGTTTTTGCTCAGTGTACAAAATGGTTGCTAGGTAACAGTTATGGAATTCCTACTGTGATTCTCAATTTCTAAACAGGAAGTAAAATTTGATACCTGAAAAAATGCCAAATTCTGATTTAAAAAGTCACATTTTAAATATAAATGTCTTAATTGTGTAAAGTGAGAAGTCCAACCCCGCATAAAGGTGCACTGTGCTGTGTAACTTTTCGGTAGGGGGTCCATAAGTTACTTGTTTCTAGGGAGTTGTCATTGCTCTGCCTGGAATGTTTGGAATGTTCCACAATATGATATTAAGAAGCTCTACATTACATTTATGCAATTACAGATTTGTATCTTAAAAATGCCTAGAAAAAGAGGCATTCTGACTGTGAGCAGGGTCGCCTCTTCACAGCTCTGACCTGTACCTTGGTCTGGTTTGGTCTCCCTGAAGATAGAAAGGTTTAATACCATATTGTGACACATTCCAGACAAAGCAATACAACTCCATGGAGAAAAGCATCTGACTGACCCTCCACCAGAAAAGTTACGCAATGCACCTTTTAAACCATGTTAAAACTGTTGTAAGAATAAGTTTATAATGGATGTGCATGTGTCCCTCTCTGTTGCAGGCCTGTTTTTTGAGGTGCTCTTTGGTTATGTCACAGTTTTTGCCCCGAGTTATGAAGTCTTCGCAGCCTCTCGTCTCCTGGTCGGGTTCATGAACGGCGGCATCGGCCTCGTGTGCTTCGTCCTCACACAGGAGTACGTGGGAAAGTCCTACTGGGCCATGACAGGTACGATCATCACACGTAACAGAGGGGTTGTCTATCTATGAATACTGTCCTGATCTCATGATGAGTGATGGGGAGGAGGTTCTGTTCATATTCTGCAGCTGATGTCATCAACATTCTCTGGGTGTGTACTGTAGGGATGGAACAATATCCACATTTTTCAGTATTTTCACGATATGCATTTCTCAATATGATATTTATTGAAATATGTTGTAGAGGCTAACAAAATTGTGAATAAATTACTTTTTCCTTTACATGCCTTGATAAGACTTTGGTTCTGTCATAAGCCAAAGAGTTAAGATTTAAAAGTGCTTAAATTATTTCACTGTGTAAATTAGACAGAAACACAGCAAAGGATCATGGTCTATGTAGTTCTCTCTATTTCTTTTTGCTGTTGCTGCACCATAACAATGAATTTAAGCAAAGAGACTTTAATTCGGTATATTGTGACGGCCCATAATATTATTGTGAGACTTTTGACGATATGATATCACAATATTTCTGTTCACTCCATTCAGTGTAGTGAAGACTGCGGTGAGCTCTACATTGGAGAAACAAAACAGTCACTTCACAAGAGGGTTAACCAACACAGACGAGAGAGCAACACTGGACCTCAGTCCGTTGTACATCTCCACTTAAAAGTCACAGGCCACTCCTTTGAGGACAGTGAGGTACAGATCTTAGCCACAGAAAAGAATTGGTTTGAGAGGGGAGTTAAAGAGGCGACTTTTATTTAGAAAGAGAATCCTTCCTTGAACAGAAATGGAGAGCTCAGACATCATCTGTCTCCCATTTATAACTCTATCCTCAAAACTAAATCAAAACAAACAAAGAGAAAAATAGGGGTAGCCAGGTCAGATCCAGAGGTGTGAAAACACCCATTATGGCCCTGAATGGTTATGCAAATATGACTCCACACTCAGTACAAGTTCAATAGCCTAGCTAACTAACAGAAAAAAAGTAAGTGTATTACTTTCAATGTAATTTCAGTGTAGTTAGCGCCTCCCTACAGGCAGATATAAGGCAGAGTCCACCATCGTCTGACCAGAACTGAAGAAGCAGCTTGGAAGAGCTCTAAAACATATTTGACCAACATAAACTTTTGTCCAGCTGACAAATTGAATTTCTCCTTTTGCCATGGATTCTACCTGGATGACTGAGGGATTCTACATCCACAAATTAAAGAGGTCAATCTAACAGAGCGTCTAGACTTAATCTAAGATTTATTTTAACACAATCTGGTCAGAAAAATCTAACTTAGTTAAAACCCCATCAGGTGAGCTGATTTGTGCTGTTGAACAAGTCTCTCAAATGTAAAATTACAGTCACAAGCTAGCTAGCATTAGTCAACATATTTTCACTGAGTCACTGCCACTTTTTTTGTAGAAATTCAAACTCCTGCACAGGACCATGAACGCTCGTATGGATCACAGTAACAGAGTACCAGAACCCTGTCAGAACTGAAGAAGCTTCCCCACATCTTCACTCTTAAACCTTTGTCCATTTGAGCGAATTACATTTTCTTTTGCTATGGAACCTACCTAAACCACAAGACATTTACACAGACATGTTTTGTTTAATGCTGCTTTGTGCTGAGACTCATACCATCTTCTTTCCCCACCCACTCCTCCTATAGTCAGCTTTGGAATGTTTTTAGTGAATGAGCCATTACAGAAAAAAAAGACAGATGGCTTGTGTAACAGGTTCAGGAATTGTGATAAACTCCTGAAATATGTTTCCTTTGCCTATGATGTTCCACTGTATGGCATTAAAGTCCATAGAGAAAGGTAGATCAAGTCACCAGGCCAAGTTACATGTCAGACCTGTGGAGAGCTCACAGTAAGAATCCATGTAAATATAAGATAAGTTTAAATGCCATACTGCGAAACATTCCAGGAAAAGCAAGAAAAAAGTTACAGAGTACAGCTTTTAAGGTGCACTGTGCAACTTTTCTGGACATACTTGTCTCCATGGAGATGTTATTGCTTTGCCCAGAATGTTCCATGGTATAATACAATAATTTCTTCTGTGAATAGGGGCGACTCTACAGATCTGAACTGTAATGTAGCGTAGAGCTGTAGTAAAATGCTTGTCTCCTTGGTTATAGATGGGTTTAATCTATACTGTGGAACATTACAAAGCAGTAATATTTCCATGGAGACAAGCAGGTGGCAGACCCTCCACTGGAAATGTTACCCAGTTCACCTTTTAAGGATTGTTGTTTTTTGTACTGTACACGTTTGTCCGGCCATATTCTACAATTGTCCAGCTAAAGCTATTAATAGTACTTACTTGAAGTGTTCAGACAATACGAGGAAATTCCAAACTCATATCATTCTATGGTGGTGAACGACATCACAAGGTGGAAAAGAGCATTTTGAGCTTCAGAGATGTAGACAGACTAATAAAGGATTACTCAAATATGTGTAAATGAAACATAACACAACTCCAGGTATGTTTTTGATGAGGTAACAACATTCTAACATGACTTAACATATCATGACCTCAAAAGAGTCAATTTAGTGTAATATAGGACCTTTTAATGTTGTTTTTCTTTGTTTATGTTCTACATTTTGTACACAGAAGACATCACATTTATGACGCAAGATATATGGAATTATGTAGCAAAGAAAAAAGTTAAATAACACAACAAAATATTTATCAGATTTTAGATTTGAACGTTTACGGTATCCACCCTTAGCTGTGTTGACAGTTCTCCAAACCCTCGGCTTTCTCTCAGTGAGCTTCATGACGACATCTCCTGAAATGGTTTTCACTTGGCAGCTGTGTCATGTCAGAGTTCATTATTGGAATGCCAAGAGTGCAAAGCAAAGGGTGGCTGGGTTTACTCAAAATCTTAAACAACTTTTGATTTAATTTGAGTTTATTTGTTGTTTGCTTCATTCTTTTTGCGTCATCTATAGTTTTGATGCCTTCACTGAGAATCTACAGTGTAAATAATGATAGAAATACAGAAAAAAAACATAATATATGACATAAAAGTTACTCCACACTTCTAGTTTGATCTCATTACTTATCTTTGTATTGTTTTGTGCAGGGACTTTGGCCAGTATGACATTTGCGGTGGGCATCTCTCTGTTTGGGGCCCTGGGGTACCTGATTCGCCCGTGGAGGAGTTTGGCGATGGCTGCGAACTCCCTGGGCGTGCTGTTCTTCCTCCTCTCTGTGTGAGTGTAGGTCAAGGTCAAAATCCAATTCCACTTTTTTTTTCTAGAGCACATTTAACAAACAAAGCAGTTTCCAAAAGTCATAAAACAAAGACAACAAAAGTAATAAAAGATGAACCATAAAAATCTTAAAATAGCAATAAAGTAAAGTAAAAAGTAAATAAAGTAATAAGTAAAGTAAATAAATAAAAGACAGAGAACACAGATACAGAGAAGGGCAAGGTTTATTTATATAGCACATTTAAAAACAGACAGTACTGCCCCAAAGTGTTTAACAAAACAGATAAAACACAATTTAAGAATAAAACATGGACAAAACTAATAGAAAATCAGCTTGAGTTAAAGTGAGTGTACTGACCTCATGAGACCTGGGTGGGGTCCACTCAGGCAGCATAAACAGAGAGAAAGTAAATTAACCCATTGTTTGGATACTAGAGTGGTGTAACAGAAGTCATAGTGAAAGGAGCCGTGTGTCGCTGCTAGTGACTAGATTTCTCATTTTTCTTCTCAGTGTAACAGGAAATGCACATGAAATATAAATAAATGGAGGATTATAAAATGTTAAGAATTATGTTGTTGGCTAGTAAAAAAGCAATTACCAGGAGATGGCGAAGTGATCTGAGGCCTAAAATGGAAGTATTTGTAATATGGAAAAACTCACTGCCTCACTTAGATTGGAAGGTCATAAATTTAAGAAAATTTGGAAAGGATGGTTACATTATATTAAACAACATAGATCTGTTGTGTAGAACCTGTATGAGTGTCTGGATAACAAAGACTGAACTTACACCCCGGTTTACAGTGTTTTATTTTATTTTTTGAATTACTTGTTCTTATGTAAATTACATTACAGTTTGTGTAAGTAGGAATGAGAAATGTGGAAATGCTTAACTATGGACATTGGACATTTAGACTTGACATGGACAATTTATAAATTACTTTGTTTGTCCTAATTATCATGTAAATCCACATTGTGAAAAGACAATAAAATACAAATGAAAAAAAAAAGAAATATAAATAAATGATAACGTTAAATGTCCTATATTACTCAAAATTGACTCTTGTGAGCTTTAAGCCATGTTAAAATGCTGAAATAACTTCCTCAAAAACATATCTGGAGATGGTTTTGTTTCATTGACACATGTTTGAGTAATCCTTTATTTTTAGTCTGTCTACATTTCCAAAATGAGGTAGTTTTCAAAATAACAGCCAACTTTTACCTTTAGTACAGTGAAGATTGACTATTCCAGGGCTGAAATCATCCAAATGATTCAAGCAAAGGTGTATGGAGTTTAAAAACACAGTGAAGCACTTCTTGTACTACCACATGACATCACAATGTGGATCAGATTGTTTTTAAATTGAGAGAACAGCCTAAATCTGCAGAGTTTGTGTGTTAAACATGTGTGAATGAAACAAAACACAACTCCAGGTTTATTTGTGATGAAGAAACATTATAATATAGATGAGGAAATAGTGTAATATGGGTCCTTCAGAAACCTCAAAAATGTGAAAAACAGAATTAGTTATTTTTAAACAGTTTGCAGTGGTCCAGAGTTCTTCCTCACTTACCTTTATGTATTCAGAGCATCCTAATTATTCACCATGATGAGTATAAACACTTTTGACAATTTTCAGAGGTAAAGCCAACAACAACTTGCATGATAACTTGCCCACTTTGTAATCAGATGCAGATAGCGAGCGGATTTATGGACTTATTTTGACCCGAAGAGCTGCTTAAACAATATAACTGAACAGAGCAACTCTCAGACACGTGGTAATGTCTTTGCATCTTCCTGTAAAAGCTGCAGTTTACAGTTAGATGCAGTGACATAAGGGAGTTTCCCCAATCTGCTTACACCCTTTCTACTGAATAATTGCCAAGAAGAAACTTTTAACACGCCCATATTACGCTATTATCTAATCTATGTTATGATTATTACAAATATACCTGCACTGCACTGTATTTTTAAACTCCATACGCCTTCACTAGAATCATTTGGGTGGTTTCAACTCTGGAATTTCCAATCTCTACTGAAATGAAATGCAAAAAAAAAACTGTTAACTTGAAAACTAGGTGGAGCAAAGCATTTTTTAGCTATGGAGATGTAGACAGAGTAATAATGCAGGATTACTCAAGCATTTTCTGAGACAAAATGCAACTCCAGGGATGTATTTTAAACAATGGATGTCAAAACAAAAAACATACATTGTTCAGAATTTTCATATGAAGTTTTAATTAAATGATCTTGTTGTGATATTCTTTCTGTTTCCTGACCAGTACGCTGCCCGAGTCTCCCCGTTGGCTCTATTCCCAAGGCCGAGCAGAAGAAGCAGAGGAGGTAATGTTTAACAGCTGCTTAGATTAAGACATAGTTGGACACAGGTGCATTTTTCTGGTTTAGGCTCCGTCAAAGGCTTTTCTCCATGGAGATGTTATTGCTTTGCCTGGAATGTTTCACAGTACGGCATTAAACCTTTCTATCTTCAGGGAGAGCAAACCAGAATGAGTTACAAGTCAGATCTGTGGAGAGCTGACCCCATTCACAGTCAGAATGTCTGTTTTTTAATGTATTTTTGAGCTATAAAACCACCTGTAATTGAAGAAATGTAAAGTAGAGCTGTTTAATGTCATACTGTGGATCATTCCAGGCAGAGCAATGACATATCCATATAAAAAAGTTACATAATGCACTTTTAAGTTAAAAATTTGGACACACTTTTTCATTTTTTCTTTATTTCCATGATTATTTACATTGTAGATTCTCACTCAAGGCATCAAAGTTGCAAATGACACATGTGGAATGCAGCAAACCAAAAATGTGTTCTAAATAACTCAAAACTTTAGATAAAATATGTAACGCTATTTTCTGATCTATGTTCTAATGTTGTTTCCTCATCACAGACAGACCTGGAGTTGTGTTTTGTTTTATTCACAGGTTTAACACACACTTTGCAAATTCAGGCTGAGCTCTTCTCTTAAACTGAAAACAGGAAATGGAGGAAGTGTCTTTTCAAACTCCATACAGCTTCAACTAGAAACATTTGGATGGTTTCAGCTCTGCCAATCTCTACTGAACTAAAGGTAAAAGGAGCTGTTAACTTGAAAACTACTGCATCATGACATCACAAGGTGGAACAGACCATTATGAGCTTTGGAGATGCAGACAGACTAATAATAAAGGGTTACTCAGACATGTGTGAATGAAACAAAACACAACTCCAGGTTTGTTTTTGAGGAGGTAACAACCTTATAACTTATTATTAACTTAAAAGCCCACTTTTTGCACTTTTGGCATTTCTTGACCCTGACGTGGCACAGATGTGAAATGAGAACCATTTCAAAACACTTCATCTAGAGTCTTACTGAGAGAAGGCAAAGGGTTTGCAGCACTGTCAACAAAGCTTTGAAGATTTGAATCTAACATATAAACTAGTTGTTTGAGGGTTTTTTTGTACTACATAATTCCATATATCTAGCTTCATATATTTGATGTGTTCTACATGTATCTAAACTGTATAAAGTAGTAAACAGAAAGAAAAGAAAATGAATGAAAGGGTTTGTCCAACCCTTTGACTGCTGGTGCACATTGATCTTGGCTTGGTTTTCTAACACGCTCTCATGGTGTAAAACTGGTATTGACACTAGATACTCACACTACTGAAAATAATGACAGGAGAAACTTCATGATTAATATAAGATTAAAGGTCCTGTATTATATAAAAATTGACTCTTCTGAGCTTGAAGTGAATGAAACAAAACACAACTCCAGATCAGTTTGTGATTTGAAACTACATTATGACATACAGAAAAAAAAGCATAATATGGGCCATTTAGTAAAAATCGGTTTACCGTATTAATAAAGAAATATATTATTTTGTGTTTAAAAAATCTAACTTTTGTAATGAGATAGATATGGAAATCAAGTTGAAATCAAGTTGTAATTTTGCTATCATAAAAATCTGCACCACTAAAACAGCCTGATCCGGCTTTATAGAGGTAAATCTGGTTTTCAGTCCAGGAAGAGAGCTGTATTTCATATTACTGTGTCCAAAGTTCAAATTCATTGTTGTTTTGCTTTCATATCAGTTGGCATAGATGTGTGAGCATGGGGCACCAGTTTGCAGTACTTAAAGGGACCAGTGCTTTGTCTACTCTAGAATGTTCCACAGTATAGGTTTACCGTATTTTCCAGGCTATAAGGCGCACGTCATTAAATGGTCTGTTTTTGAACTTTTTTCATTGCTCTGTCTGGAATGTTCCACAGTATGACAATAAACAGCTCTACCTTACATTTATTCAATTACACTTGGTTTTATAGCTCAAAAGTACCTAGAAAAACAGGCATTCTGATTGTGAGCGGGGTCACCTCTCCACAGATCTGACCTGTAACTTGATCTGTTTAGTCTCCATGAAGATAGAAAGATTTAATACCGCACCATGAAAAGCCAAAGCAATAACATGTCCATGGAGAAAAACTTTTGATGGACCCTCCACCAGAAAAGTTACACAATGCAACTTTAATTAGACTTCGAGAGACTTTATTGATTCACAAGGGAAATGACTTGGAGTAGCAGTAGCTCACACATCACAATAACGAATAGAAAGACTTAACACACCGGAAGAATAAAAAAGTATACAGATGAAATAATAACTGTAAAACATAATACAGAACAATTCAAAGAAAGAAAGAATATGGGTTAAAATTACATTCAGTATGTATTGTATGTAATTTATTTTGCTTTATATAAATATTTGTAATGTTTTGTGATCAATGTAGGCCTACATAAGCAACCACACAACTTTTGAAATGATGTGAAAACCCGGAGTGGGTGTATATAAATTTTCTTCTTCCCACTCCTTTTCGAGAAATGTGCTTTTCTTTGATTTACAATATACATGTGGTTTGTGTATGATTATTGTTTCTCACTCGGCACAAACTCAAAATAAAAACAGATCAGTCAATCAATCAAACAGACCTACTGATCTCTCCACTATTTTGAATCTGAAAGCAGTCTGTCAGATTTACTCTTTGGTTCTTGTGGCTGCAGGTGTTGCGCTTAATGGCGGTGAGGAACGGTAACCATGTCAAAAACCTGGTGCTGCGGCGGGTGGGAGCGGGCCCCAGTGGAGTCCCCTCTGTGGGGGTACGGCAGCTGATCCTCCACCCCGTGCTCCGCCTCCGGACCCTAGTGCTCATGTATATCTGGTGAGTACCACAATGTAACTGACAGGACAGATACATCATTATATTTAAAAGTGCGTCATGTAACTTTTCTGGTAGAGGGTCCTTCACCTGCTTGTTTCTATGCATATGTCATTTAATGTCATACTGTGAAACATTCCAGGCAAAACAATAACATTTTCCATGGAGAACAGTATTTCTCCACAAGAAAAGTTACGCAATGCACCTTTAAAGACCATATATTATGCTATTTTCTGATCTGTGTTAAATGTTTTTCCATTTCTACTGAACTTAAGGTAAAATGTATCTCTTAAATTGAAAACTACCACCACATGACATTACAAAGTGGAACAGAGCATTTTGAGCTTTGAGGATGCAGACAGACTAATAATCCAGGCTTACTCAAACATGTGTGAATGAAACAAAACACAACTCCAGGTATGTTTTTGTATTTGTATTGATTTATTAAAGGGACAATTCATATTAAAAGACAAGATAATGAAGAGACAAACATGGACTTGTAAATATGCAGGATTATAGCCAAAGCTCATTTCCATCCCTAGTCCCCTACTGGACCAAGACCAACTGCATGAGTCACACAAGTCATAAAACATGACAAAAGCCAACAACACCCACTCCCACATGCATCTCTCACTCATACACTTTGAAACACACTCGTACGATGTGAGTATTAAAATATACAGCTCAGACTTAGATTCTCAATACTTCCACATGCACATCATTAACATCTTTTTACAGATCTATATTCAAATCTGATTGCAGTTCCCGGCTCATGTGCAAAACGTGCTGATTAAGTTCAGTTGTGTGGATAGATGTGATTGCCCAATAGCCATGATTTAAGTTGATCAGAGAAGGAGCTGAGTGTAGCAGCTTACGTACAGTCACTGGGATGGTTTTCCAGGTTTGAGAGGTGTAGAAAGAGAATACAGCCTGTCCAAAAACACTTTTCCTTGATGGTTTTATACAATCACCTCTGGAGCTGCTTTTGTTGATCTGTTCAGATTTTTTTTAACACATTCTTGTAGTTGAACAGGGGCCAGACCATGTAAATTTTTGTAATTTTTGTCTGCAAGTTTAATCATGTTCTCCCAGCCTAAAACCTTGTGTCTCTTCAAAATAATGCAGTGATGGTGGGTCTTTGCTTTTTTTTTTTGTCTAAAGTTTTAAGAGTTTGTTTATGTACTGTTTGAATAGATTTCAGAGTGGTCTTACATGCTGAGGCCCAGCTTGTCATGCAGAGTGTCAAATGAAAAACAATCATTATATTAAAATAAAGTGTTAAATGGTCTCAGATTGTGTTTGAAATTAGACAAAGACGTAACGGCATTATAACATGGCTGGTCTGTTTTGTGTAATATCGGCCCTGGACCTTGTGTAACAAATCAACGTTTTTTTGTATATATAGTGTTTTAATTGCACCGTCAACTACTCCTTGTCCCTGTATGTCAATTCTAGTCCAAACAAGTTAAATTAGCATCTTGTACCTGTTTGTACCTGTTTGATAATTCACCCTGTTCCTTTTACCTCCAGACCCCGCCCTTTCTGCGGTTCATCTTAAATTAGCAGCTTAGTTTGAAATGTGGTTGTGGTCGGAGTTTAGGTCTTGACAAATTTGTTCTATTTACTTTCTGTTTAGACACAGACAGCAGATATGACACACACACATACAGAGGTAATTCTCAAACTGTTACCCAGCAGCCATCATGTCAACACAATTCCTTTATACACTATTTTCTAATCTGTTATAATGTTTCCTCATAACAAACAGACCTAGAGTTGTGTTTTATTGTTTCATTCGCACGTTTAACACACAAACCCTGCAGATTTAGACCGAGCTTTTCTCTCAAACGGAAAACACTCTGTTCCTTCTTGTGATGTCATGTGCTCATACAGGAAGTGCTCCACTGTGTTTTTTAGACTCCACACACCTTCACTGGAATGACATTTTGAGTTTTGCAGATGTAAACAGACAGATGCCAGTATTATACACACTGTACACTGTTGCTAATGGGAAAATGCTAACACAAGATCCCATGAGACTAGTTTCCAGGTTAGGTGACGGTGAGTTACATCTCTAGAGAGGCTACAGTTCCCAAAAGCGGTACAACAATGAAAGAACAAACAATCAATTAAAGCAGACCTGTTATACAAAAGCAACTTTACAGAACTTCGGCCATGTTATAACCGTTACTTTTTCTCATTTCCCCTCTTGAATTTGTGTTTAGAGCGATCCATGCATGTTTGAGTCATCTTTAATCTATTGTATCTTTAGACTGCAGATATGCTTTACAAGTATATGAAAGCCAGTAGTTTGTGAAACCACTGCAACACCCACAGTCATACTTCACACACTGGCCCCATGGGAAATCTGCATTCTTGAAAAATAACAAGGCAAACAACAAACGGAAGGACAAAAGGAAGTGTGCTAAACTGAAGTCATCTATGATTCAGGTTTTCTTTCAAGATAAATAAAGTGTTACCTCTCTCTCTATCTCTCTCTCTGTCTCTATCTCCATATCTCTCTTTGTCTGTATCTCTCTGTGTCTGTCTGTCTCTCTATCTGTCTGTCCGTCTGTCTCTCTCTCTGTCTGTCTGTCTGTCTGTCTATTTCTGTCTCTTTCTGTCAGTTTGTCTTTCTCTGATTGTCTGTCTCTCTATCTCTGTTTGTCTATCTCTGTTTATCTTTCTATCTCTGTTTGTCTGTCTCTGTTTATCTCTCTATCTCTGTTTGTCTGTCTCTCTATCTCTTTCTCTCTATCTTTGTTTGTCTCTCTATCTGTCTGTCTCTCTCTCTCTGTGTCTCTCTCTCTGTCTGTCACTCTCTGTCTATCTGTCTCTCTCTGTCTCTCTCTCTGTCTGCCAGTCTGTCTCTATTTCTGTCTGTCTCTCTCTCTGTCTGTCGCTGTCTCTCTGTCTATCTGTCTCTCTCTCTGTCTGCCAGTCTGTCTCTATTTCTGTCTGTTGCTCTCTCTCTGTTTCTATTTCTCTCTGTCTCTCTCTTTGTCTGCCTGTCTGTCTCTCTCTCTGTCTCTATTTCTGTCTCTCTCTCTGTCTGCCTGTGATCAGTCCGAGTGCTCAAGGTCCTGCTCAGGAGTTTGATTTTCAACAGAACAGAGGAGTGACTAACTGAAACTGTTGGTTAATGCATAGCTGGCTTGTGATTGTAATTTTTACATGTGAGAGACTTGTTTAACCTCACAAAACAGTGTGACTAAATGTGTATAAATTCAGCTTGTTGTCATAAACATGTGTGAATGAAACACAAACCGAGGTCTGTTTGTGATGAGGAAACTACAGTCCCTGACAAAAGTCTTGTCGCTTATCCATTTTGTAGAAACAGAAGCTTATAACCTGACTTTAAATTAATCGATTGGTTTTAGAAATGTCTCATATGAAGCTAAAACCCTCCCAAATTATGCTCAATATACTAAAATAAATTTGCTTCACTGAAGAAAGATTGATCATTCAATGAACACAGAAAGGTCAGATTTTGGCAAGACAAAAGTCTTGTCGCCTTGTCATATGATGCTCCCAATCCTAGATTACAGCCTCACCTGTGATTAGTTACTGATTAATCAATTAGTGGGTGTGTATAAAAAGAAGCCCAGCACACCAGACCTTCACATCAACTGCAACTTGACCTCTGACAACATGCCTAAGATCCACCCTGAGACCAAAGTGTTAATTATCAAGAGGCTGAAGACCAGATCCACTGCTGAGGTGGTTGACACCTTCAATGTGTCTCAGCGTCAAGTACAAAGAATAAGAAAAAGATCTGAAATGACTAGAGATGTTTTGACAAGCCCAGGTCCGGCAGACCCCGCAAGACAACTGCTCGGGAGGACCGTTTGTTGATTCGAAAATCCAAGGCCCCTTTTCCACTGCAGCAGAGCTTCACCAGGCCTGGTCACCTCAAGTCCCTGTGTCAACCACAACAGTTTGTAGAATTCTGTCTCGAAATGGCCTCCATGATCGAATCAGTGCACAGAAACCAGCACTAAACAAAAGGCAATTAAAAAAAACGTGTGGCATTTGCCAAGGCCCACAGCCTGCTAAAAGGATGGACACTGGAAAAGTGGCAGAAGGTGGATTTCTCAGATGAATCCTCAGTTGATTTACATCACAGATGCCGCAAATATTGCAGGAGACCTACTGGAGCCACATGGATCCAAGATTCACCCAGAAAACAGTTAAGTTTGGTGGCGGAAAAATCATGGTCTGGGGTTACATCCAGTATGGGGAGTGTGCGAGACATTTGCAGGGTGGAAGACAATATCAATAGCCTAAAATATCAAGAAGTATTAGCTCCTCTTACATTCCCAACCATAAAAGGGGTAAAATTTTGCAGCAGGATGGTGCTCCATCACATACTTCTATCTCTACATCAAAGTTTCTCAAGGCGAAGAAGATCAAGGTGCTCCAGGACTGGCCAGCCCAGTCACCAGACATGAACATCACTGAGCATGTCTGGGGTAGAATGAAAGAGGAAGCATGGAAGGCAAAACCAAAGAATCTTGATGAACTCTGGGAGGCATGTAAGACGCTTTCTTTGCTATTCCTAATGACTTCATCAACAAATTGTATGAATCATTGTTGAACCGCATGGATGCGTCCTTCAAGCTCATGGAAGTCATACAAGATATTAAATCTGGATCTCACACCACCACTACTTCATTCACTGATGTTATGCAACATATTTTTGTATTTGAAGTAAATTATTTGTTCAGTTTTCTGTAGGCGACAAGACTTTTGTCTTGCCAAAATCTGACCTTTCTGTGTTCATTAAATGATCAATCTTTCTTCAGTGAAGCAAATTTATTTTAGTATATTGAGCATAATTTGGGAGGGTTTTAGCTTTCATATGAGACATTTCTAAAACCAATCGATTAATTTAAAGTCAGGTTATAAGCTTTTGTTTCTACAAAATGGATAAGCGACAAGACTTTTGTCAGGGACTGTACATTCTAACATAGATGAGGAAATGGTGTGATATAGGTCATTCAAGGTTTTGTTTTCCTTTAAAATAAAGCTGTATTACACTGAGATGAGGAAGTGTAGCTGCAGTGTGTGTGAGTACTCCTGGGTGTGTGGCTGCTTTTCTTAATCAGATCAATGAGAGTTTGAGCAGAGGAGTATTTTAAGCTGATCCCTTCTCCGCTCCGGAAGGTTCCACTAAAAGGCTTAAGCTTGGTCAGCAGCCTCCACACCAGAGCCTGACTTGATGGTTTTCAGGTTGTAAAATGTGATGAAGTTATACTTCTTAATGATTCCTTCAATCAAAGCAAGTCATCCAGGTCCTGAAGCAACAAAGCAAAGCAAAACATGACACTACCACCACGTTTCACTTGGCATGATGTTCTTTTTATCAAATGCTCTGTTCATTTTACACCAGATGTAACGGGATGCACTCCTTCCAAAAAAATTCAACTTTTGTTTCATCAGTTCACAGAATATTCTCCCAAAAGCTTTGGGGATCATCGAGATGTTTTTTTTGGCAAGTGAGACGAGTCTTTATCTTCTCTTTTGTCAGCAGTGGCTTTTGTCTTGGAACTTTGCCAGTCATGACATTTTTGCCTAGTCTCTTTCTTTGAGCCATGAACACTGGCCTTTACTGAGACAAGTGAGGCCTGCAGTTGTTTAGATGTTGATGACCTCTTGGATCAGTCATTGCTTTGCTCTTGGGGTAATTTTTGTAGGCTGGAGATTCCTGGGAAGGTTCACCACTGTACCATGCTTTCTCCATTTGTAGAAAATAGCTCTCACCACAGTTCGCTCGAGTCCTAAAGATTTAGAAATGGCTTTTTTTTCTTTTATCTGCTCCTGAATTTCTTTGGATCATGGCATGATGTCTTGGATTCAATATGGGCTGCTTCACCTTGTCAGACAGGTTCTATTTAAGTGATCTCTTGATTTGCATGAAGTCTGGGTGTGGCTATGAAATTGCACTCAGAAAAAAATAAAAAAACACCAGGATCATGCAGAGCGGGTTAATACAAACATTTTAAGACCAAAATGAGGAGCCTGAGAGATGGGCGATGCTTTTTCAGTATAAAATGAATTGGAGTCTATAGAGCCAGAGCGCACTCATGCTCATTTATATATACAGTCTATAAGTTCACATGCATCCTGCTTGGAGTCCAGTTTCATCCTGATGTCAGAGGTTCAAAATAATGCAGAAATGGACTGTAAAATAAACCACAAAAATGCAAAAATATCCCTTTATACAGTTATTAGAAAGACTGCACGGTTTCAAATTTCTTACCATTATAATTTTAGCTCTTTTTGCAGCCATTACATTTTTATTTTTGTTTAAGTATGTGCTTTGATTTAAATAAAGTGGCTATACCTGTTTTTCCCCATGTATTTAAGCAGATATATTGTTTAAGCAGCTCTTCATCAAAATAAGTCCACTGTGTTCAGACTACTAACATGCTTGTTATTGCTTTGGTCTCTTAAAGTTGTGATAAGCACTTACAAACTCATTGAGGTGAATAATTAGGATGTTCTGAATGCATAAAGTAAGTGAGGAATAACTTTGGGCAACTGTTTAAGTCTGTTTTTCAGACAGTAAAAATCAGGTAGTGTCTTTAATATATTTTTAATACGCATAAAACAAAACAATAATTGCAGTATTTTCATTTTTATATAGCTCTCTCTTTGTAGACTGGTTGTAATGTAGTCCTGGTTTAGTTCTGATCTTGTTCACATGGTTTAGTTTGTGTTTTAGTTCAATATGTGTGTGTGTGTGTGTGTGTGTGCATATTATAAGAGTAAATGTGATCGCAGAAAAAAATCCGTTGAACTGTGACTAACTCTTTCTATAACTATGCTATTTATAGGTCAAGTTTTGTTTCGTTTGGCCCACATGCGGTTTGAGACAGTTCAGTCCAAATGAGTACCCTTGCATTTTGCGCTTAAACATCAGGAAGGCAGGAAGTCACAAGATGTTATTCAAATTCACGATTCTGAAGAAAACCAAAGGAGTTGTGTTTTGTTTCATTGTCACGTCTGAGTAACCCTTTATTATTAGTTTGTCTATACCCCCAAAGCTTAAAATGCTCTGTTCCACCTTATGACCAATAGTTCAGTAGAGACTGGCAATTCTAGACCCTAGTAAAGGTTTAAAGGAAGGAAGAAGAGTTTAAGAACACAGTGGAGCACTTCCTGTATTACCCCATGACATAACAAGGTGGAACAGAGTGTTTTCTGTTTGAAAGAAGGACACCTAAATATGCAGGATTTGTGTGTTAAACATGTGTGAATGAAACAAAACACAATTTCAGGTCTGTTTGTGATAGGGAAACATTAAAATTTAGACCAGAAAATAGTGTAATCCTGGCCCTTTAATATAAACCTCCCTATTAGAGATGGGCAGATTACTGAAACATAGAGAATATTGTGAATGTTTTTTTTGAAAATATACTAGGAATGTAACAATAACTGAAATATCATGATATCTTATTGTCAGAGTAATAATATCATGGACCCTCTCAATATATCGAATTACAAGTGTCTTTGCTTAAATTAAAGCTTAAAAAAACGACAGAGGGAACTACATAGACCATGATCCTTTCCTCCATTTCAGTGTAGACTACATGAAGAAATAACAATTCTAAGCACTTTTAAGTCTTAGTTCTTATGTCTTATTACGTCTTGTCAAAGCATTTTAAGAGGAAAAGGTAGCATATTCATAGTTTTGTTTGCCTCTACAAAATATTGCAATAAATATCGTACCGTGAGATGTATATCGTGAAAATATCGTACCGGGAGATTTGGATATTGTTACATCCCTAATCGTGAGCCTCCCCACCATATCGTGAGTTTTCCCACAATATCACAATAAATATTGTACCGTGAGGTTCATACCGTGACGATATCGTATCATGACACTTGGATATCGTTACACCCCTAAAATATATAGTGTATGACAATTGAATATTGCATTGTTTAATTAAAAATGCTGCACAGAAAGTTAATTAAAAACAAAAATGCATGTCTGGACACCGTTGCTATATGCCTGTCATATTAATACACATGGGAGCAACTGAAATGATTATTGTTAAAATGCAGATCAGGTTCAACATTTGTGAATTTACCTTTGGGATATTATGGTAAAGTAAAATGTAATCAGTTGATACTTTGGAGCTGATGTCATCAACATTCCCTGGGAGTGTGGAGCTAACTGGAACCACTGCTCTGTCTCAAACTGTTACTCAAGTTAGAATGAATCCTTCCTGTGCTTCCTGTGCTGTTAAACAAGACTCTCACGAGAAAAAAAAAATTGTCCAAACTGGGAGAGAAACTATAAAATCTTAAACATAATGGTCTTCAGTGTTTTAGTAAAATGACTAGTCTAACCTGTCAAAGGCACTTTAAAGGTTTCCACTCTAAGCACAGGAGGTCATGTAGCTTTGTGTAATATCATCACTTACTGTACTTACTGTAAACAATGGCAAGTGACACATTTAAAGCGCCTTTGACATGTTAGAATAATCTCTTAAATAAAACACACTTTACATTGTTATGTTTAAGAGTTTATAAAACATTTTACTTTTTCTCCCCAAGTTTGGCCATTTTGGTTGACATTTTACTTCCTGCTCTGAAATCATGACATCAAAGTAGTGAATTGTGCAGACAGAATTATTATCTGCCAAATTAAATGACCAGAAAACACTTTTATGTTGTTGAAATAATATTTAAAGGTGGAGGGTCTGTCAAATGCTTGTCTCCATGGAGATGTTATTGCTTTGTCTGGAATGTTTCACAATGTGGTATTAAACCTTTCTATCTTTATGGCGACCAAACCAGACCAAGTTACAGGTCAGATCTGTGGAGAGGCAACCCCGCTCACAGTCAGAATCCGTTTTTCTAGGTATTTTTGATCTATAAAACCACCTGTAATTGAGTAAATGTAAAGTAGAGCTGTTTAATGTCATACTGTGGAACATTCCAGGCAGAGCAATGACATATCCATAGAAACAAGCAGGTGGCGAACCCCTGAACCAAAAAGTTACATTATGCACTTATAAAGTATCAGAAAAAAATAGTTTCTTGTGGGTAAACTGGGCCAACCTCTCAAACAGAATTCTTTACTTCCTGTTTTTCAACTTTTCTTCTGAAACTGCTTCTTGATTTATGTAAAACTATAATTTATATAATACAGATACTATTCCACCAACTCGAGTAGAGCTTAGAGAATTGTCATACACACTGCTACTTGGCTCCACAAACTTGATAAATAAAGTTACATACTTTTATTTGGGGGAAAAAAAGCATCTATATAAGTAAAGAATGTCTGTGTTTTGTCCTCGTAGGTACGCCTGCAGCCTGGTGTATTACGGTTTGACGCTGGGTGCTGGAGAGACTTCAGGAAATCGCTTTGTCAATGTGGCTATGTACGGCCTGGTAGAGCTGCCCGCATACCCGCTCTGCATTTACTTCATCAACAAACACTGGTGAGAACTGAGAAGCGCATGTACACTTAAAGGAACAGTGCGTCACGTTCTGAAGGTGGCACGTCAGCTGAACAATTCTATGGAAAAAGAAAATCATCATTTCAAGTAAACAAGTAACAAGTAAAGTAGTACAAATGTATAAATGAAAACAAAACTGTACAAACAAGGATATTTTTAGCTTTTTAATCCCCAGAAAGTATGCCTTAATGTGTAAAATCATTTATGTATTTACACCTTTATATTTTTTAGTCACCATTTAATTTAATACTTTCTAACTTTTTTCTTTTATTTACTTATTTATTTCTAATTATGTAATTTTTGGTCCTCCATTAAAAAAGTGACATTCTGTGCAATTTTTCAGTTGAATTATACTTAACATTGCAAAATGTGTATACATATAGATAGGTTAAAATGACTTGAATTTAGAATATTAATATTGATGTTTTTTAGATAATTTACTTTAAAGGTGCAATGTGTAACTTTTCTAGTGGAGGGCCAGTCAAATGCTTGTCTCCGTGGAGATGTTATTGCTTTGTCTGGAATGTTCCACTGTTATGACATTAAACAGATCTAGCTTACATTTATTCAATCACAGGTGGTTTTACAGCTCAGAAAGACAAACAAGTCACATACCACAAAAACAAGTATTCTGACTGTGAGCGGGGTCGCCTCTCCACAGATCTGACCTGTAACTTGGTCTGGTTTGGTCTAAATAAAGATAGAAAGCTTTAAAACTTTGACAGCGTGAAACATTCCAAACAAAGCAATAACATATCCTTAGAGAAAAGTGTTTAATGGACCCCCCACCAGAAAAGTTACACAACACATCCTTAAGTATTACGTTATTTGTTGATGTTTGTATTTACATTTTTCTGATACCTTTTAAAATATTTTAATGTGAAGTTTAATCTTGATTCAGGTCAGAATCATAGATACTGATAACTTTTGGGTTGATTTTGGTAATGTCAAAATTTCTCCTCTTTTACTGAAATTACTTACTTCTTCCCCAAAGCTGTCACCATACTAAATGAGAACTGTTAATTTGTTTTATTTATTATTTATTCTTGCACTTGATGGAGCAGCTCTGGCTAATGACAATAAAGGCTATCTATATTCTATTCTATTCTATTCTTGAAAATGTATTGCCATCATTATTCTCACAGTTAAAAACATTAGGATTTTAGTGTTATGTTGTTCCCTTATCAAAAAAAAGACCTGGAATTGTGTTTTGTTTCATTCACACATGTTTGAGTAACATTTTATTATTCGTCTGTCTACATCTCCAAAGCACAAAATGCTCTGTTCCACCTTGTGATGTCATGAAGCAGCAGTTTTCAAGTTAACAGCTTTTACCTTTAGCTCAGTACAGTATCCAAATGATTCTAGTGAAGGTTTATGGAGTTTAAAAACACACTGAAGCGCTTCCTGTTTTCCCACATGACATTACAAGGTGGAACAGAAGAGTGTTTTCTGAGAGAGAAAAACTCAGCCTAAATCTGCAGGGTTTGTGTGTTAAACATGTGTGAATGGAACCAAACACAACCCCAGGGCTGTTTTTAATGATGCAACCAATTCATAACAGATCAGAAAATAGTGTAATACAATGCAAGTTAAGTTTTGATTTTGTTTGTTTTGCCTCCATTTTACAAACCACACCCCTATGGCCATTCCAGTTTTCATTTCTTTTCATTACAGCCATTTAATGTCAACGGATGAGTCTACAGATTGTGTGGATGGTGTAAAATTCCCTGTTGTAACCTGATCTTTGGGCAAATGGAGAGGAGTAACTGTTTATTCCATTACAGGGCTGGGAGGAGGAAGAGCATGGCTGGATTCTTGGGTCTGGCTGGTTCGGCCTGTCTGCTCACCATGTTTATCCCTCAAAACACAGGTCAGACCCACACAAAAATACAATAAAATTCCAATATTACGCTTTTTTCTTATCCACACACCTTCACTAGAATCACTTTGATCATTTCAGTTCTGGAATTGTCAATCTCTACTGAAAAGTAAAAGGAGCTGTTAACTCGAAAACATCATAAGGTGGAACAGAGCATTTTGAGCTTTGGAGATGACTCTTGTGAACTTTTACCATGTTATAATGTTGTTACTTCATCAAAAACATACCCAGGGTTGTGTTTTGTTTCATTCCCACATCTTATATTATTAGTGTGTCTACATCTCCAAAGCTCAAAATGTTCCACCCTATGATGTCATATAGTATAGTATAATTTGATAAGTTTACAGCTCCTTTTACCTCTAGTTCAGCAGAGATTCGCAATTCCAGGGCTGAAATGATTCAAATGATTCTCGTGAAGGTGCATGGAGTTTAAAAACACAGTGGAGCACTTCTTGTGTCAATGCGGAACAAAGTGTTTTCTGTTTGGGAGAAGAACTTCGGTGTTCTGTGTGTGTTTTTATAATTTCTTCTTCATTAGATTTTTGTTTTCTTTGCAGACAAGAGACAAAAACTAAATAAAATGCAAATTACAGTACAAAATACACACAAAAATGTGACTTAAAATCAGAAAAGGAATGGAGTAAAAAGGCTGCGTTATTCCATTTCCTCAGATGCATTGTGCAGTCCACCCTCTCTCTGACCAACCTTCTGTGTTTGCACATTCTGAAAATTATCTAAACCTGAAAACATGTTGAGAATGTGGGGACGAGGTTGGCAGGGCAAGTATCTGGTCTTAAGAAACCCCAAATGATTCAATTCACTTTGAGCAGTCACAGAATAAAGGAGTTCTTCAGTATTATTTATTGGGGATGTCACTGATAATTCTCTCTCTCCAAAGGGCTCATATTACACTAGAGTTGTGCTTTGTTCCTTCACACATGTTGAACACCCAAACCTTGCATTTAGGCCAAGTTCTTCTCTCAGACTCCACCTTGTGATGTCATGTGGTAATATAGGGTGTGCTTCACTGTGGTTTTAAACTCCGCAGACCTTCTTCAGAATCGTTTGGGTCATTTCAGATCTGGAAATTCCAATCTCTACTTTACTAAAGGTGCTGAACTGAAGGAACTGAAAGGTACAACTACATGACATCACAGGGTGGAACAGAGCACTGCGAGCTCTGGGGATGTAGACAGACTAGTAATGCAGGGCTACTTAAACATGTGTGAAACAAAACACAACTTCAGGTCTGTTTTTGATGAGGACAACATTCTAACATGGCTTAAAGTTTACAGGACTGACTTTATTTCTTCTAGCTGAGAAAAAAACAACAAAAACAAAACAGCTTTTACAAAAATGAAGAGCAGTGTTTTGTAAAAGCTGTGGAAAAAGAAGAGAGTGAAGGATATTGCGCCATGTTTACAAAGCCTTCTAACTTTACAAAATTTTTGGCGATCACAAAATATTTGCTTAACTGAATGTTTTTTCTGGTAGAGCAGTTAGGAGCACTGTTTTAGAATATTATTACTCTGATCATACAACAAAAAATTCTAAATCCCTCATGATTGTAAGTTATATATTTTCTTGAATTATTTCTTTTAGAATATTACTCTATGATCCAGTAACATATTTTCTTTTCTAGAGGTGTGATCTATTTGCTCTAACCTCTCTGTCACAATCCCTGACTTCCCCATTCACTCTCTCTCTCTCCCTGGTGCTTTCACATGTAGTAATGCCAACCCCATATATGCCCATATATGGAAGTTTAGAGGGTGTTTCTTCTTAAAAACACATTTAAATTTGTATGTAAATGAGTGGTGGTGTTCGTAGCTTGATGTTGGTAAATTAGGCACAGCTCGCATTTAAATGTGCATTGTGTAACTTTGAGTCAACTTTTTGAGGTAGAGGGTCTGCCACCTGCTTGTCTCCATGGAGATGATATTACTTTGTCTGAAATGTTTCACGGTGTGGCAGTAAACTTTTCTGTTTTCCACTCATTCAATTATGGGTGTTTTTAGTGGCAACTTTTTGCTTTTTTCCTTGGAGATAATAGACTCTGTTCACTCTTATGCCACAAACCAGAAATAATTCAGTGGTGACGGAGGTTGAAAGGGTGGGTGGCTCTCTTGTTGTACAGTGGTGTGACTTGGTGTAGCATGTGACAGCTGTACAGATGGTGAAGTAGGCTGACTTCTTGGCACAAAATGCCCTGATATTTTTTGCCTGCTTTTTTCCATCTTTATCTCATTACTGTATCAGGGTAGCTGCGGGGTTTTAAAGTCTTAAAAAAGGTCTTAAATTTCATGTTCTTAAATTAAGGCCTTAAAAAGTCTTATTTTTTCACTTAGGTCTTAAATTTCATTAGCCTATTTTTTTGTATACTCAACCAGGTTGCTGTGCAATGTTAAATGGATTGAAGAAAAAACAACAACAACGTGAGCAATGAGTAAAAAAATCAGTAGAGTGGAGGAAGATGTTAGATGGATCATGGGGAAGTGTAGATTTAATTCACAGTGACTCTTAGATTCTAGTAGTTGGTTGGTCATTATTTGAATTGGATCTGGTGTTTTTCGCCCGCAGAATGGGTGCGATGTTGGTTTTAAATTTTCATTTAAGTGGTCTTAAAAAGTCTTTAAAAAGTCTTAAAATTGGGGTAGTCAAACCTGGGGATGTCCTGTGTATACTAGAGAAAACCACATGTAAATGCCAAACATGCAAACACATCGGCAGCAAAATATAGTATCTTATAGTATCTTAAGAAACAAAATATATGGGCAAGCAGTTGGTAGGACACTTAGTTCAAATGCTTCAAAGTTTAGATGAACAATTATAATTAAATATTTTACCTTCATGTGTCCATCGCATGACGACCACAGGTATGTTATCCAGCCATCCGGATAATTAGCTTCTCTTCCGATAAAAATGATGATAGATGATAGATGGCGCCGTAACATATTTAACCAATAGATGCCGCTATTCAGCCTCATCACAGTGCGGCCTCATTGTCTATGCATGTGAGGATGCTGTGTTGTTTTTTTTCCGGAGGGATGTAGTCAAGGTGGGGGCCCTAACTATAAAGCGCTATGGGAAACACTGCATTTGGAAACATGAAAACGTGATCAAACCCACTGAAGTAAATGTGATCAGTGGTAAAATGAAGACTGCAGACATATGTGCTGTTTGAAATCATCTTGAATTTGTCACCATCATCTCTTCTAATCGCTCGGAGTTGCGTGTCAGTGGGGAAATGATGAAAATTGAGGTATGATTGGAATTATGGCTGGGTATCATTAAGAAGTTGCCGATACGATACATACCTCGATACACAGGCCACTATACTATACATATCTCGATACAGTGCACTTTCGATTCGATATGATATATTTCAAATCGATTCGATACAGTTCAATAAAAAAAGGCTAAATCATGGCTGTGATACTAAAAGTGTTTGTTAAACCACTTCTTGTGCAAAGTTCATATGAAACACAAACATTTAAATCCTCACAACAATGTCAAAATGTCAAATGTGTTGCATAAATGAGCTTCCTTTCTCTCCACAAGCAACAAAACTGTAGCTCTGTAACAAAATAATTTAGTAAAACACGTAAAAATACTCTTGGTGATATATCGATACAGCAGCCCACGATATCGATACTGTATCATCACATTAAACGATACGATATATCGATATTCCGATATTTTTGCACACCCCTAGTTGTAATTGTTGATTAGGCGAACATAACAGAACGCTACGATGACATGGAGATGAAGAAAATTGGGACATTTTTCCTAGATTTTGTCAGACTTACTACCGCAAACAGAGCCTGCCAGAAATTGCCGTCGCATGTTTCCAAAAATCTTTCTGGTTTGTGACGTAAGCGTGAATAGAGCCTATGAAGTTTAATGCCATACTGTGAAACATTCCAAGCAAAGCAATTACATCATCATGAAGGTATACAAGAAAAGTTACATATTGCACCTTTTAAGAAGAAATTTGAGTGCTTCAGAATGCTTTGTCAATCCAACGCAGAGTTCAGCTGCCAGAGAGTGACGGTTTTATCTAGTTAGAGACTTTGTTGGGTGAGAACTGTGGTGAAACAAAAGCTGTCTCTATTCCAGCGACTTATTGGGCGGGGATAAGGATTACTTAAAATGGGACTAAACGCCTAAACTCCGCCCACACAATCACATTGCAAACAGCTGTTAAACTGGGCAGTACCTGGAGGACTAAAGGGGAGAGTGAGGGGGAGGAGGGGGCGGGGTCTGGAGGACTAAAGGGGAGAGTGAGATAGGGATGAGGGTCGGGGTCTGGAGGACTAAAGGGGAGAGTGAGGTAGGGATGAGGGGCGGGGTCTGGAGGACTAAAGGGGAGAGTGAGGTAGGGTTAAGGGGCGGGGTCTAGTGAACTAAAGGGGTGAGTGAGGGAGGAAGAGGGAGGACTAAAGGGGAGAGTGAGGGAGGTAGGAGGTGCGGGGACTGGAGGACTAAAGGGGAGAGTGAGGGGGAGGAAGAGGTCTGTAGGACTAAAGGGGAGCGTGAGGAAGGAGGAGGGGCAGGGTCTGGTGGACTAAAGGGGAGACAGGGAGGAGGAAAAGGAGCGGGGTCTAGTGGACTAAAGGGGAGAGAGGGAGGAAAAGGGACGGGGTCTGGAGGACTAAAGGGGAGAGTCAGGCAGGAAAAAGGGTGGGGTCTAGTGAACTAAAGGGGTGAGTGCAGGAGGAAGAGGGAGGACTAAAGGGGAGAGTGAAGGAGGTAGGAGGTGCGGGGACTAGAGAACTAAAGGGGAGAGTGAGGGGGGAGGAAGGGGTCTGTAGAACTAAAGGGGTGGGGTCTAGTGAACTAAAGGGGTGAGTGAGGGAGGAAGAGGGAGGACTAAAGGGGAGAGTGAGGGAGATAGGAGGTGCGGGGACTGGAGGACTAAAGGGGAGAGTGAGGGAGGTAGAAGGTGCAGGGACTGTAGGACTAAAGGGGAGAGTGAGGGGTGAGGAGGGGCAAGGTCTGGAGGACTTAAAAAGTGTAGAAAAATGACTAGAGAAAGTAGCTAATGCTATTAAAACACCATATACACAGTTTAGTAGTGCAAAGTTTTTAGTTCCAATTAAATTCAGAAACAGGACCTTTCATTTGTCACATTTTTCAGTCTATAACATATTCACATTGCACATTGTGTCCTTAGGCAAGACACCTCCCCCTTATACAGGCTCCAAAGGCATCTCTGTAGAACTCATAATATATATTGTGATGTATCTGTTCTAACTACATGTTTCTATTTTAGAGATGCTTTTGAACGTGACCTCTTTGGCGCTGTTGGGCAAACTCATGGTGAGCGCCGCCTTCAACATCACCTATGTGTACACGGCAGAGCTCTACCCAACAGTTATCAGGTAAACGGTTATTATTTTTAATCAGTGTAAAAAGTATTGCTTAAAACGTTGTGTTACTCATATATTTAAAAATGCATTGTGTAACTTTTCTGCAGGGGGTCCGCAACCTGTTTGTTCCATTGAGATGTAAATGCTTTGGTTTAAATTGTCCACAGTATGGCATTAAACTAATCTGTCTTGCATTTAGTCATCTACAGGTATCATTTATGGCTCACGATATCTTTAAAAACGTCCATTGTTACTGTGAGTGGGGTCGCTTCTCCACAGATCTAACCTGTAATTTGGCTTGCAAGTCTTCATGGATATACTTACATTTAAGGCAAGCAGGTGACGGACCCCCCAGCAGACAAATTACAGAGTGCATCTTTAAAGGCGTTGTACTTGGTTTTTACTGTGCTTTTACTGTTCAGCACTTTTATAATACATTCTTAGCATCCTAACTTTTCACTGGGATAAGTTTCTAAGCACTTTTCACAGTCCAGAATGGAGTTTTTACCATCACGGTAATGCTAGCAACAACTAGCATGCTAACTGCGCATCAGCCTTACTTCCTGCTTCCCTAACAATAAAAATGCATTATAATTACATACAGACAGCACACAGCGGTCTCATTTTAACCATAAGAGCTGCAACTTTTTACAACTGTACTGTCTCTAGTACTGTCTGGGATAGTCCATCAGTTGTTTCCAAGTGGTCCTCATATACCAAAGTCTCTGAATGGATAACACCATTTCTCCTTATTTTCTTATGGTTCTTCTAAAACCGTTTACAAGTTACAGCAAAACAATGCAAGTCCAAAATACAAGTTATTCTCAGTTGATTACAATTTTAGTTAGTTTTTAAATTAGGGATGGGCATGATTTGATAATTGATCATTAAGAATTTCATCGATTATGTTCATTTTTAATCGACAAACCGAATGTAAGTTGCTGTGCGTAGCCTAGGGTGACCAAATGTCCGTGTCCGGGGACAAACGGGGCTCCAGACATGTAGCAGAAGGAGCGAGCAGACACAAACAGTCGATCAGTCTGCAACATGCCGAAGCGCAAATGAGTATTTAACGATGACTTGTACAAGAAATTCCACGATTTCCATTCCAGTCGGGACAAGTGCGAGGCCATGTGCACAGCGTACAAAGCAGGCATATATGTTTTGGTCTGCAGTGGGAAAAAGTTCACCAGGACACTGAAAAACATTCAAATGTTTTGCCACATGAGAGTAGCGCAATGTCGATGACGAGGCCCCACCTCCCACCCCCCGTACGGTGTCCTGGTTTTGACAAACACAAATATGGTCACACTAACCTGTATTCCACTGAATTGTGTCCTTTAATCTGACAGAAGTTGAACTGAAGCTGTTTTTTTTTTTTTTTTTTTTTTTTTTCTTTGCTTAGTTTATGCAAATTAGCCATGTGTTTTTAAGTTTTGTTTCTGTGAGAGTTGCACAAAGTTGCATTAAACACATTAAAATCTCAAACGAACTGATGTGGCTCTAGACTGGTTACGATTTATATGTCATAAAGTTGAATTTATTTATGCAGATTAGTAGTGCAGATAGTAATAATAATGATGATAATTTTAATATAAAAACGTTAATGATTAATCAATAATCGATCGTTAATTCTCCCGACAATCGATTAAGAAAATTTAATCGAATGCCCATCCCTATTTTAAATCTAAACTTTTTGGATTTTATTTTTTATTGTTGTTTTTATATGTGATTTTAAACTGGCTGTAGCACTCCAAAATTTGTTTTTCAAATATAAAGTGCAGCGTAAATAAAATCTGTCATTATATTATTATTATGAAATTTAGTGGATGATTATAAGCATTGTGAAATTATTGGATTAAAGGTGTGTTGTGTAACTTTTCTGGTTGGAGGTGCCATCAAATCTATGGATATGTTATTGGTTTGTTTGGAATGTTTCACAGTATGGCATTAAACCTTTCCACCAGTCAAAATGCCTGTTTTTTGAAGTATTTTTGAGCTATAAAACCACCTGTAATTGAATAAATGTAAGGCAGAGCAGTGACAATCCATAGAAACAAACAGGTGATTGACTATCCACCAGAAAAGTTACACAATGCGCCTTTCAGTGAGTGTTAAAATGCCATTCCAAAGCATAACAACTGATTTACTGAAACCTGCTTAAACCTGCGATAATGTCTGTTTCTGTTGTGTTTCAGAAATGCTGGTTTGGGAGTGTGCTCTATGTCGTGTAGATTTGGGGGGATTCTTGCGCCATTTGTCCCCTCTATGGTAAGTTCAACCCAGGGCAAAGCAGAACTATGGTTTCACTTGTGTTTGGCAATTTTTTTTTAAAATGAGGAAGTCCGTTTGCGTCGGCTGAGCAGCTACATTACCATACCCAGAAATAATGCCCTCAAGTGTGTTTTTGCATTGTGAAAATATTAGTCAAACGTTTGTGCAATAGGTGTGGTTCAGAAAGTGGCTCTCAGACTTTTCACACGGAGCACCACCATATAACAGGACTATACAGGTCTAATATAAGACTAAAACCAGTTCTGAATGTGGACTACATCAATCCCACTGTAGTTCTAAAAATAAAAGTTCCTTATTCTTCATTAGAGCCTAGGCAAACCCACGAACTGAAGAGCTCGACCACAGTTTGAGGAACAATGGTTTCAGGTATTTAAATGTATATTTTTTAGCGGAGTCTAATCAGGGAGAAAGTAAAGAGATGTTGCTTATTAGTCTTCTCATGGGAAAGGAGGTAAGATAATACTTCATTTTTGTTTTATATAAAAACAAACAACATTGGATTTCTGTATTACTTTCCTGAACATAAACAATTCAGATTTTTAAGCATCTTTTAACACAAAAGCAATGGCATGTCTTCCTCCAAAGCTTCACATCTGCTTTGGCTCTCCATTAAAAACACCTAAGATGATCAGTGAGGTTTCCAGCTAACTTAAATCTGGTTAAAATTTGACAAACTGAAAAGCCAGATTCCTTATTTTCCAACACCAGCCCCAATAACAGAGGCTTAACCATTTCTAAACCTTTTGTATTTGGCACAGGGAGCAGGTAGGAGGGCTGGGCAAAAAATCCATTAAAGCCATTCGTCAGATTTGATGTTCAGATCCATTTGGGGGAAAAATCTGTTTTTATTTTACTTCCTTGCATTGGAACTTGCATCAAAAATGCATAAAAAGCTGCTCCCTGCAGTCCATGCATTGCTGATTCTCTGAAATCAAATGAAATGTTGGGGCTGCATGTTGAATGCAATAGTTTGTTTTGTCTCATTCATAAAAGATTTCCCCAAAGGTCAAAGGCTAATGGGTTCTTCTCCAGCCAGCCCCTGTAGTGGCAGCACAGAGCCTCAGAACAGAGCAGCAGCAAGGAAGCAGGAAGGAGAGAGGAGGGGCTGTGTGATGACCTGTATGTCAAAGTGTATAATAACAGCTCAGGTCGGGGGTTGATGAGGCTCAGATAAAGATAATACGGTTTATGGGACACCAGTGTCACATTTACTGGAAGTGTGAGCCACAGACTACTGAGGAATTAAAGTTGACTGATTAAATGAATCACACATCACACTTGCTAACAGAATGATTCATAGTTAATGAATATAATAATATATATATATATATATATATACATATACATATATACATATATGCAATGCAATTTCATAGTAATATTAGTCAAATACTTGGAATTAGGGCTATGCATTTCATTGAATTTGAGTAGAGATAGAGCTGATCAGTTTTCATCAGCTGAGGTGTTAATGGAGAGGTCCACTGCCAATCCTCTGTCAGTAAAAACATGTGGTTTGGAGTTCAGACTTTGGAGGAAGAAATTTGACCTTTTTTGATAAATGGTACGGATTTAAATGTAATTGAAAATGGTGATCAATCAATATAAGGTTAAAAAATGGTTATCTTATAGTCCAACATGAAATAACATGTTTCACCAGAGTGAGTGAGTAGAGCTGGGTGTGTCTGGGTTACACTCACACTCTCTATGTCTCTCTGTTTAAAGTAGAGTGGGGGCCAGAGGAGTGTTAATTGAACTAACTGCTTAGAGCCAATCCATTAGTTTTAAACTGCTCCAAATCTGCGCTCAGCTGTGCCACAGGTGCTCTCACCTGAGCTGCTTAGCTTTAGCAAGAAGAGAGGCTAATGTGTAAGCTAGAATGACCCACTAACAAACTATACAACTACACAAGTCTATAATCAGAGTTTTAACCCTTGTATTGTGTTAGAAAGCTACATGCATCTTTAGTGTTACTGGGTCAAATTTGACCTGTGATTTAACTCAGCCTGAAAAATACTTAACAACACTAGATATCATCCAATATTGTTTTTCACCTCATAACTAACTTAGTATGTGTTCATGTCCATGGAAAATTTTTTATTTTTTTTATTTTTTTTTGGCTCCACAGACCTTTTATCTTAAAATATACCACTCGTTTTGATTACAACTGCTTAAATTCACTAATTATATTTCCTATAGTGTTAAAATTTGTAATTATATTATATAATTATACTATAATCATAATTATATTATATATAATACATATAATATAAACATAATTTATATAAGTATAATTATATTGGGTGTCAAGAGGGTTTGGTGACCATGAACTGTCACCTTTTCTTGACTTGAAGACGTCTCTTTCAGTCTTTGTGACATCTGGGTTCTCCTCACCACATGTGTGCTCTTGTTCAGGGTCATACTGAACCTCATCCTCATCCACAGACGTATATATGAATGGACATAACTAACGCTGTAGCCACCATGTTCCAAATAGGAAGTTCTCCAGGAGGCTCTTCCGGCTCCTTCTGACTCTGGCTCCAATTAACTTATGTTAGGATCTTGTCGTCCTTCTCTTTGTACCTGCTGCTGTGAGCCTCATCATTTTCATCTTAAAATATACGTATTAACCTGCGACACATGATCCTGATATTTTTTTTTTTTGGCTGTTTTGTCTGTCCAAAAAATCCTATTCATAACAAATAACCTGGCTCTAGATTCACTCCTGTAACCGTGAGCTTCATTTGAGCGGCGCCAAACGCTGTGGGTGACGTCACACTCACTTAGTCCACTTCTTTTATTCAGTCTATGTCCTCATCCTCATCCTCAGACACATCTTCCTCAGCTTCACTTTCTTCTCTGTCTTCAGAATCACTGTCATGACCAAAGATCTGATCCAGCGCGAACAGTGAACCTGCTCATGTTGACTGATGCTGCAACAGACTGCAGCTGATAATATCTCACTAAAACCCTGTTTATATATGACAATGTTTATTTTAGATTCAAAATGTATCAATGTGCTGCGAGAAAGAGATGAGTTCACGTGGGTGAAGACGACCTTTTTATGTGTGTGTGTGAATATAGATTCTACGAGAAAGTTTGAGTTCACGTGGGGGAGGGGTGGTGAAGGGGGCCGGTGTGTGTGGTGTTTATTCGCGCGCACGTGTGTGTGTGCATGTGTGTTTATGTGTCTGTGTGTGTGTATCTAGTTTCTACGAGAAAGTTTGAGTTCATGTTGTGGAGATGTGGTGAAGGGGGCCTGTGTGTGTGTGTGTGTGTGTGTGTGTGTGTGTGCGCGGGGGGGTTGCATGTGTAGGGGTGCGTGTGTGTGTGTATGTGTGTGTGTGTGTGTGTGTTGTGGGACACACTGAGCCATATTTGATCCACAGAGCAGCCTACAGCTTGTAAGTGATGCATAAAACAGCCACTATTCTCTGCCGGGTCATTTTTGACTCGTAACACCGCAGAGGTCTTTTTTTTTTTTCAGACCTTTACAATTTACTAAAATGTTGAAAATTTATTTTGTTGCGTTAAAATAGTTGTGTCTGAGAATTAGATGAAGCCTCATTCCGATACAAAAAAGCAAATGGTAGTTTTTACATACCTAAACTTGAAAACGGGTCAATTTTGACCCTAACACAATATAAGGGTTAATGTAGAATTTTGAATGTATTTTATTTCATGTATGATTTTTGCACATGAAATAAATGTTGAATTGATAACTTATATATATATATATATATATAATTATTTAAAAAAAATTTTTTTTTACACAGTATTATTAAAGTGCCTATGACAGGGACTCCACTAAAATTTAAGTTACATTATAGGATTATTATAAGATTTTGCTAAATAAATACATCCTTTTTTCCTCAGTTTAGATCTTTTTTAGATTTAAAGGTTCTAAAATGTGTTGGTACTTCCTCAAAAACATGCCTGGAATTGTTTTGTTTCATTCACACGTTTGAGTAACTCTTTATTATTAGTCTGTCTACATCTCCAAAGCTCAAAGTGCTGTCTTCCACCTTGTGATGTCATTCATTAAGCAGTTTTAAAGTTAACAGCTCTTTTTACCTTTTGTTAAGTAGAGTGCTTTCTGTCTGAGAGAAGAACTCAAACCTAAATATGAATCTAAATCTGCAGGGTTTGTGTGTTAAACATGTGTGAATGAAACAAACCACAACTCCAGGTCTGTTTTTTAAGGAGGAAACAACATTATAACATGACTAAAAGCTCACAAGAGTCAATTTTGTTTAATATTAGACTTTTAAAACCCGAAAGGCAGACCGCTCCAGATTGTTTGCTTGTACTGTGTCCATAACGATCTCTTTGGCACAAATTAGCGCTAATCCAGTTAGTTAAAGCATTAGGCCAATTGACGCTATACTAATTAACTAAATTTGTTTGTTTGTTTGTGTGTTATTTCATTTATATTCCTACTATAGATTCAACAGCTTTTATTTATACTTTTGATTCCCATTTTTTTCAGTGGATTAATTTTATTATTTGATAACATCACATAGTTTCAAGCAGTAGAATGTGTTTTTTTAACATAACTTTCTTTAATAATATACTTATATCTGTGTAATCAGGTTATATTATTACTTTACCTGTAATTTTCCACAATACGGTATTAAACGGATCACGTGTAACTGAATAAATACAACACAGATTGGTTCAGTTCTCAAGTCATTCTGCGAAACATTTCAAGCAAAGCAATCACACCTCCACGGACACAAGCAGGTGGCAGAAAAGTTACCCAGTGCAGCTTTAAACGAGGGCTTGTTTACTTGGCGATCTGGGCCACATCAATGTAAACAGATTTGAAAGCTTTTAATTAAGAATACAAACCCAGACCGACTAACCCCATTTCAACAGGTGTTAAACAGCAGAGGAGGCAGAGACATCTAGTGGTGGAAATGGATAGTTTCGAGTTGGTAAGAGGAACTCACGTGATGGAACAAATTTGTCAAGAGGAATTTCTATAACTATTTGTAAAGTATGCAAAGTCAGTGTCAGCAGAAACCCAAAATGGCAAGAAAGAAGTTACAAAATGGAGGCATGAGTCTATGGGTACAATTTTGGCAACATTTTTTTTTTACAAGGGCAGTGCAATTACATTTTAATACATTTTTAATTGATACTTTGCAGTTACATCATGCTGGGGGGGTTCAACATGCATCTCTATTGGCGGAATGTTCAACAGTTACCATAGACAATGCAATGGACAATTTTTTCAATGTTTTAATGTGATCTGAAAACTCAAGAAAAAATATAAAATGGATTCAAACAACATTACAGCTCAGTTTTGACAAGACCTGATCAGCAAACCGAACTAAAAACCTTAAAGTTACCTGTTCCTAAACCTAACCCCGATCCAAACTCAAACCTTATAACAGGCAGAATGTCTGTTTTTAGAGGTATTTTTGTGCTATAAAACCACCTGTAATTGAATAAATGTAAGATAGAGCTGTTTAGTGTCACGCTATGGAGCATTCCAGGCAAAGCAATGGCATATAAATAGAAACAAGCAGGTGACAGACCCCCAAACACAAAGTTAGTGCAAATTTAACCTGATTATGAAAAAATATATTGGCAAAAATCCAGATTTACATCCACTGAAAGTCAAATAAAATCTGGATGTGTTTTTGTTATAATTTTAGGTCAAAAAAGTCTGTTTTTTGTTTTGTTTTTTTAGACCTAGCAGCACAGGTGAATAGGAATCACTGTTTAAATGTTGGTTGCCATGGTTGCCCCTGGATAAAGTGTAATTTTTTAGAGAGTTCCCCTTTAGTACATGTACAGATAATAAATAGCCTAGTTCATGTAGCTAGAGTTTGCATAGTTAAAACTCGAAGGCCACATCTCTTATCTTCCGCACTAGCTCTTCCTCTTCCTCTCCTCTGTGGTCACTTTCTCCTTTTTCCATAGACCTTTTTTTTACTTGCCTGTCTTTCTTTATGTGATTTTCTGTTGAAAGCGAGCAAAGATTTAAGCAAGATTTAAAGCGGTTTCATTTTTGTAAACTTAAACTTGTCTATTTCCTTTGACACAAGTAGGTCAAATGTAAACAGGAAATTAGTCTATACTGACTACAGGTTCCAATATCACAATGATAATAAAAAATACTCTTTCTTTAGACAATAGAATGTAGTATTAATACCAGATGAAATGAATATCTAGTTTCTATACAAGTTTTAATATCGATTTGTGTCTGATTTTTTGATCATTTTGATTCCCGCTTTAACAGATACCAGTGTAGAGATGGAAAATGACACTTATTTCCTTAAAACACAGTTAACTTATTCTACAAGAGATCCAACTGTGTTATGCCACTATTATTTATCCTTTACATAACTACAGAACAGCTTTCGATGAATAAAAGTTCAAACATTATGAGACGCTGTATGACTAAACCAACCTGTAAATTACATCTTACATCCAATCCATCCGAGGACCAAACAGAATATCTGGATCCGATACCTTATTCAGCTATTTTTCAGTCTTGCCGCCGATATTTAATACAAGTATTGGTATCGGTGCATCCCTAAAAAACGCCACAGCTGAACAATTGACACCATGACCAAACAACAGTGCAATACTTACTTGTCTTTTCTTTTACCTGCTACAGTGTGTGAAACTGAAACTAACATCTGTTTGTTTACAGTTTGTTAGTTTGAATTATTGAACAGCACTAAACCTAACCCTCCTTGTGACCTGAGTCATATTTTGCATAATTATTAAGACCCGGGATTCCCTTAACGCTCAGCATTTTTTCTGGGGGTGGGATCAACCAAATTTTAAAATGGGATTTCCCATTCAGTTGAGCTGCCAGGTCTAAAAAAACAGACCTTTTTTTGACAAGACAAAGCCACAAAACTTCATCCAGATTTTCTTTTTACTTTCCGTTGATGTATCAGGGTAGCACCTTTCTTTCAGTACACTACATTTTTTCACAATCAGTTAGGGTTAGGGTCAGGTTTAGGAATGTATGCATGCTTGTTTCTATGGAGATGTCATTGCTCTGCCTGGAATGTTCCACAGTATGACTTTAAACAGCTCTACCTTACATTTATTCAATTGCAGGTCGTTTTTAGCTCAAAAATATCTAGAAAAACAGGCATTCTGACTGGGAACGGGGTTGCCTCTCCACGGATCTGACCTGTAACTTTGGTCTCCATGGTTTGGTCTCCATGAAGATAGAAAGAAGATAATACCATACTGTGAAACCTTCCAGACAAAGCAATAACTTTTCACAGAGAAAAGCATTTGATGGACCCTCCACCAGAAAAGTTATACAAAGCACCTTTAATATTTGCCATAATTACAGCTGCTGACTATCGCATTAACTCCTTCCTTGGAATATACAGTACGAACATGACATGGAACACTCAGCCCTGCCCTGGACAAAATTCCGAGGATTTAGGGCATTCTGTTGAAGCTCCTCATGGGCTACTCCAGAAGCAGAATCTGTAAATAAATAGGTGTTTTACTTTCAGTGTGGTCAGCTCCTCCCTTCAGACCAATATAAGTGTCTCTCCAGAAATCTGACCAGACCTGAAGAAGCAGCAAAACGTCTTAACGCTAAAAACATTTGATGACAGACTGGATTTTCTTCTTTTGCTATTTACTCCCTGGTCTAACATGTGTTTGTGTGTATATATGTGTGTGTGTTACAGCGCGCCGTGCACCAGTCCATGCCCTTCACTGTGTTCTGCCTGAGTGGACTGACCGCTGGGTGCCTGGGCCTTCTGCTGCCAGAGACCCTGAACCAACCTCCAGCCGAGACCCTGGAGGAGCTGGAGAGACCCGCCCCACACAGAGTCCTGGAGAGCAAGGTAATATGTACAGTACATAAGGTGTGTGTGCCTCCCATAGACTGTTTATATAAATGGACATTGCTAAACTGCGTCACGTTCCAAATTGGAAGTGAGCATGGGCGCGCTTCTGGCTCCAACGACTCCAATTCACGTTGTGTTGAGAAAATGTTGCCCCTCTATCCATAACTGCTGCTGTCAGGCTTCACAGTCTGTCAGCTCACGCAAACACTCACGGAGCAGACAGCGACTGCGCAATGAAAAACACCCAAAGCCACACTCATCACTCCATGCGGACAAGGAACGGAGGAACAAACCGGAAAAAGCGAGTGCAATGTGCCACTTCTAGACACAACTGAACAACTGAGTCACTGCGAACACTCCAACAATCCAGCGGTCCCAGACAGCAGCCTCCCTACACGCCACATCTGAACAAAGCCCAGAGTAACCGTGAATGTGCCAAACAAAGTCCCACTGAGCCATCTAACTGTTGTGTTTCCTTTAAAGTCCGGTGCGGTTTATTTGTGAAAAAAGGTAGAAAATAGACTATTTAATGACAGTGCGCTTTATAATCCAGAGCGCCCTATAGTGCAGAAAATACGGCACTCTACATGATCCTGTTTTTATTTCGCAATTTTGTCCATAAATCAGTATCTAAATCAAATCCTAATATGACTCTTCACTCCAAATTGTGCTTCATTTGACTGGAGCTGAACGCTATAGGTGACGTCACATTCCTGTATACAGTCTGTGGGATGCAGTCATATTTTTACTCACGAGTCTGTTCAAAAAGACAAATCGGATGCACCAAGGACTATCACGGGCCAAATATCGGCTAACATAGGTATCAAACCAATTCCGGTATCTGAGGAAAGCCTCTGTTATTACCGATTATAACCCATTCCTGCTTAAATTCAGATTACTCACACCAGTTGGAGCTTTTTAACTGACTTGGTCTGATAACTCCCGAAATCAGATAATGTCAGAGTTTTTGTCATGCATGTAAACATAAACATAGCAACTGATGACACTGTGTTTCGAAAGGAATATCCACCCATTATTAATCATTCGCTCGATCTCAAAACAGTGTTCAAATACAGGCCTACATGTGGGTAAGCATTTTATTAAGTCAAAGTAGAGCTGTGCAGGTTGAATGGTCCGTAAAAGCGTGCGACTTGAAACAGATGAAAAAGGAAATAAAATAAAAAAATTAAGTGGTTTTGACTGTTATCTGATCTATGTTATCTATGCTATAGCAGCTCTGTAATTGCCAAACTCTACTGAGCTAAAGGTAGAAAAGGTAGCTGTTAACTTGAAAAACTACCATTGCATGACATCACAAGGTGGAACAAAGCATTCTGAGTTTGGAAATATAGACAGACTAATAATAAAGGGTTACTCAAACTCGTGTGAATCAAACAAAACATAAGTGAAGCCATGTTCCAGATAACGTTCCAACAAGACTAAAAGCTCAAGTGAGTAAATTTTGTGTGATATAAGAAGTGCAAATTCTACTTTTTAATTTCCACATTATAGTTTATTGGGTGTGATCAAAATCTGAATAGAATATTGTCGTAGTGCTGGTTTTCAGATTCTCTATTTTCTATTAATAACACTGGAGTTTCCTGTATGTCAGTCATAGTTGTCTTGTAACAACGCATAACAGTATGAGAAGTTACAACAAGAACGACAATCCCCTAAACTTCCAGAGACAAACACACTGAGGCCATAGCTGTAAGACTCCTACTGAATTCTTGGTATTTCTTCCAGGGGGCTGGGCTTAGCTTATGTCAGTCAGAGCTGATTTACTGCTGAGAGTTATGTTAATAATTATCGGATGTGATTACAGCAAATAAGAAGGTTCAGAGACATTCCTAAACCCAACCGTGATCTAAACTGTGGAATGGTCTGTACAAGGACATAAAAGCCCTTGAATTGCCAATCTCTACTGAACTAAAGGTAAAAGGAGCTGTTGATTTGAAAACTATTGCTTCATGACATAGCTTAGACAAAATTAGACAGACTGATAACAAAGGGTTTCTCATGTGTGAATGGAACAAAACACAACTGAAGGCATGTTTCTGATCACGTTCGAACATAACTACTGAGTCAACATGAGTCAATTTTACATTATATACGACCTTTAACCTCACCTTAACTGATTATGAAAAAAAAAGTCAAAAATCAACATTTGCAGCATAATCATTAAAATAAAGTGGCTGTTTGATATTACTGTGTTCGGGGGAAGAATTGTGCTGCCCTGATACAAGAAAATCTGGATGTGCTTTTGTTACAATTTTAGGTCTAAATGAAGCTTTGTCTTGTGAAGACGTTTGTTTTGTGAATAGGACAACACTGTGTAAAAGTGGGTTACCATGGTTGCAGTAGAACTTTAAATCCCGCCCCTGGACATAATGCCAAGTTTACAGAAGTCCCCATAGTGGTTATAAGGTGATGTCATTTTTACGCCATAACACTGACACTTCCTGTTACGCAGTAGTTTATGGTTTGCTGTTCTGTATTGCCAAAGTGCAATACTGCCACCTTGTGATGCGGTGACTGCTGCTATACACATTTTACAAGCAGCAGGCCTCAAATGGCGGGAATATGACAGTACATAAGAGACAGTAATGTTGATAGAATCTTGATGCTGGCTAATGTGAACCAAACAGTTCCTTTTTGCATTTCTTGTTTCTATAGACATCTATGAGCTTCAGTATTTCAACAATGTCAATGAAAGTATGAATTTCTAGAGTACATTTTATATACTATATAGCATTATTTTTCTTTTTTGTCACTCAGACTCTCCTGCGCAGACAGACTCGGACTCATCCGTGCAGAAAGACCCAGACTCACTTGCGCAGACAGACCCAGACTCATCCATGCAGACAGACCCAGACTCATCCATGCAGACAGACCCAGACTCATCCATGCAGACAGACCCAGACTCATCCATGCAGACAGACCCAGACTCATCCATGCAGACAGACCCAGACTCATCCATGCAGACAGACCCAGACTCAACCCATGTAGACAGACCCAGACTCTCCTGCGCAGACAGACCCAGACTCATGTGCAGACAGACCCAGACTCTCCTGCGCAGACAGACCCAGACTCATTTGCGCAGACAGACCCAGACTCTCCTGCGCAGACAGACCCAGACTCATCTGCGCAGACAGACCCAAACTCACCCAAACTCACCCACGCAGACAAACCCAGTCTCTCCTGCACAGACAGACACAGACCCAAACTCAGCCGTGCAGACAGAGGCAGATTGTGATTGCTGATGTCAGTGTGAAATGTACTTAAATTTACCCACAAGGGAAATGACTTGGACACAGTAGCTCACACATCACAATATAATATAATAACAAAGAGCAAAAATATAAATATACATAAATGATAATATTAAATTTAAAATAAGTAGCAAATATAGCAAGAGACTAGTGTCAAATAAGACATAATTATACACATGTTCAGAGTATTTTGATCAGCCTTCTTCACACACTAAATCGTTTTGTGTCTGTTCTGTTTTCAGCCTCTTTTGTATGAAGACACACTGTGAGCATCCCACAAACCAGCAGGAGATTCATCTGAAGCACAACTGAAAATTCCATCGGGTTTTAAAGGGACTCACGACAGCAACACGGACCACTACAAATGGACTAAACTACTATGGTGTTTTCCTCCATCGTAGTTCACGAGAAAAACAATTTGTACCTCAAATTTTGTACATTCCCCTTTACAATGGAAAGCACTTCTGTAGCACAATAGTGAAAACTGAAAACAAACCAATACCAGTTTACACAATCCTCCGCAGATCTGATTGTTTCCTTTTCTGAGACAGACAGGTTTAATGCCATATGGTGGGATATTCTAGCCACAGCAATAACATAACATGGAGACTTGGACCATGCCTCAGAACAGTTACACAGTTACGTTTAAAAGAGGGTGTATTACGCAAAATCAACTTTTTTGTGCTTTGTACCATGTTATAACATCCCCTCAACAAAAACGAGATGTCATCCATACATGTTTCAGTAATTTAGCGATCTCTCCTGGGCCCTATTCACTCTCTTACGGTTAGCTCTTAACATTCTTTACAATACTCCGCCCACAATCCTACATCACCCATAATTCCACAGAACAATTCTAGGTAAACATAGAAAAACATGATACAAAATTTTAAACCACAATTCACAAACCTGATGCACTCTGAATGGGGAGTGACTTAAACCTTTTAATATGTTGTTTTTGGCGAATATAGCACTTTCAAAACAATAAAAAGTAACATGGTGATCTAAATATGTTATGTATTAGCAGTTAATACCCCATAGAAGTGTAATACCCCCTCTTTAACTTCCATTTTTCTTGGAGCTTGGTTAAATCATGACTTTATTTCACTATTTCAAGCTCAGTTAGCCATCAATACTAATTTAGCATTTTAATTATTTTTATTTGAATAACTTATTGCTTGTGTGTTGAATATACAGTACTACATTATGTACTTTAAATACCATCTACAACTGTGAGAAATACACGGAGAATCTCCTAAAATGGATACCGCATTGTATTGTTTTCAGTGCTGACCTTGAGACTGAAAACCCTTACACTGGTCATGCCGCTCTTTGCACCTTTTACTAATGGACCAATGGGACTGAAGCCGGGCCTGTATAAGCTTCCTCATGTGCCTTCTCACACATTTGTAATATTTCCAGTGTATAAGGGTAATTTAAAGTGTTATTTTCATTTTTACTATCTGTGCAAATGTGTGTGAAATGTCCTGTATGTTGTGAATAAGATTGTACAGTGTTTAATTATTTGTCTGATCGTTTATGTAGGAAGAAGTAAAGGAGAATTTTGGCAACATTTTGTACTTTTTTGTGGTTTTGTCTCACCCCACTCGCTACTCAAACTCGCGACCTTCTGATTGAGGAGAACGCTGAAGCTTTAAACGTGTTTGAAAGTGAAAAAGGGCGGACAGTGGAGCGGTGAGGCACAGAGGGGGACGGGTCCAGTGTAACTCACAAGAGCCCGAAGCCATTGCAGGACCTGGTGCTCACGTAATGCTCTTGTGTAGCACTTATACGATGCCACAGGAGGAGGTATAGTAATAGTAGTAATGGTAACTGGCTAGATCAGAAGATTGGGTTCGGCTCGGAGGGAAGTGAGGTGTTTAATAAGACACGTACACAAGGTGGTAGTACTTATCTGTGATATTATTATTTACAGTGTATAACAGACAATATATACAATATTTACAGGAGTGCACAGTTATGTGATTCAGTTCAGAGGCTATGGAGAGTTCAATGAGTTTTAGTCCATAGTCCGATTGATAATAAGCAGCAGCAAGATGTTATGTATTCCACACGGAGATCATGTGAAAGGAAAAAAAATAGTTCCGGAGATGGTTATGGTGAATGGGTGATTTCCAACAAAGTTTATGAGGAGCCCAATGCCCACAGCAGGGGGCAGTGGGTGTGTGAGTGTGTGTGTGTGGGTTGAGCGGCTGCTACGCCTCCTACCGCACAGGCAGATGCTTGCACTTAGTTTGATTTGGGCTCTAGGCCTTAGCTCGCCATCCAGTGTCTGAAAATCCAGTTGCGGAGAGTTCCGTTTCAGAGAGTTCCGTTTCAGAGAGTTCCGTTTCAGAGAGTTCCGTTTCAGAGAGTTCCGTTTCAGAGAGTTCCGTTTCGGAGAGTTCAGTTTCGGAACCTGGCCTGTGCAAAACAGGACCAGCAGTGAGTAATACAATTTTTGTAGTACAACTAAGACACTATAAATCATTTTTCAACATTATAACAATTTGTTATGATAAATCTGAATAATTATTCCATCCATGTACATGTATCAGTATAAATCAATATCTAGAGTACTCCATTTTAAATTATTTCCCATTAATAATAAGTAATATGTCACTTTAAATTATTTAAATTAATAATTTAACAGGGTCATATATCAATCATTATTTGTTGTCAATATCAGTACAGTCAGTCAATAAATTTCATTGAAAAGTAGTCATATAAATGGATGCGAACAAGTGAGACTAGCGCCGGCACCAGCTCACAGGTCCGTATTGAATCAGAGCGCTAGCATTATTAGCTCCGCAAGGCAACAAACAATCTCAACTCACCAGTTCCACTTAGTTTACGCTCAAACGATCACGACAGCACTTCGTCGAGAAGGTAAGAGGCATCTGGGGAAGTTGATGGCATATAAGTTACTTTAATATACTTTGAGCGAAACAGTGAGTTTTTAAAAGCAATAATCGCCTACCTGCAGCCGCTCAGTCACACCCGGGACCGACACAACACACGAATGAATGGGAGCGTGCGCGCGGCCATATTTAAAGATCTTGGCGCAATTAGTCTCGCGTTATGTGCGCAACGTCTCGCGATAGTTGCGAATGACAGCGGCCAAATTATTAGGTAGAGAGGGACAGCACAGAAAATACCTGGGTTACACTTGCCACTGAACCTATGCCAGTTTGACTTTGTATACTGAAAAACAAAACTACATGGCCTATTATTCTCACCTTTTTTTTTTTAACACTTGCCTGTTTTCTCTGTACAAGGGGTTGAGTTGTTAGACGTGCAATCATTTACCAGCCTGGTGTTTTGTGCCTTTCATTTGTATCTAAGACCTAGAGCTCTGTAGTCCTGTGTAGAACTATGCACATTTACTCATGAGCATCACATTTCACCGTGATAGTCATATAATTTTCCCAACTTTTACACAGTCCAACACAAGTGACCAAACCATAAACTGGTCCAAACACAACAAAATCAAGCACGTATTGTTTATTTGACATTTACACTTGGGACAATGGAAAACCACCATTATATTTACAATAGGTGTATTCATACAGAGGAAAAGAGGAAATGAAAGGAGGGGGCTGTTTGACATGACCCAGAGGATCTCACCTTCAGCTATTTTAAAAGATACAACACTCCTGTTTTATTGAAATAAAAGACATAATTTATAGGAGCATATTTACAAGTTTGAAAATGAAACTTAATATTCTGCTTTGCATTTTACCATATTTTGCTAAAAAATAGTTTGTCAACCCAAAATGGGGTCGTTTTTGACAGAAAATAGCATTTAAAGAGTTAAAATTGTTAAAATGATCAAGTCCTTTTATACCAATTACCTTCATTTGGGGCAGAAGTGCTGCACATTTTACAAACATGATTTTTCTTAAGATGCCAGGTGCTTTAGAGACTGTTTTCTGTTTTTCATTGTAGAGCCCCTAATATAGGGTGACCAGATTAAAAATTAAAACTGGGACAGGTTTGGGATGCTTTGTAATAATACAATTGTGAGTGCATAATTAAGAACATTATTAGTGAATCAGTATTACTTGTGAAACAGTGTGACATGAGTCTTCTGGAATTCTCAGGCACAGTTTTTTAGTATTTAGACAAAAACTTTTGGCAATATATTCCTCTCTTTACTGTGTACAGGGATCAGATTGGTCAAAAATAGGGACACCTGGGACATGTCTTGTATAGAAATGGGACAAATCACTGGTTTTGCGTAAATCTGCTTGAGCACGGGACACAGGGCTCAAAACTGGGCTCAAAAGTAATATAGTGTTGTGCTGAACTCACTGAACAAATACATCAAAACAATAAAAGGTAACATTTGAATCTAATTTTGTGTTGTGTGATAGCAGTAAATAAAGTATATAGTGTGAATGGCCTGAATATATGAATCAAAAGAAATAGAGTTCTATGTAAATTAATCTGTGAAAGCATCATATTGTGTTTATTGTGATCAGGAGAAACTTGGAAAACCTTTTAAATCCCAAGTGTTTTACCTAGTAAGATGTGTTCCAGGGTACTGCACAAGACAATCTCACTGAGAGTCAAACCTCAGATCCAGGAGAAGCAGTGTGGTTTTGGTCTGGACCAACTCTATACTCTCCATCAGGTGCTCTGTGGATCTGGAGGAGACATTTGACTGTGCTCTTGTGGTGTCCTCTGGGGGAGCTCCAGGAGTATGGGGTTTATGAATGAAAACTGAAGTACACTTAAAATGCTATTCTGCTCAAATAGGGCTCCAACTAAAGGCAGCACATATCGACAGCCCAATTAAGCCATCGAATAATGCTCCCACTGTAGAATCATCATTATTCACTTATTTATATGAATTTGGGCAGGGCTCCTTCTCATTTATATCAAATAAGGCTCCACTATATAATAGAAAGAACTCACTGGAAACACTGAAATCTTTTTATTGAACAGCATTAAATATAATATTTAATGCTAATATCACAGGTTACAGTATGAATTTTCTATTACAATATAGTGATATTTTATGTATACAGCACCTTTCTAAACAAAGTTACAACTTTTTCAACACATGAAAACAAAATTAAATACGACGTAATGAAAATAATGATAAAATCTATTAAATCCAAACTATTCAATAATCTAACATAGGTATTCTGCTGCAAATCTAACAGCACATGTCGTTGCTTAACTGGTCCAAACATACAATAAAACCAATACACCTTTAAATACCATTGAATGTGAGAGTTGTGAAACTGTAAAACACAAAAATAAAAGAAGAGTTTATGGCAAGAGCTCACCGTGTCATCGCTCTGAAATCCAAGAATGACACTGAACAGACGGCTCCTCTGCTATTTAAAAAAACAAACACAAACAAACAAACAAACAAACAAACAAAAAAATGTGTCAGCCATTTGATTATGTAAAACAATTGGGGTAGGACATTATAAGTTTTTTTTTAGTGTTGTTGATTTTCTTTTACCTTGCTCAAATAAATAATGAAATAAATTAATTAAATTAAACATGGCGTGCCCGTAACAGCGCCACCTCTGGCCAAAAGTACCCCCGTAGTTGCGGTCACGGAGGGCACATCTCGCAGTTGCATTAGCGCAGCAGTACCGCACGGGGGCGCTGCGCTCACGTCGGCGGACCACAACAACAACAGGAGAGCGCGCATGAGAGGGGGGCGCGGTGACGTCATTGTTGGGCTATTTTCAAGATGGCGCTGGACTGTGGCAACCGGGACGCCGCCGCCGCTCCGAGCTAAACGGCGAACCGGGATTTAACTGCGTTGGATCGGCGCGGGGCCCTCTCACACCGTGCGGGGCGGGACGGCTGCTTTTTAAACGACACGAATAAATAAACCAATAAACATGCTAACCCCGGAGAGTGTCAGTTAACGCCGTAACGAGCCCGTGCTAAAATGGTAGCCCCTTCGCCCCAGAACAACAAAACCTCCGGAGCTCGGCCGAACAACGACTCGCAGCCGCATTCGAGGCCCGCGGTCGAGGCTTGTTCGGCGTATTGAAGCGTGGTCATGGAAACGGGGGTCGGAGGAGGACCGGTCAGCGTGGATCTGAACGAGAATGAGGAGGCGATAAGCGGCGGGGACGGGGGGAAAGAGGCGGCGGTGGTAGCGGCTTTGAAGGCGTACCGAGCCGGTGTCAGCGGCGGCGGCGGGGGTCAGGAAGCGGGGAAGGGTCAGCTCTGTGTGACCGCTGGGGACCGGGCGGATGTAAACACTGCGCCCGCACTGCTCCAGGGCGGGTCGACCTGGGAACAAAGGTATGGAAAAGAAAAGTACACATCTGTAACTGTAATTTCCCAAAGAAAAATACAAATCTATGCAAATCTTGAGTTCTTGTGACTAGTGAGCGTAGCAGTAGGCACAGAAAAGAAATGCTGATTATAGCAAACTGTGGAAAGTAGAAGTGAAACAATATGGGTGAAAGTAAAAAGTTAAATATCACTCTTAAAACTCTAAAAATAACACTGCTCTTAATGTATTTGCTACATTTTCAAACACGGTAACTGTACTCAGTTCTTGTATCTTCAGGTAAGAAATATCCAAATGACAAAAAGTCTCAAATTAGCCCTACTATTTCTATTATAAGACGTGTCTGCCTAAAGTCAAAATATGTAACTTTTTCAAAACATGGACACTTAAAGCGACAGTAGCTCAGTTGTTAGAGTGTTGATCCAAAGGTTGGAGGTTCGAATCTCACTCTCAACATAAACATCATTGGTTGAGGGGTCAGATCCACTGACCCACAGGTTGCGGTGCGACATTCCACAGATGAACGCTGTCGTTATGTCCTTGGGCAAGACACTTAACCCACTTCACCCCTAGTGTCCACGTGCACTGGTGTATGAATGTGTGTGTGAATGGGTGAGTGGTTCCTTGTTGTAAAGCGCGTTGAACGTGGATAATCGCTGTATAAAAATGTGAGCATTTACCATTTGTTTTGTTCGTTTTGGTTGTTTATTGCTCTGACAATGCTAGAAAAACATGCGTCCACGGTCTGAGCAGGCTTGCAACAACACAAACCTGACTTATTTGGCCCAGAGAAGAACCGCCTCCTGCTTTTTTCCATGGAATTGTTCCTTTCGCTGTAACATTCCACAATAAGAAATTTGCCTATCTGAATGGAGAATATTCTGAAGTATGGCTTTAACTTTATATTTCCGTGGAATCAAGCAGGTGACATGACACCTCTAAAAAGTTTTATACTGTACCTTTATAATTGTTAGAATTAAGCAGTGCAAATGTTAGTGTAGAGCTTTTCTTTGGCAATAATTACACCATAAAGATCTAATAATTATAGCTGAATGTCTTAAAATGAGTACTGTATAAACTGAACCATGTAATCTTGAATCTTGTGAATTCAAACATATATTTTTTCAGAAAATAGCTATTAGATGGTTCTCAAAACTTCCCCCTTTTCTATTGTTTGATTTGCAAACATGACAGTACATACTAGTAAGGACAAAAGCATACATAGCCTGTAGCCTCTGTTCCTTTTGCCATCTTGTAATTAGTCTGTACCTAAAATGCTGAGAATCACTTAAAACATAATTAGCCCGACCTGTAATTGACATTCCACACTGTGTGCATTTCTCCCTCTTTAGAAACGACGTCATGCTGGACCTGGACAAGTGTCTCGCGGACCGGCTCACAGAGAGCTGTGTCATTTCTGGGATCTGCGCTGACCACACCGGCCTCAACGGGTTTCTTGAGTCACCCGGTCAAGAGGAGGTCGAAGAGAGAGAAGAAGAGACAGGAGAAGAAGGAGGAGGAGGAGGGATGGAAGCAGAAGAAGAGAGCGGGTTAGGTTTGGACGCTTTATGCTCCGCTAAAACATCCGATCCCGATTTGGATGATATTATCGGCGAAATCTGGGACCCGCACGTGGATTCGCCGTTCCCGGACGCGTTCCACGACTTGCCGAACGGTGACGTCGGAAACGGATGCTCACCTGCTACGACTGAACACACACAAACTGCTTGGAAGTCATGTGACGAAATGAAATTAGCCAATGGCGGTTTGCACATTCTAAGAACATCGGATAGCGGCGATATGGAGTTAGGTCAAAGCAGGGACTTCTCTACGTTGACTGAAGATGCGCTCAATTCCGAAATTTGCTATAACAGCTCAATAACAAGTGCCATACTCAATTGCCCAATCCCTGAACACGATGTGAATCACGATAGCGCGTTATCCGAAGAGGACGAGGATATCAGCGAGCTCAGTTTACCCATAAGGCCGCAGACTTTAAGGACTAACCTAAACCTGTCGGTGTCTCTGAGCTGCGACGCCACGCCCCTTTCTCCCGACGAGGAGGAGGCGGGGTTTTACTACGGCGAGGAGGGCTACGGGAGCGAGGACTTCCGGAGCGCTCTGGAGGCCGGGCGGAGGCAGAGCGCTCCAGACAAACTCCCAGATCTGATCGGGCAAAGCGACGGGCAAGACCCCAAGCTCATGCCAAAAAGGTTCGGCATCGCAGATTTCTTCACCAGGTAAGACGGGGGGCACCGGGGAGAAGTTACAGCAAGTTTTTGTAAATACAGAAGATGTTTATATTGCATTAAAAGTTCTATATTACACAAAATGGCTTCTTGTGTTACCTCATCAGAAACTTGCTTGGAGTTGTGTTTCGTTTCATTCACATGACTAATCCGTATTATTAGTCTGTCTACATCTCTCTCTGTTCCACCTTGTCATAAAATATCATGGTAATTTTCAAGTTAATAGCTACCTTTTGTTAGATTTACAGTTCCGGCTGAAATGATTCAAAGGTGAATGGAATTTGTATGAGTACAGTGTTTTCTGTTTGAGAAGAATGCAGCCAAATATGCAGGGTTTCTGTGTTAAACATGAATTAAACAAATGAAACAAAACTCCAGGTATGTTTTTGAAGAGGAAACTACATTATAATATAGAAAATAACATAATATGGCCCCTTTTACAAGTTGCACATTTGTAGGTCCCTCTATATTTGTATGGACACAAAATTTTGCATAAAACTCACATTATTTTGGTGGTGCAGTGGTTTAAACATTTGCATATTTATCAGACTCCCATCCCTCACTTGTGCACACTGTCATGTCTCTGGACACTCAGACGCTTTAACTTTGGGGAAAATAAAAGCAATTTGTCTTCCACACTAACTGATTTGAACTTCAGATTCGATACTACATATTTGAAACATTTATTTGATTTATTTGCCCAGCCTTAATAAGAACAATTATGACGTGGAGCGCTATAATTAAGAAATAGAATAAATGCTGTAAAATGTAATTGCTGTAACAGTGTTTCGTAGGGGAGCTGACACTGGTGAGAGTTGTTATTGTGTGAGAGTTTTTCTCTGAATCCCACAGGAGCATGAGCCCTGAGCTGCTGGTTGTTTTTGGACAGAGCAGATACGGGTTTATCCTGTAGAAGCAGATATTAGGCCTGTACTTGACCAAGAAGAAGAAGGGGAGTCACTGTTTATACAAAATGAAGTACTGGGAAACAAGGAATTTATATAAAGATTCAACTTGTAAAAAAAATACTTGTCAGCTAACTCACTGGCCCATTCACTTCTCCTTTCTGCTCTTGTCCCATGTACATTTTTATAATCAAAATAAAATGATTAGCTGACAAATTTTGACTGATTAATCAACTAAATGATTAAAAGACTACAGCCCTTCTAGTAGTAGTAGTCCTAGGAGTATTTGTAGTTGTTGCTGCTGTAGTTGTTGTAGTTCTAGTAGTTGTAGTAGTAGTAATAGATATCATACTAGTTGTAGTAGTAGTTGTACTAGTAATAGTTTATTTGTTGCAGTTGTAGTAGTAATAGTTTTAGTTGTAGTAGTTATAGTAGTAGTTGCAGTTGTTGTAGTAATAGTAGTAGTTGTAGTAGCAGTAATAGTTTTAGTTGTAGTAGTAGTAGTTGTAGTTGTAGTAGTTGTTGTAGTAATTGTAGTTATAGACTGCAGACAGAGCAGAGGAGCTTTCTCTTGTCACTTTGGTGTAGTTGTAGTTGTAGTTGTAGCAGACTGCAGACAGAGCAGAGGAGCTGTTTCTTGTCACGTTGGAGTAGATGAAGTTGTAGTAGTTGAAGTTGTAGTAGTTGTAGTAGTAGTAGAGTGCAGACAGAGCAGAGGTAGAGTCTCTTGTCACGTTGGTGTAGATGAAGTTCCTCCACACTGAGCCTTGCCCTGAGCCTGACCCAGAGCTCTGAGCTGATCCTCGGCTCATGGAGGAATTTCAGACCCTCACTGAAACCTGCCTCCTGCCTCATGCTTATCCTTGAATATAACACAAGGTGCATGCTGGGTTAGAAAGATTCTCTGAGCAAATGTGCCACTGGAAAACTGGGGATGTCATAGAGATCATGTGATGTGTTTTTTTTTTTTTTTTTTTTCGTGGCCGATGCCGATACCGATTGTTTAGAATCCAGACCGATGGCCGATGAGCTCTCGATATTTTTGAGCAGTTTATATATGGCCAGTGTTGATTATTTTCTCCAAACTATGTCATTGAAATTTTTTACTAACTCATCCACCGCCCTTCTGACCACAAACCTCCAAGAGAGCTGTGAAGTCATGTTTTGTGCAGTTATCTTTGCACAGAAATGTCAAAATAAAGCTTCATGTGTATTCTTTTTGCCGCAGGTCAGCCAAAACAAAACATTGGCCTCTGTTGGAGATTTAAAGCCTATAGTCGACATACAAAAACACATTTAAAAAACACATCACGATAAAATACTACAGCATTGGTCTGAGTTCATCTGGTGGAGTTCAGAAGCGACAGCATTTGGAATAAAGGATTGTTTTGTATATGTTTTAATGGGCCAGAAAGACTTTGTAGCGCTTGCCAAAAATCTGGCTAAAAAGTACAAATCTCGGCCGGGTTTCAGTCTATGTCTAACGAAGAGCTAACAAATATTGTGAGAATTCCAGAAGCTAAAAATATTCAAAAAAATTACCTTTTAAAAAGATGAAATTGAAATTAAATAAACTGCACATTTGTTTTGAAGCGACATTTTCTCGTGACATCTGATGACTCATGACTCATCGTGAAGTCCATTTGGCTGAGTGGCTTCCTCACCAGAACGATTAGCTGTCTGTATTGATCTGTTCTGATTAAGTATTGACGAGCTGTAGGGAAACAGTCAGCCAGCCTACAGGATTCAGCAGGGATGTAACAATCAAAATATTGTGATATCGTATCGTCAAAAGTCTCATAATAATATCGCGGAGCATCACAATATATCGACTTACAAGTTTCTCTGCTTAAATTCATTGTTATGGTGCAGCAACAGCTAAAAAAACATAAGGAACTACATAGACCATGATCCTTTGCTCCGTTTCTAGACTACACAAAGAAATAACTGTTCTTAAGCACTTTTTAATGTTAGTTCTTTGGGTTAAGTCTTGTCAAGGCATTTTTGAGAGGAAAAAGTATCATATTGACAGTTTTGTTCACCTCCACAAAATATCGTACCGTGAAAATATCGGTACAGAGAGATTTGATATTGTTACATCCCTAGCATTCAGTATTGGTGTGCAAAAATAACAGAAGATTGATGATATATAGTGTAGTATTTTTTGGTATCTTTCAGCATTTTTTTGCTTGATTATGCAATACACTATTAGTAGTTAATAGTATTCACTGTTTGGAAGATTTTAGGAAGATTATTAGTAGTTGTCATAATAGTAATAGTTGTAGTAGTAGTAGTGGTTGTAGTGGTTGTGGTAGTAGTTGTAGTAGTTTTAGACTGCAGACAGAGCAGAGGAGCTGTCTCTTGTCACTTTGGCATAGTTGTAGGATTTGTAGTAGTTGTAGTAGTAGTTGTATTAGTAGTTGTAGTAATTGTAGTAGTTGTCGTAGTAATTGTGGTTGTTGTCGTAGTTGTAATAGCTGTAGTAGCTGTAGTAATTGTAGTAGTTGTCATAGAAGTTGTAGTAGTTGTAGCAGTTGTAGTAGCTGTAGTAGCTGTAGTACTTGTCTTAGTAGTTGTAGACTGCAGTACATACAGAGCAGAAGACCTGTCTCTTGTCACTTCGGCATAGTTGTAGTAGTTGTAGTAGGTGCAGTAGCTGTAGTAGTTGTTGTAGTTGTAGTAGTTGTTGTAGTTGTAGTATACTGCGGACAGTGCGGAGGAGTTGTCTCTTGTCACTTTGGCATAGTTGTAGCAATTGTAGTAGTTGTTGTAGTAGTTATAGTAGCTGTAGTAATTGTAGTAGCTGTAGTAGTTGTAGTAGTTGCAGACTGCAGACAGAGCAGAGGAGTTGTCTCTTGTCACTTTAGTGTAGTTGTCGTAGTTGTAGTAGTAGTTGTTGTAGTAGTTGTAGTAGTTGTCTTTGTTAAATTAGAGCTGCATTGTGTAACTTTTCTGGTGGAGGGTCCTTCAAACGCTTTTCTCCATGGAGACGTTATTGCTTCGACCTTAAAGGTTGTATGGAGGATTTTTTTTTGTTTCAAGTTGTCAATGATAGCATTATAGAGATGCAGTAGCCTTGTAATTATGATGACCAAAAAAAAGAGAATAAAAATTCATCAACTCTGGACGTGGTGGGGCTAAACATTTGCCAATAGATAACGACACTGCCTCGTTATCTGTTAGCTGACAGGCTGTCAATTAATCTCCCTACGTTTCTAGCGTAACTGACTTGCCTGCGCGCCGCTGGTACGTGGTTTACGTACGCCTGTCACGCAGTCCACAGACGCAAGCTGCACAGACGCTGTTTACTCCACCAACGCAACAGTTCTTAGCGGCTTTTTTTGACCTATATCTTCCTCGCAGTTCGCACAAAGTTTGTTGCAATGGCAGACAAGAATCCATTAGCAGTTAGCCGCAAAAGAAAGTCCGTTTTTGAGGTCGCTGAAAGAAGAAGACAAGGGGAAAAGCAGCGAAGCCAAACTAAGGTGATTCTTATAGATTCATTCCAGCGATGGCGCGACTGAAGCAGACGCAGGGTCTAAAGACTGACGCACTGGTCGCCAAATTACTCCTGGACAGGTCACTTCTGCTTATTATGAAAACGTCCTTTATTTCCAAGAGCTAAACAAACGTTTTTCAGGACACGAAAAGCGATATCCTATGTCTGAAAACGTAATTTTCAAGGCAAAGAAAGAGTCCGCTTGCTGCTGCGTGTTGTAGCTAGTTCATTCGCACGGAATCTCCGCGCGCAACCTTCTCTGCACCCCTTTCCTGCTCCTGTCCCCGCTGCCCGTTCCGCTCTTCCCCCTGCTCCTCACTTCTCTGGGCACGGAATCTCCGCGCACCGCTCCCCTCTCCCCTCTCCTCTCTCCTCTCTCCTCTCTCCCTGCTCCGCTCTTCTCCCTGCTCCTCACTTCTCGTCCGCGAACGAAATGTCCGCACACCCGCTCCCCCCGCTCCTCACTTCTCCGCCTTGCCTAACCAACACTGTAGTTAGTTGTTTACAAGTCATGTGCAGCGCACCGGCTGTAAACAAACCTGTTTCTGGCGTAAAGAGGAGGCGGGAGGAGGCGTTTCTACGTAGGGAGCTGTAGGGGAGGGGGGGTGGTTTCACGCATGCGCAACATTTGAAAAAGGACAAACAGTCGCTGGATTTCTCGTTCCTTGGAAAATCCTCTATACAACCTTTAATGTCTCACAGACCAAGTTACTGGTCAGATCTGTGGAGAGGCTACCCCGCTCACAGTCAGAATGTCAGTTTTCTAAGTATTTTTGAGCTCTAAATCCACCTGTAATTGAATAAATATAAGGCAGATCTGTTTTAATGTCACTCTGTGGAACATTCTAAGCAGAGTGACGGTGCCCAACCAAAAAGTTACACAGTGCATCTTTAAATATATGTAATTCATATGAACTACGCACACCTTGTCATTTAACAAAAAAAAGTTGCTAAAATGTATTTGGTTCAGAGATTATCATGTGAAATATATCGATTATCGCCATATCGTGATAATATCGTATCGCGCACCGTGTATCGTATAGAATCGTGAGGAACCTTGCGACAAAGTTTGAAGAGTGTGATGTGAAAATTGAGATATTCGAGACTTGTTTATAACGATCGATGAGTATTCCACACCAGATCTCAGTCTTGTCTGTGGAAACCATCAGACTGCAGAGAAAGTGCTTTTTCAGTTCTCTAAACACAGGCACAATTTACAAGCTGTTCCTGTCTCATAGAAAAGAATGTGAAACTTATTCCACCAAAGCACCATTTTTCACTTTTTGATCCTGCGACGTGTCTTTATGTTCATCGTTAGTTACATTTAAAGGTACACTTTGGAGGTTCGAAGCTTTGTCACCTGTGTGTTTCTATGAGTAAGTATTTGACGTATTTTTCCACCAGAAAAGTTACACAATGCACCTCTGAAGACAAAACAGAACAGATAGTTTTCTTAAGGTCATTGTAACCCAGCTGCAGGCCTGGTGTCAGAGTGTGTAGGTGCTTTAAGAGCCTTTTAAAGAGAGAGGAATGTGCTAATGCGAGTGTCTACATCTCACAAACAACAAATAAAGATGTGAGAAAGCTGCACAACACATGACTGTGGATTTCAAGGCGCATTGCGTGACTTTTCTTGTGGAGGGTCCTTCAAATGTTTTTCTCCATAGACAGGTTATTGCTTTGGCCTTTCTATGTTCGTGGAGACCAAACCAGACCAAGTTACAGGTCAGATCTGTGGAAAGGCGACCCCACTCACAGTCAGAATGTCTGTTTTTCTAGGTATTTTTGAGCTATAAAACCACCTGTAATTGAATAAGTGTAAGCTGTTTAATGTCATACTGTGGAACATTCCAGACAGAGCAATGACATCTCCATAGAAACAAGCAGGTGATGGACCCTCAACCAATTATTTTATCGAGACCACTGCAGAAAGGAGAGAGCGTGGGTTGAGTAGACTGGAGTTTTGTCAGTGTCTGGACAGTTTAGTCTGACTCTTCTCCTATGATGATGCTGTTTACTTGTACTGCTCTGTGTGTATTTAGTTTTTTGCAAAATCCTACTTTTTGGAGAGATTTTGTGTGTACCTCACCCCTCTTAATGGATGAGTGGATGCAGTGTGCATGTGGACAGTTGTTGTAGTCGTCTAAACATCCAGCACATATTTGTCACATGTGATCAATTTGAATCGGGGGGATCAGCCAAAATGTTCTAGTCCAGATGCTGCTGTTGTGATGGGAGGTTGGACAGAACATGGACCTCATCATTAAAAATGACAAATGATCAAATTGAAGTTTTGGGGATTTTCTTTTTGGATGAAGTGCAACACAATTTCAAACATACAGGGATAGGGCTGAGCGATGTGTCCAGAAAATAAAACCTTGATTTATTTGCACACACTGGACGATTTTAAACCATTTTAATCGAAGTCAGAATAGGGACTGTTTCTTTCAAACAGAAGAAGATCTTTGTTTTCATTCTGTCATGTGCTCTTATTTAAGAAATTGTAAACTGTCTTCAGTTACATTTGTATCTATCTCATTGTAATTGCACAATAACTTGCTTTGCAAGTGAGAAAGTCAGGAGTAACTTGTTTCATAATCCTTGATTTCACGATTTAGTCATTTTTCCAGAATTCTATTATTAAAAAAAACAAATTAATCAAATTAATTTGATTCATTGCCCTGGAATACTGACAATTACCCCAACATGAAAATGACAGACAGCTGCTCTGTGTCCAGCTGGTCTGTCCCCAGACATGCTGCTCTGTGTGACCAGAGGACAGAGGAGCCGATACTGGACTCATGTGCGGCTATAGAATGACTGACATGTTTTAAAGCAGTTATGGATGTTAAATATGCTCTTCCCATTTGTGACACAGTGTTTAACTGGTTGCTTCTATTCGTGGCTTCTTTTTGGGGGCTCAGGTCTCTTGTTTTGATCTCTCTTTCATCATCTTGGTCTCTTATTCCTTTCTGTAAATCTGGCCCCTGACACCAGTCCTGGTGCTTTCTCTTCCTCCTCTGCCCCATGAGTGACGCTCGGTGCCACTTTCTGTTCCTGAAAAGTGTGTATTTTGCCAAACTCAGCGTTTGTCCTCATCTTTAAATGACCCAGATTGCAGCATAGAGCTGGTGGCTGTGTGACCCATATAAACCTCTGTGCACAGTCTGGCCTCGTACACATTTCTTCTTTCCTTCAGTAAATACCTGGAGCTATAAGTGCTGTATTGTCAGTTCTATAGGGAGCGCCCATAGCAGAGTTGACCTGTGAAATGTAGATCTGAGTCAGCGATTCTCTATGCCAAGTACAACTGCTAGACAAGCCTTTTATACCCAGGCTTTGCCTTTGCTGTTCCATTTTACAGAAGCTCTTTTTAATCTAGGTTTGATTGTTTATAAAACTTTCAGTTTTGTTTTCATCATTGTTTTACCTCCCCCGCAGTACTTCTGTTTGATTGCTTGCCAGGAAAGCCATATTTGTGTTCTTCTATTTTCCAAACTTTTCCAATTGTAAACGTGTGGTTGAAATTAGGGATGCATCGATCCAGCTTTTCAGTTCCAGTACCAGTTCCGATACTGTAGCTTTAAGTATGTGCCTTTTGCCGAATACAACCAGTGAATAGTCTTATTACATCAATATGTCCAACCAAGATCGACTGAACCGATATTTGGAAATAATATCTGGTCCAGCAAATTTTGCAGGATCAGATTGGTGCATCCCAAGTTGAAATATCCCAGTATGGGTTTTTATTGACCTAAAAACATTGCATTCTTACTGTGAATGGGCTCGCCTCTCCACAAATCTGACATGTAACTTGGCCCAGTGGTGTCACCTGCAGTCAGTGCCGTACTATGGAACATTCCAGGTAATATCTCCATGGAGAGAAGCAGGTGACGAACCCTCTACCTGAAAAGTTAAACAGCGCAGCTCTAATTTATTGCCATTTTATTGCCTAAAGAAAGTGTGTTTTATTATCATCATGGTATTGGAATCGGTATTGAGTATTAATTACCGTATTTTCCGTATAAGTTGCATTTTGGGGGAAATTATTTTATAAAATCAGAACTGGAGAACAGACATTTCAACACTTCAGACAGTTGCCCTTGGCTTGGAAGTCTGCTGGCAGTTTTTGGGACTTTGTTGTCTGTGGTCTGTTAGAGGCAGTTGCGTTTCATGTAGTGGTAACACTAAGAAGATCCTCCCGCAAAGTAATTTATGTTCATCGTCTTGGCAACTACCTGGGCATGGAGACGCAACTGCACCATTCTCAAGCCTCTGCCAGCAGCACGTTGTTCACGCACTCATTTGTGAACTTGTTCCTTTAGTTGTGGCCATCCAGCTTTTAGCCCACAATTAGCTTTTTTTGTTTTCTTCATTGCAGTTTGAGTATCTTCTGCTTTTCAGACAGTCCCTCACAATTTTTTTTGCTCACTCCAAACTTTCTTTCTGCTGCTTGATTACCGTTTTCAGCTAAAGATTTCACTACTTGCAGCTTGTAATCTGCAGAATATGATTTTCTTTTTGGGGCAATTTGTGTTCAGTCTTCCTCAGTTGTCTTTAGATACTTAGCAGATACTGGCACACAAGCCTTAGAGCACCCTCTTGCTGCTGTCAGTATGAAAATAACAAGTTGCATTTGAGTATAAGTCGCAGGACCCCCAAAACCATGAAAAAAAGTGCAACTTATAGTCCAAAAAAATCTGATATTTAGTATTGAACTCGAGTTTGAAGTTTCAGAATCATGACAACACTGTTCTAATCTCATAACACGACTGGAAAGTTCTTATAAATGTACTGAGAGAATGACTCCATGTAAACAGCTCTCTCTGATAACACCACAAAAGGCATTCAGCTGCACTGGGCAAGAAATATGTTTTATTGTGCTTACAAAACAAAGCTGGATGCCCTGATGCTGCACAGACAATCCACTCACATCTCAAACCATTATAAAGTGTGAGAATATGTGTGTGTATATGTGTGTTTGTGTGTGCTTTTTTTTGTGTTAGCAACAATAAATGAAATGTTTTGCAATTGCAGACAGAGCCACATAAAACTGTAGCTGAGCCTGTGCAATAACAGGACACGTGGCTTTCATCACAGACTGTATAAAGAAGTGGACTACAGGATTGTGACGCCACCCACAGCGTTCGGTTCCAGTCAAGTGAAGCTCATTGAGGCTTGCAGTTATAGGAATTGATTCATTGAAAAAAAAAAAAAAAAAAAAAAAGCAAAATAAAAACTAGAGCCCGACCGATATATCGGTTGGCCGATATTATCGGCTGATATGGGCAACTTTAGGCATATCGGCTATCGGCCGATATGCTTGCTGATAGGGGCCGATATTTCACGTGGGCATGTTATACCTCGTTATAAAGCTTAGACTCTCTACATTCTGTTCATTTAATCCAATTTACAGACAGATAAATGTCCTAATATTTGGCTCCACATCAGTATTTATCTATGGAGTCATTTGTCTGTGTGTGTCCGTACTGTCCCTGAACACACCACAGAGTCGCGTCACTCACGTGTGTTTGTTTACACCTTTAGACACAGATCCAAACACTGAGATTATATTCTTTTTACGGACAATCGGTTTGAGTCTGGATTAAAAGGACATTTATTAGTGCAGATTTGTGATGTGAGGAGGAGCCTGTATGAGCGGTGAGTGTTGGAAATATGTCGACTCTGAAGCTAGTTTTTTGTCATTTGTTATGGGTTAGCTGCTGTAGCTCCCGCACATAAACAGACTGTTTTCTATTGGTTTGTTCTAAAGTGACTATATTGGCCGTATATTTGCTACTGGACCTGCACTGATATGTAAATGAGCTGTGAATAGACGTGTGAATTATGACATTTGCGCATATAATTAATTACCGCGGCGCGCACGTATTTACGGCTAAAGGCTAATAGCGCTACTTTCTTTACTAGTTATGGGTCCGTCGCGAACGAAACGACTCTTAGATCCGGCTCTTTAAAGGGAACGACGGGAGCCTAATCCTTATTGGGAGCCGTGTTTTCTCTTTCTCTCACTTTTTTTCTCTTCACGCCGCGTGCAGACTCGTGGTTTGACAGCGGCAGCGGCTAAAAACGAAACTTTGAGAAATTTGCGTGTAGGTAGGATTAAAAAATAAATAAATAAATAAAAAACGAGCATATTTGACTGTAGTTTAGCATAAAATAAATAAGTCCCGGTTTAGTCCTTTTTCAGTCCTGGTTTAGACCTGGTTCAGTCCTGATTCAGTCCTGCTTTATACGTGCTTTAGTCCTGCTTGCAACAAAACAATCTGAAGAGCTGCTTGGGAGCCAAAAGAACCAGCAGCTTTTAGTGAGCCGAGCCAAAAGAGCCGGTTCTCTAAAAAGAACTGGAATACCCATCACTAGTGTCTAGAATGTGATGCAAAAATGCCATTAAGTCAACCTACTGTCTGTAAATATGATGTAAAGAGGCAGAATAACAATAAATGTTGCCTAAATAAACCCAATTTAAAATCCACCAGAGCCAAACCTAAGTTTTTTAAACAATTCAACATTTACAGTGAATTTTTACATCACTAAATATATCGGTGATTATATCGGCTATCGGCAGCTCCAACTTCCATTATATTGGTTTCATATCGGCCACAGCAAAATCCATATCGGTCGGGCTCTAATAAAAACCCCAGGATCAAATAGAGCAGGTTAACACATATTTTAAGAGCAAAAGGAGCCAGACAGCAGCAGTTACAGAGAGAGAGGTGACGGTTTTCGACGCAAAGTGAATTGGAGCTAGAAGCGCGCCCATGCTCACTTCCTATTTGGAAAGTGAAATTCTATGTGTTTTTTTTTTTTAGTTGAATGACAAATAGCAGTAGTAATAATGATAATAATAATACATAACACTTGTATAGCGCAAATCTACATTGTTTTTTAAATTATTTGGGGGACTGTTGTTTTTATCATCACATTACAGCACTATTTTTTTTTTTCTCTCTCTTCTTTTTTTTTTTTTAATTCTCTGCTAACCGCTAAGTTTGTGTCCTGTTTTGGTTCGGGCCCGAGCAGCTGGTGTGCACGTCAGCACGTCTCAGAGGAGTCCCAGACAGAGACGGAGGAACGCAGAGAGAGAGAGAAAAAGAAGAAGAAGAGAACCTCCCCACTCTCTGTCTCTCACACATATACACTTATATACACCCACACCCACACCCACAGGAGCTGGAGGGCTGCCACATGGACAGACTGAGCAGCGCATCAGACACGAGGCGAGCCAGGAATGTGCCTCCTAAAAATGCACTCATCTCTGATTATAGGACCAACTGTATGTGTAAGGACAAAGGACGGAGAGAAAAGAACAGATAGACTCACGTGTTGGATCTCGTGTTGGTCTCTAGTCTATTCTGTAGTATCAAAATCATTAAAAATTTACCAATACCTTATATACCTCGATACATGGGCCACGATATGATACATTTTTTCGATTCAGTATGATGTATTTCAAAAAGATTCGATGCGTTTCAGTAAAAAACAAAGGCTGAATCATGACTGTGATACTAAAAGTCTTTGTTAAACCACTAAATTTGTCCAAAGTTATTATGAAAAACCACAGACTGTATAAATGGGCATAACTAACAGGCTATCTGATGTGTTCCAAATAGGAAGTCTGTATGCAGGTGCTTCCTAGCCAGGCTGGTGCTACTTAGTGCCTCCGCGCAATTTCATTTCTCTCTAGCGACTAGGTCAGGAATCAGAATACACTAAACGGTTTGTAAAAAGACCCCGGAAGTGCGAGTTCGGGCACCAGCCAGTCAGTGAAGAGACATACTTTTTGTGTTGGCAACGATTCCCGAGATCGAGGATTTAAAGCCGGAACAAAGAGAATGTTTGGTGAATTTTATCAAAGGGAAAGACGTTATTGTCCTTCTTCCTACGGGATTTGGGAAAAACTTAATATACCAGTTAACCCCGTGTACAGCTCATTACATACGTCAAGACCAAATAGCAGTGACTGGTTAAATGAAAAAAGTACCCGCCTACTGTCGAGCGAACGAATTCTAATGCTGCAAGGTCAGATGATTTCCACGAAGTGAAACTGGCTGATGAATCAGACTAGGCGCTTCCAGCTCCTTCTGACTCTGGCTCCCATTGACTTACATTGGAATATTGTCGCCCCTCTCTTTGTAATTGCTGCTGTGAGCCTCATCATTTTGGTCTTCAAATGTTTGTATTAACCCGCTCTGTATGATCCTGGAGTTTTTGCTCGCTATTTTTTCCATCAAAAAAATCCTATTCATAACATAGAGCCTGACTCCAAACTTGCTCCTGTAACCGTTTGCAACATGAGCTTCATTTGAGTGGAGCCGAACACTATGGGTGATGTCACTCTCACTTAATCCACTTTTTTATCCAGACTATGTGGAGAGACACCACATTGTCCTCATCAAAACAGTGAAAATGTTTTACATCAAGTTTCCTTTCTCTGAACAACAACACAATTGTAGCTCACAGAATAATTTAGCACAATGTATCCAAAAATACTCTTGGCATTATATTGATATAACAGCCCACGGTATCGATACTGTATCATCAAATTAAACTATACGATGTATCGATATTTCAGTATTTTTTTTCAATATTAATCAGTTCACCTGTATTACTTCCTTACAGCCTGCAGAGACTCTGGCATGTAGGGCTGCAAGGTTTGCCCATATATTGTGCCAATATTTGCAATTTTTAACATACTGACTATCAGCCTTGAATCTCCAGCACAGACCGATATTTAGTTTGGACCCACCAGCTGCATAAAAAATGCACAAAAAGCTTTATTGGAACTGTTCCGTGCAGAGAAATAACTCTTAAAGGTTTGTGGTTAAAAAGGGCTGTGGGTGAGTTGAATGATAAATGATAAATTGAAATGACATTATTTGTAGTCAGAGTTTTGGTCAGCTGTTAGTTTCTCTAAAATAGATTCTAAATAACTGCAGTATTTGGAATAGAGAAAATACATATTATTGTACTTTTAACGGTACAATTTTCTAACCATTTGTAAATCAAGATTCTAACATCACAATGATCATAACTTACTGGTCCTATTTTATCCATTTTGTTTTATTTTTAATGGCCAAAATTTCTTGTCATTACTCTGAACATTGTACAGAACTCCTGCAGAGGGCCTAAGGCTGCTCCCGCACTGGAGAATGAAGCAGTTTGAATCATGCTAAAAACGATGACTGCTAGCGGCTAGTCTCTGTTGTGAAGTCTATTTGAGACCTGAAATGATCTGAACCAGCCGCTGTGTGTGTTTGGACTATTAAACACAGAGCGTCATTAAGAGCCACTTTAATGATCAGTGGGAGGAAGCTTGGAGTTTTGGAGAAGGAGAAGGTACTTTTGGAACAGTTTCTCAAACATGTGTGAATGAAACACAGCTCGAGTTGGACAGAAAACAGCGTAGTTCATAGCAAGGTTGTACAAAATTATCAAATTTTAATCAAGATTTTATCATTTCTAATCCTCTGATATGTGCAGACCTTTTTAAAGCAACAGTGTGTAGCTTTCTAGAAGTCAGGTTTGTGAAGAGACAAACAAGGGGCAAGTTTTTCAGTGCAATATACACAACCTATAAGAATCAAACATGCTTTTATTTGGCTAAAAAGTTACCTACTGGGGCTTTACTTGAGAGGTCCACAGCTGATCCTCTCAGAGAAACAGAAGTCACACTTAAGAGGAAGAAATAACTAGGGATATCACAATAACCAAAATACCATGATATCGTATCGTCAAAAGTCTCACAATAATATCGTGGTGTAACGGCCCAGCTCGCTAGGGTCAGGAAAGTAACAAAAAAAAAAATAAGTGGAGAATGGAAAAAAATTTTGTAATGTTTTATTAGCAGGAATGTAAAAGTTTAACTTAACAAAACAGGCTAAAACATGTACAGAAAATATCCTCAACTAAGAAACAAAATAACAGGATTAACATTCGAGTTTTGTGCCAAAAAACAGGTCACACAGGTCTATACAAACTCGAGTGATTAAAGTAAGGGACACACAGCAAAAATAAATCACAAGCGCCCCAAAGTAAAACCACATAAACCCACAAACAGAATCGAGTGACAAAACAAAAAGGCACAAAACAGAACTAAACTAACCAAGTGTCTCAACACAAACAAATTCAGACAAATACGAGTACAAAAACAAGTGACTGACACTAAAGAGACACAAACACAAAATGGCATTCTGGCCAGCGCTCCAAACAGGTGCTGCCAATCTCCTTAAATGGGGGGAGGGGGCGGTGGCTGCAGGTGAGGTGGATGTAGACAAGCCCAACCAATCACAGACCAGGGCTCCCAGAGCAGGAATCAGGACAGCTCAGCAAAAGAAAATAAAACACACAAAACAAGTCGGAACTGGAGACCTGCGGCCGTAACAAGTGAGCCGTCACAGTATACTGGAAAAATGTTCCTTTGCTTACATGCATGGTTTTATAGCAGAAATAGCTAATAAACATAGGGAACTACATACCCCATGATTCATTTCATTGCTGCAACATGAAGAAATATGTTTTTTTACTTGAATTCTTGGAATTATGACTCCACACCAAAAATCTTGTATTTTAAATGCAAAAAAGTATCCCATCTACAATTATATCAGCCTCTCCAAAATATTGTAATATATATCATACTGTGAGATGCATATCGTGATAATATCGTACCAAGAGATTTGGATATCGTTACATCCCTGATGACTACTTTTTAATGTTAAATGGCAATTATTGCATGTCTGTAGTGAAATTTGTATTCATAGACTAACTGGGCATAGATAATCTGATAGTTGCCACGATACAAATATCAAGTGATCATGGGCTCGCATCTGGCTCCACTGACTCCAGTTCTGTTTTTATCTGCTGCTGTCAGGCTCCTAGTGTTGGTCTGGAAATGTTTGTATTAACCTGCTCTACATGATCCTGGTGTTTTTATTTCACTATTTTGTCTGTAAATCAATTCCTGTTCCTAATAATGAACTTGGCTCCAAGTTTTCCTCTATAACTGCCAGCCTCAGTGAGCTTGGGCCCTCTATGGACCTAATTAAAAATGATTTCATTGGATGTAAATGGATAGAATGAAATTTAATAAAACATCTGGATAGATTAGTATGAGTAAAAAAAAAAAGTTTCTTTTTTGTCATATTGCCTGGCCTAAAGTTAAAAGTTCTAAAAGTCAGAATTAACCCCTGAAACCTCCATGCCAGTCGATGTAAACATAAGTTAAAGCCATGCAGCCACAGCTGACATATTTAGTCACAGATTCCAGCCTGGACTGACTCTTCCTTCAGGTTTTCTCTGCGTTTTGTAAAGCTGTTGGTGCTGGCATTTTTGTGGAGTAAACGCGGTGTAGAAAACACCCTGCAGTCTCCACAGATCCTGAAATCCTCCCTTCACACAAAGGCCTTTCCCACACACCGGTTTGTTTTTGGTGCTGTGAGGAAGCGGGGATAATATTTGCTTTGGTGTCTGATGTAGCCGAACGGTGACTACATCAGACTTGGCGTACTTCCTCTGGGCTGCGTTTCCTCTTGACAGATCACACAGCTCACACTTCTCAGATCTAACTTTCTCCAACCAAGTGTTTGTAAAAAAAAAAAAAAAAAAAGTGTTGATTTAGCAGCTTTGTTTGTCACTCTGCTGTCACATGTGGTTTGTAGGAAGCATTTTCGGTGTTAAAGGGCTCATATGACACTTTTTTCTGGTCTTTATTCTAATGTTGTTTCCTCATCACAAACACACCCTGCATATTTAGGCTTTTGAGTTCTTCTCTCAAATAAAAAACAAAAACTAAAGGTAAAAGGTAACTTGAAAACTACAGCTTCATGACATTATAAGGTTTAACAGAGCATTTGGAGCTTTAGAGATGTAGACAGACTAATAGTGCAGCGTTACTCAAACATGCAAATGAAACAAAACACAACTCCAGGTCTGTTTTTAAATAGGTAACAACATTAGAACATAACCAACAGTAAAGAGTGGTATATTGTCATTTGTTTAGCTAAAATACAGATAACTGTGCTTGAAAATGAGTTTAAGTATAAGGCAAAACCGACAGAAGTCCCTCAGATTTTTTATATTTACTGACCCACAAGTGAGTCGAGACTGGACAATGTTAGGGCTACTCGATTATGGAAAAAAATAATTATCACTATTATTTTGGTCATTATTGAAATCACGAAGCATTTATTCAGCATTTCTCACTTTCAAAAAAACCAAAACACTTTTTTATGGATAATTTAGGCTACGAGTCTGTACGGTAGAGCAGTTTTGCAATAAAATATATGAGACATATAACATAAAATGAATAAAGTATACTTTGAACGTGAAATAAGGCATAGAAAAACAAATGTAACCAAAACAAACTATATATCCAGCTATTCTCTATATTCTCTATATTTATGTTCTCTATTTCTCTCTATATAAAAAATACATAAATAAATATACATATTCTTATTTATATAAAAATTCCCAAAATAAACTTTGTTAAACTTTAAATCATTTCAAATCGTTATGAATCATTTGAAGCACAAATGAAATGTGATAAAAATCCTTTCCTTACACACTTTTTCACAGTTGTATTTTTATGTAATCCTATTGTACATGAGTACATGAGTAAACAATAAAGTGTATAAAAATGTGACCTTTCCTCCATTACTTTTTGATTTTCGTTATGTTTGACAGCTCTATTAAAAACTGGTTCGAGATGAGGTGTTCAGTGTGTCAAGGGATGAAAATCAGACAAATCAGACAAGTGTAATATCTTATCTTATCAGTAAAATCTAAGGTTGCACCGATGTGATACTGATATTAAACATTTAGATGGATCGGATACTGTATTGGTCCCAAGGTATCGGTTCACTCAATATCCCGTTTTGATCTATAAATTGGTGAGAAAGACCAATGACTGGACAATTCTGTCCCAAAACACCTTGTAATATTTTTCAAAGTTGTCCTGTAGTTGTTTTTAAAGGTGCATTGTGTAAGTTTTTCTGCTGGAGGGTCCGTCCAATACTTTTCTCCATGGAGATATTTTTGCTTTGGAATGTTGGAATGTTTCACAGTATGGCATTAAACCTTTCTGTCAACATGGAGACTAAACAGATCAAGTTACAGGTCAGATCTGTGGAGAGGTGACCCTTTTCACAATCAGAATGTCTGTTTTTCTAGGTATTTTTGAGCTATAAAACCACCTGTAACTGAATAAGGTAAGGTAAAGTAGAGCTGTTTAATGTCATACTGTGGAACATTCCAGGCAGAGCAATGATCCATATCCATAAAAACAAGCAGCTGACGGACCCCCAACCGCAAAGTTACACAGTGCACCCTTAATGATAAATTACAGGTACAAGACATTTGGATATTTGTGTTTTTACCATACACCATTTGTGTTTAAAGGTATATCGAAATCATCCCCAGTAAAGTCTTAATTATATAGGTCCAAAAATCCCCCTTCAGTGTCTTGTCTTGTGTCTCGAATTCATCTGTGTACTGGACGTGTGGCTTCCTGTGTGGAGCTCACTTCCTGTAGCGATCTTATCAACACGGCCATTGTCTATATGGGCGATGACATGGTCCGATTGAAACCCGATTTACATGTGGCTCACTAGCTCATTGTGCCTCAGAGCCAACAGTCACATTTAGTAAAATCATGAAACATAAACTAGACAAAAAATTCAGATTAGTTAAAATAAAGAGTACTTGATTGTTTTTAAATGTAAAATCAATCTTCAGTTTGTGGCGTTGTTTTCTTTACCTTTCGAAAAGCAGAAGTGTCCTCTGGTGAAGTACAAATTTTACTTCTGTACTTTTTAATGTGTTCTCAGTGACACCCACCTACATCTTCCTGTTCATTGCCTTATCTTTAAAGGTGCAATGTATAACTTTGTGGTTGGCGGTCCGTCACCTGCTTGGTTCAGTGGAGATGTCATTGCTTTGCCTGGAATGTTCCACAGAATGACACTAAACAGTTCTACCTTACATTTATTCAATTATAAGTGGTTTTATTGCTCAAAAATGCCTTGAAAAACAGGCATTCCTACTGTGAGTGGGGTCGCCTCTAATCAGATCTGACCTGTAACTTGATCTGGTTTGGTCTCCATGAAGATAGAAAGATTTAATTTAATGTTTAGGGGTGACAGTAGCTCAGTTGGTAGAGCGGTTGTTCACTAGGGCTGGATATCATTCAGAAGTTGGCGATAGAATACATACCTCGATACAGTGAGCTTTTGATTTGATATGATTCAATACGTTACATTTAAAATGGATTTGATACGGTTCAATAAAAAATAAAGACTAAATCATGGCTGTGACACTAAAGGTCTTTGGACAAGAAGAGGTTTAACAAAGTTCAAATGAAACATGTGCATTTTAATCATCAAAACAGTATGTCAAGTGTATTGCATAAACGAGTTTCCGTCCTCTAAAAAAAGCAATAAAACTGTAGCAATGTAACAAAAATAATTCAGTAAATACTCTTGGTGATACATCGATACAGCAGCCCACGATATCGATACTGTATCATCCCATTAAAAGATATGATATCAATCTTTCAATATTTTTTTGCACACCCCTATTGTCCACTGATCCGAACGTTTGAATCCCGCTCTCAACAAAAACATCATTGGTTGAGCGCTCAAGTCCACTGACTCACAGATTGGCGGTGTGATTCCAGCTCCCACAGATGAATGCTGTCGTCGTGTCATTGGGCAATACACTTAACCTTCCTCGCCCCCAGTGTACGCAGACACTGGGGTATGAGTGTGTGTGCGTGAATGGCTGAGTGGTTCCTTGTTGTAAAGAGCTCTGAGTGCCATGAAGGTGGAAAAGTGCACCATCTAATGCCATACTGTGAAACATTCCAGACAAGCAATAACATCTCCATGGAGAAAAGCATTTGATGGACTATCCACTTGAAAAGTTACACAATGCGCCTTTAAATATTTATAAGTTTGAACATGAAATGGCAAAAACCACATAGAGATCAAACTGGACAAACTAAGAGTGGATTCTTCTTTTTTTTTCAGGAGCCTGTTTTCTAGGAAGCCCAAAGAGCCCAAGGCGGCGTCCCACAATGCAACAGGCTGGAGACTGTTCAGCAAAGCGCCAGTGAAAGACAGTGATCCCACCAAACACGCAGACGATGCCCCTCCTCAGGTCAGTATCACAATATTTGCAAGTATGGATTTTATTTTATTACATAAACTTTCAAATTATTCCCAGTGACAGTGAGATGGATAGATAGTCCTCTGCAAACAACAAAATTGCTCAGAATGTCTCTCAGATCTGATGCTTCTGCAGTTTTTTAATGTGTATGTTAAACAGAATTCTACTTTTTTATTTACTGTTTATACATAAATCACAAATCTGTTTGCTACTGCAGTACTTCTGAAAGTCTGAGAAAATGCATTTAAATTTTTTCCTAAAATTGTGGAGCCCTAGAAAACATTGTGATCAGATTCAAACTCCAAACACAAATTAAAAAAAGCCTAAAATTCACAAAAATCCAACAGACCTTTTTAATTCTGCCTGTTTTTTTTTTTTTAAGTCTTTTCAGTGATTGGGGCTTCAGCTTTGACATGAGAACTGTCAGAACTTGACTTCTTCTGTCTATCAGACTGTCTCTCCTGACACCAGCTCTACCTGTTCCTTTGTGCAGAATAGAAAGTCTCACTTATAATGAGAGTAGATCAAAGAGGAAAGGCCAAAACTACATAGTCTCACAAAGAGTCCAGCCTTTGCTCCAGAGGGTTCAGAAACAGATTCACATTGAATTGGGGCTCATAGTCTGGTGTTTTGGGCTCATAGTCTGGTGTTGTAAAATCGGCCTTCTTATTAATGAAGGGTATACTCTAATATCATTAAGTCTCTTTAGATTTTTTTCTTAAAATTGTGAAACCCTAGAAAACAAAAAATTTGGTATCCAATTCCTTGCTTTGGTTGGTGATATTGTGAATTAAGCTTTCGCTGCCATAGATAATTATGACTTTTCATTGACGCTCAATATTTACCTGAGCTTAACTTCTGGGAAACGTTTTCTTATCATTTGTTTATGACTCATTGTAAATATTACCTACTAAACCATTTGTTCTTTTAGATCAGCTGACTGGGATTGTGTTGCATTATGCTATATTCACACCAAGTCTATGTGGGACCACTGCCTAGGAAGAAAAATCTAAACTTTTGGTGAAATTGGCCACGCATCAATGAGTTTCAAGCATCTTCTCTTAAATGAAGAGGCGTCCAACTAGAGATCTGAACACAGCATTAGATGAATTGTGTCAGTGGCATTAAGTAGTTTCCATATTATCATTCATCTCGATATTTTATGCACCACTATAATGCACTACAAAACATTATTGTTATGGGAAGCACTAACAAGAAGGGCTGATGAAAAATGTCACACACTTAAATTTTCCCCGAGGAGAAAAAGCAAACCCAAGTGGATCCATTTGTAGCAGCTCTCTCACTTTCACATAGAAGATATTCAGTTTCTCCATGCTCGAGATGTGCTCAAGTGTGTTGTAGTACTGAATTTCCTTCTGGATAAATAAACTATCTCTCTCAAATATTCTGATATTAAAACCATTTGCAGCGTGATATGACTGAGCACCACGAACTAAGTTGTGAGCGCAATCGTGTCAGCTGTTTCCTTTCTTCAGTAAAATGACTCACTTTTAGACTCTTAAATGTTCAAAAGATCAGAGCTCTGCACTTCTAGTTTAGAAACAAGTCTTGTCTTATTATTATTTGTGAAATGCGGTGCAAAACTTCAGAGACATGATTTTTAAAGCATAAAAGATTGGCGATAAAGTACACAGGAAGTAGAGACATTACTGCTAGCCTGCAGCTTCACCTCGATCCGTGTGCTGTGTGGATGTAAACAGATACACATGAGGAACTACTCTGGCTTTTTTACTTTCAAAGAACACCTCAAACTGGATTAACAGAGCAGTTTTGTGAACTGGGTGTCATTATTTGCGGAGGACGATTTCTATAGATAATGTGGATGAGATGCTGAAGTTTAAATGTACAACTTTACGAGGGGTGAGTAATAATTATTTTCGCTATATCCCGAGTTTGTATCTTGCGTCTCTGTATCCACCACTCCTCTCCCCTTGACGCTCTGTTTTATTGGCTGTTACTGCTGATGTTTGGTGGTTACGATCTGACAGAGCAGCTCAGAGTCACACTGACACCACACGTCGCACATGAAGACACAAAGTCCGGTCACGACTCTTCGAACTCAAGGAGAATCGCAGTCTAAATCGGGCAAATTCTCCTGTAGACATTGTTTCTTTTGCAAATACAGAAACCTTCAGAGCACCAGCCAACAGCCGCACATGTCATAATAAACCTCTCATCGTGCGGACAGACGCACAGCAGCTGCTCTCTGTTATCTTCTCTTATTGAAATATTTACATCATTCAACTATTTATCCAATAATCTTAAAATACAGGATCTACTCAAAGGGAGGACAGAGCGTGGAAAAGTTCAGAGAGTAGGATGCTTACATGTTACCAAGCAACTATACACTACAGATGTTTTTATGTAGCAGACTAAGTTGAATATATTTAGCTAACATTGCAAAATAAATACATATGGAGAGGCTATTTTCTGGCATGTTAATTCCTTTGTACTTTGGTCTGTCTGTAAATCTTTTGGACATTCACAGGACACAGCAGACCGCAGATAAGCCTGATTTATTTAGCTGCGTATGGAACCAATAATAATGTAATAATGATTTAAAATTTCATAAACATGACTAAAAATGTGACTCCAGATATGAGGTAAACATGTTCAAATCAATATCCATATAGAGCAGGGGTGGGCAATTATTTTTTCCATGGGGCCACATGAGAATTAGAAAATATTGTGGAGGGCCAAAATGCTTAACTAAATTCTGCATAATATTAATTGTATTTCTTAATATAAAGCAGAAAATATCTTTTTTTTTTTTTTTCCGAGCTGCTCAGACTGGTGAGAGTTTATGTAATGACTAAGCAATGAAAAAGTGAGGTTGCCTTACAAAAAATTTAATAATAATAATAAAAAAAAAACACCCCTAAAATAAAAACAATGCAGCTTTAGTCCATGCGTGAGGTAAAATTATAAAATATTAGGGATGCAACGATATCCAAATCTCTCAGTACGATATTATCACAATATGCATCTCACGGTACAATATTTATTGCGATATTTTGGAAAGGCTAATATAATTGTAGATAGGACACTTTTTTGCTTTTAAAATACCCTTAAAAGATTTTGGTGTGAATAATTACTGTCATAATCCCAAGAATTCAAGTAAAAACATATTTCTTCATGTTGTCTGCACTGAAATGAATCATGGGATATGTAGTTCCTGATGTTTATTAGTTATTGGTGCTATAAAACAATGCATTTAAACAAAGAAACATGTAATTCGATATATTGTGACAGTTCACGATATTATTGTGAGACTTTTGACGATACGATATCACAGTATTTCGGTTATTGTTGCATCCTTATAAAATATGTTTATTTTGTAATTCCAAATAGTCTTAAACGGGCCGGTCAGAGTCAACCAAAGGGACGTATGTGTCTCTGGAGCTACACAATGCCCAGGTATATAGAGGGATTGTCAGACTATGTCACAACACGATCTACTGCGCATGTCTCCTGCAGAAAGAGCTCTGTCCTGTCTGTATCATGTCAGTGTTTTGTAGCATTTCAGCAGGTTTCAGACTCACCTGGGGGCGGGGCTAGTTGTATGGCTCAAGTATGAGTGGATGTATAGCTACTAAAGTTTGAGACATTTCTTCTTGTCTCTGCATTTAAAACATATGGGTCATTAAGGCGTAGCCCACTCACTAATATAAATTTTGCAGCATAATTTTATCTACACTGTGATAAACAGTTTTAGTGCTGACACCAGCACTAGTGTTGCAACTTCATGTAACCACAGAGACAGTGACGCTTTCTGAACATCCGCTACTGTGCTGGGAAACAAATAATCTGGGAATGAGACAAACATGCATGTGTCCTCTATCTGCAGGTTCCGGCAGTTGTTGAATTGTTCCTTTTTTTATGTAAGAGAGCAGGCTACAAACAGTTCAGTTAAATAGAGTACTGTTACTTAAAGCTATTCTATGTAACTTTTGAGGCTGGGTATCCACTATTATTTATGCTTTATTATTTGCCTGTAATGATATTGATATTGTTTTAAACTTTTATACGATGCATTTATTCATTTCTGGGTCTTTTCTTGCTCAAAAATTCCCTCAAAAACCTGCATTCTGACTGAGTGGGGTCGCCTCTTCACAGATCTCACCAGTAAATTGGCCTGGTGGCGTCTCCGGCTTGGTTCTATGGAGATTGATAAATTTAATGCCATACTTTGGAAACAAGCAACTGGTGAGCCCCTTTAAATACTTAATAAGAGGCAACAAAACTGAATAAAATCTCTTCAGATGAACACTTTTTTTTTTGCTTTGTGCCTTCTGTAAGTCATCAGTACACAACATTAGATCCAAAAGGCAGGGACAGTTTATACTCAAGGATCATAATGTTTGGACAGTTTAAACATTTACTAAACAAAATAAAGACGTAGTCATCAATTTTATTCTTTTAATGATATCTGTGGTGTAAACTAAACAGGCTGTGGTCATTGTTTATGGTGTGGTGGCTTTAGTTATGAAATTATTGTTACTTTTGTCACAGCCGCTGCCCCTATCCAACCAAGAAGTAAAATTCTGAAAATGTCTAATCTAACCCCTCATATGCACTTTAAACTGTTGTTCCTCCTCTCCAGTGAGTTGACGTTACCATGGAGATTATTGTCACGCTACAAGGAAATGTTTGACGCTGATGTTGGGCAATATATCATGTGACAGCTGTGTCTGTTCACAAGCTGGCCCATCTAAAAGTGTACACCAAGACACCAAGACACACTGAAAACACCTTTGTAGAACAAAGACAGTAGCATTATTAAATGAAAATGTTAAAAAGAATAAACCATTGCTATTATTTTTTGTAAATATTCTCTATCTAGGATTCTTCACTCGGCACCACTTCAGCATAATGAATAACCTTCAGTTGGAAGATAATGTATTTTTTAACAGTCTCCATGTACAATGAGTACTAAAATAATCACTAGTTGCAGCCTTAGACTCTTAAACATCTTATTTTCAGTCAAATCAACCTTCTGAGTAGAATCTGGATCAGCTTGTACTCCACACCCACAAATAATTTAAAAAGCTTAAAATTCACAAAAATCTAACGTGCCTTGTAATTCTGCCTGGTCTTTCAAGTTTTATTTTTAGTGATTTGAACTTCAGCTTTGACATGGGAATTGTCAGAACACAACATCTAGTGTCTACCAGACCGTCTCTCCTGACACCAGCTCTACCTGTTCCTCTGTGCAGAATCTAAGTCTCACTTATAATGAGAGTAGATCAAAGAGCAAAGGCCAAAACCACAGAGTCTCAGCTTCACAAAGAGTCCAGTTTTGTTTGTGCTCCAAAGGTTCAGAAACAGATGCACGTTGAATTGGGGCTCATAGTCTGGTGTTTTGGGCAAAATAGGCTCTCTTATTAATGAGGAATATACTGTAATATCATTGGGTTTCTTTAGATTTTTTCCTTCAAACTGGAACTCTAGGAAACAAAATGGTGCTGTCTGATTCCTTGCTTTCGTTGGTTACATTGTGAATGAAGCTTTGGCTGCCATGTTGTTTAGTCTAAATTATGACTTATCATTCATTACACTGAGGCTCAATATGTGTGTAAAATCCCTCAGTCGTCCAGCTCAATATTTACCTCAGCTTAAATTTTGGGGAACATTTTCTTACTTTTTGTAGTTTGTAACATCTGAGCTGTTAACAGACAAATCATTTGCCTATGACTCATTGTAAATACCAATTACCTACTAAACCATTTGTTATTTTAGATCAGCTGACTGGGACTGTGTTGCATTATGCTGTGTTCACACCAAGTCTATTTGGGTCTAGGCAAAAAATCTAAACTTTTGGTGAAATTGGCCACGCGTCGATGAGTTTCAAGCATCTCTCAAATGAAAAGGCGTCCAACTAGAGGTCTGAACACAGCATTAGATGAATTGTGTCAGTGGCATTAAGTAGTTTCTCATTAATCGCTATATTTTAGTCACCACTATAATGCACTACAAAACTTTATTGTTATGGCAAAATAGGCCCTTTTATTAATGAAGGATATACTCTAACATCACTGGGTTCCTTCAGAAAGCAGCTTTGAGCTTTGATTGCCCAAACACTTCTTCTAACCTGTCTGTCCATTAGTCAGCCCTCTACAGTCTAAGTGCTCTTAAGTGTCCCGGTTTGCCCAGAAGCTACTGCTGACATGACCTCTGACCCTTGCGAGGGTGTGAGACGAGCTAACGCTAACATCCTAGTGTGTGACAGCTGTAGCGGTTAGCATCGGCCTCGTCACATGACACACGGGAGGGAGGGAGGAGGGAGGGAGAGGACAGATGTGGCACTGGCTGCCGGACTGCTGACATGTCAAAGTGTGGAGGGAGAGAGGAACAGATCACACAGGAACAGTCATTAAAATGTGAGAGAGAGGAAAATGGATCTACCGTCTAGTATCGACTTTTTGTACTTTTTAAAATCAAGAAATAGCTCTCTGGGAATCAACGTTAAAGTGCTTATATTATGCTGTTTTCAGATCTGTTCAAATGTTGTTTACTTCACAAACAGACCTGGTGGTGCGCTTTGTTTTATTCACACAAACCTGCATATTTTGCCTGAGTTCTTCTCTCAAACATCTTAAAACACTCACCTCCACCTTGTGATGTCATGTGGTGATACAGGAACTGCTCCAGTGTTTTTAAACTTCAGACACCTTCACTAGAATCATTTGGATAACTTCAGCCTTGGAATTGCCAAGCTCTACTCAACTAAAAATAAAAGGTAGCTGTTAATGTGAAAATTACTACCATATTTTCCATACAATAGGGCGCGCTCTTAAGCCTCCAACCCCATCAAAAAAAGGAGTGCGCGCCCCACAATCCAGAGCACCCTGTACACGAATCCACTCAGGTGTCCCAGCAGGACTTCAGTAAACTACAAAGCCGCACCACCAGCTGCGCACGCAAACACACACGGAGGAGACAGCGACCGCGCGGCGAAAAACACCCACAGACACACTCATCACTCCACGCCGACGAGGAACGGAACGGAGGAACAAACTGAAAAAGCGAGTGCAATGTGCCACTTCTAGACACAACTGAAAAACTGAGTCACTGCGAACACGCCGACAATCCGTTGGTCCCAGACAGCACCTCCCTACACGCCACAACTGAACAAAGCCCAGAGTCACCGTGAACGCGCCAAACAAAGTCCCACTGACCCATCACACTGTTGGGTTTCCTTTCAAGTCCGGTGCGGTTTATTTGTGAAAAAAGTTTGAAAATAGACCATTCAATGACAGTGCGTCTTATAATCCAGAGTGCCCTATAGTGCGGAAAATACGGTACTTCATGACATCACAAGGTGGAACAGAGCATGTTGAGATTTGGAGATGTAGACAGACTAATAATAAAGGATTACTCAAACGTGTGAATGAAACAGAACACAACTGAGGGTGTTTGTTGAGAAAAGAAAATAACATAGATCAGAAAATTGCATAATCTGGGCCCTTTAATGTGATGTTACAGAAATATTTTGGGTGTCCTTCCGTGATCTGTGAGTTGTGCTTGTTGCCCCGAGTTACCAAAAGACAGCGCGTTCTTTCATAATGTCAATCTATAAACAAATGAAGACAGAGCTCAGGATTGGAGACTTGAGGAGGAAGCTTCTAACATGGTTACGACTAACAGTGAAAACACCTCTATCTCTCAAAGCATTAATCTTTGAGTGAAATGACCGTGATATGAAATGTGTTATATTGTAAGTTAAGAGTTTAAGTTTTCAAATCAAGAGTTTGCTTTTGTACATGACAGTTTCAGCTGCTCCGGTCAGCTGATTTAAACAGGTTTTGGCGCTGTCTTCCTACCGGTGAAGGCAGGACGACAGACGACAATGGCACACACAGTCCGACTTCCGCAGGACAGTATCCCATGTGTGTGAGAGTAAAAAAGCCCCTATATAGTCCCATGGGCACGTTTCTGTATTTTGATTGCCTCTTTAATCCAGCGACGATGGAAGAAAACCGCTAGTGAAACAGTTGGGTATAAAAACAAACTCTTGATCTGAAAAAAGAATCTCATAACTAGGGCTCGGTATCAGTAAAAGGTTGCCAATACGATATATACCTTGATACATAGGCCACGATATGATACATATCTTGATACAGTGCAACTTCAGATCAATACGATATATTTCAAATCGATTCGATACGGTTCAATAAACATAATGACTAAATCTTGGCTGTGATACTAAAAGTCTTTGTTTAAACCACTTCTTGTGCAAAGTTCATATGAAACACAAACATTTAATCCTCAAAACAGTGAAAATGTCAAATGCGTCACGTGAACGAGTTTCATTTCCCCCAAAAAGCAACAAAACTGTAGCACTGTAACAAAATAATTGAGTAAAATACACCAAAAAATACTCTTGGCGATATATCGATACAGCTGCCCACGATATCAATACTGTACCATCACATTAAACTAAACGATATATCGATATTTCAATATTTTTGCACACCCCTACTAATAACATCATTGTGTTATATCTTGCATTAACTTTTTGAGTCGCTTTTGACATCCACCATTTATTGAACTATTTGAATTTATAGAACTAATTACTTTGACCATCTGATGAATACAGGAAAGTGCTCCAATATTTGTTTAAACTCCACACACCTTTACGAGAATCATTTGGATAATAGCAGTCTTGGAATTTCCAATTTCGACTGAGGTAAAAGGAGCTGTTAACTTGAAAACTACTGAACATTTTGAGCTTTGGAGATGTAGACAGACTAATAATAAAGATTTACTACATGTTTTTGATGAGGTAACAGTGTTATAACATGATTTAAAGCTCACAGAGTCAATTTTGCGCAATGTAGAATGAAACCAGACTAAGTTACAGGTCAGATCTGTGGAGAGGCGACCTCGCTCACAGTCAGAATGCCTGTTTTTCTCGGTATTTTTGAGCTATAAAACTAAAATGTTGAGCTGTTTAATGTCATACTGTGGAAAGTTGTAAGCAGAGCAATGACATCTCCATAGAAACAAGCAGGTGGCAGACAATATGCCAGAAAAGTTACACAATACACCTTTAAAAGACAAAAAAAAAGTGGATATAAAAACGTGATTGAAAATTGTAAATTAGTTTTGTTCTCACCCACGCACAGTCTTAATTTAAATCTAATGCTGTCTTTTTTTTTTATCTTCTCACTTCCCCAACATCTGCTCAGTCATGTGAACTATCAGCTTTCATAATACACCATAGCTGAGAGGCAGTGCACATCATATGATTTTGCACATACGCCTCTGTTCAGAGTGCTAGTGTCTCCCCCTGCTGGCAAGGGGCAGGAGTGACGGTGATAAAAGGCCTGTTGTGGCTTCACAGATGTCCGCTCCATCAATGCCCTGTTGAATGTGAGGACACAGGCTCCGTTCAGTGTGTGGGGGTGAGAGATGGACAGAGGTGTGGGGAGGGGACAATGGACGCTTTAGTCCCTGAGGAGACGCTCGTGCGAGGGAAGAAAACTACAACTGAAGATGAGAAATATGCCTGTTTTTTATGGGCCAAATTCAAGCATGTTGCACTGAAGTCTGGGCAAAAAAGAATGAATCAGTTTTTAAATGCTTTTCAGTCTCAAAGAAAAATGGCTTTCAATATTGATTACATGAACATAATTATACCACTCACAATGATTTAATATTGGTTGCAATTCACACGTGATAAATTGCCCAGCTCTAATTGAACATAAAACTTGCAGTTATTGAAGAGTTAGATGTCTGAAAAAGACAATCTCATTTTATCTTCTTGCCATAAAATATCTAGTTTTGGTGTTCAGACCTCAACAGAACAAAACATAAGCCAATGATGTTCATTATGTCTTCTTATATACTTTAACTTCTTAGGTTCTTTTTAAAGACAATGCAGTAAAGTGTATTTACCTTGTTGACATGTTTCGGCTGCTAGCTGCAAGCCATCTTCAGAACTGTCACCGGTGTTGGTGGTGACGTGTCGTATATCAGCTGTTGTTACTAGGCGTGGTCAGCCTGCCAGGTCCATCAGGCTGACCACGCCTACAGGAAGTAACAACAGCTGATATACGACACGTCACCACCAACACCGGTGACAGTTCTGAAGATGGCTTGCAGCTAGCAGCCGAAACATGTCAACAAGGTAAATACACTTTACTGCATTGTCTTTAAAAAGAACCTAAGAAGTTAAAGAACAAAACATAACCATTTGTACTGAAATCTTAATAATTTAATATTTAGATTTGTAATTTATGTTTTAACTGTGGATTCTGTTTAAGGTGTGCATTTTAAATATGTGCTTTATTTATTAATGCTCAAAACTGCCTTAAAATGATGCATTCCTACTGTGAGCAGGCTCACCTTTCCACAGATCTGACATGTAATTTGTCTCTGGTGATGCTACTTGTTTCTGTAAAGATTGATAAGTTGATTGTTGTACTGTGAACAATTCAAGTCAAAGCATATCTGACTCCATGAGATGCGAGGGGCACGTACACTCCACCAGAAAAGTGATAGTGCTCCTTTGAAAAATGATCATTTGATTTTGCATACATTATTATTTTGCCCCCAAAAATGGCACAACAGTTTCCTGTTGGATCCCTTTAAAGACTAAACATTTAGGAGATATGTACTGATGGCAGCGTTGCACTGTTGTGTGTCTCCACCAGGAGGAGCAGCAGAAGGAGCCCAGTGGAACCCCGTCCTCCCAGAGCTCCTCCTCTTCAGCTCGAAGGAAGAACCTGGAGTTTGAGCCTCTGTCCACCACAGCGCTCATCCTGGAGGACCGACCCTCGTGAGTGCTGCTCTCACCCTCACAGTCTCTGTAACATTCAAATCTGTGCTATATACTGTAAATATATGCTGCTGTTTGTGGGAAACCATGATAATGCCTATGACATTTTAAAAGACATTTTGTTGGTTGACAACAATTTAATGACAATTGAATCCAATCAAAAACATTGCTGAATCAAAACAATTTGTAAACAACACCCTATGATTATTCCAGAGAGAGTTCATCAGGCATGGCTCAGTATCAGAGAAGGGAACATGTTCTGTGCTCATGGCTGGATACAGGTCCTTGAAAACGAAATTCAATGAAGGCACATGGTCCAAATCATAAGTGACATGGATATTCTTTAGTTTACAGTGTAATGTACATGTAAAGACCTTCAGAACTACACTTCCAACTTTGACTAAGCAAACTAGCACCTCTATGCACCAGAAGGAGACAGTTGTTTCCCTGCATAAACACTAGTCACTTCGTCCTTGTTCTGTGTATTAAACTGCATGTGTTGTGTTTCAGAAACCTGCCAGCCAAGTCCATGGAGGAGACCCAGAGACACAAGCAGGAGTATGAGGAAATGGTGGCAGGAGCCAAGAGGAGAGGTACAGCACTTTGCAGTTATCACAGGGACTGTTACAGTGGTCAAAGCAGACAGATCTTCACTATCAAATACAATTAAATAATCATTTTTGGACAATTAATTTAACATTTTTGTTCTTAAACAAAAAGCAGAGTGCGACTTTTGGATGACACACTGTTTTTATTGGCTGTTACTGTAGTGTTGCTGATGTTTGGTGGCTCTGATCTGACAGAGTAGCTCAGAGTCACACTGACACCACACACAAGGAAGCGCAGCAGCTTCATAATCTCATAAAATGACACAAAGTTCGGTCATGCTTGCGCGAAGTCGGGGAGAAGCGAATCTGAGCCAAAATCAGGCAAATTAAGTTCAAATCAGTTCTAGTTGTACTAAAACAAAGCTCAGATTAAAGTCCAATTCGAGTAACAGAGCTGTGCCTGTGTCTGCAGTTAACTTCACCCCCCAATGAATGTTAATGACATCATGTGATATAGATTTCACTATCATATTTTTTGTTATTCCAGAGCTGAAAGAAGCCCAGAGGAAGAAGCTGCAGATGAAGGAGAGACATCGTCAGGAGGATAGTATCTCCAACGCCATGGTGGTGTGGAACACAGAGATCCTGCCGCACTGGGACTCTATGTAAGAATATACAACACTATATACTGTATATATATGAGCGCTATACCTATACGTGATTTCTTCTAAGTAATAAAGTAGAGTTTGTCTTGCCCCAGTTCAGAGATACTGTATTATAAAAGCAGCTGTTGGAATCAAATGAGGCCACTGTGTGCTGCTTGGATCTAATTATAAATAATTTTTATCATCCATGAACCAGTGTGGGCTAAAAAACTATGAAAACATCCAAAAGGCTTATTTTACCTATAATTTCCTTAATCTAGTTTTGAATTTTCTTTGTTAAATGTTTTATTTTGACTAGTACATTAAGGCATGCACATTTTTGTTTTAATAAGTGTGTGTCAATAAACAACCATATCACATATTGTGCAGCCCTACAAAGTACTTATATCGCACTGATGAATGAGGATGTATTAGAAAAGTGAGGAATAATTTTGGACAAATGCAAACCATTTAACAAAACAGCTTTAGTTTTTAACAGATTTTGGAGAGTAAACATCAGATACAGCGCTTGTATGTATATATACTAGGGATGGGCATTCGATGAAATTTTCTTAATCGATCGTCGGAAGAATTAACGATCGATTATCGATTAATCATTAACGTTTTTATATTAAAATGATCATCATTATTATTACTATCTGCACTACTAATCTGCATAAATAAATTCAACTTTACGACATATAAACCGTAACGACTCTAGAGCCACATCAGCCTGACATTATAACGTGTTTAATTCATTTTTGTGCAACTCTCACAGAAACGAAACTTAAAACCGCATCGCTAATTTGCATAAACTCAGCGAAGATAAAAAATACAGTACTCTTGTGTCGCTGATGTGGTCAACTTCTGTCGGATTAAAAGACATGATTCAGTGGAATACAGGTTAGTGTGACCAGATTTGTGTTTGTCAAAACCAGGACACCGTACGGGGAGGTGGGGACTCGTCATCGACATTGCGCGACTCTCACCTGGTAAAACTTTTTCCCACTGGACACCGAAACATATGTGCTGCTTTGTACACTGTGCACATGGACTCACACTTGTCCCGAACGCAACAGAAAGCGTGGAATTTCTTGTACAAATCATCGTTAAATACACATTTGTGCTTCGGCACGCTGCAGGCTGACCTACTGTTTGTGTTTGCTCGCTCCTTTTGAGTGCAGAGCTACATGTACGGACCCCTGTTTGGTCACGCTACGCACAGCAACCTACATTCGGTTTGTCGATTAAAATTAACGTAATCGATGAAATTCTTAATGATCAATTATCGAATTAATCGATTAATCATGCCCATCACTAATATATACTTTTGTATTTACAGGAAAGGCACCAGGCGTGTGAGGGAGCTGTGGTGGCAGGGCCTTCCTCCCAGTGTGAGGGGCAGAGTGTGGAGCCTGGCCATTGGGAACGAGCTCAACATCACTCCAGGTACACACACTATGTTTCATGTAGTACATGTGATGATGGAGGTGGGACAGAGGGTGAGCAATATTAATAAAATACATATCTTCATATATTTATATATACATGTTATGCATTTTTGTGGCTTTTAATTCACTTTTACATTTTTGATCACCTTGAGATAAGTATTTCACATTTTCTAACTTTAAAGGTGCATTGTGTAACTTTTCTCATGGAGGGTACGTCAAATGGTTGTCTCCATGGAGATGTTATTGCTTTAGCTGGAATGTTTCACAGTTGCCACTTTTACATGAGAGCTTTAATTCCAAATTAAAAAATATTTAATTCAGAATAAAAATGTATTCTGATTTAAAAAGAACATGTAAACACTTAATTCCTAATGACAACGATTATTCAGAATTAAACTTAATTCCGATGTAAGTGAGAGGTTTATTCCAATATTAAAGACGAATCAATTTATTCCTCAATCGGGTAAATATTTATTCTTCTTAAAATAATTGCGGTTGTTCAGCGATTGTTGTGATGTGATCCAGACGATGCGGCTCCACCAGTCCTGGCTTCGGACTTTCATCCACGTCTCTTGGGATTTGCAAGTGGGATGTGGGAGTGGGCTGAGGTAGAACAGCCTCAGACTCAGTTTGTCTTCTTCCTCCCTTCTCCTCCTCAGCTGACAGACGTTAAAGCGTGATGAGAGAATTCTCCAACTGCTGTGGAAAAAAGTTTGGTGGTGTAACATCGAACCGAGATGACAAAAAAGCCGGTAGCAGCTGTAGTGTGCGTTTTCTTCCGGTGGATGTAAATATGTTGGTGTCGCGGTCCGATCAGAACCCTTCTCGACTCCCAGACATTGAGCGTAATTAAATAAAGACAATTTAATGTGTTTCCATGTAAACTTCAATTGGGAAGTATTATTTCCATGTAAATTTGCAGGAGAATATTAGAATTCAGAACAATTTAATTCAGAATAATGAGTTCAGAATTAAAAACATCATGTAAACGTGGCCAGTATGGTATTAAACATTTCTATCTTCATGGAAACCAAACCAGACCAAGTTACAGGTCAGATCTGTGTTTCTAGGTACTTTTGAATGTAAATGTAAGGTAGAGCTGTTTAATGTCATATGGTGGAACATTTCAGGCAGAGCAATGACATATCCATAGAAACAAGCAGGTGACGAACCCCAACCAAAGTTACACAGTGCACCTTTAAATTGCATTCGCCAACAATTTTCCAGGCTCTTGAAAATGTGTTTTTTAAAATCCATTTTGTATTTTTTCTTTAGTTTTCAGATGATCTTAAAACATTTTTTGGCAGTGTTTGTTTGCTAAAGTGTGGATTGGGTCACCATGGTAACTGCTGAGCATTCCTCCATACACATACATACCTTTAACTGTTGCAGAGCTGTATGAGATCTTCCTGTCACGAGCCAAGGAGAAGTGGAGGAGCTACAGCGAGACGAGCTCCGTGAACGACAGTGAGAGCGGTGAGTGTCTGAACAAGTTCTTTTCGATTCATAAAACAATATGAAGCGTTAGTTTAAAATGGCTTCTTTTTGTTTATCTCCAGCAGAGGGAGCATCTTTAGCAGACAGAGAATCCAGTTTAGACCTCATCAAACTTGACATCTCCAGAACATTTCCTTCTCTGTTCATCTTCCAAAAGGTAAAGGACAGATATTTGATTGACACATCTGTTCAGCTCATCGTAAAAGTTCCTAGTATATTAATTACTCGCTGTCTCTCTATGACTCTTTGGTTAATATCCCTCTCCATCTTGTTCCTGCAGGGCGGTCCATACCACGACCTTCTCCACAGTGTGCTGGGAGCCTACACCTGCTACAGACCTGACATTGGCTATGTGAGTTTCATCCCATAGTGAACATAGAAATTAGAATTATATTACATTTTCAGCTCATGTCAAAACACCTGGAGCGCAACAGTAGTGCTTATAACGATGTGGGAATAATATCTAATTGTATTTTTTTTCTGACAAGCATTGCGATTAGATTTGAGAATTTTTTTTTAACAATAGGATTCTGTTCAAATTTCACATTTTAAACATGTACAGAAAAGATTGAGACTGAAATGTGAAAAAACTAATACAAGAATCACATTTCAGAACATGTTTATACAGATCTACACTACTGGATTAGTAGTTTGTATGCAGAATGAGGCAGGAGATTTTGTTATTTGTGAAGAAAATTACAGTATTTAAAAAATTCCAGTCTTTGTAATTTGCTGATTTCTTCCATTCAAATTGCAAAACCCCTCTCAACAGTCAGCAAGCAATTTTGGTCCCAGAAGTAAAATTCTGATACATTTTACAACTACAACTTTACAACTCATAACCTTAAATGGTATAACTCACTTTTCAGATTTTTGACAGTTCATTATGAGCACAATAAAATGACAAAATGTGCCTGTGTACACTGTTAGTATTTAAATGTTTAAGTGTAGGCCCATGTGTGCATTCACCACAATTACCACATCCGTTTACCATTTTTTAAATAAAAAAAAACAAAAAACACGCACGTATGCACACACACACACACACACGATTGATTCTCAAATTTGTGCATGTGTATGTTATTCTCAGGTCCAGGGCATGTCCTTCATCGCTGCAGTTCTCATTCTGAACCTGGAGGAGGCAGACGCGTTCATCACCTTCGCCAACCTGCTCAACAAGCCCTGTCAGATGGCCTTCTTCAGAGTGGACCATGAGCTGGTAACTCCACACGAGCCGTTTATAGTCATCCACTGTTCTCAATTGTCACATTAAATGACACAACATATTGATACTTGGATATTTTTTGCACACCCCTAGGCTGATATCACCCATAGCATTGGGCTTAAGTCAAATGAAGCAGAGTTCCGTTTTAGGAATAGAAATTGATTAACAGACAAAATAGCGCAATAAAAACAACAGGATCATGTAAAGCGGGCCAATACAAACATGTTTGTTTAATATTAAATGAATTGGAGCCGGAAGTGGGCCCATGCTCACTTCCTATAGACACAGATAAAACGTACTTGTAAATGTCTTGGTTGAGATTCTAGTATCACCCATATTACTTTATGCACTGTCTTTAGAAGTAAAAGAAGTTTTCAAATAATGTAATAATATATTTTCAACATTTTCAAATAATGTATTCTTCTAAAGTACATGTACACATACATTTCCATTGAGTATTTGTGTGTTTGTGTGTTGCCAGATGCTGAAGTACTTTGCCGCCTTTGAGGTGTTCTTCGAGGAGAACCTGCCTCGTCTCTTTAACCACTTCCAGAGCAACAACTTGACCCCTGACCTCTATCTCATCGACTGGTACGCTCACACACTCTATAAGGTCCTATATTACACTATATAGTCTCTGATGAGCTTTTAAGACATATTACAATGTTGTTTTGTTTCATTCACTTATGTTTGAGTAACTCTGTTCCATCCTGTGATGTCCATTGCTGAAATGATCCAAATTATTCCAATGAATCATTGCCATTTTCTGTTGAAGAAAAGATAAAGGGAGTTTCTCAATAATATCATGGACCATCACAATATATCATATCTTAAGTCTCTTTGCTTGATTTCATTGTCATGGTGCAGCAACAATCTAAAAGAACTACATAGACCATAATCCTTTGCTCTGTTTCAGTCCAGTTTACACGATGAAATAACGTAAGCACTTTTAAAACTTAATTCTTTGGTTTATGACACAACCAAAGACTTGACAAGGTATTTTTAAAAGGAGAAAGTAGTAGAAAATACAAAATATCAAACTGAATATCGTACTATGAGATGCATTTTTACTTAATTTCAAAATATATTGTCGAGAAAAATACATTGCCTTTTTTTAACACCTGAGCAAGTTTGGTAAGTTTTATATCTTCTTTTGTAACCTCTTGGTAGTATCGACACTATATCAAAATGAACCAGAGAGCGCCAGATTTGAACCACCAACCTCAAATTTGGATTTGGTTACATCCCTAGTGTTGTGTGTCTCTGTGTGTAGGATCTTCACTCTGTACAGCAAGTCCCTCCCCCTGGACGTGGCGTGCCGTGTGTGGGATGTGTTCTGCAGAGATGGCGAGGAGAGCCTGTTCCGGACGGGGCTGGGTATACTGAGGCTCTACCAGGACATCCTGCTGCAGATGGACTTCATTCACATCGCACAGTTCCTCACCAGGCTCCCCGAGGATCTGCACGCTCACACGCTCTTCCACGCCATGGCCAACACGCACATGATCAGTCGGAACCGTCGATGGACACAGGTATGGCCACTGTGTTTGGACACATGCTGTACAAAGCTCAAGACCAACTAGTGGCTGCTCCAGGTACTACAGCCCCTGGGAGCTTGGGCCCAGATAGAATTTTCCACTAGAGCGCAATGCATTTTTTGGGAATTCAAACTGCCCATGTTCTAACTGAATCTTGTGTTTCTCTCCTGGGCCCTATTCAAACCCTCCTTATGGTTAACTGTAAGATTCTGTACAAGGCTCTGCCCACAAGCCTACGTCACCCATGCTCCCACATGACAATTCTCCATAAATACATAAAAACATGAGACAAAACTGTACACAGCGACTTGACAAACATGTTGGAATGTGCAGTAGTTTCATTAGTGGGTGTCATGATGATTGTGTTGTGATAGTGCTGTGAAGGGGGAGCGACTTAACGTGGGGAGTAAAAAGAGGGAATGTTAATATGTTGTTTGCGTCAAATATAGCGTAACATATAAACAATAAATATGTTATGTGTTAGCAGTTAGGGTGACCAGACATCCTCCTTTTCCTAGACAGGTCCTCCTTTTGTGTCCTTTTGGGAAGAACTTCTCAATTATACCAAAATGATCAGTATTTTGACACTTATCTTGGTTTTATCTTAGTTTTGACAACAATCTTTGCTCATCTGATCAGATACCATCATGGATCTACAATAAGATTTTATTATACTTCCATGGATACAGTCACCAGCTCTGTGCTCCTAAGCTCCGTCCCTTCTGTTCTCACTCCCATGTGCTCTCACAGCAAAGAAACAGACCGCTCCTTTGATCAGAAAATGCGTTTATTAAGTGTATTATTGTGAAAGCATATTAGCTTCTGTGGAGAGGTTGATCATGGTGCAGCTTTTGATGTCTCGAACTCTGCCTCACTTTTTATTTGATGAAAATTGATCTCATATTAGCAGAGATATCTTAAATCCCAGCTGAAAAAGTTTGTAGCGTTGAGAAATGAGACGCCCGTAACCATGGCGCGCACACATTACACAGGAATAGTCTGACCCTCAGCAGTAGGGTCTAATGATAAATACAGGATAAAACGTGTTCAGACGTCTTGATAAAGGTTAAAGTAGTGTTCATTCTGCTCTCAATCACAGACTGAAGCCTCTTGTTTGTGAGAAGTGACAGCTGGGCACTGTCAGAGCAGGGACAAGGGACATAGACACTGTCAGGAAAATGGGAGTGTCCTTATGTTCCCTCAGCCTTATGTTCTCTCATTTCTAATTTTTTTTTAATAGAATAGAATAGAAAGCCTTTATTGTCATTGTACAGTAGTATAATAAAATGTGCAAGAATTAATTAAGTAATAAATCATAAGAAGAATTAATGAATTACTAAATAAAACAAATTAACAGTTCTCATTAAGTATGGTGACAGCTTTGGGGAAGAAGCTGTCCCTGAGTCTGTTGGTCCTAGCTGGAATTGACCTGAAGTGCCTGCCAGAAGGCTAATAAATTATTATTATTATTATTATTATTATTTATTAATTAATTTTTCTTTCCAAAATTAGACCCTATGTTCCCATATTTCCTTTATCATCAGTTTGTGTCAGAAATTGTCCCCATTTTTCCCAATTTGGTCGTCATTTACACCCAACCTATTCTCCAGCAGCAGTTGACTACAGATGTAATGTAGAGGTCATGGTGCAAAGGATCTTAGGTTGAAATGACTCTGAATCATCCCTTTAAATGTGGAATAAAAATAAAAATGACTTGAATTACAGTTTCATTTTGAGAAAAATCTTAGAAATGAGGGAACACAGGGCTGAGGGAACACAGAGCCGTGGGAACATAGGGCTGACCCCAGGAAAATAACCCATGAAAAGCTAAATATAGGTCAGATTGGCTTATATTATTGAGCTATGGCTTAGTATAGGGTGACCAAATGTCCGTTTTTCCCCAGACATGTCAGTTTTTTGCATCCTGTCCTGGACGTCCGGGTTTGTTTTTTTAAAAGTGATGTAAATGTCAGGGTTTTCATGATCTTTCATTGGGGCCATTAAATCGATCGTCTCTTGTAGCTCTCTGTGCATCAGAAGGAGCGAGCAGACACAAACATTCGGTCAGTCTGAAACATGACGAAGCACAAATACACATTTAACGATGACTTGGACAAGAAATTCTCCACTTTCCGTCCTGGTTGGGACAAGTGAGAGGCCATGTGCACAGGTTGCGAGGTGAGAGTAACTCAATGTCGAGACCCCACCCCCGGTAAGGTGTCCGGGTTTTCACAAATGGAAATATGGTCACCCTGACTTAGTAGAACTCTAAAATGCAACGAAATATAGTAAATTGTCCCCTGGTGAGGACTCCAGACTAGGGACGGGCATTCGATAAAAATTTCTTAATCGATCGTCGGGAGAATTAACGATCGATTATCGATTAATCATTAACATTTTTTATATTAAAATATCATCATTATTATTACTATCTGCACTACTAATCTGCATAAATAAATTCAACTTTACGACATATAAACCATAACCACTCTAGAGCCACATCAGCCTGTTTGACATTATAATGTATTTAATGCAGCTTTGTGCAACTCTCATAGAAACGAAACTTAAAACCGCATCACTAATTTGCATAAACTAAGGGAAGGGAAAAAAAAAAACTCTTGTGCGCTGATGCAGCACGACTTAGTGGAATACAGGTTAGTGTGACCATATTTGCGTTTGTCAAAACCAGGACACCGTACGGGGGGAGGGAGGTGGGGACTCGTCATCAACATTGCACTACTCTCACTTGGCAAAGCTTTTGAATGTTTTCGGGTGAGCTTTTTCCCACTGGACACAGAAACATATGTTCCTGCTTTGTACACTGTGCACATGGCCTCACACTTGTCCCAACCGCAACGGAAAGCGTGGAATTTCTTGCACAAGTCATCATTAAATACTCATTTGCGCTTTGGTACGTTGCAGACTGACCGACTGTTTGTGTCTCGCTCCTTCTGAGTGCAGAGAGACACATGTCCGGACCTCCGTTTGTCCCCGGACACGGACGTTTGGTCACCCTACACTACGCGCAGCAACCTACATTCGGTTTGTCAATTAAAATGAACGTAATCGATGAAATTCTTAATGATCAATTATCGATTAATCGACTAATCATGCCCATCCCTACTCCAGACCCCCGATACACATAATATCACACATTTGTAATATTAAATTCAAACACCTACAGAAATCACAGGTTGCAAAGTACAAACATTGCCAATGTTTTCACCCCTGAACCCGGTGTCCTCGTTTTTGATAACTCCACTCTGGTCCCCCTGTTAGCAATTAACACCCCATAAAAGTGTAATATCCTCGCTTTAAACAGAGACAACTCTAACTGAATCTTGTGTTTTGTGGTCTTTAGGTGTTCTCCGCGTTAATGAAAGACGGGGGTAAAGAGACGGACAGAAACAGCAGCCCGGCGCTCAGAAGCTAACAGCGGCTAACGTTCCAGAGAAGCTAACGCCGCTAACACTAACGCTAGCTCCGACGCCCCCTCTGACACGTGAACTGAAAGTGGGGCGTCCGGGCTCCGCAGCGGCAGGTGAGGCCTCCTGTCCAAAGCCCCGAGGAGCAGCTCCAAACGGCCGCGGGTTCTGTTGTGGTCGGAGAGCCACGGGCCGCCCTCACGCCGCGTCAGGGCAAACGAACCGCGCGGGACTCCATGTTGTAATGACCTGTATTTGACGTGTTTACATGCACTTGAGAACGGTTGAAAAAAATCTTTTAAAATTTTTGAAATATGTAATTATTTTTTCATTAGTTTTATTTTTTCATTAGTTTTATTTTAATTTTTTTTAAGCAATGTTAAATAGAGTCCAAGAGCACTAACAAATAAGCAGGGACTGAAATATGAACTGCTGAACTAACACAAGGAATCTCACAACCTAAAGCTACACTATGCAACTTTTCTGCTGATATTGCTTTGCCTTGAATATTCCACAGTACGACTTTAAAAGCAAATTAAATGACAGGTCTTTATTACAATTTTTTAAACAACACAGAGCTGCTCAATTATGGAAAAAATCATTATCACGATTATTTTGGTCAATATTGAAATCACGATTATTCAAACAATTCAGCATTTCTCTCTCTCAAAAAAAGCTTTCTTATTGATAATTTATGCAAAACTTTCAAATTGAAAATAAATATAGGCTACAAATATGAACTTTAGAGCTGTTTTGCGATGTATAAAAACATAAAATGAATAAAATATACTTTGAACATGAAATAAAAATAGAAAAACGTAACTTTATCCAAAATAAGTTATATATGCAGCTGTTATACAATCTTTATGTCTAAAAAAATAAAATTAAAATACTTATTTATATAAGAAATAAAATAAAATAAACTTTGTTTAGCTTTAAATCGTTTCAGCTTGATTATATGAGTTTGGCGATACACAAAATCGAAATTGTGATCAAAATTTGTTTAATTGCACAGCCTTACAACAACATGACATTCTTACTGTGAGTGGACTTGCCTCTCCACAGATCTGACTCGTAACTTCATCTGGCAATGTCAATTTAAGATGCATACGTTTAATACCATACTATGAAACATTCAAGGCAAGGCAATAACGTTCCCCTAGAGACGAGCGAAAAAGTTTGAAAAGTTACATAGTGCGGCTTTTGGGATTTTGCTTAACACAAACAAAAATATATGAGTTTAAATTTCTTTTTACTTAATTTCAAAATATAGTGTTGAGAAAAATACACAGACTTTTGTGACACCTAAAACGTTACAAGTTTGCCAAGTTTGATCTCTCTCGTTATAATCTCTGTGTAGTGTCTTGCCCAAGGACGCTACAACAATACAAACAAGAGAGAGCGAGATTTGAACCGCCAACCTCTTCAGGCCTCTAACTGTTCCACTCAAGTGCATGTAAATCTATTGAAATCAAAGCAGAGAGTGCGATCTGCCACAAAAACACATGAACTTCTATAGAAAAAAACCCTTTTGTACAAAGTAGTATTACAAATCCCATAATGAAGTACAACAAAACTGTGACTGCAGCTTGGAATCATTGAACAATAATAATTTTAACTCATTTAAATGCTCTTTTTAACACATTTCAAAATCATGCTGCTGGAATTACAGGAGAATTAGTTTATAACAACTTTTTCTGTCCTGGTTTGCAAACATTTGAACTGAATCTGGAATAGGGCTGGGTACCATTCAATATTTTAAAAGTTTCTGGTTTGCGGTAACATTTTATAACCTGCCATGGTTACAACAGAACATGAAGTCCAGCCCTGTGATGACAACAACGAAAAGCCAAGTTTTTAGGGGATAAGGACTTTGTTTGTGTATTTCCCATTTTTCTTTCCCAATCTAGACATGTTTTAAAGTTAGAAAATATGAAATAGTTATTCCAAAATGATCAAAAGCATGTTTAAAATAGAATAAAAGTCACAAGAATAATAACTACTGTATTTTCAAGACTATAAGTCGCTCCGGAGTATAAAAGTCGCACCAGCCAAAAAATGCTCAAAGAAGAAGAAAAAAACATATATAAGTCGCACTGGACTATAAGTTTGTAAAATCAGAGACCAAGAACACACATTTTATCTTGAAAGGCAAGTTACAGTAATAACAAAAGAACAGAGAACAACAGGCTGAACAGGCGTTAATATGTTAACAATATGAACAGTTATTCAGATAATTATAGCATAAACAATATAACATAAGTTTACCAAACTCACGATCTCATTCCAAATCACTAAATCCACTGAATTCTTCATCCTCGGTGTCACTTCTGCGTGACCTCCAGAAGTAAACCATAGATCTATGAGGTAAACGGAGCGCCGCTTCCTCTTCTGTGTCTGTCGTGAGACTCTGCATCTGTTCCAGTTAGAATTATTCCGGCCTGTCTGAATCCCAACAGGATGGTTTTGGTTGCCATTGAAGTCCAGGCTTTGTCCATCCATCCAGTCACTTCCAGGAAAGTTGCATGGTGCACCCGCCTGGTTACCGTGAAAGCTGTGTTCTCCATCCCTGCTTTCCACTAGTCCCTCACAAGTTTCTCGCTCACTCCAAACTTTCTCTCTGCTACTCTATTACCGTTTTTGGCTGAATATTTCAATATTTGCAGCAAGACAGTGGCTTTTTATACAGGAGACATGTGCAGTAGAGTGAAGTGACAGTGGTACAGGAGTAACAGGAGCAGCAGATACTCACACACAATCCTAGAGCCTCTCACGGCTGTCAGTGTGAACATTTTAATATATAAGTTGCATCGGAGTGTAAGTCACAAGAAACGCCTAAACCATGAAAAAAAGTGCGACTTATAGTCCGAAAAATATCGGTACATCTGACCTCTGTATTCAAACCGTATTCACAACAAACTCATGGCTCTATTAGCTGCCAATGTTACAATAGAACATGATGTCCAGCCCCTGAAGAAAATGACGAAAAGCAAAGTTTTTAGGGGATAAGAACTTTGTTTCTTTATTTTACTATCTTTCTTTCCCATTCTAGATTACTTAAAGTTATAAAATGGGAAATAGTTATCCCAAAATGATCAAAATCATGTTTAAAATGGAATTAAAGTCACAAGAATGCGTCATACATGTTCTTTAGAAATGATTTATTCATTACAAAGTCTTTGCTCATGCTTTATTAAGGCTTACCAAATAATTCAATAAGACAGTTTCTTCTTGGTAAATTATAACCTACAATCTAAAGATACACTCTGTAACTTTTTTGGTGGAGTGTCCGTGTTATTGTTTTTTTTCTAGAATGTTCCTCAGTATGGCATTAAGCATGTTTATTCTAATTAGAGTAGTTTTTATTGCTTAAGAATACGCTGGAAAACATACCTGCTTACTTTGAGCAGAGTCGCCTCTCCGCAGATCTGACCTGTACCTTCACGCAGATAGATAAGTTTAATGCATTTAATCTCCATGGATACAATGAGATGGCATAGGCTCCACCGGAAAAGTTACACAATGCAGCTTTAAATGCATTAGTTTGTGTAACGTAATGGACGCTTATGTTGTGATATCCAAAATTACTCGCAATACTTTCAAAACTGCAGTAGTATTGTAAATATTTTCCACAGTATTTTGAATGGTACCCAGTCTCACTCTGACAGAACGCAATTTCAAAACATCAGTATTTTTGTAGTCCAATTTCCAGAGCACTTTATGGGCAGAAAACAGAGGAGCATGACTTTTACTACTTTTAGAATTAAAAAAAACATAGTAGTTTCTCTATTATAAGGCAATGCATTATGGTTATTTATATTATTAACAATTTAATCAAACTTTAACCTCTTTTTACGACGTACAACTTTCAATGCAACCACCAGAGGGCAGTCTTGTTTTACCTTTGGCAAAGAAATGGTCTCTCATTTCAACTTTACTTTTTGCTTTCTACAATTTTATGGTAATAGAGCTGCTGATTCACTTTACATTGATTCATTCCATAAGTTTTAAAGAGGGGGTGTTACACAAACTCAGCTTTTCTGGAGCTTTCTGCCATGTTATAATGTTTTCCCTCATCAAAAACACGCCTGAAGAGGTTTTAGATGTCATCCATGCATGTTTAAGTAATCTAGCGATCTCTCCCAGGCCTTATTCAAACACTCCGTTCAGTTAGTTGTAAGATTCTGTACAAGGCTCCGCCCACAAGCCTACCTCACCCATGCTCCCACACGACATTTCTCCATAAATATACAAAATCATGATACAAACAGTACACAACTTGACAAACCGCTGATTGTGTTGTGATAGTGCTCTGAAAGGGGAGTGACTTAGCGCGGGGAGCCTCAGAGCATCAAAAACGAAGATGAAATTTCTAAAACAAATACGTGATTTGGGTGAATATAGCATTTCCAAATCAATAAAAGGTAGCATGATGACCTAAATAAGTTATGCGTTCGCAGTTAATAAGTTAATACCCCACAGAAGTGTAATACCCCGTCTTTAAACCGCGTCGTTGCTTAATTTGTGGCAAAATTCAACACAGTTTTATCTGTTGCAATGTTTATATTAGATTTTAGGTTTTATTTTTGATTCATTAACTACTAGTCCAGAAAAACGCAAACTCCACACACTTTGTTCACCAGGACAAGTGTGATATATTTTCTGCAGCATTCCACATTTATTTACTGTTAAAGGTCCTATATTACACCAAACTGATTCTTGTGAGCTTTAAGACATGAGAGAATGTTGTTACCTCCTTAAAAACACACCTGGAGTTGGGTTTTGTTTCATTCACACATGTTTGAGTAATGCTTGGTTGTGCTCTTGTGATGCAGGAAATTGTAGTTTTCAAGTTAACTCCTATTTTATGCCTAATTTTGAACAGAGTGACTCTTAAATACACTACAATAACCTACAATTGTTTAGTTGCGATTGTAGAAAGATTACAGAAAGTCTACATCTGGTGCACCAAGGAGTAAATCAGTTTCAACAAGAATCAAACTATAGATGTCACTTAAAAGTGTGACAGTTCCAGGACTGAAATGATCCAAATGATTCTAGTGAAGGTGTATAAAGTTTAGAAACACAGTGGAGCTTGAACAGAGTGTTTTCTGTTTGAGAGAAGAACTCAGTCTAAATGTGCAGGGTTTGTGTGTTAAACATGTGTGAATGAAACAAAACACAACTCCAGGTCTGTTTGTGATGAGCAAACAACATTAGAATTTAGATTTTTAAAAAAGAATAATATAGGCCCTTTAATGACAAATTACTGAAAATCAAGACAAAACACTAACTTTTTTTTTTTTTTAACTTTTTACTTTAATCTCAACATTTCATTGCAACCTGAAAATGAGTTAAGTATTTTAAGGTCACTACTTAAAGGTTCATTGTGTAACTTTTCTGGTGGAGAATTTGTCTGCGTGTCTCCATGGAGATGTTTTTGCTTTGCCTAGAATGTTCCACACTATGACTTTAAACCTATCTACCTTGCATTTGTTTAATTACAGGTGTTTTATTGCGCAAAAAACAGACATTCTTACCATGAATGGACTCCCTTCTTCACAGATCTGACTTTAACTTGGCCTAGTGGCATCGCCTGTTTGTCACCATGGAAACAAGTTTAATAAAGCAGCCAAAAATGTAAGTAAGAGTAGTTTCAATATAATATTGCTCAAGCAGAAGTACGTAAGTAGTGGTCCAAGAAATTACTCAAAATTTTAGTAAAAAGTATTTGGGAAAAGTTCTACTCAATTGTAGACTCTCAAGATTAAGTTAAAGTAAAAAAAAGTACTATTTCTTCGTAAAGTTACACAAGTAAATGTAACTGAGTACCATCCACGTCTGTATTCTGTGAAACATTCCAGGCAAAGCAATACCATCGCCATAGAAACAAGACCATCCACAAGAAAAGTTACATAGTGCAGCTATAAAACAAGTCCTTTACTCTACAAGAATAATCTCCTTAACCTAATTTGAACTTTTATTATTTCATTATAACAAAGTGCCAAACTCCGCGTTAAGGGCAAACTACTCCGCACACGCCAACACTAGCAACATCTGCACAAACGATTCTCACAAACAAAAGTGCTGCTGATACAGACACGCAAACGATTCTGGAGATTTCAATTTCAGGACTGAATTATTATTATTATTATTAAAGATCCTATATTACGCAAAATGGACTAATGTGAGGTTACCTCCTCAAAAACAGACCTGGAGTTGTGTTTTGTTTCATTCACATGTTTGAGTAGCTCTTTATTTTTTGTCTCCAGTGTACATCTCCAAACTCTAAATGCTCCGCTCCACCTTGTGATGTTATGAAATGATAAAACACAACTCCAGATCAGAAAAGAGCGTAATATGGGCCCTTTAAACCTACTAGAAGCTCTCAATTAGTGCAAAAACCTACAAGGGCCTACTTTTACCATCTTAAATGATCCTTTTATATTATGCACAAATTAAAGCTGTTTTTTATTTGCATTTTAACAACGTGTTTGTGAAATTTCATACCAAAAAAACTACTCTCTTTCAAAGTGCCATGACATTTGAAGTATTTACAGAGGTTTTTACCCGTTGTTGTACTCGCATTGTAAAGCATCGAACACTTATTTGTGTCATGACGGCGTAAACGGCTTTCTACAAGATTTGAAAATTGTAAACGAAATATGTGAATTCTGTTTATGTGAAATGTCTCCTGCAGTATTAACCCAGCCCTTCTGTTGGACCAGTATTTTAGTGCTCTGCTTCTCTGAACTGCAGAGGTGGGTAGAGGAACCAAAAACGTACTCGAGTAAAAGTAAAGTCAATTCAAATAATGTTACTGGTAAACATAAATAAAGACTTTGGATAGGACTAAATAAATAATATAAATCATCATAATATAAATAAATAATATTGGATAAGACTAAATAAATGAACACTATCGGATAGGCCAATAAGGATTTTTTTTTTTTTGAACCAATAGCCAATATTTGCCAGTACCTTTTAAAATTCATAGCGAGGCCCACAAATATGTCTTAAGTGCAATGATCACTTATTGACTCTATGTAAAATAATTTAATACTTGTTACATATTTCTGTACATACAACTCTAAAACACTCTTCTATTTTTACTCCTGGGTCTGTTCAAACAGGGCACTCAGAGAATGGGACAAAAACAACTGGTACTGAATACCAATAATCAGCTGATACCAATATCGACCAATCAGAATCAATAACAGCCGATATTGGAGCCAAAGTATTGCCCATTTTTAAACTTGATTCATGATGAACAAATAGTTTATTAAGAGTGATTCAGGCTTAGTGATACTTCAGTAAGCCCCAAACCCCTTCATTAAGTAGTTACTAAGTCATTATGAATTAAAGCCACACTATGTAACTTCAGATTGTGTTGCCTGCGTCTTTACTGTGAGCAGGACTGTATCTCCACAAACCAAATCCATGTTGTTCCTTTGGCTCTAATATTCCACAGTATGGCATTAAACATGTCGTCTCCAATTAAGACCAATTAATTCATACTTAATTCATGTGTAATTATTATAAAGTGATACCTGTATTACTCAAAAAAAAGTATAAGAAATAGTTCATGTAAGAGTAAAGTATTTGGTAAACTACTACACAGGTTGTAACATCTGATTTATAATTTGAACTGAATGCACTTGAGTAATGAGTACTGTTACACTGTACTAATATAACTTAAGTAAAAGTATAAGTATGAAAACAAATCAGAGAAATACAATTGTATTTGAAAAGTTACTTGAGTAAATGTGACTGAGTACTGCCCACCTCTGTAGGTAAGTGATGCTACATATACATCCGAATGTCTCTATCACTCCTTAAGTGCAATACCTGCTCTGTACTACCCCCGGCCTGTTACCCACAATGCTTTGCTCACTCCAGAATGTGGCCGGCCTCAGTAGGATCCTGTATAATGTACATGGCTCTAGCTTCTCTTCTGTTTATGTCATTGTACAGCTCTTTCATAATGCCTTACAGGTGAATGTATATAGTGTAAAGATTTTGTTTCATATAATGGCCACTAGTTAAATGTGTAAATAAATCTCTTGACAAATGAAGAATTGTGTTGTGTACTGAAGGTCAAGCAGCAGACCCTAAAAGAGCTGAGGAGATCTGACGAGATCAGTTTTTAACCAGCAGGTACGGTCACTGACAGATCACTTGGGCAACCACAAGAATACATCTAATTTGTTCCTGGCTCTCACAGCTCCTTAGGCCCGTCATTTGTGATGTTTTTTGTATATATCTCAGTATATATAGTATGTAAAAGCAGAGCGGAGCCGTGAGGTGCCCCACCTGTGGCTCCTCACTGCAGTGTTCCCATTAGGTCAGTGATGCCAGAGGCCGGAGCTCTTTAGCTCACAAACAGAGGACAGTCGCTCCATTCTGTAAAGGCATATTCAGATAACAGGGGCACCAATCAGGTCAGTACGTGCCTTTTGTGGGAGATTAATGAGATTTTTAATAAAACAAAAAAATGCTGTTCTTATTGTCATGAGCTAATGAGTGTGTGGTGGCTCAGGGCCATGTGGTGGGAAAGTCCTGCAGCAGCGCCCCCTCTGCGCACCTGCATGTGCCCCCCCCCCTCCCCCCTCCTCTGTTTGTGTTCAGAGCCATGAAACAAACGGGGCTTTAATTACCATAAAGTAGAATCTCTCTCGCGCTCTGACACAAAGCGCCGCAGCATAGAGCTCATTGAGATGATCAACAGGGACACTGGTCAATTGGGTCATTGATTTGGATTGTTTGACAGAGCGGGAGCCAAGGCCGCAGGAGCAAGCAAAGTTCAAAAATCCCCCTCAGTTGAATTGAGAAGTTTGTCACAGAATCTGTTGGAAGGGGCTGTCAGGAGCGATTAGAGGCCATGAAAGGCCCTGCACCAAACACTGCCTGTTCCAGCGCTGCACATTTAATGACTATTTGCATGGCTTTGTTCCTGACCCTTCAGCAGGCATGATCTGATTACAAGGGTGAACAGTTAGCACCAGGAATGAGCTCGCACACACAAGTTCAACAACACACACATGCATAAACTCCTGGTCCTGAAGAGCTGCTCAAACATGTGTTTGCACACAGACTATGATAAGAAAGAAGAGCCACGGCTGAACAGGTGCACAGGTGGAAGGATACGCAGAGGCTCTGCGCCCGGACCGTTCCTCCGCCCCGGTGCATTCTGGGAGTTTGGGGAGAGGGGAAGCTCGTTAATTGGGAGGCACAGCGACCTCTGACCCTGCTGATGCAGGGTGACGGGGCAGACGAGGAAAGGCGCTTGTGTGTGGCACCAGTGGTGTTCAGGGTGGAAAAGGGCACAGGGCAAAGGCACTGGCAGAGAGCACGTTTGCCCCACAGACGGACCTCTGCCCCGGGCACTTGTGTCTGCGACTGTGGGCCTTTCTTTCTTTAATACTGCTTATTATTTATCCATAAAGCAATGGGCATAAAAGGACATTCTTTGAATAATGAAGTAAAATAGATGCTGAAGAGAAAAACATTCTGTGCTCAACATGACACAATGTGGCAGATTTTAAATCTGTAAAATGTATTAATGATAGTACAGTGAGAGTATGTAAGGAAAAAGGTTTTCTTGAGACAGAATTGACTTTTTTTGGTTTTGTTTTGCTTTGTTGTCTCAAAAATGTTACAGCCAACATGTCTGAATAGTTTTGTAGCACTCACTCCCTTCATGCTTCGTGTATGCATATGATTTTGTATAATAGTATTTTAGAGCCTAATTTTCCCAAAGTCTGTGTTTGAGAGTCCATAAAGCAGAGCAGCCTCACACTCTTCATTAGTGCAGTGTTTGCATGAGCTCTCCTCGCTCTTTGTTCAAGAGTCTCCACAGAGTCTGGGACAGAGACACGCAGCTCTGCTCTCAAACGCCTCACCCGTCTCACCCACCTCATCCGCCTCCAAACAGGGCATCTCTGTCCAAGTCACCAGAGACTTCACCCTCAGGGTGCCATCCAGCCTTCTACTGAACATACTTCTATAGAGTGACTCTGTCTCGAAAGTTTATGCAGATGTTTTTTACTAAATAGAGATTTACACTATTAAGTCATTCTTAACTTATGTAGAGATCTGCATTTGAAGGATCGTGAAGTAATGTCCCATGCTCCTGTCCACACTCTCCTCCTTTCAGCTCTTTTCCCCCTGGCTCTGGTGCACAGACCAGTTCACCTTGGCGCCGTCACACATGATTACAGTTGAATTAATTAACTGATTTGTCTGAGTACATTCATGTAGAAAAATACAAGTCAGAGAAAAATATTTCCAATCTCTCAAAAATGGAATGGAAAGAAGTGTAAATTTGAGAAAACCAAGTGAAACTTTGTCCAGGAACGGTAGTGTCCTGTCCTTATGAAGCCAAAGTCTCCAGATCATCATCTGCAGAGAACAGGTGCTGTGTTGGCCCCTGCTCCATAAAGACATGAAGAGAGAGCAGACACGGGACCCCTGCTGCAGTCCAACGTGCACTTGAACAGGGTGTGAGGAGGTTTGTCTGTCATTGGAATTCTTTTTTCCGTTTTCAATTGAATTACTGTGAAAATAAGACATTAAAAGTCCCTACACAAAATACTTTACTGTTACATTTGTTATTTGAGCTGTGTTAGTAACTGTGAAGAAAATAACATGCCCCACGTTTCCATGACGATGGGAATAATAATAATAATAACACAAAACACTTGTATGAAGGTTCCTTGAGGTTTTACATCACAAAGCTCCATGAGTCTTCATCAACAGCCCATTTTCCATATGACACAGGCCGACACTGGAATGGCCACAGTTGAAATGATCTGATTTCGCACACGGAGACCGGGGCACTGAAGCAGAACGCATTCTCCTTGTGCTTTCTGTACTCTCTGAACCCTGAAATAATGAGCCCTCCTTGTTCATTAGTGTCTACTCGCTCAATCATAACACATCAGAGATGAGTTTAGCATTCAGGCGCAGGACAATTGACCTTGTGTGTGCCCTTCCTCACCAGCGAGCTGTCACAGGGCTTCATCCAAATTGAGGCAATTAGCTACAAAGTGTCTCTCCCATTAAGCCCAGTGTGTCCACTGTGTGCTAATGACAGCAGCGGGACATGGCCTAATCAGGCCTTTCCCCAAACTTTACATCGCTATAGCTACACACTCGGAGAGCCAAGGCATGGGCCCAGGCCAAAACCCATCTGCTAATGTACAGCACATAAAGAGCGGCGCACTGCTCTCGCTCGGCTTCACATCGCAACAACATCGGAACAACATGGTCTTTCTGCGCCCAAACATGGCTCCGGCCTCATCCACACAATCAGATTCTGCAGAAAACTGTTGCTCACATGTTGTGATGTTTTTACAAACCCGTGCTACAAGACAATGAATGTATCTGATTAATCTGCTCCACAGAGCTCCAGGAAAACACAGCTTCATGTTTACTCTGCACAGTATGTCTATTTGAGTGTGTTTCAGGATGTCTATATGTCTGTGCAGTCCCTGTGTGTCTTTACTGTCCATCAGGTGCATATGGCTGTAGTATATTCTCAAACTACATTATTGTCATTATTCAGTCCAAACACACCGAATGAGTAAGAAGAGAGGAAGTGTCAAAGGGACAGGAGGCTGTGCACTGGTCCAAGCTGGGATCAAACCACTGACCTCTGGGTTGGTGGGCAAACACTCATAACCACTGAGCCACTGCTGCCCAGGTATGTTTTTGTCATGTTCTGTGACAAATGTAGACTGTGTAGACTGGTGGAAACACCGGTAATGTTGATTTGAATGATTTGAACCCTGGATTTACAGGTTTGGCGTGTACTTTGAGCTGGTGACTGCAGACTGTCTGTTACACTAACGGCTACATGTGAGTTCATGTGATAACACACATTTAAAGACCTGAAAATTGTGGCAGTAGCTGTGGAAAATGGTCTTGTGGATTCTTTTTGCAGAGCAACACCTCACCTGGACCTGAGCCCGCTGAGGTCAGAGGTCAGTGTAACAGGATGCACTTTGACAGTCTTGCAGGACCTCTGCTGAGGAGGCAGGGCTAAGGAGATACTAGGTCTTTCTTTTTGTTTGCTGTCCTTCTCCTCGCTCTGAAGATATATCTATGATGAAATGACCATTGATGTTCTTCTCCGTGGCTGTAGTCCACTGTCTTTGCTCTGTAGACCACAACACATCCTGGAAACCTGTTTCTGGCCTGGACCCTGGTCTGGACCCTGGCCTGATTGGACCACTGCTCTGTTATGTAAGCTTACACTCACAAAAGCTTCGTCTTTCCAAGAAAACACCACCGCGATCTCGTCTTTTAGCTAGAAGAGCCCGGGTCAGGGGCCTGTACATCAGGCTTTAATGAGTTCTACTGATGAATGTAACAATCAGACAATTAATCACACTGAATGCATTGGCATGGAACAATTAAGGAACGCATGTAGTTTTCACAGAGAAGTAAGATCTAATTCAAATCATGCTTTGCTCTCACTGTCACTTTTCAGAGAATTAAAATCAATGCCTCGATCCACTGCACCTGATTATCAGGTGTTTTCTATAGTTCTAATCTATAACACCCATGGATCATTATGTTAGAATTTGGACATTTTAAATCACAATATACATCTATAACAAGTTAATTAAAAAAAAGTCTGCTGACTTGGAAAATGAAATGGAGAATGAAGCACAGAGCAGTGGTGTGCACTGGTGGCAGTGAAAATCGGCAAAATGGCATCTTGAAAATAAGAGATTAAAGTTGATTTAAACATGCATGACTCACTCCAAATACAGCTTCAGGTGAATAAATGGTGAAATATATAACATGGTTAAAAGCACTGAAAAGCTGAATTTGCAGAATAGGTCCGCTTTAAAACTGCAAAAACCAGAACTAGTCATTTATAAATGGTTTGTTACGTCCAGGCATATTCTTTACCTTATGCAGCTTAACTCTGTAGAAGGAGGTCAAAAGAGTCAGCAGAGATAAAAACAAACACCTTAAAGCCACAATATGTAACTTAGGCTTGCACCTCCACAGTCCTGACTCTTAATTGGCCTGGTGGAGGGCTCCTGCTTGTCTCCATGGTGAATGTTTTGGTATTTCTGTGGAATCGTGCAGTTATCTGTAGTTACCGTCTCACGTGATTTTACTTGTCCATATTTGTCAAGTTGAACTGTGTTTCTGACATGTTTCATTTTGCTGCAACCACAAAAATACTTGAAGAAAACACTCTCGTAATTCCCACTTCACCGTATAGAACCTCGTCCACGTGCACGTGAAGGCAGCACTGAGCTGATTAAAACCACAACAATGCTGAATACACCAATGTTAAAGCTGCGGTACCAGATCAAACAGAGAACAACTGTGACCTGAGGCTCAGTTCTCGCTCGGGCACAGTGTTTGTGTTCACAACTGACATACAGCAGGGTGGCCCTCATTTAAGGGGCCCATATTATGCTATTTTCTGTTATAATGTTTCCTCATGAAAAACATACCTGGAGTTGTGTAGTGCTTCACTCTGGAGAGAGTTTGGGAGGAGGAGGGAGGCGGTCTGGACTTATGAGGAACAGTGTGATTGCTCTAACAGGGTTCCACATTTCAAACTCCGCCCCTGCATACAGATGTTTGTATCTCAAACACTTATCTGTGATCAGGGCAGTGCTGTGTGATGTCACCAACTACTGGAAATTGTAGAGCCCACTGAAGGCAGCACAAACCTTTTAGTATTTTTTGACCAGAAAGCTGCCTATTTATCTAGTTTGCACTAAAATGGTCAAAAAATGACTAGGAACAGTACGTAGTGCTATTAAAACAAATCTAATCTAAAACAAATCCAATCTTTACCTTGCAAAAAGGCAACAAGAGCAATCACATTATCATCTTATAATGAACCAACCATTGCATTATTTATAAACCTTCAAAGTCTGAAATTTTACAGTTTAGTAAAAACAACAACAACAACAATCTCTTTTCAAAATCATTACAGAACATTAGCTCAGAGCTACGGCCACATTTATCAAAAAGATAATCAGAACAAATATTATGAAATTAAGTAAATCTGTTAAAGGGGCTTTGGAACAACTGTACAGAAAACCTAAAATTTTGCACCATTCTTCCATTTTATAAAGAAGTTTAAATGTTTCACTCTGGGCAGATACATGAAATATGAGACTTAGGCTACGTTCAGACTGCAGGGTTTAACGCTTAATTCGGATTTTTTTGTGAAATCCGATGTTTTTGCGAGGTCGTTCACATTTCCAATTAAATGCGACTTGTATGTGACTCCAGTGTGAACATTAAACAGCCCAAAAGTGTCCGGCATGTGCACTGGAGACACGACGACGTCAACCACAGCGAGCGTGCTCTGTGTTTACGGTTGTCCAAACGTGGTTTCGAGCACCTGGAGATTTTAAAGTTCCTCTCGTACCGGAGCCAGAACATGAACTTACTTGTTTTAAGGAGGAGATTGAGAAGGAGAAGGACGAGGTTTTTGACCATGGTGTTTTGTGGGGCAGTCTGTTGAAAGGAATGTGTGGATGTGCAGATGTAGCCAAGAGTGGTGAGTGGTGATGTGCTTCACTTCAGTCACACGGAGTTCATTAACAGTTTTCGTATGATGAGAAGAATGTTTGTGTACATTTGTCGCTTGTTGGTAACGTGTAGGTGGGATGAATGCGCTTTGGCCGTTCACACTGAAGTCACATGTCAAAAGATCAGATATGTATCAGTATTAGTAGCACATATCCAAGTGTCCTGGGTCGCATTTGAAAAAATCAGATCTGTGTCGTTCAGACTGACATTAAAAGATCAGATACAGGTCACATAGGGGCCAAAAAATCGGATTTGGGTCACTTCAGGCTGCAGTCTGAACGAAGCCTTAGTTTGTGCTGTAGTAGTTTGTTGTACTGTTACTGATTTGTTTCTTTCCTCTTGCTGTATTTATGAAGATGAACTGGTGTCAAGATGACGCTCTGACAAAGGAATAAAGGGTAAAGCTTAAGCTTTAGCCGACACCTTTTTGGTCTGTGTGTGTTAAATATGACAGTTTGTGAAATAATGTCACAATAAACCTGTGACCCAAATAAATGAATGAATCAAAGCAGCATATGCGCAGTTAAGTTAGTATAAACAAGTAGATTTGTTTTGGAATGTTTCACAGTATGGCATTAAAACTTTCTATCTTCAAGGAGATGAAACCAGATCAAGCTGCAGGTCAGATCTGTGGAGAGGCGACCCTACAGAAAGCCTGTTTTTCAAGGTATTTTTGAGCTATAAAACCACCTGTAATTGAATAAATGTAAGGAAGATCTGTTTTTACTGTGGAACATTCCAGGCAGAGCAATGACATCTCCGTAGAAACAAGCAGGTGATGGACCCTCCACCAGAAAAGTTACACAATACAGTACAGTACAAAAATACAGAACAGAATGTAAAAATGACTGCTTAGAGTGATGTAAAGAGATGAGAGCTGCGCCGGTGCCTTGGTGGTGGTCATTTGTGTCGGTATGTGTGTGATCGTGTGCGTGCGAGAGTGTGTTTGTGTGTGTTTTGTGCGTGTGAGAGTGTGCGCATCTCCACTCTGTGAATGAGATGTTTTGTTTAGTGGAGCGCGAGCAGTGAAAAAGGCTAATAGGGCTGACCCGCCGCTCACCCCGCCACAGCCCGACCAGCGCCGAGCGGCACTGGAGAGAAAAACAGAGGGATGACGAGTCCGGAGCACAGAGACCAACGGACGAGTGCAGGTGGTGCCCCTCGGAAGAATGGAGCTACGGGGGCTCGACCAATGGGAGCGTGTGGGGGGGGACCAGAGCCGGAGACAGAGAGGAGACACAGGAGAGTATACGCACGTGTTTATGTCACAACAGGAAGTGGGCTTGGAGTAAACAGGAAGCGCACAGGAGCATGGGTAAGTGGGGTTACGCAGATTTGGTGCCATGGTGTTGAATGTACGGAGCCTCGTCATCACTGTTGGAGATTTGGAAATTCTTTTGAAAGTGCAACAGGAAAGTGGAAAAGGCCCTTCTCCATTCTGTTCAGAGTGTGAAAAAAACCTCCGTCCAAACTTGAGACGGTCCAACCACAGTCGCTAATTTGCATCACGTGTCTCTCAAATGCAGAACATGTCTCCTCTTGAGAATTCTCATATCATTCAGAACAAAAAAAATATAGTAGTAAACTGAGATTTATAGATGTTTACCTGAGATAAATAATTTGGTGCTTTAACTCTTGATTCCGAGAAAATTCATACTGTTGGATCGATGGATTTTATGTTCAACTTTTAAAACATTTATTGTGGGGGGTCTTCAACCTTTTTCCTCTGGTGAGCTCCTTTATGAAACGAAAATGCCAGACAGCTCTTAATTTTAGCAACTGCAAGAAATTGAGTAAATATCAGAGCTTAGATGTGGTACAGTCTGATGCCTATAAAACATTTACACAACTATTATCCATTTATTAGTGCACAGAGATAAGCAATTGTGGCAAGGGAGCTGATCATGTGGTCTCCATCTGACCGTAAAGGTCAGAGGGGAACCAGGTGACTTCCTCTTCCTGAGCAGGCCTAACACACGGCTATTTCTGGTGAGCCAAACAAATGCAATGTTTGTACATTTGAATCTTGTTAGAAAACAAATTGGTAATTTTTGCAAATATAATTTTAAGGGCTTTAATGGTCCAGATCAGAGGTATGCTTTTAACTTTTATCGTATTGTTTAATTTTAATTGATGTATTTTATTAACCGCACTGTGTCTGCAGGCTCAGTGCTGGTTGCTGTTTTTGAGTTTTAGTTTGAGTTGATTGTCAGTTTGTTACATCTCTGCAGTGGGTGTGGGCTGGAGGTGTCTGGGTGTGGAGGGGCTCACTTAGAGGGTGACCTTATTTAGAGTTATTGGTGATGGTCGCACTTGTAATTGGGTGTTTTCAGTTGTGGAAATGTTTTTCTTTGTATTAATCTTGTTTGTTTTTCACTTATAGCATGCCTCCTTCACCCCAGTTTTAGGGTGGAGCCTCACCCCTGCAGTAGTATCCTCACCTGTTAAAAGCACCTTTAACATTTTGTAAATAAAAGCTGCCGTATGACTGTTAGACCCACACACTGACTGGCTTCCTTTGTTATTAAAGCTACCTGTAAATTCCAGGTGTTACACAATGATACATTTACAATGGTAATAGGTAGGGATGTACCAATAATAAAAATATTGTGATATCGTATCTTCAGAAGTCTCACAATAATATCGTGGACCATCACAATATATTGAATCACACGTTTCTCTGCTTAAATTCATAGTTCTGGTGCAGCAACAGCTAAAAAACACCATATACAACTACATAGACCATGATCCTTTGCTCCATTTCTGCACAAACTACATTAACCCTCTCAGGCTCAAATTAAGTTTTAGTATCAGGAAAAATCTGATATTTGGGGAAAATTATAATATGGGGTAGTAATATACAATTCTGACTTTTTTATCCTTTGTAAAAAAAAAAAAAGTATTTTGCACTTCTGGCAGGACGTTTGCGTGTAGTCATTCTTGCACAGTCTGCATCGTCCATGTTTATCAGCACGGATGGGAGAAAAGGCTCCTGAGTAAAAAAAGCTCATAAAATATGGATGTGGAGTAAGTAGGTACTTGGAATTTAGCTGTTGCAAATCTGCAACGCCTGCCTGGAGAGGGTTAAGAAATAACAGTTCTAAGCACTTTTAAATCTGTTATTTGGATTAAGTCTTGTCAAGGCATTTTAAGAGGAAAAAGTAGCATATTGACAGTTTTGTTCGCCTCCACAAAATATCGCAATAAATGGATATGGATGGATATCATGAAAATATCGTACAGAGACATTAGGATATCGTTACATCTCTAGTAATAGGCATTTAATGGAATCAAATCTGAGTTATTCAGCACAATACGAATGATTCAGAAATCCCTTGGCGAGTTGCCTGGAAGGAGGTGGAGAGCTACTGGTAACTCCCAAGGTACAGGTTGGAGACTCTTGTAAAAGCAAACAGTAAAAGCATTAAACATGTTGAGCTGATGGGATAGGGAGTGTGCACATTTAAGTTTTGAAGGGATGACGAGACAATAAGCGGCTTCAGTTCTTCATATATGAGAGGGTGAGAGTGTGTTTATAAAAAATAAGAACAAAAAAAAATCAAAAAAAGATTACTCTTGTATATAATAATTCAATTTTTTTTCTTCTTTTCCCTGTTCCTTCACTTTCCTCTCCTCTCCTTTCATTACCCCTTTGTTAATTTTGTTAATTATTTGTTTACTGCAGATTTAGAGTTCTTCTCTCAAACAGAAAACACTCTTCTTTACTTTGTGATGTCATGTGTTAATACAGGAAGTGCTCCACTTTTTTTTTAAACTCCACACACCTTCATTAGAATCATTTGCATAATTTCAGCCCTGGAATTGCCACACCTTGAAGCAATTTATAGGCGAGTTTCAGCTGACGTCATTGTTATTAAAAAGCCCGCGTTGCTGCTGGGAAATATTTTGGTCGGAGGCAAGAAACAGGATAGCGGTCAAACACAGTGCGTAACCTCACGTATTTATCCCCGATAATGGTCAATTCCTATTCTGAGTGAAAAGAACCACTAACGGTGAATTAAACGACTTTCAAACATTCACAGAGCAAACGTAGAAGATCCTAACAAACCGTGGACTCCAACAAGTTCAACAACACATCGAGACTCTTGGAGGTTTTCATCTTTTCTGCTGTGAACGGCCCAGGAGTTTCCACCAAGTCATTGTGGATATTGCCCAAGTGAATATTTGTCCAGGTAGTTGGCGATTCTGACCAGAAATTTGGTTTGGTCCACCTTTTGTCGGGGTTGAAAAGGGTGATTTGTCGTCCGTCAGTGCTTATGACCAATTTCTGGTCAAATGGTCTTGGGTCCTCTGCTGTTAGAGTGGATAAATAACCGGGATCAATACCCTTTACGTGCTTTCTCTCTCCGTCCGTCATGTTGAATTAGTGTTTCTTGCCGTCGACCAAAATAATTCCCAGCATGCAACGTGCTTTTGTCAACAATGAAACTCGCCTATAGTTTGAGCCTTGTTGAAACTGTAGACTTTCTGTGGCAATCTCAATAAACAAAAAGTAAAAAATAAAAAATATTTTTTAAAGGCAACAGTTGTAGGTTATTGTAGTGTATTTGAGAGTAAATCAGTCCAAATGAGGAGTAAAATAGCAGTTAACTTGAAAACTACAACTTTATGACCTCACATGCTCCACTGTGTTTTTAAACTCCACACACCTTCACTAAAATCAATTGGATCATTTCAGCCCAGAAAGGTAAAATGAGCTGTTAAGTTGTTAATTTTAAAACTATCACTACATGACATCACAAGGTGGAACAGAGCATTTTGAGCTTTGGGGATGCAGACAGTCAATAATGCAAGATTCCTCAAAAATGTGGAAATGAAACAAAACTTAATTCCAGGTCTTTTTTTGAGGAGGTAACAACATTCTAACATGACTAAAAGCTCACAACATTTCATTTTGTGTAATATAGGACCTTTAAATATCTGATATGTCCTGTTTTAATTCGACTTCACATTTAATTTTGCACCTAAAAATGGGCTCATATTGAACCGGCCCTCTGTCATAACAGGTCTGTTGATCTGTCCGTGAGGGTTTGTGATTGGTTGTCCTTGAAGAGGCCACTGGTCCAGGGGGCAGTCTGCCAGTCTGCCTCAGGGCTGCGGCTAAACAGAACCCTGGATCTGACCCAAACGACCTGAATACAAGAGCTACTGACCTGAGCTGGCCTGGGAATCCTGGACGCCTCCTGGACACTTAACTGTGAAGATGCTCCAAACATGTTCTACAAGGAGCAAAGTCTTTAAAGGTGCACATTTATGATAGAGAGTCTGCCACGTGATGTCTCCATGGAAATGTTACTGCTTTGTCTAGAATGTTCCACAGTATAGATTAAAACTATGTATCATGAGGAAGACAAACAGGTTACAGCTCAGATCTGTGGAGAGTCGCTCCTATTCACAGAAGGAATGATTGTGTTTTTGAGCAACAGAAACACCTGTAATGAATAAATGCTAGATGGAAACGCTTAAAGTCCTATCATGAAACATTCCTGGGAAAGCAAAATCATGTCCATGGAGACAAGCAGGTAGTGGACACTCCAATAGAAAAGTTGTGCAGTGCATAGTTTAATGAGGTTCATTTGGTCTTCCAATAATTTGTGTTATGAGGTTCTTTTTTTCAAACCAAGAGTTTGTTTTCATCCCTGCAGAATTCCCAAAGTCATGGAAATCCTGGAAAAGTCTTGCAACTTTTAAATGTTATTTTCCAGGCCTGGAAAAGTCATGGAATTTTGTAAACTCAATTAAAGTTTTGGGAAAGTCATGGAATTTTAGTATCTCTTTCATGCAACTACAGTGTTCTGTTAAGTTCTCATTATGGTATTATGATTATTTCATCTGCGCCTTTTGTTTAAAAGAGACGACAATAAATGCACTGACAGGATTTTGAATGTTCAAAAGCGATAATCCCAAACCATAAGTTGAGTGGAAAGGTTTAACATTTTATATTTAGCCCTAAAAGTCTGATCAATTCTACACATGTTGGTGATGTAAAGTCATGGAAAAGTCACTTTAGGTCATGAAAAAATCATTGAAAAGTTTAGAAATGTTGTCATTGAAAAATAATGTTAACCTTGTTCCTGACATTTTGGACGGCTCACTAGCTGTCTTCCTGTGGTCACGGCATGTTGCTGTGATGTGTCCAGTCAGCTGATTTATACAGGTTTTGGTGTTGTCTTCCTACAGGTGGAGACAGGACGACAGCGTCACCTGCAGTCCCACTTCCTCAGGACAGTTTCCCAGGTGTGTGAGAGTAAAAAAGCTCCCTCATCCTGGTTTATAGTCAAGTGGATGCATTTCTGTACTTCAACTGTCTCTAATTGTCCTTTGTCCCAGTGATGTTTGCTCTGTCTTAGTCCAGAATGTGCTTCTCTCTTTTACACTGGTCACAAATGGCTGATTTGAGCTGTTCCTGTTCTGCTTTGTGTTTTGTTGCTCGTGTTTCACCTTCGTTGTTTCCTTCTCACATTCTGTCCTGTGTTCCTTTTTTCATGTACTTAACGCTCTCCCATTTCCCTGATGTGTGTTTTATTTCAGGACATGCAGGGTATTTTGTATATGACATTACATTTATGCTTTGGTTCTATTTTGTCTTTTGGGTGGACGAGTAGTTGCCTGAGTTTTCTGTTCGGTTTCACTGGTGTGTTGACATTGTGTTTTCTCATTGCCCTCTGCACTTTTTGTTATGCCCGATGCACGGTAATGTCACCATGCCTACGCTCTTTTTTTTTTCAGTTTTATATTTGTTTTTCTGGTTTTCTGGCCTTGTTGCACAGTGCATCTTTAACACCTCAGGGTCTCCCGCCAGAGCTGGAGCGAGGATCTGAGAGGATGGAGGTCATGAAGTACCACTTTAAACAGCTGCATTCACAGTCAGTTTTGTGTAATATGGAACGTTTAATCATTTACGCTGCCTTCTATACAGATGTCCCAACAGCTCTGCCTACATAAGCTCCTATATTATGCAAAAATGACTCTTGATGTTTAATGTTGTTAAGGTTATAATGTTGTTTACTCCTCAATAACTGGAGTTGTGTTTTGTTTCATTCACGTTTCATACATGTTTGAGTCATCTTTTTATTGTTAGTCTGTCTACATCTGCAAAGCTGAAACAAAACACAACTCCAGGTCTGTTTGTGATGAGGACACAACATTCTAACATAAATCTGAAAATAGCCTAATATAGGCCCAGTAATATTCCTGTCTCCATTGCGACGAAGACCCAGGAAGTGCGTCTTGTAATAATGGGTGTTGTCCTGTTATGTAAACAGTCTTAATGATGGACTCTGGTTTGCAGTGGCACCACTTTTCACCAGGAGCTGACGGAGCAGGAGCAGCTGCTCTGGGGGGCAGGAGGCTGTGGACAGTGCCCATGTGTCCAACCAAACACCACCCACAGTCTCCATCTGTCAGTCAGATGTCACAATACAAAACACACATACACACAATACAAGTGCACTCACATCTGGATAACTGCACATTAAAGCCCTTATCTGTTGTAAAGTGCTGTATATGACAGTGTAATCCATGAGCAGAGCATTGAGTGTTTATACCAGGGGTCTCTAACCTTTTTCCTCTGGTGAGCTACTTTTACAAAACGAAAATGCCACAAAGCTATTCATTTTAGCGGCCTTAAAAAATGTATATAAGAAAGAGAGCAAGTATTAGATGGGGTACAGTTAGACGTCTATAATATGAACCATAATCCATTTATTAGTGCACAGAGTTATACACCAGTGGTAATAGTCATGTAATTAATAGATTTTTAGTTATTCAGCATAACAAGTATCATTAAGAAAACCCTGGGTGAGTTATTTGGAAGAGGGTGGAGAGCGACTGGTAGCTCCTGAGTCACAGGTTGGAGACTCCTGGTGTATATACTCGGACATAGTTAATAGATGCCGTGTTCCAAACTGGAAGTGACTGCGGTGCTTCCGGCTCCATCGACTCTGACTCCAGTTCACTTTGTATTGAGTCGGTCGTGTGAGTCCAGGGCAGAGCACCTAACACGCCTCTTTGCCTCATATTTACGTCAGGGATGATTTCATAAAATGGTACTCACTCAAAACAAACACGGATACTGCCTTTAAAACCAAATATTATGTTTATAAAAGCTGGTGTGGTAGGTTGGGGTATACGCCACTTTCTCTCACGGGAACGCCTGATTATCACCGGGAACTCACAGAGACTACTACCATAGGCTGTGTGCGGTGTCACGGGCAGCGTGGGTGAGTTTAGTGATCGATTGTCTAAGGACCGTGTGACTTTAATGGGTGGTGGTTGCCCGTAGTGAACCGGTGGCAGTGATGTGGGACTCCTCCTCGTGGGCGTGCAGCTGGAGAGAAGGCCAACGGTGGCGTATGTGCGATGGTCAGCGTTACTCCTCGTGTGTCTGCTTTGTGATTTTATGATAGAGCCTTTGCACATGGAGATTGTATTTTAATAGCTGTGGACATATTAACTCTTGTGCAAATTACTCCCTGCATTTTATTTTGGCGAGCTTTGAGTATGAGAGTCATGGGGGATGGCCGGTCAAATGTCTCCATTGGCTGTTATCTAATATTTTCTCCCTAGGAAATGTGAAAATACGCTGTGCATATCACTGAAATGTTTTCATTTTTCATTCCGCACTCTTCTCTCTAATTTAAAGTCTCTCTCTCTTTTTAATTTTATAATGATTATGTTTTGGTTTGTTTTTGTTGTGATTTTAATGTATTTCTTATTCTGTACGAATTTTACTACACAAATAAACTTGCCTTGCCTTGTCTTGCCTATTTAAATGAATAAATTACTAAATTAGTCAGTGTCTCTGTCATATCAGTCCTATGGATCTGTGTTTGCAGTTTCTAGTTTTCCTGTCATCATAGACAGGTGGTGTTGTTGGTTCGAAACTAGAAAAATGTAACTATAAGTGTAATTATTAATTTGTTAATCCCTCGATCACCACACTGGGTCCTTGTAAGCCACGCCCACATGGCCCCATGTGACGCATCACCACCAACAGATCCCTAACACCTGTAACTCCCAAAGACAGCGGCACATCACACCGGCAAGCAGAAGATTTTTTTTATTTATTTATACTAAAATACTACTCTACACTGTGGAATGCCATCCCTTTCACTGATATAAATAAAACTGTAGGATAGGGAAATGGAATATGGTCATATTTCCATTTGTGAAAACCCGGACACCTTATCGGGGGTGGGAGGTGGGGCCTCGACATTGAGCTACAGTCGTCCCTTGCTATATCACTGTTCACCTTTCGCGGTCTCGCAGATTTTTTTTTGGTTCAGTCCTGGTTTAGTCCTGATTCAGTCCTGGTTCAGTCCTGGTTCAGTCTTGGTTCAGTCCTGGTTCAGTCCGTGGCGTAGGCAGCGCAAAATGATATATATATTGATATAATCACGGGTTAACGGGCGGGTGCGGTGTTGTCCTGCAGGTCTCCAAAAATGGCCCCGTGCAGGACTCTACGCTGTAGGCTCTATTACAGAATAAATGAATCTTGGGTTCGTTACATAAAGAAGGAGGAAAATAACAAGGACGACAGCAGCAATAATTTTTAAGAAGGAGGCAAAAAGGGTTGTAACTGTCCTGTGGGAGAAAAGTGTATAAAATGTGTGGTGAGGGGTTTAACAGACTTAAAACAGATAGAATAATTGTAAAATATAAAGTTGACTACTTTGTGGATTTCACCTATTGCGGGTTATTTTTAGAACGGAACCCCCACGATAAACGAGGGACACTGTCCTCTCACCTCACAACCTGTGCACTTGGCCTCCCACTTGTCCCAACCGGGATGGAAAACTGAGAATTTCTTGTACAAGTCATTGTTAAATGCGCATTTACGCTTCAGTATGTTGCAGACTGACCGACTCTTTGTGTTTGGTCACTCCTTCTGAGTCACAGAGAACTACAAAAGCCGATCAATTTAATGCCCCCAATGAACTGTAATGAAAACCTGGACATTTCCATCAAAAAACAAAAAAAAACGGACGCCCAGGACAAGATGCAAAATACGGACATGTCCGGGGAAAATCGGACGTTTGGTCATCCTACTGTAGGACAAAGTCAGTACAGAGCAGTTGGCATTTGCTGGTGGTGGTGAACACAGCTCGACCGGCAATACGGCGACTTGAAAATAAGTGATTAAAGACTCAAACCTGCATGAATCACTCTAAATACAACTTCCAAAGGGTCAATGAGAAGGAACTACAACTATAACATGGTTAAAAGCTCTGAAAAGCTGATGTTGCAGAATAGTTGTGCTTTAAACGATAAGTCTAACGATTAATTCTGGTGACAGGCCTGGGTTACCGGGAGGGCATCTGTCTTTGGTGCTACGACGGTTTTATGTTTAATCCTGGTCCCGGTGTCACTGTGACCTACAATTCTGAAAAAATGAGATTTCCCGACAACACAGACTCTTTGAGACCGTACTGATCCTCGTGGCAAGGGGTTAAAGTTACTGTAGTCTAATTAATTTTTCCCTACTGTTTTGTTCTGAAAAATAAACCTGTTCAAATTGATAAATGTGTTTTCCATAATGGCCCTTTATTCAAGCCGCTGTCAAATACTCGGCTCAAACTCCTGCAAAGCTCCGGCTCTTAATCATTCTTATCCTCCCATCAGCCTCCCCCTTTAACCTTGTACATTAAAATGGACTTAGGCTCTGGTGATGTGATGAGGCGGCTCTTTTGAAGGCTCCTGAAAGGGCCCATATTACACTGTTTTCTCATCTAGGTTATAATGTTCACCCATAATACACCAAATGCTTTCTTGTCAGCATTACCAAAAACAGACCTGGAGTTGTGTTTTGTTTCATTCACACATGTTTGTGTAATATGAGTAATCCTTTATTATTAGTCTTTCTACATCTCCAACGCTGAAAATGCTCTGCTCCACCTTGTGATGTCATGAAGCAGTAGTTTTCAAGTGAACAGCTCCTTTAACGCTGCAAAAAAGCTGGGCCAAAATGTAAGATATAAACACTTAAATCTATCAGAAAATTACTTACAAGTAGTGAAATAATCTGACAACCTCTAGACTAGAATGAAGCCGTCTCTGGTCAGTGTTCATGGGCTGGAAACTGAGTTGGGGACTTGCAAGTTGTGATTTTGACTCGAGTCAGACTTGAGTCACTATTTTTAGGACTTGAGACTTGACTTGATAAAATGGACTAAAATCTGGGACTCGGCTTGGACTTTTAGGTCAGTGACTTGGGACTTGACTCGGACTTGAGGCCTGTGACTTAAGAAGACCTGATGCTTCTCCTTAAAAAGTATATGTTTTTAGAAAATGCTTTTTTCTTTACAGTTGATAAATGTGGTGCTGAATTTTACAGGAACAAACTGGAATATGTCCGTCCAACTTCTGTTTGATACTTTGGATGTAACTGAAGTACTGTGATGTGGTATCCTCAAATGTACTACAGTATTTACAGTGTAATACAGTAAAACAGAGGGAACTACATAGAACATGATCCTTCCATTTCAGTGCAAACACACGACAAAATAACTGTTATTAAGCACTTTTTTGACTGTAATAATTCACATGAAGATTTAGTCAAAACATTTAAAAAAGAAAAATGTGCATTTCTACAACTCTTATATAAATACTCATACAAATATACCATGACTTTTTAAATACATTTTACTTTAGAAGTCATATAAATTGAAAAAGTCAGGCACTTTAGTTTAAAGATTTGAAATGCCTTGAAGCTCAAAGCAGATGACTTGGACTTGACTTGGACTTATTTGCCAGTGACTCGAGACTCAACTTGGACTTGCCTGTATTTGACTTGGGACTTGACTCGTACTTGAGGTCAAAGACTTGAGACTCGCAAAACAACGACTTGGTCCCACCTCTGGCTGGAAATAAGTTTATGATGCTAAGTTTTAGATAAATATACTCGAGTATCAAGCAAATCTGTATCACTGAATCTAAAAACAAGTGAAGTGTTGCAGGGGAAACTCTGATAAATGGATTGTCGCTTCTTTGAAACATTTATTGCCTAAATTTAAGATTTTCTGATTAGTTGAGTCGTGGAGGAAATATATGTGACAACTTTTAAGATTGTACCACCAATTCTGAACTAGTAAGTGGATAATAAATCTGAAAACAAGATGAATAGCTTGATATAAGTTTTAAAATCTTGGGCAGATCAGAGAAATTTGCAGTGAGCCTTTAGTTTAGGAGAGAAAGTAAAGAAGAACTCAGTCTAAATCTTCAGGGTTTGTGAGTTAAACATGAGTGAATGAAACCAAAACACAACTCCAGGTCTGTTTGTGACGAGGAAACAACATTAGAACATAGATCAGAAAATACAGCCAGTCTTTTGAATGAACTGATCCAAAAGATTCGGATCCCATCAAAGAGCCGAAACAGGACCACGGCCGCTCTCTCCCGCTGCTCTCTCCATCACACAATGAATTATAACCTAACCTACGTCACACCCACAGCTGTATTGTCTCACACAGGCCTGACAGTTCAGAGCGACTGCCTGGACATGAATGGAATTTTGTAATAAGTAAATTCGTAAGATCAGCCGATGCCAGAGCCGCTCGTAACACTGCGTCTGACAGACCCAACACAAGATTTATTTGGTAAATCGATCTCTGAAGCACGTCACGTATCTCACGTAATGAAGACTGTAAAGTGAAGTTATTGGAAGAAGCGGGATTTATAAGGGGCGATGGAATGCGCTGATGAACGGTGAATCAAAAAAGACAGATCAGATCGTGAATATTTAAAATGGAATGAAGGAGAGGTCTTTTATTTCAGTGCAGGCGGGATAATACTTTATACTGAGCTATTTTCTGATTAATACTCTTAACGCTCAACACAAACAGACCTGGAGTTGTGTTTTGTTTCATTCACACATGTTTAACACACAAATCAAAAAGTTCTTCTCTTAAACAGAAAGCACCTTGTGATGTCATGTGGTATTCAGGACGTGCTCCACTGTGTTTTTTAACTCTATACACCTTCACTAGAATCATTAGAATAGAATCATGGATCATCTCAGCCCTCAAATTTACAATCTCCATTAAACAAAAGGTCAAAGTTAAACCAAAGATGTTCATTTTGTCTTCTTGTGTTCTTGTGTACTGTAAAATCTGTTTTTTCATAAATCTGGATAACTGAGCCCATCCAGAGAGCCATGAAAAAACACAATTTAAGGACTGTAGTCAAACCATACACAAAATCAAATTGCAAAACCATATATGAAATCCAATGCAAATCATGCGATAAATCATACACGGGGGAAACGGGCTGGGCGTTTCACATCCGATAAAAGGAACATGAAAGGAATGTGAAAAGGAAACATCAGGGAGACTCACCGGAACACAAAAAGACAAAGCAGAACAGGAAAACCTAAAATCCGCCGTATCAGACACTGTAAAAGGAACAACCACATTATGGATCGGGATGGGGCATTGGACATTGGGATAAGTTCAAACTCTGGATCAGGGAAGACATCGAAATCAGGAAATGAAGCACGACCAGCATTAAAGGTTGCATAGAGGATTTTTTAAGGGAAGAGAAATACAGTGACAGTTCTTTTTCAAATGTTGTGCATGCGTGACACTACCTCGCTCCTCCACAGCTCCCTCAGTAGAAACACCTCCTCCCGCCTCCTTTCCTTAGTCTAGAAATCACGCTTGTTTACAGCCAGTGCTAACAGTGTTCAGAATTACTGTTGAAGTGACCTTTAGATCCTTCGTCTGCTTCAGTCGCGCAATCGCTGGAAGGAATCTCCAAGAATCACCTCAGTTTGTCTTCGCTCCTTTTCCCCTTCTCTTCTTCTTTCAGCGACCTCAAAAATGGACTTTCTTTTGTGTGAACTGGTCATGGATTCTCGTCCGCCATCGCAACAAACTTTGTGTGAATTGAGAGGAAGCCACAGTTTGAAAAAGCCTCTAAGAACTACTGCATAAACCACATAATCCCTGCACATAGGGAGTTTGATTGACAACCTAACAGCCAATAGATAAAGAGGGAGCCTCGTTATCTATTGGCTGATGTTTAGGCTGCTGCGTCTCTGTTATTTAAACTTTTAATGAAACTAAAAAAAAAATCCTCCATACAACCTTTAACTGAGATGACGGACTGTTCCTCCTTTCACACACCTGGGACGCCCTCCTCCAGAGAACAACGGGCGACGGGAGGCGTGGTCAGTCTGAGCGACCTGCGACCAGCTAATATACGACACGTCACCCCCAACATCAAAAATGCAGCAGCAGCAGCCGAAACATGTCAACAAGGTAAATACACTTAACTGTATTGTCTTTAAAAAGAACCCAAGAAGTTCAAAGGTCAAGGTAGTTATTCAGTTGAAAACTACCACTTCGTAACAACACAATGTGGAACAGAGCATTTTGAGCTTTGGGGATATAGTTAATGAATGATAAAGAGTGTAAAACTTGAGGGGGCAGGAGTGCTTCTTGGATTTACAGAAATTGTACGGATTTGTCCTTTCGGTGCTCTTCAGTGTAAATACAAAGTGGAAAAAACTGAGATACAAAATAATTAATTTAATTATTTATTTATTTTTGAACTTTTTTCAACTTAATAATAAAGGGTTACTGAAACGTGTGAATGAAACAAAACACAACTCCAGGTCTGTTTTTGAGGAGGTAAGAACATTAGAACATGACTTAAAGCTCACAAGAGTCAATTTTGTGCAATATAGACTATTTAAAGGCATTGTACCTGATTTTTACTTTCTTGAAAACGCGAAAACCAGAACAGTTTGCAGTGGTCCAAAGTTACTCCTCACTTACCTTATGCATTACAAGCATCCTAATTATTCACCACGATGAGTTTATAAACGCTTTTCACAACTTTCAGTGGCCAGAGAAGAGTTTTGCCGTGCAGCAACTAGCTTTCTAATGTACACTTCCTGCTTATCGGACAATACGCTTTCTATTCTGTCAGTTGTAGACAATAGAGGTCTGTGCGGGACAGAGTTTTCAGTCCCACTCCCGCCTGCACCTGCAATATACAGTCCCGCTCCCTCCGTCGGGTGTGCAGGACTCTAGTAGACGGCACACAACGGACATATTTTGACCACAAGAGTTGCTTATACAATATAACTGTACTCAAAAATGTGGAAAAATCAGATATAAAAATGTTTAATTTTATCAAAACTTTTATCGTATTATGTTTAAAAAGAATAAATGTGTAATAATGTTAATAACAATACATTAGTCTAGTAGGGATCACAAGATCTTGTAAGATAATGAAACATGATGTGTTTCCATGTGTTTACAGTTCGATTGGAAAAAAATGTCTGACGTTGCTAAGTTACAACTCACAAGAAGCTACAGTTCCAACAGTGGAAAAAAAAAAAAAAAACGTAAATCAAAAACTGTGATGCCAAACTTGTGACCTGAACAGCTCCTCTGATTTATTAGAGATTATGTCAAAATCTTGTCAGAAGTAATAAATATCTGAAGTTGAGCAGCATTTTACATTTTGCTGTATAGAAGGCTGACTGTTCATGTACATGATTTACACTTTCTTATTCAATGTAGTTTTTTCCTTTATGTTTACTGCTTTCTACATTTTAAATATTTACAAAAGACATCAAATCTACGAAGCAAGATATATGGAATTATCATAAAGAAAAAAGTGAAACTATAATAATAATCCTCAAAATCTCCACCCTTTGCTTTGATGTCAGTGCTTCAAACCCTTGGCTTTCTGTCAGTGAGCTTCATGATGAAGTCTCCTGAAATGGTTTTCACTTCACATTTGCGCCACGTCTGGGTCAATGAATGCAAAAAGTGCTTGTTTTCAGTTTTCATATTTTACAGTACATGTGTCCAGTCATAACTGTGATTCCTTCAGTGCGAATTTATAACGTAAATAATCATAGAAATAAAGAGGGAAAATAAATGTAAATGTGTGTCCAAACGTTCGTCTGGACGTATGTGAGAAAAAATACACCCTTTAAATTTAACTTGACAATGATAAATATGTTTACCATAATGTCCTTTTATACCAGGCTAAAATAATCCGGTCAAACGCTCCATCACTGTTACCCTGCAACGCCCTCGCCCTCACCCTGGACATTAAACTGGACTTATGCACATACCAGCTCCACAGAGACCCTCTCCTGGTGCTCCCTCCATCACACAATCAAATCTGGAGCTACACGGCAGCAAAAACAAAAACATAAATCAAGAACTGTGATGCCAAACTTGTGACCTGAACGGCACCACTGATTTATTAGAGATTATGTCAAGCTCTTGTCTTGTCTCGTTCTCGTTGATCCGATCTCGTGTCGTGTCTCATCTCATGGAAACGGTGTCTTATCCCACCCCTGCCTGGAACGCTCCTGTAGCCCTTCCCCAAACTGTTTCCATTTTGCACGTCCCCACGAAGGGGAGCGCCTCCGAATGATCCAGCACTCAGAGAGAGGGGCTGATAACACCCTGCAGCGTGAGGGAGGTGCAAATCAAGCCCCAGGGCTGAAACATGGACGCCCATTCAAGTCACGGAGCCGAGCTCAATGGTGCATGTCTCCAGATTAGAATTTAGCAGCCAGGTACCGGTGGATCTCTGCACTCTGAGCATGTGCTGTAGTGCTTTCCACACACACACAGCACGCCTCATGTATCATATGACCACTTACAAGGCCGTCAATCTGTCCTGTTGGCCTTTCTGATCATCTCCAACGTTCATACAAAGCAAATGTGTTGCTCAAAAGTGCCTGAGTGGCTAGCACTCATGCCTCACAGCAAGATGGTTCTAGTTTTGCTCCCTGGGTCGCCTGGGTCTTTCTCTGTGGAGTTTGCATGTTCTCCCTGTGTCTGGGTTAGAGTGTTAATCCGGCCGAATTTTTCTGTCCAAGCCTGGCCCTCGACCGGCCGAGCAGTGATTGAATCCAACCTGAGCCCAATAAGCACTAAAATATTTGTGTCCAGACCCGACACAATTAAAATCACACTATTTTCATAGGCCGACTAATGACACACAAGATATTGTTTGTGTTCTGACGCACACAGAGACACAAAATACACACTCAGGAAATAGTGAAAATAATGAGAAGACTTTACTAGTCACATCTCGTAAAGTGGTACATTTAAACTACACACATCCATAGAAATTGTCCTCCAAAAATAATGAAATCCAGTCCACAAAACTGCGCTGTTAATCCCAGTTTGAAGTGTTCTTTAAAAGTAAAAAGGTGAGAGTGTTTCCTCACGTGTGTGTTTCCATCCACACAGCAGACAGATTGAGGTGAAGCTGCAGATTGGTGATAGTGACTACTTCCTGTGGACTTAATCACCAATCTTTTATGCTTTAAAAGTCATGTAGTCTGAAGTTCTGAAATCTGAAGTTTTACACCACATTTGACAAATAATAATAACAGAGTTTGGACTTGTATCTAAACTAGAAGTGCAGAGCTCTGATCTTTTGAACACTGAAGAGACTCAAAGCGAGTGGTTTTACTGTAGACAGGAAACAGCTGATGTGCTAATGTGTCCAAGCCTGACCAGAGCCCAAACATAAATTCTAAATATTCTGACCCCTTGGACTTCAGTTGGGTTTCCATGCTCTGGTCTGGGTGGATTTTCCTCTGGGCACTCTGATACTGACCAAGACCAGCAAGAAGATGACGGAGATGGTGCCCTGGTGTGTCACGTCCTGCCCACTGCCTCGAGGAGATGCCACAGCAGCACTGAAGAATGGGTCAAATGCAGAAGACAAATTTCGCAGGGACAATGAGGTAGCTTTCTGTCAGAGACGGCATTCACTGGTCTAAGCTGGGACTGAGTGATTGAGATGGTTGAATAAGAAATGGATTTTTTTCTTGTGAGCTTTAAGCCGTGTTGTTCTAACGCTGTCACCTCCTCGAAAACAGACCCGGGGTTGTGCTTTGTTTCGTTCATGTTTGAGTAATCCTTTATTATTAGTGTGTCTGCGTCTCCAAAGCTCAGACGCTCTGTTCCACCTTGTGATGTCTTGAAGTGGTCGTTTTTAACTTCACAGTTACTTATTTCCAGGTTATTATTAGGGGGCTTTGTAGGGTCTTTTGATCAGAGCTGCTTACGTTGTGAATGTCAGATGTAGCGTCTCTCCACAGTCCCCGTCTTGCTCTGCGTGGACAGATTGGCGTGTATGTTTGTGTTTGTGCTTACCTGAGGCGGCCTTAGAAGCAGCCAGCCCCTCTGCGTCTGTGTGGGCACGGATCTGTCATCGGAGGGGTCTCCCTCTCACCTCTCCGGGGGGGAGTCGAGCCCCGCTCTTGTTGACTGACCAGTGGATCTCCGTCTTAAACCCCGCCGCGACCTTTGACCCGTGCACTAATTACACGCGGGGCGGGTGCTGACGGCTATGGTGCGCCCCGGACCCGCGCGCAGCCTCCTGAGGGCCGGCACAAAAGAGGCGCAGGGGTGGGCGGGGCTAACGGTGTGACACGGGACAGGACCAGGGCCGGACTCTGGCTGTGAGGAGGTTTTTCCCAAAGTCTTACGGTGACCTTTGTTCTCCTGTAATCCCAGACACAAATAAAGCGCGCTCATGATAAAGGTCTGATGGGAACAAGCGCACACAGACGCTCTCAGGACCAACTCTGCTGCCAAACGGAAAGCTCTCTGTAGGACGTCGTTTTATCAGCAGACGAGTGATGTGACGTTCAGCCCACAAGAGTCACTTTTACAGAATATAGGAAACGCTTAATGAAGAGATGTAGGCAGTGTGGTGGAGAGGGGATTTTTTAAGTGGAGCTATGCAATTTGTGACGTCATCCATGTGAACCAGGACTAAACCAGGACTAAACCAGGTCTAAACCAGGACTAATCCAGGACTAAACTAGGTCTAAACCAGGTCTAAACCAGGACTACACCAGCTCTGTGCCAGTCCTTTCTCCTATGGCCACCTGATGATCTGTTCTGGTTTAGTCCTGTTTTAGTTACGGTTCAATCCTGTTTTAGTCCTGGTTCAGTCCTGTTTTAGTCCTGGTTGGGGTCACTACACCCCTGGCTGCAGGTGTTGGGGTTTAGGTAGTGAGGATGAAGATTATTGAGCAGGGCTGGTTGGTTCTTTTTTCCGTGGGGCCAAATGAGAAACAGAAAATATTGTGGAGGCCAAAATGCTTCACTCAATTCTACACAATATAATTGTATTTCTGGTAACACTTTAGATTAGGGACCACATATTTTAAAATATTATATATTAATATTCCAGCTAGTTCATAGTAAAATGCATACTAAATGCTTAATTACATCTTTGTTAGTATTTATAAAATACTTTCAATACATTTTTGTCTATTTTGCGAGTACTAACCCAGAATCCTTTTAGGTTTAAACCAAATGGGTTTCTACTGGTGCCACTTTCTCAAGAGCTACTTTTGTAATACAGCTGTACTTTGGCAAAAATAAATAAATAAATAAATAAATAATATTTTATATGCCCTTTAACCACGACCCAGGTTAAGGGGCTGTCACACACTGATGATTCAGCCATACAGTCCCTGACAAAAGTCTTGTCGCTTATCCATTTTGTAGAAACAAAATTTATAACCTGACTTTAAATTAATCGATTGGTTTTAGAAATGTCTCATATGAAAGCTAAAACCCTCCCAAATTATGCTCAATATACTAAAATAAAGATTGATCATTTAATGAACACAGAAAGGTCAGATTTTGGCAAGACAAAAGTCTTGTCGCCTTGTCATATGATGCTCCCAATCCTAGATTACAGCCTCACCTGTGATTAGTTACTGATTAATCAATTAGTGGGTGTGTATAAAAAGAAGCCCAGCACACCAGACCTTCACATCAACTGCAACTTGACCTCTGACAACATGCCTAAGATCCACCCTGAGACCAAAGCGTTAATTATCAAGAGGCTGAAGACCAGATCCACTGCTGAGGTGGTTGACACCTTCAATGTGTCTCAGCGTCAAGTACAAAGAATAAGAAAAAGATCTGAAATGACTGGAGATGTTTTTGACAAGCCCAGGTCCAGCAGACCCCGCAAGACAAACTGCTCGGGAGGACCGTTTGTTGATTCAAAAATCCAAGGCCCCTTTTCCACTGCAGCAGAGCTTCACCAGGCCTGGTCACCTCAAGTCCCTGTGTCAACCACAACAGTTTGTAGAATTCTGTCTCAAAATGGCCTCCATGGTCGAATCAGTGCACAGAAACCAGCACTAAACAAAAGGAAATTAAAAAAACCGTGTGGCATTTGCCAAGGCCACAGCCTGCTAAAAGGATGGACACTGGAAAAGTGGCAGAAGGTGGATTTCTCAGATGAATCCTCAGTTGAATTACATCACAGCCGCCACAAATATTGCAGGAGACCTACTGGAGCCACATGGATCCAAGATTCACCCAGAAAACAGTTAAGTTTGGTGGCGGAAAAATCCTGGTCTGGGGTTCCATCCAGTATGGGGGTGTGCGAGACATTTGCAGGGTGGAAGACAAATATCAATAACCTAAAATATCAAGAAGTATTAGCTCCTCTTACATTCCCAACCATAAAAGGGGTCAAATTTTGCAGCAGGATGGTGCTCCATCACATACTTCTATCTCTACATCAAAGTTTCTCAAGGTGAAGAAGATCAAGGTGCTCCAGGACTGGCCAGCCCAGTCACCAGACATGAACATCATTGAGCATGTCTGGGGTAGAATGAAAGAGGAAGCATGGAAGGCAAAACCAAAGAATCTTGATGAACTCTGGGAGGCATGTAAGACGCTTTCTTTGCTATTCCTGATGACTTCATCAACAAATTGTATGAATCATTGTGGAACCGCATGGATGTGTCCTTCAAGCTCATGGAGTCATACAAGATATTAAATATGGATCTCACAGCACCACTACTTCATTCACTGACGTTATGCAACATATTTTTGTATTTGAAGTAAATTATTTGTTCAATTTTCTGTAGGCGACAAAACTTTTGTCTTGCCAAAATCTGACCTTTCTGTGTTCATTAAATGATCAATCTTTCTTCAGTGAAGCAAATTTATTTTAGTTTATTGAGCATAATTTGGGAGGGTTTTAGCTTTCATATGAGACATTTCTAAAACCAATCGATTAATTTAAAGTCAGGTTATAAGCTTTTGTTTCTACAAAATGGATAAGCGACAAGACTTTTGTCAGGGACTGTATAAGTTCTGAGCACACTGAAGCATGTTGGCATATGTCGACGACATACAGCAAGAGTATTGAAACATTTTGAACATGCTGAAAATTTCTCGGTGTGTGTCAGTGTGTGCTTATTTGTCCTGCATATGTGGGCCATAAGTTGTAGGTAAGTTATGCCATCTCTGGCACACGTTCACACACGTCAACTGTAAGTTACTCATAAGTCCAAATATGTTGTGATAATGTCTAGTGCACCATAACTTATGAGTAACTTGCTTTGAACCTGTGTGTAACTTATATTGAATTTCCCTCCTACACATATTGACGTATGCAGACGTATTTGACATGTTCAATGACAACAGAACTTACTCGAAGTGTTTCTAACTTATAGCTCACGTATAATGCCGTATTGGCCGTATGTAGGGAAATTGGTTTATAAAAATGGGGATCATCAGTACTCCTGCAGACTTCAGGAGAAGAAGAGATCACACTGATTAATGTTGCTGCTGCGATGTCTAGTGCGTTTATGAATCATCGAGCTGCAGCCTTTTTATAGGCTACGAAACACGTGAGCGTCGTTGATACACTGCTGTGTGCTGTGCATAAGTTAGACTGTTGTTGGGCATAAGTTGTCGACGCTGGCAACACGATAAGCATTAGTTGGTATAAGTTATATATAAGTTTTCAAAACATTCTATATAAGTTACTAATACGTCCAGCTCTTAGAAATACACTATGTACACGCCCAAAGTTGAAGGTATCAGGTATTAACGGCTAACACATCACCATCTTACCTTTTAATGTTTTGCCGAAAACAACATATTATCATCTTTTATGAGCTCCACTTTTGTTTATGATGGTCTCAGTCTCCCCTCCCTTTGCTCTCTGTTGCTCCCCCTTCAGAGCACTATCACAACACATTCAGCATGCATCCTGCTAATGAAACTACTGCACATCGCATCAGGTTTGTCAAGTTGCTGTGTACAGTTTTGTATCATGTTTTTGTATATTTATGGAGAATTGTTGTGTGGAAACATGGGTGACGTGGGAAACATCATAACATCATAGGAAGCTCAAAAAGCACAGATCGTACATAATACCCTCTCTCTTTAAACAGCTAACAGTACCATACCTCTCTCCTTCAGCTCCTTTTCAGAGAACCTAGACTGTTATGTCACGTGAACACAGTCTATAGCAATTACACTCTTAACCTGACCTCCTCCCAGAAACTCCTGGCCAAAGTAAAGCGGAGCCAGGAGTTTTCTGGAGCGTTACAGACAATTACACCAACAAGTCGGAACAGCAGACCCGGGTGGAGATGTCTGCTTCTCCAGCGCATGAAAGTGTGTGTGAGGTCAGACCCAAGCAAAACCACACAACTGACAATGGGACAGTTTGAGAAGGTATACAACTATAACTATAACTATAAATGTATTCACGTGACATCAAGAGACAGGTTTAAGTCAGAGTCATTCAAGCAGGTTTGAGCTTTTATCTTTTATCACTTATTTGCACGACGCCATATTTCCAGTGACGGGAAGTATACTATGAACGTGTATTTACAGAATACTGAATAGCTGCACTAAAATGTATTTTGTATTGTATTGTATTACATGGGCCAGTTACTGTTGTGCTGCATCACAAAATGGACCTAGACAGGCGCGACGAGTTTGACGTCATGGCTTCACAGCTCTTCTCTGATTGGCCAGTGCATGTCTACAACTTCCTGGGTTCTTGCAAACTGTCTAGTGTATTCTGATTCCTGACCTAGTCGCTGGAGAGAAATTAAATTGACTGGAGGCACTAGGTGGCACCAGTCTGGCTGATTCTGAATACCACTAAATTAAAAAAGTAACTATACCAGATTACAGGTACTTAAAATAACTATTCAGAATAGGTATTTTAAATATCGTATTTTCCGGGCTATTAGACGCGCTCTTAAGCCTCTAACCCTATCAAAAAACGACCACGCGCCCCGCAATCCAGAGCGCCCTATACATGAATCCACTCAGGTGTCCCAGCACCACCCGCATGCACGCATGCAAACACACACGGAGGAGACAGCGACCGCGCAGCGAAAAACACCCACAGACACACTCATCACTCCACGCTGACGAGGAACGGAACGGAGGAACAAACCGAAAAAGCGAGTGCAATGTGCCACTTCTAGACACAACTGAACAACTGAGTCACTGTGAACACGCCGACAATCCGTTGGTCCCAGACACACCCTCCCTACACGCCACAACTGAACAAAGCCCAGAGTCACCGTGAACGCGCCAAACAAAGTCCCTCTGACCCATCACACTGTTGTGTTTCCTTTCAAGTCCGGTGCAGTTTATTTGTGAAAAAAGTTTGAAAATAGACCATTTAATGACAGTGTGTCTTATAATCCAGAGCGCCTAATAGCCTGGAAAATACAGTATATGTATTTAGCTACTTCCCATCACTGCATTTGCTGATCAATCCCTGCTTTTACCACTACTTGTACACGCCAACTGCTCTGTACTTACTTCATTCCCCAAGTTTATTTTCTTAATTGTTGATATGTGTTGAATTCAGCAGGAGTGGAAAGTCACTTTGGTACAAATTTTTTTAAATCCATTACTCGCAAGTGTGATGTGCAGCGATCCATCAGTGGTGCAGACAACTTCATGACTCTTTGTTTGTTGACTGTTTGTTTGTTGTGTTGTTGTGACGTTTACGGCGACGTCAGCTCCCATTGGACACTGCGGTTTTCTAACACAAAAGTCAGCGCACTTGTTTCTTTTATGAAGTTTTTAGATCAATATTGTGAATTAAAATGTCCAAATTTCTAACATAATGATCCATGGGTGTCAGAGATTATAACTACAGCGCACACACAAGCACAGTATGTCTTTTTAAGGGTTAGTTGAAGTGGTTTAAGTAAGCTGTCAGTAGTTTGTCCTGGTTTATGGTTAATATTTCAGATATTTCTTGACCTATTGCCAGGATAAGAAACAGGTGAAAGAAATATTCCAGTGTATTTTTAGTAGAAAAAACTTTAAAGTCAAGGTTAAAAGCACTGACCCACATTTTTACCGTCTTAAAAATGTGACAACCACTAGTTCATCTTTTGAACTAGTCTAAAGTTATTCCGCACTTACCTTCTGCATTCCAAACATTCTAATTATTCACAACAAAGAGTGTAAAAGCTCTTCTTACAACTTTCAGATGCCAGCTGGGGTGGAGTTTTACTATTGTGGCAACAACAACTAACCTACTAACCTGGCACTTCCTGATTTTTGGACAATAAATGCTTTAGAATTAAATGCAGTGTGATCAAACTGAGATCTGAATCTATTGTATAGTTGTTACCTGGAGATTTTTCATTATAATATATGTCCTTAGAATGTACATAATATGTATACTTTCAGTGAACTTTCTATGTATGGTACATAACAAGTATGTATAAGGCAATTTCTGCTGATGTCTGTTGACGGAGGAAATTTGCCTGTGTTTTGTATAGAGGGAATATAAACCTGGATATGTGTTTTGTGTGTGTGTGTGTGTGAATGTGTACCCTACCGGTAAGGAAAAAAATAATTACACAACTAGTATTACCCATAATTCACAATGCTGATATTATCTATCAAAATACATCTGACTCTCACCTACGTCATCTGTATGTCACCTTCAATTGTTTGTGTAGATTCAGTTTGCAATGTCCATACCTCACGCACCATTGTATTCTGTATGAAACTCTGGATTGGTTACCTCCTAATGCAAGAATGCACTTTCACTGGTTTCAGTTCATCTTTAAATGCATTTTTCTTTTCTGTCCATCTTACCTTCAACAATACTTTGTTCCATTTTCATCACAATACTCTCTCAGACAATTAGACCATCCTTCCTTTGTAATACCCAGGACCTCCAGAGTCATCGGACGAAGAACATTCAGATTCAAAGCACCATCAGACTGGAACAATTTGCCAAACTCTCTGCGCTCCACATCATCATTCCATATCTTTAAGAAAGACTTATTCCACTCATCTTAAAACACAATGTGACTGCTTTTAGTGAGGGATCTGTTTGGTTGTTATATTAATGTTTCTCTATGTTTATGTTTAATGTCTGTGTCTATGTATTTTGTCTTATCGTTCTGTGTTTCTGTTTATTAGATATGTTGTTTTGTTTTTGTATTGTTTTGTTTTGCTTGTTTGTATTTTTGCGACTTGTTGTATTCTTTGGATGCTAAGGATCCCCCTCAGAAACGAGATGACTCACCTCAAGGGGCTTTTCCTTAATAAAAATAAACGTACATATATTAGGGCTGGGCACGTTAACGCGTTAACTTTGCGTTAACTAATTAAGTCATTAACGCTGACAATTATTTTAACGCCGTTAACGCATTTTTTTAATTATTTATTTATTTATTTTATTGTAAACGTCTGTTTCTCACTGGCTTTTATTTTGAAAAAGTCCACCGCGAGCGTTTCTTTAAGTTTGACGTCTTTTCTTTACACTTTTTTCACTTTTTTCTGACCACGTGAGATGCAACTTGCCGGAGCCTCCGCGAGCCGCGGCTCCGGCCGCGGGTTCGGCCGCGGGCTCCGGCTCTGAGCTGAGCTTATTTCTTTAGTTCAGTGCTGGAGTAACTGATTTACCCAGATACCATTGGAAGAAAAAATGTGATTGGTCCATTTCCATTCCATTATATTAACCCTTTGTTTCCTAAGAAATATCTAAGTTAATAAGTTTATAACACTGATCTAGAAATTACTAGTGTAGTGTTTATTACTCACAGCATAAAAAATATTCGGTAAATATATTAGTAGTACAAATGTCTATTCAATATTTTTTCTTGAGCCTTCCCTGAACACCTTGAAGGCTCTGAGGTTCCCCTGTGAAAGAAATGCTGTTTGCACAACAAATGTTTGGCTCTTTCATTTACATTTCCAATAAAAGAGCTCTATACTCTACTTTTTAATTCATTAATTGGTTTTGCGTATAACATGCGATTAATCGCTCGAACTCATGCGATTAATCGCGATTAAATTTTTTTATTTTTGCCCAGCCCTAACATATATACATGTATATGTATATATAACATATACACTATAATATGTGTATATGGGTATGTGTGTTTATGTAGATGCTGTATATATGTATTATATATGTATATGTGTGTGTACATATGTTTTCTGTTGATGTCCATCAATAGGGAGTTTAAGGGTGGGGGGTTTAAAAGGGAGGAAAATGCGATGCTAACTGGAATATGTGTAACTGCAAATAATAACACTTGAATAAAAATGTTATCACAAAAAAGAATTTAATGCAGACGGCACACAGCAGATTTATTTTGACCTCAAATACGTGATTTTATTTTGACTGTGATTTCTTTTGATCTCAAATATGTGAAAAAGTAAACCAGCTACACAGATACAATCCTTAATAAAAAATATAAGATTCAACTTTCTTTTTGTTTCTTTGATAGACCGTGAATCCCCCACAGCGTTTTACACTCACCATTGAAAATTTTCAGATTATGTAATAACATGAATAGAACCCCTTAAGCCGCTGCGGTGTGGATATCAGACGGGGAAACCTCTCCGTCAGAGGGCATGACCTCCTCGCGGAGCTATGGGCCGTGACCTGCTGACTGCGGTGACTCATGGGGAATGCTTTAGTTTCATCACATTCACTAAATTACAAGTGTGGGCGATCGGCATCCACCCTGAGCAAGAATGAAGCAGGAACTCCACGCACAGGTAACTCTATCACGCTGCGGTATCAAACGATGCCGCATTTATTCAGTCATGGCTGTTGGCATTGAAAACCAAGTGTTAAGAATGTTACGATAATTACTATATCAACTTATCGTTAAATATATGAACGCTGGAACAATGTATTTCAGGACTCAACACATATCGTTTGAACTTTTTCTTTGCAGAATTTGGAATATTGTTGTTATTTTTTGCTACATGACCCAATTTAAGCCATAAAAGTTTTAATTAATAACTTCTATGACTCAGTACAGAAAAAACAAGTACTAACATGTTTCATTCTACTGTTTATTTATTAATTGTAGCTCATTTTTAACAATATTGTAGATTTAGAGTCCTATGCATAATATGTTTTTGTGGTTTAAATGAGCATTGTGTAACTTTTCTGGTGGAGAGTCCATCAGTTGCTTTTCTCCATGGAGTTGTTATTGTTTTGTCTGGAATGTTTCACAGTATGGCATTAAACCTTTTTATCTTCATGGAGACCAAACCAGGTCAAGTTACAGGTCAGATCTGTGGTGAGGCGACCTCGCTCACAGTCAGAATGCCTGTTTTTCTAGGTATTTTTGAGCTATCAAATCACCTGTAATTGAATAAATGTAAGTTAGAGCTGTTTAATGTCATACTGTGGAACATTCTAGGCAGAGCAATGACAGCAGGTGATGGGCCCTCAACCGAAAAGTTACGCAGTGCATCTTTACATCTGTGTTTTTGTGTCAGCGGCATATGTTGGTTTCAGTATTAGTGTTTATCATCTATTATTATATTTATATCAAACTTCAAAATGTGTTATCGTGACAGGCTGATTTTGTTGTTTGTACTTTTTCTTTGCCATAATTGGGAGCTGTAATATGAAAAGGTTTGAGTAAGTAGCTTCTATGGCTAAGTTATTAGTGTTCCACAGAGATATCAAATGAAGAGTCATATACAAAACTTCTCTTCCTTCACTTCACTGTCTTTTGTTATTCGTGGGGAACATAGAGGTTTCTGAAGAAGGATGTGATGTCAGCTTTGAGTGAATTTCTGTTGCAAAGAAAAGTTCATGGAGGTACTTGCACTTATTGCATGTGTTTTAAAAAGTTGGTGGTGCAGACAAGAATCAAGCAGGTGGCAAATATGACTGTAATGATAAGTTTTAAATACAGTTAATACATGGATACAAGAGGTACAGTGTTTACTCTCTAGTTGTGTGTTTTCATGGGTGGATCAGTGGAGCACTAAAAGACATGTCTTCAGGACAAACATTGACTGAGAGTTTTTTTGTCTACAGTTCTAGGTGCTGTTCTCAACACAGATAGATGTGAAATGTACTATGTAATTAAGAAACTTTTAGTAGAATTCCTTTCAGATTTGCTCCAATCTTCCTCCTTCATTTGGAAAAATCATGGACTGATCAAAGTGTTCTCTGACGACAGCACACAAGGTTGGAAATTCCCCCCAGTAAACACCATAGTCCCTCCAGTAACAGTGATGTTCCAGGGTTGTGCCAGGGAGAGCACCTGGCAAAAAAGAAAAACATGTGCTTTGGCATCTCTTCGTCTAGGCCAAAGTCCCAACCGTGCCATGCCTGAGTTTGTGTTCTCTGTGCTTGAGCACAGTTCGATTGTGCTAGTGTGAGCGCACCTGTAGATTTAGGCATTTTTAACCAGAAAACTGCAAATGCAAGTGTGCACTAAAACTGCCAAAGTATGTATAGGAACAGAGGACAACGCTACACAAACACACAGTCTGTAGGAAAAGTGGATCAGTGTTTAGTTTCATTTTATCATTTTAGATTGATATTGAGTTTTATAATGTTATATATATATATATATATAATGTAATATAATAGATAATAATTATTGCAGACAAAAACACAACATTTCAGAACATTTCCAATCTCATCCAGTTGACAGTTGTGTAGAGAAGGGCCATGTGTACAGTCAGTGTGTGTTGTGTACAGTAGGAATGTACAGTGTACAAGTAGGTACAGTAGTGTACAGTAGTACAGTAGTATGTACAGTAGGTGTACAGTACAGTTTGTGTACAGTAGGAGTACCCGTGTACAGTAGGAGTACCTGTGTACAGTAGGAGTACCCGTGTACAGTAGGAGTACCTGTGTACAGTAGGAGTACCCGTGTACAGTAGGAGTACCCGTGTACAGTAGGAGTACCTGTGTACAGTAGGAGTACCCGTGTACAGTAGTGTACAGTAGGACAGTAGTACAGTACAGTACCCGTGTACAGTAGGAGTACCTGTGTACAGTAGGAGTCCTGTACAGTACCTGTACAGTACCCAGTGTACAGTAGGAGTACCCGTGTACAGTAGGAGTACCCGTGTACAGTAGGAGTACCCGTGTACAGCAGGAGTACCCGTGTACAGTACCTGTGTACAGTAGTGACAGTAGGTAGTAACAGTACACAGTAGGAGTACCCGTGTACAGTAGGAGTACCTGTGTACAGGTACAGTGTACAGTAGGAGTACACAGTCCCTGTACTCTCTCCCTCTGTTTGAAGAACACGTCTCAGAGCAGGTATGTGTCTGCAGCCTCAGCCAACAGGTACCAACAAATCAACCCCACACACTGCACAGCAGCTCAACTCTGCATTCTTTCTTTTGTTGTGACCAAGACTAGACTAAAAAGAACTTCAATGGTACGAAGCATTACTCAGGCTTTTTTAAGGGTCTAACTTTTGCAAAATGTGACATTTTCAGCTGGAGATGATGTTCTAACTAGAGACTGATTCAGTGATCCGGCTTTTTAGTTCCGATACCGTTGTAGCTCTGTATCTCTCAAGTAACCACAGAACAGATTTGTGTAAATCCAAGTTCAAACTTTATGGTACAAACAAAACCAGTCTTATTCTATCAGTTTATATGAACAACAGGATATTGGCTGTTACATTGAAAATGATGTCCAATCCTGCAAAATTTTCAACATATTGCTGCTGATATCCGATGCCAGTGTCAAATCGGTGCATCTTTAGCTTCATTCAGGCTGGTTTTCAGAGTTGTTATTGTGTCTGTTATTGTGTCATTGCTGTTTGCCACAAGGTACTATCATCCAGCTCCTTTGTGTTTTTACAGTTTTATGGCTTATCACAAAATCAAACCAGGTGCTGTGGTCCAAGACAAGAAAAATATCTGATGAAGGCTTTTTTTTGCCGAAACGTTATTTTGTTAATAAAAAAGCTTTTGGACATCGGCCAACCGAGTGTGCTATGCATTTTTTCACCCTGGTCTGGTTGCATTTGCACCTCTACAAGAATTCTGGAGTGCGTTTTCTGTTTCTTTTGTTATCACAAAATCAAACCATTGTGCAGTGTCACGTACAGTATGTGCACACACAAACATTACACATGTGCTAAGGACAATTTGAAAATTTCACAGTTTGGTGCCTCAACTTAAACTAAGGTCAGCCTTCTACACACTACACATTCTAAATTACACTACAGAAAATACACGGAGAGTCCTAACAAGTTTATAAATCCTACCCTGAATGATTCATAACTCCACAGTTGCCAGCAGAAGCAGACAGCAGGTTACAGTATTAGCAGGGCTCACTTAGAATAGACTTTAAAAACACCTGGATACCACCAGATGACAAGTGCAGTGAGTCAAGCATTTTGATCTCTGGTGACCTGGGTAAACAGTGACTGATTAGATTCCTTGAGTGTTGAATGAAGGATAAATATCATATGTATTTTTAGCATTAAGATCATTAAAGAGTTATAATTAAAGACCTATAATTCAAATGTTTTTCCTTATTGTCACATGTGGAATATGATCAGCTCAGATCAGGTAACACACACCTCTGAAACAAAGAGCATGAGTAACATGTTTGACTAATACAAGTTTCACATTTCACAAATCTAATTCCAGCAGAGGCTGTGGCTGCACGTGTGCTCTAGATCTGATTATTATCAGTGTTTTTGAGTTATGACATTATTTAATTGCCTGTCAAATTCAGAATAATATATCTTTGTATTTTTATACAGATAATATCAGTCTGGTCTGTACTCACTCAAGCCCACACAGTGACAAACACGAAAAGAAGGAGCTCATCAGTCATCCATTATTTACAAATGAAATATAATTGATCTCTAATCTCTACATATTCTTCATTCCATCTATTCTGCCATGTTTTTCAGTCCCCTGTGAAATTTTTACTCCATTATTGTTTCTGTTGCAGACGATCCATGTCCCATTGAAAACAGGGAGATTCACCTTTGACCACACTCACATCTTCGTTGACAAAGTTGGATTCTGAAACAGACAAATTATTTAAATGACCTGTAAACCTCAAAATCATCTAATTAAATCAAATCCATCAAACTATTCATGATACATTTATTGTATATATCTTTTGTTCCAGGACAGCAGCAAAAGTGCCCTGTCAGTCATCGGGCTGTGGTGTGGGTTTATGTGTAAACAGGACGTGCTCTTGGTGGTCCTTCACTTTGACACTCATAAACACCGCCAGTGTCCTCCGCTGACTGATGTGTGAGCTGAGTGGACTTCAGCTTTCCTTTCCACTCTTTTTATGTTTCCAACTTCAACTTTCTTCAAGAAATCAGGTCAATGTGACCGCCCATAGAATGTGTATATATATAAATGGACATAGAGAACCTGCAAGCCGCCATGGAAGGAAGTGAACATGGGGGGCGCTTCCGGCTCCTTTGACTCTATTTCCAGTTGACTTCACATTGAAAAACCTCACCTCGCTCTCTGTAACTACTGCTGCGATCCTCGTCATTTTGGTTTTGGATTCCAGATTTCCTTTCTTGCAACATTTTCACTCTCCACTCTCCATTGCTGCCACCAGAGGGCAACAACCACTTAAAAGGTAAGGCTACTTAATATAAATAAGAATAATTATAGTCGATTTTACTTCATGTACTTAATATAGGGCAAAGAGATTCTCAAAATTAAAGACTGGGGCAAACGGGTTGGGATGGTTGGTGTAAATAAAATAGTGAATGAGCAACAATTGTCCGTTTTTGACTCACTTGTGGGTCAGTATAAACCTGAGGAACTTCTGTTGGTGCATTTTTCGTCTTATGGTCATTTCCAATCACTTTTTATAGTTTAGCTAAACAAATGACAATCTATGACGCTCGTTACCAGACCTGTGCATTTTACAGGTCCAGGGTCACGTACGGCCCTTTGTTTGACTCTGACCGGCCATTTAAGCAAATTTGGAATTACAAAATAAACATATTTTATACTTCTATGTCAGGCATGGACTGAAGCTGCATTGCTTTTATTTTAGAGGTGTTTTTTTGTGGAAAAAAATCTCGCACACCGTCTTACTTGCAAATAGTGAAATTTATTAGGACAAACCATGCAACGTTTTGGCACTAGGCCTTCGTCAGACAAACAGAATGAGAGCTCAGGTGGCCATCTTAAATAGGGTGTGGCAAGCACCCAAGGGTGACAGGTCGTAAAGAAACAGTGCACACAAAACCCCATAATTTAAAAAACAGAGACAGTCAACATATAGTGTAATAATAATAAAAATAATAATAATGAAACATTAATCATCATACAAAAATCATAGAATAATAATAGAAGAATAAGAAGAATATCTGGATACATATAGACATAGTATATATTCACCCAACTATAAAATAATGCTGTCGTGCCAAATACACATCTATATATATACAATGAATCTTAAAATGTAGCCCATATACAGCTCACCCAAAGCGAGAGACCTAATGATATAACCAGTGTTGGGAAGGTTACTTTTAAAATGTATTCCCCTACAGATTACAGATTACATACCCCAAAATGTAGTTTGTAACGTAATCCATTAAATTACTTAAAGTGAGTAACGTAATCTGAAGACTTTGGATTACTTGATTTGCTGTAGAGAAGCAAAGACGAGGATATCGTTACATAAGAAGTTTCAAATTAAAAATATTATTGATAGAAGAGGAGGAAACACAGTCCATGCAGCATGATTTAATCCAGTTAAATCCTGTTTTAGACCTGGTTTAGACCTGGTTTGGACCTAGTTCAGACCTCGTTTAGTCCTGGTTTAGTCTTGGTTTAGACCTAGTTCAGAACTGGTTTAGACCTGGTTTAAAACTGGTTTAGACCTTGTTTAGTCTTGGTTTAGACCCGGTTTAGTGTCCGGCAATGAGTGGAATTACTGAAAAAAAAAAAGGGATATAGCCCGAAATGTGAAAACAGGAAAATACCGCTGTGTAATCCACTTATTTCAACAAAGTAACTGTAATCCAATTACCTCTCACTGAAACAGTAACTGTAACTGAATACAGTTACTCATAATTTGTACTCTAACCCTAATCTGTTACTCCCCAACACTGGATATAACTAATATAACTAATGCCTGCAAAAAGATGCTAAGGTGTTTTTTTTTTGTAAGGCAGCCTCACTTTTTCATTGCTTAGTCATTACTTATATCAGTCTGAGCAGCTCATCAAAACAATTATACTACTTTTTTTTTATTTTTTTTATACATACAATTAATATTATGCACAATATTTTCTGTCTCCTCATGTGACCCCATGGTAAAAAAGAATTGCCCAACCCTGGTCTTTACTGTTCCCTGGGATCAAGTTGGTTAAAAATATGGACACCAGGGACATGTCATGTGTAAAACTTGGACAAATCACTGGTTTTTGTATAGATCTGCTATGACAGAGGACATGGGGCTGGAACTGGAACTGTTGTGGGTTACCCTGTCTTAATCTATCTGTAAATGGAACTGGAGCTGAGTACTTTAATAATTTCCTGTCCAAGTCAAATCATCCCATTTTAACAGCTATTGTTATTCAGATTTTATCAGTTTAATTCATTTGGTTTGTTGTGAAATAAATAAAATAACTTTGTTAGTGGCGAGGGCCAATTAAAAATAAACTGGCATAGGCCCACTGTGTACTTTTATTGTATTTTAACCGCTGTAGTTTACTTGTAATTATAGGTGAATCAAATAGTTGTATTCATGTAGCCTGACTGCAGTTTTACTCAAGTACAAACTAGTTAAATGCCCGTAGGCCCACATTAATTATAATATGTGAAATAGCCTAGATAAAGCATTTATAAAGACAGCATAAATCAAAAATGATTTCCCCTTTAACGGCAGACACATTAGCTCATGCTCTGCTAATTAGCTCTGCTGTAGCCGCCGCTAATTACATGTTTATTGTGTAAACAGAGACACCTCCGTCTGTTTGTCGTCCATCACCTCACACCTGGTTAGCATCTTTAGCTCCACAACATTTACTCTTACCTTGTTGCCTTTCTCTCTTTTCTAACAATTAGCTTAGTTTTAATCACAAGAAAACAATGATTAGCTAAAGCGACCGGCCCGATTGTGCTACGACAGCAAATACTGAGTCGACTTTGCTTGGTAAATGAAAATGTTGAGAAGACAATGCGCCGCGGAGCTCAGGATACTGGGTAAACACGAGCAGATAACAGCACACAGATAAGCTAAAGACATTCATTAAGAGCATTCTGTTCATGTTGGGGAGATTATTTGATAACTAATTAGCGAGATAACACACTGACAGAAAATGTGGAAAAGCTAACCAAGCTAAAAGCCGTTTTATAGTTCTGCGTCGACTCAAAGCACACCGCCGCCGTCGCCTTGTTGCTGTTGTTTTTGATTTATGGATCTGCGTGAGGTCTGTGCGCCGCGAAGTAATTCACAGAGGATTTAAAACACTGGCATCTGTGTTTACAAAATGAAGCGGGAAAGCGGAGTACTGGAAGTGTATGTAGAGCAGATGCAGAGAGGACCAATCACAACCCTTATTGTCTGCGCCGCTTCCCCTCGCTGTCTGTGTCGGTTCGATATGTACCGTATTTGTTAGGCTGCGTTCAGACTGCAGCCTGAAGTGACCCAAAGCCGATTTTTTGGCCCCTATGTGACCTGTATCTGATCTTTTAATGACAGTCTGAACCACACAAATTCGATTTTTTTCAAATGCGACCCAGGCCACTTGGATATGTGCTCCTGAAACCGATACATAATCAACAAAACACAAACGTCACTATTCTGCGCTGAAGTAGGGGAAAATTGTTCATGAACTCCGTGTCACTGAAGTGAAGCACATCACCACTCACCACTCTTGGCTACTTCATCCTCATCCACTCGTTCCTTTCAATGGACGTTGCTGCCGCTGTCCCACAAAACACCACAGCCAAAAACCTCGTCCTTCTCCTTCTCAATCTCCTCCTTAAAACAAGTAAGTTGTTCATGTTCTGGCTTTGGTACGAGAGGAACTTTAAAATCTCCAGGGGCTCAATGCTGCGTCCATGTTTAGACAACTTCCGTAAACACAGAGCACGCTCGCTGAGGTTGACGTCATCGTGTCTCCAGTGCACATGCGGGACACTTTTGGGCCGTTTAATGTTCACACTGGAGTCACATACAAGTCACATTTAATTGGAAATGTGAACGACCTCGAAAAAACATCGGATTTCACAAAAAAATCTGAATTGAGCGTTAAACCCTGCAGTCTGAATGTAGCCTTAGACTATAAGGTGCACCGATTATAAGGTGCATTAAGCGAAACAAATGGACAACACTTGAGACTGATCCTTAGTCCAGGCGTCCACAATCCATTGGCAGATTGTGGTATAATTTGCCCGGCGTTGCCTCCGTGTCTTGGTGAATATGGATTAAGAACGTGAATGTGGGTGGATCATTTAAATTAGGATTTTTATTTCTCAAATATACATTGAGTAATAATGTGTTTAATGCAGCTTTGCGCACGTTTATCTATGTTTTATAGAAACAAAACTTAAAACCACATGGCTCATTTGCATAAACTATAAGTGCTGAAAGTTCACGACTCAGTGGAATATGTGTGTTCTTTCTGCTATGAGGTGACAGTGGCAGTGTGTGTTGAGATTGATGCAGAATTTCACCCTTTGCTTCAGGCTCCTGACTATGGTAGCTGTAATGCTCCGACAATCCATTAAGCGGTGCAGCTTTGTAGTCGTATTAAAGTCGTATTAAAACATTTTGACAGATTTTTTAGCGCTGTGTACCACATAAAATCAGTTCGAGGTCAGTAAGCACAACCAGAATTAATACATAAGGCGCATTGGATTATAAATTGCACTGTCCAATTTTTGAGAAAATTAAAGGATTTTAAGTGTGCTTTATAGTTCAAAAAATAAGGTAGTTAGAACATTTCTGAGTTGCCTGTTGGTTGACACTGAAGCGCTACAGAGGGGGTTCAAGGCGACGCAAACTCATTATTTTATTGCATTATTAAATCTGCATACATTGCAGATTTATTGCATATCACATCACAAACAGTCCGGTATTGCTACCCTGGTTATACAGTGCATATAACTCCGCCTAAGGTGGTAATATAGTTCCTATACATCTCTGTAACTGCTGCAGTGAGCCTCGTCGTTTTGGTCTTAAAATGTTCATAGTAACCACTCCTGGTGTTTTTAATTTGCTATTTTATCCATTAATACATTCCTATTCCTAATATGGAGTTTAGGGTGTCCAGATTTTTCCAGGGTTGGGATGGTTGGTATAAATAAAATTGTGAAAAGAGTGCGTTACATTGTCTGTTCTCGACTCACTTTGGCTCAGTATAATAGTAAAATCGGAGGGATTTCTGTCGATGTATTTTTTTGCTTTATGGTCAAGCATGTTTTTTATGTATTTTAGCTAAACATATATCAAATATATAAATATAAAATTCCCCTCTTTATTGTTGACGATATCAAATTGGTCAAAAATAGGGACACCTGGGACATTTCTTGTATAAAACTGGGACAAATCAGTGGTTTTGGATAAATCTGCTGGGACAGGGGACACAGGCCTCAAAACTGGGACCCTAAGCTTGGCTCCAAATTTTCCTGTTATTTCAAGCCTCAATGAGCTTCATTTGACTGGAGCCGGACACTGTGGATGACGTCACACTCACTTAGTCCACTTCTTTATTCCCTCTGTGGTTGGAGCTGAAATCGTTTGTCCCACAGTGAGACAGGATTAAAGACTTAACTAACCTCCGTCCAACAGCTTTTACACATTTTACACTCAGGCTTCAGGTGCATGTGCTCAGGTCAGTGCTTCTGCTGAACTGATGTGAGCCGCAGGCAGCAGCAGATACTGAGGGCGTAATTGCTGGTAATTGGTGCCATTAGAGTTCAAAGTGTGTGCGTATGTGAAGGGGTTATATCGGGGTTAGACATGAGATCACAGAAAAAGGAACCCAGAGTTTACTGGCTAGATAGACTATTTATTTACTAAATGTTTGTGATACAGGTCAACTCTTGAGTCAAACATCTCCGTCACACAGAATCCAGGGCAGTCAAACCACAACAATGGTCTGAATAGCTCCAGGTGAAGGATTATCAAACCTCACATGGATCTGACAAGCTGTTATTATCTCCTCAGCTTCACCAGAGCCGCAGTCACTGGATTATTCAATGTTGTGCAACTGAAATAAGAAAATAGACTTGGCCTTTAACATGCTCATAATCTATTGTTACACCCCTAGTATTTCTACGCTCATTGGCTAACCAAGGAGACTCATAGACCCGTCACTATAATCACTATATCATCTTATCATCCAGTATTTGGGGTTAGTATTTATTGTTTGCACTTTTTCTTTGCACTACTGGAAAATTTGCAGTTATTTTTTGGCTTTCACAGAGCCATTCGGAGCGTCTCCCATAAAAAAGAAAACACCCGGAGCCACAAAACCCTTTTGACATCTCAAAAGAAGAGAACACTGCATATCTTCTTCTTTTTTTACCTGTATGCTCTGTATAAAAGACTATCGTGTGTTGCATTTATGAACTCAATGAAATGCTTCAGAGAACACAGAATTTTATTTCTGCATGTAACAAAAACATTTTGAACTCTGAAAAAAAAAACACACTTGGTTGATGCATACTTTCAAATAAAATATTTAATGTCTATTTGAGTCCTCGTAGGAAATAAAAATCTGCAGCAAACCAAAAGTGCCGCCTGCTTCTGTGTTCCGTCATCATTTTATCACGTGTAGTACTACATGTACAAGTGTCATCAGCCATGAAAGCAGATTAATCTGCCTATATAGCATTAAACGTTCTGTTTTCTTCAGAAACTTTTCTGTTCTTGGATTTATCCATCATTTACCTACCAGGGGTCAAAAAGCTCAATAAGTTTATTTAATATGATTAACTGAGATTCAGGAGCAGGACCATGCCTCAGCCGCCCTCTCCTCTTCACCAGTGAACCACAACTCACTTCAGCCACACCTTGAATTTCCCAGCAGCCTATTTGTGGCAGCCTTTCCCATCATCCCAGTTTGTCTCGGCTAACTCGACTCCACCGTCTCACCCCCTGTCTTGTCGGCATTTCAGCCATAAGTGGCCTGCGAGGGGTTTCCAGCTGGGCCAACTGAAGACTGAGACGGAGCCCTCACCTAGAGTCTCAACAAAGCCATCTCTGCCTCGCCTCGTACATTATCATTAAACTTTTTCTTTGCTCTATGTTGTTGTTGGCGTGGTCCTTGCTGGTGAAATCATGCTGCTGGTGTGGGTGCCGGTGAGTCAGGGCTGCCAGATCTGTGCTGGGTGTCTCATAATGGCAGGTGTGACTCATATTTTGAGCAACAAAAATATATATGTGTATTAAAAAAAAATATATAATATATATATGTTACAAGATTACCATTATCTTCAAATTTCGAATTACATTTAAAAACGAACAAACAAAAATAAAAATTTAAATTTAGTTTAGTTTAGTGATTAAATTAGTTCAGTTGGTGGCTGGTTGGAATCACGCCCCTGTTGTTTAGAAAAGAAACAACACATCTAATTCTTAAAGGTGCACTTTGTAACTTTTCTGCTTGAGGATCCATCACCTGGTTGTTTCCATGGAGATGTTATAAACCAGGAGTGTCAAACTCAAATTCACAAGGGGCCAACATTAAAAAATGTTTCATTCAATTTCAACAACGTTTGCATGTTTTCTCTTCTTTTGAGATATGTAATGTTAAACCTTTTCATATTAAAATAGATGTTTAATAATAGTTTTGCTTAAACATTGAATCCAGAACAAGCAGAATATAAAATAAGAACAACATTTTAAATAAATAATGTCTCTAAAGCCTATCTGTAGCCAGCGGGCAGCTCTAATACATATTTGATATGATCTCGCAGGCCAAATATAATTATATCACAGGCCAAATGTCTGTTATAAACTGTTTCCTTCATACATATACTTGTAAAAAGTGACTACATGATCACGTAGAAACAGAAAACCACAGGAGGTTTTCAGATGTGATGATGTGAGGGACAAGCATCAGTTTTCTCTATTGATTACACTGGACTTTATCATGAAACATCCAAAATTCTGAAATGTTGAACCTGATCATTTGTGACTGGACCAAAAATCGGCGTTTCTACCATCCTGATTTTACCTGTCTCCTGTCGGCATTAAATAATAATGGCCTTTAGAATGTCTTGATGTCATGTGAAACCAGCAATAGTTTGGACAATTCTTTTTAGAGATAGACTCCTCCACGCCAAATAAGAGTCAGGTTTGTGGAGATGCAATCCCGCTCACAGTGCAGACACATTTTCTCTGAGCCAGTCTAAGCGCAGTGACCCTGGCAGGAGCTCGCCCGGGGTGGTGGGCAGGAGGGCTGGACCTGCCACACCGCTGGACTCTAATCCTGTTAAGGAGGAAAGAGACAATTACTCTGCTTTTCTCTGCTCCAGCGCTCAGATCCGCTCCAGCAGAGACCTCACCTCCAGCTGGACCTCACCTCCAGCAGACAGAGGGCCAGGAAACAAGCTCCCGTTTAACCTTCACAGCTCAGTGCTCAGGCTCTTTCAGTACACACATGAAATTCATATTAGCTGTGATTGGTTCTGCTTTACGCTTAGGCCTGTCACTTATCATTCAATACATGAAATATATAAAATGTCACATAGAAACAGAGGGAGGACTCAAAATATAGGACTACTGTTTAAGTTCTTTAATAACAAACAAAGATCCAAAAATTTAAACTAAACTGCAATGACAAAACAAGACTGACAATGACAATGACAATGGACCAACAAAGTGCAGAGGAGAACACAGGGTATAAACGCACACAGACACCGGTGAAACACATCACAAACACAAAATCAATGGACAGGAAGTAAAACTCCAAACTACAAGTAGACAGGACAAATGTCAAAATAAAACACCAAGAGCACACAATGTTAAAGGAAAAAGCTACACCAAAATAAGCAAAAACAACAGCTACAAAACACGAACCATGACATAAAAGCTGGAACAATGTATTTTGTAGGGATGCGCTGATCCAGATTTTTCAGTTCTGATACCGTGATCGATATTATGACTTGACTGAAGGTCAAACAATTAGGATGTCTCCAGAGCCAAACACTGGGCTGATGACACTGTAGCCGTGGGGTCTTAAAAGTCTTAAAAAGGTCTTAAACTTCATGTTCATAAATTAAGGCCTTAAAAAGTCTTAAATTTTGTTGTCCAAGTCTTATTTTTATCACAAAGGTCTTAAATTTCATTAGCCTATTTTTTTTTTTGTAAACTCAACCAGGCTGCAGTGCAATGTTAAATGGAGGAAGAAAAACAACAACAGCAACAACAACAACAATGTGAAATCATGTAACCTGAATGAACGTCTAATTTGGCGTATGTGCAAACAATACTTTGGTTTCTGGCGCCGACAGCAATGAGTAAACCATCAGTAGAGTGGAGGAAGACGCTGGATGGATCATGGGGAAGTGTCAGTTTAATCCACAGTGACTCTTAGGCTACGTTCAGACTGCAGGGCTTAACACTCAATTCCGATTTTTTTGTGGAATCTGATGTTTTTGAGGTCGTTCACATTTCCAATTAAATGTGACTTGTATGTGACTCCCTGTGTGAACGTTAAACGGCCCGAAAGTGTCCCGCATGTGACTGGAGACATGACGACGTCAACACAGCGAGCGTTGTGTTTACAGAAGTTGTCCAAACATGGACTCAGCATTGAGCACCTGGAGATTTTAAAGTTCCTCTCGTACCGGAGCCAGAACATGAACTTACTTGTTTTAAGGAGGAGATTGAGAAGGAGAAGGACGAGGTTTTTTGGCCGTGGTGTTTTGTGGGACAGCGGCAGCAACGTCCATTGAAAGAAACGTGTGGATGTGGAGACGTAGCCAAGAGTGGTGAGTGGTGATGTGTGCTTCACTTCAGTGACACGGAGTTCATTAATAATTTTTCACCTACTTCAGCGCAGAATAGTGACGTTTGTGTCTTGTTGATAACGTGTAGGTCGGATGAATGCCAGACTTTAGCGCATCAGTTTTCAGGAGCACATATCCAAGTGTCCTGGGTCACATTTGAAAAAATCGGATCTGTGTCGTTCAGACTGTCATTAAAAGATCAGATACAGGTCACATAGATGCCAAAAAATTGGATTTGGGTCACTTCAGGCTGCAGTCTGAACGTAGCCTTAGATTCTAGATGCAGTAGTTGGTTGGTCATTATTCGAATTGGATCTGGTGTTTTTTCACCTGCATAATGGGTGCGATGTTGGTCTTAATTTTCATTTAAGTGGTCTTAAAAAGCTCTTTAAAAAATCTTAAATTTGAGGTAGTCAAACCTGGGGATACCCTGGATGAGGCTTTCTGTGTCGCTGGCCCCAGATTCATTCAGGCTCAAAACTCACCTATTTCAGACTGACTTTATCACTCCGTAATGCAGTGATTCTTTGCACAATTTTATTTCATTATGTAATGTTTTGCATGTTTTTATATTGTGCTGATTTTAATGTGAAGCACTTTGGTCACCTTGAGTGTTGTAAAGGGCTCTTTGATTGATTGACTGATTAACCAATACTAATGTAGGGACAGAAAATGGGACTTATTTCTTCAAATCAGTTAATTTACTACACAAGAGATCCAGCTGTGTTATTTAGTATTTATTTATGTAATACATTTATTATAATTAACTACTGAACAGCTTCAAATGAATAAAAGTTTGAACATTATGAGACATTCTAGACCAAAATCAGCCTGTAAATGGTCTAATAACATCTAAGGCTACGTTCAGACTGCAGGGTTTAATACTCAATTTGGATTTTTTTGTGAAATACGTTCTTTTTTTGCGAGGTCGTTCACATTTCCAATTAAATGTGACTTGTATGTGATCTCCAGTGTGAACTTTAAACACCCCAAAAGTGCCCCGCATGCACATTGGAGGACACGACGACATCACACACAGTGAGTGTGCTCAGTGTTTACGGAAGCACCAGGAGATTTTAAAGTTGCTGTTGCATCGGAGCCAGAACATGTAGTTTTAAGGAGGAGATTGAGAAGGAGAAGGATGAGGTTTTTGGCCATGGGAGCGGAGTCGCAGCCAAGAGTGATGGGATTGATATGTGCGTCACTGCTTCACTGACACAGAGTTCATACACAATGTTCGTATGATGAGAAGAAAGTTTGTGTACATTTGTGCATGCCTAGTTTCCATGTACTTCAGCGCAGAATAGTGGCTTTTGTGTCGCTTGTTGGTGACGTGTAGGTGGAATGAATGTTCAGACTGAAGTCGCGTGTCAAAAGATCGGATATGTATCAGTTTTAGGAGCACATATCCAAGTGGCCTGGGTCACATTTGAAAAAATCTGGATCTGAGTCATTCAGACTATTATTAAAAGACCAGGTACAGGTCGCATAGGGGCCAAAAAATCAGTTTGAGTCACTTCAGGCTAGAGCCCTGCAAACCCTTGGGACCCAACATAAAACAGTGCGGCGCGGGACACATTTTGAAAGCTCATTGCGGGCGCGGCTGGGAGCAGGACTGCACAACACGGGAGCGGGCGGGTGGGATGATAAACTGTAGCCCCACAAACTAAATATGAGTGTAAAGTCAAATATACAAATGATGAATGAAAACATATCATGCATAATTTGTGCTGGATATTTTATTTGGCGTTAATACAAACATTTTAAGCAGCAGACCATCCCCCCTCCCGTACGCCAGCCGCGCAGACCGTCTCACCCATCCCGTATTCCGGGACTAAAACAGGACTGAAACAGGATTTAGCCAGGACTTAGCCATGCCGCCAGATCGCCCACCGCGCCTCCTCCCAGACGCAGCCCAATTCCTTTCGCTTCTCCATGTTTGCGGGCAGGAGCGGGACAAAATATCGCAGATGCAAGCGGGAGCAGGACTCAAAATTACAATTCTTTGCGGGAGCGGGTGGGAGCGGGACTGAAAATTCTCTGACTGAAAAGTCTCGCGCTGACCTCTACTTCAGGCTGCAGTCTGAACGGGCCATAATTAAAAGCCCGATCAGGGAATCTGCTTAACCAATATCATGAGGCGATTCCTGATCTAGCAAATTTTTCAGTATCACCGCTGATATTCGATACCAGTATCATGTCTCCTTAATATTTTCAGCCTCAATTTTTATCACTTATATTTTTTTCTTTGCAAAAATGGGGAGTTTGGTTATTTCAGTTGTAATATTAGATTTGAGTCGTATAAAGTGTTGAATAACTAACTTCTATGGTTAATTATTTTTTATTAAGCAATTTATTTGTTGCAGCTCAGGCCTTTTAATGCCACTGTTTATTTAAGAACGGTTTACTGGGATTATCCTGCTTTATTGTTGCTGTGTCAGTCACGCAACATTGACTCATGTGACCTTTGTTGTTACCTCATCAAAACATGGAGTTGTGTTTTGTTTCATTCACACGTGTTGGAGTTATCCTTTATTATTATTAGTCTGTCTACATCTCCAAAGTAAAGATCAGGAAATTCCAGGGCTGAAATGATCCAAATGATTCTAGTGATGGAGTTTGAGAAGAGTGTTTTCAGTTTGAGAGAAGAACTCAGCCTAAATATTCCTGATTTGTGCGTGAATCATCAGAAAATAGAGTAAAATGTGCCTTTTAAGAAGTTATTACATTTTTCTGTTGCAAAATATCACACTTCGAAATGTGTTATCGTGACAGACCTATTCTCTCTTGGAAGAACAACTGTTAATAACATATTGTAGAAAGAAAATGACAAAAACAACAGATTTGAGGTGGAGTGAGTTTGGTGCTGGCAGACGTTGTCCAGTCATGCATGGACACATTTGGTTCTGCTCGTTTGGTTCTGCTCGTCTGCTCGTGCTTGTACTTAATCAAGTTTGACAGTTTTGACTTCATGCCCTGATGGGTCTGTAACATTTTTGCTTTTGTTGGATTTTTTTCTTTTATTTATTCTTTGTCTGAAGCTGCATGTAATGAGTAATGCAAAAAATTTAACTGTTTTTGGTCGAGGAATTCCCAGGACGTTTAATGTGCGTGTTTTTAGTGGAGGAGTAGGAGAAACCTGAGCATCCAGAAGAATCCTATGCAGACATGAATAGAACATGCAAACTCCAGAATGAACTTCAGTATCTTCTTGCTGTGAGGTTTGCCTGACCAGCCAGTCTCTTCTACATTCTGTTGGAATCCAGAAGTGTCTGGAAAAGGACCATAGAGCGTGAAAAACCTTTGTCCAAACTTGAGACGGTTCAACCACAGCTTCTAATTTGTATCACATGTCTCTCAAATGTAGAAGACATCTCCAAAAAAACTCTCCCAAATTCTCGTATCATTGAGAACATAATATAAACTTATTTTACCTGAGATTAGTCATAGTTTGGTGCTTTGATTGTTGATTCTGCAAAAATCTGTGATGTTTTTCAGATTAAAGAAATGAATCACTCCAAATACAACTTTGAGATTGTAACAGCTAGAACATTGCTGAAGACTCTGACAAGTCCATTTTGCAGAATAGGTCCGCTTTAATTTTAGGGCTGCATGATTTTGAGAAAATAATCTATTTAGTTGTTTTGCTTACACAGAGAGTTGAAAATGGCTTTGTGTTGTGTATAAAACTTGTGGCAATTTTTGAAATAAAGTCAAAAGAACATGAATCTGAGGCTGTTGTGTGTGTTTGATGTGCAGATCTCTCCATGCCCATTGCTGTGCCTGCTTGGAAAAAGAACTCAAGACTTTTCATCCCAAAAATTGGACCACATATTATCACTGGGTTTTTTTAATAGCCTAAACATATTGTTATAATGAACAGGAAGACATGTAAAAGTGCTTTGATGTAGACAGTTGGTATGCTCACGGTTAGTCCATGAGTAATTAAGTATGAAATAATTATGAGTAACTATTTACAGCACAGGCAAATTAAGTGCAAGTGCTAATTAAGTAGTTACTAAGCATGAATCATTATTAATTAAGCCTTTGTTCATGCTTTATTAAGGCTAAATAAGGTGTAGTTATTATAAAGTGTTACCAACAAAAGATGTAAGGGAACAGAAAATACGTAAATACAAATTTGATTTGACAACCCTAAAATGTAAATACACACATGCAGCAAACACTGCACTGTACCACACCACAGAGCGTATATATGAGTGGACAAAAAGGAAGTTTGCGTGTCGTTCTTCCGGCTCCTTCTGACCCTGACTCCAATTGACTTATATTGAAATATTGTCGCTACTCTCTCTATAACTGCTGCTGTGAGCCCCATCATTTTGGTTTTAAAATGTTCATATTAACCCACGACACATGATTTTTTGGTATTTTGTCCATCAAAAAAATCCTTTTCATAACATAGAATCTGGCTCCAAATTTGCTCATGTAATCGTTAACATCGTGAGTTTCATTTGAGCGGCGCTGAAGACTACGGGTGACGTCACACTCACCCCCCACGGCCATTCTTTTATTTACTTATTGTTCTTTTGTTGTTGTTGTTTTGTCTTTTTTTTTAGTATGTGTGTGTCTATTATGTAGGTCTATTTTGTTATTAATGTGTTGGATATCCATTCCCTCAAAATTACAAAATTATAAAAAAAAAAAAAAAAAGAACCTATCTGGACGACTCTCAGATTAAAGGTTCTATATTACGCAAATATGCAAAAATTCTTATGTGCTCTAAGTATAATATTGTTACTTCATCAAAAACAAAAACTGAATTTGTGTTTTGATTCAGATTTTGTTTCATTCACACAAGTTTGAGTAACACTGGTTCATTAGTCTGTTTATATCTAGAAAAGCTAAAAATGCTCTGTTCCACCTTGTGACGTCATGAAGCTGTCAAATTAACAGCTACCAAATGATTCTAGTAAAGGTGTATGGAGTTTAAAAAGTCAGTTGAGTACACACAAGAGCCCAGTGTGTTCTGTCTGAAGAATTTCACTTAAATCTGCAGGGTTTGTGCGTTAAAATGTGTAAATGAAACAAAACTCCAGGTCTGTTTGTGATGAGGAAACATTAGAACATAGATCAGAAAATAGCGTCATATGGGACCTTTAAACAGACATTTGAAGTGGTCCTAAACAAAGATAAATATCAGGTTTGTTTTGACACAGTGCGGATTATAATCTATGGAATGAACTCTAAATATTAATAGTGGAACAGCAGGATTTTCACCACGGCGTGTCCTTGATTTGGCCTCCACAGAGTAAACAGGCGCCCACACGGTGTCTCTGCCTGGACTGGTGGAGGTTGCTAGGTGGATGTCTGCAGCAGACAGAGGGTGGAGAACTGAGACGCTAACTCTGCTAATCACCACTTGTCACAACTCAGGGTTAGGTTTCAAAAGCTGCGTGTAGCTGCATCAATCTCCCTGATCCCCGGCTCACCTCGCCTCATGCTGCTGCTGCCTGTCTGTCTGAGGGAGGGAGTCCTGGAGCCTCTCAAACACATGCACAGCCATTTAGAACGGGCCCTTACGAAGTGTTACGAAACAATAGAAAACTGATTGCCAAACATTGGCAATGCCAGGAAGCTCTGTGCAGGGCTCTCTGCAGGATATAAAACAACACACTACGACTTCACAAGCCTGATGTGATGTGCAGTAGAGTCATTAGCTTGTTGATTGTGTTGTTAAGGTTAAGATACACTTTATTGTCCATGAATTTGACCTGTGCATGTTTTGGGTTGATGGAGGAAAGTGCAGGAAACCCACCCAGACACAGGGAGAACATGCAAACTCTGCACAGAAAGGCCTGGGTGACATGATGATCAAATCCATAACCTTCTTGCTGTGAGGCGAGTGCTCAGCCACACAGTCGCTGCGGTGCTGTGTGACGGTGCTCTGAAGGAGGAGTGACTCCTTCAGAGAGCAGGGAGAAGGGAAGGGCAGACTCAGAGCGTCAACATGAAACTAAAAGTAACTACACATTCTAATATGTTTTTTCTGTGGAAAAAGCAATTTCAAAACAAGGAAAGGTATCAGGGTCATCCAAATCTAGAATGTGTTATCATTTAATAGAAGTGTAATAGTGTAAAGCAGTAGAGTTCAGTTCTCCTGTGAGCTGCAGACAGACGCCTGCACTGAGGCTTAGAGCTTTTGCATGCTGCAGTCCTGTAACATAACAGAATATTTTCTATAGATTCACCATTTCATATCTTCTAGGTCTTAGATTGTGTACTTGTACTTGTACTTCTCTCAGGATTTGCTTGGTTGCAACATTTCTGTTTGTTTTGATCAGTTTCTATAGAAATCAAATTGTTAGTGGCACACGACTGTTTGTTTTAATCACTTTGTTCTTTCCATAAATGTTGTATTAGAAACCAGACTCATGTTGTCCAAACACATAATAAATAATAAATGAGTCTTAAGCCAGTGTATCACACTTGAGTCAAAGTGAAGTGTGTGATGCTTCTTGTGTGGTCAGCAGAGCCAGCTCCCCACTGGCACAACGGTCCCCACATGTCACAAGTCCATGATGAATTATCCCCATCCTGTAACAAATCCCTGCATCAGAGTCTGCCACAAACACACACAATGAGTTTCCATATCTTCAGGGGGACATTACCTGAACACTGTCAGTCTAATGGGAAATTTATGAGCCCACTAATTTGTAACTGCAGGACAAATATTCCCGAGTGTAAGAGTGTGTGGGAGTCGGCTCGGCTCAGGTAAAGAACTGTTGCTTCACTTCAGAAAACGGGGATCAGTTTTACTCATGATTAATTATTCTAGATTTAAATCATGTTTCAAAGCAAAATGTGTTTGAGATTAGAGGAGGAAAACACAAAAGTGCATTGTCATTTAAACCTATGATGTGTCGCAGCTCATCTGTCATCTGCTCTACAGTTAAGACCTTGGCTCCGCACATGGACACGCCTCACACTCTTTCCTCCAAGTTTGTCCTTGACACAGTATTTTGTAGTTCAGTGTAGACAATAGACAAAAAACAGAGGCCTGACTGTGATACAAAATGTGAAACATTGAGATGAGAAATCCAATAGAGAAAAGCACTGACGTCTCTCCCGTCACAAATACACAAAAATGAAGGTACCAGAAAAACTCCGCTCCTTTTGGAAAAAGGTCCTTTGTTAAAGTCAGATATTTCTTTGTTGTTTTTTGTATCTGTGTTTGTGCTCCCAAACGGAAAATGCTTTCCAAAACAGAATGCATTTCTGCAAAAATAGGCCGTCCACTGTTGCTTTAATTGTTTGTTTGTATTTGGTTCATATGGACGCTTTGCCCAAACCACAATGCTGCTCTGTGATTGGTCCCCATCTCAGCGGCTGAAATCAGGCCGGGTGGATTCTTGTGAGTTTGTGAACTCACAAATATCATGAGAATTTTTCTTTTGACACAAGGTGGAAACATGTCATAAACCCTTTATCAGAAAAGAAACAGATCACCCACAATAAAAGGGTTTTCCTTTTCTGCCTGTTTCTGCCTTTAGTTCAGTCTGTGGCCTTAAACACAAATATCATACATAAAACATTTACACTGGAGCTCAGTATAATGTCCCGTTATCCTCCCATTCACTTTACATTGAAAAATATAATAAAAATTTTTTTGTCAGTGAAAAATAAATATTCCTATGGAACTCTGCAGCATGTCTTTTCCCCCAGTTTTTCTTTTTGTTATTCTACAAAACTCAGATGAGATAATAATTGCCCTCACTTCTAGTCCAAAACCATTTCTACAAGGTCAGAATGTTACACGAGCATCTTCTTACAGTTTACCATTTTGACATTAACAGTCTAAAGTTTAGTCTCAACTTAAAAAACAAGTTCATACTTCAGTCCCGTCTTACTTTCATTAAGGGATCAGCCATCTTAATGAGACTGTCCCTGTTTGACTAAAGGACCAAATATGTGCAGAGGTCTCCACAACACATGCAAAGAAACATGTCTGTGTGTGTGTGTGAGACAGAGGGGAGCGGCAGGGGGCAGTGTGTGTGGTTGTGTGTGTGTGGATGGGTGTGTGTGTGTGTGTGTATGGTTGGTGGGGGGGCTCCCTGCAGTTCATTGTTAGCCTGAGTGACAGTTGGAGAGAGCCACAGTCACACTCACACACGGGCCCACACTGTTCTCTCCATACAGACTGCACTATTACAGAGCCGCTGTCCGTCAATCACTCTCCGGGTTCAACATTCTTCAGCCTTTTCTGGGTCAAACATCTAGATCCTCCAGTGATGCTTATATATTTTTTTCACAGAGATATCAATTTGGACTCTTGTGAGCTTGGTGCACTTCAAAAAAACACAAATAAACAACAACAACTAACTAAACTTTTAATTTGATACGATCATCGATGATACATTTTGTGCCTTCATTAACATTATTATTAGTTTGCACGAACATAAACGAAAACCGAAAAATTCTTACATTTTTTCATTCTCATTCTGGTTTATTTTGTACAATCATAAACAATAAACTTTTGTGCCAACGTTAACATTAATTATTAGTTTGTACAACCATAAATGGAATAAAAAAAAGAAAAAAAATCCTTACATTCTTCATTCTCATTTTGCTTATTTTGATACCATCATAAACGATAAACTTCTGTGCTTTCTTTATCATTATTATTAGTTTACAGTACAATACAAAAAAAGAAAAAAAAAAAAAAGAAACTGAGTTAAAATTATACGTATTCATAGTTTGCATAGTATGTTCCATATTTTTTGGATTATAAGGTGCATTAAGTGAAACAAAACAGTCACATAAGTCAAACATTCAGCTCATTCATAATAACTCTCACCGTTGTTCAGTTGTAACACATAAAATACGAAACAATACATTCACTTTTTCAGTTCATTCTTCTTCCTCAAATCCATCACGTTCTTCATCTTCAGTGTCTGAGTCGGGTGATTTCGGCATCAAGTCCGGATCCCTCTCATCATTATCCGAGTCAGTCTGTGCTGTTACTTTGCTGTTCATTGATGATTCGGGCCGTCGTAAAAGCTAGGACGACACTTGAAACTGAACTCTTAACCCAGGCGTCCACGATCCATCGGCAGATCGTGGCGTAATTCGCCCAGCGTTGCCTCCTTGTCATGGTGAATGTGGATTATGAATGTGAGGCTCCTGACTATGGCAATGTAATGCTTCGACAATCCATCAAGTGGTGCGGCTTCATAGTTTACCAAAGTCGTACTAAAACATTTTAGGAATTTTGAGCGCCATGTACCACATAAAATCTGTTCGAGGTCAGTAAGCATAATCAGAATTAATACATAAAACGCACCAAATTATAAGGCGTACTGTCCATTTTTGAGAAAATTAAAAGATTTCAAGTGCTGCTTATAGTCTGAATTAAATAAATGTTTGTAAAGTTTTGTCGTCAATGTGCATAAGTAACCACATAATTTTTTGAATTTTTTAATCTATGTCATGAACAGAGGTGGGTTAATATAAGGTTTTATTCTTCCCACTCCTTTTCGAGAAATGTACTTTTCTGTTGTTTATAATGTAGATGTATTGTTTCTCTCTTGTCACAAACTTGAAATAAAAATGAATCAAATCATATCAAAATTATTAGTCTGTCTACATCTCGAAATCTCTAAATGCTCCATTCCACCTCTTGATGTCATGTAGTAGTGTTAGTTTTCAAATTTGCAAAATTTTAGGGGGCAGAAGTGCTACTTGGATGTACAGAGATTGTGCAAAATTGTCCTTTATGTGCTCTTCTGTATTAGCCTGATTCATCAGCTGGTTTCTCTTCGTGGAAACCGTCTGACCTCGCATTAGGATTGGTTCTCTCGGTGGTAGACGGGTACCTTTTTTATATAACCAATCGCTGCTATTTGCTCATGACAGATGTAATGCACCAAATCCCGAAGGAAGAAGGTCAATAACGTCTTTACCCTTGACAAAATTCACCAAACTTTCTCTTTGTTCCGGCGTTAAATCCTCGATCTCGGGAATCGTTGCCAACACTGAATGTCCGTCTTCGTCTACATCCATCTCGACACTTTGTTTACTGTTGTGCTGTACCACAAAAGGGACCCAGACAGACGAGACGAGTTTGACGTCATGGCTTCACAGCTCACAGCTGATTGGCCAGTGCACGGTCTACAACTTCTGGGGTTCTTGCAAACCATCTAGTGTATTCTGATTCCTGACCTAGTCACTGGAGAGAAATTAAATTGAGTGGAGACACTCCAGTCTGGCTACTTCAGTGTAGGGACGAGTCTCAAACACAAAAATTGAAAAACCAAGGTACTCAAAAAATACAAAATAATGAAAAGCCTATAATACCACTTGGCAGATATAGTTAAAATCATGCCAACATGTTTCATCCCTTTGGCCTTCATCAGGGCAAACTGATGCTCTGATGTACTTTTTGAGTGTCTCAGCTTTTTCAGTTTAGTTGAAAAATGAACTGCCCCTTTAATCTTTTATTTCAGTAGAGATGGGAAATTCCAGGACTGAAATGATCCAAATGATCCTAGTGAAGGTGTATGGAGTTTAAAAACACAGTGGAGCACTAACTGTATTACCACATGACATCACGAGGTGGAACATAGTGATTTTTCTTTGAGAGAAGAACTCAAAAGCCTAAATGTGCAGGGTTTGGGTGTTAAACGTGTGTGAATGAAACAAAACACAACTCCAGCTTTAATCTACTGTATGTAACCTGCCCCTCACTTCATTATGCAACAAATCCTGGTTTCTTTTCTTCTTTTTTCTTCATCAGACCTTTTTACATTCATTTTTACATATTCTATTCCAGTCCAAATGACACATGCACGGATGCACAGTTGCAAACCCAGCCCAGCGTCCTGTCTGCGTAGCTCAATGCTAAACAAATTAGCAGGTCGTAGTCATATTTCTCATTCGGAGGGGCACGGTTTGTCCCAGAGCGCTCCATAAATCATCCGCCATGACAGCCCAGCCCGCGATGAAAACTTTCTGTCACTCCGTCCACTTGTGGTCTCCAAAAAAACCCCGGCCCCTTCTTTTTAACTTCTACCCTCTCCCTCTTTCTTCTTTCGCTGTCTTCTCCGCTTTCTCCGCTCCGTCCGTCCTCCTGGGTTTTCCTGTTGTTTTCTCAAGCTCCGCCGGCCCCCTCCTCCTCCCCCTCCCCCTCCTCCTCATCCTCCCATCACAAGAAAAGAAATGAGAGACAGACAGAAGCTCGGGGGGCAGGTTGGAATGCATTGAAAGCGCGTATGATTGAGCTCGTCAGAGAATCTTTGTTGGCGGTGTCAGGATCGGCATGTGTCGGCGAAAAGGCGACAGTTAAAGGTGCATTGTGTAACTTCTGGTGGAGGGTCCGTCAAATGCTTTTCTCCATGGAGACGTTGTTGCTTTGCTGGAATGTTTCACAGTATGGCATTAAACCTTTCTATCTTTTTTTGTTGTTGTTTTTTCATTACCAGTGTGTCTGTTTTAAAAGATTTTTATCGTTTTTAATATTATAATTGTTTTGGCATGCATACCGGGTCGGGATGGGCATGATTAGTCGATTAATCGCTAATTGATCATTAAGAATTTGGTCGATCACGTTCATTTTTAACCGACGAACTGAATGTATGTTGCTGTGTGTAGCGTAACGACATGAGGCTGCGTCTGATACAAACACTGGACTTGCAGTGTCACAGTCCCACGTTTGGGCTCTGACTCCTTGGAGATCACTATATCGCTCAGTGAGTGTGTAAAGCACATTATTGGGAATTGGGAATGTGCAATTAAAACTGCACATAGGCTTAGGGAAAGTGCAATTATTACTGTAATACAAGAATGCAAGGGCTTTTAAGAATAATTTAAAGGTCCTGTTGGTGCATCACTCGTGGTCAGACTTGGTCTCATATTTATTCTGTTCTATGGTGTTTGTTTATGTGGTGCTTTGTGTTGTGTTGTCCTGTTTTTTGATAAAGCATGTTACCCCCTGTCCCAAGACAAATTTCTCCCATGGAAGACAATAAAGGATTATCTTATCTTATCTTATCTTATCTCATTAGTGTCCCGGGTATGATCGGGTTTTTTGAGTATCCTGGTTTCGTCATGGTGCATGTAAACGCAGTATCCCCGTTACTTTAACATAAAATTGAGTCACATGCATCAGAGACAAACACATTTCAGTCTTTTCATCACAAGTGTAGTCAAAGTAAATAAAGTGACAACATAAATAAAGTGAGTGAAATGATGTTAAATAAAGAGCTGCGCTAAACCTGCATACGTCTGATCTCTGAAACATGAACCATCTCCAACACGACACACACACACAGAACACACTCATCTTCATCATCAGCAGCCCTCTGTCACAGAGAGAACACTCATATTCCACTAAGTCATGTCTTTAGTCCGACAGAAGCTGAATCACATCAGAGCACAGGGAAAGAGCTGCTTTTTCAGAGCTTATAGTTTATGTAAATGAGACATGTGGTTTAAAGTTTCTGTAAAACGTAAACGAATGTGTCAAAGCTGCATTAAACTCATTATACTTTCTGATGTGGCTCTAGAGTGGTTAGGGTTTATATGTTGTAAAGTTGAGTTTATTTATGCAGATTAGTAATAGTACTAATAATGATGATTTTAATATAAAAAGTTCATGATTAATCAAAAGTCAATCGTTAATTCTCCTGATGAACGATTAAGAAAATTTTACTGTCCATGTTTTAATGACTGTCCATCCCTAATACTGGGCTCTGTTGTAAAGACAGCTAGACTCTCAACTGGTCTCCCTGTTTAAATAAAGGTTAATAAAGAAATACATCTTCATGAAGACCAAACCAGACCAAGTTACAGGTCAGATCTGTGGAGAGGCGACCCCGCTCACAGTCAGAATGCCTGTTTTTCTAAGTATTTTCAAGCTATAAAATCACCTGTAACTGAATAAATATAAAGTAGAGCTGTTTAATGTCATACTATGGAACATTCCAGACAGAGCAGTTACGTATCCATAGGAACAAGCAGGTGATAAACCCTTAAGCAGAAAGTAACTAAGTGCACCTTTAACCTTGGCTATAGAAGTCTCCGAAGTTGCATCTCTGCTTGTTTTTCTTTCTTCTACCTGAACTAAAACGTGCCCCTGACGCTGGGCTGTTGAGTGAGTTTCATGACCCAAACAGACCTGCTCCAATCCCCCCTCCGAAGATCTGAGCGCGAGAGGAGAGCTTTCAAAGAGGTGGTTCTGTGGTCTGTCAGCACCGGGGCTGTGCAGACCTCTTCATCTCAGCCTAATGTAGATGCAAGCTGTCCTGGAAGGCTCATTCAGACGTTTAAAAATGCTCCTCAATAACGTGTACAGTTGGTTTTGGTATTATACGTGCATGGGTTTTATTGCTTGGCTCTTTTGCAGATGAAAATCACTTTTGTTTTGAATCTATCCTTACATTTCAAATCATGACAGGAGACAGATGCATTTGTATTGGTAGCCACAAATTTCTAGCTCACAAATCTTATTCTTCATAAATGTACAAATATACAATAGCTCCAAACGCTGTCAAACTGGGAGGCATTGTCTCTGTGGATGTCAGTGAATACAATTCTACAAATCAGACAAAGTGTTTGGCTTTTTCAACCAAAATTTTATATATAAAACTGTTTCTCAATAGACGTTTTTCTGTGCTAATCCTAGAATCAGTCTGAGTGAACAAGTGAATGATGAATTACTTATGTTTTATTCTTGACCATAATGTATATTCAGTGTCACTAATGCGTCATCGTTGTTCTCCTTTAAGTTTTCATCTTTCTTCCCTTGATAGTTGTGGATAAATTCTTCATGTTAGAATGTTTATTCTTTGTGGACCTTTTTGGACAAAGATTTGGCAATGGGGCAGATTTATGAAGCTGCTGGAAAACACACAAATCATTTCCATTGATATTTTGTCACAGAAAAGCATTAACTGGAAGTGACGTTTACCTTACATCGCGGCACTTCTGGCCTTTGTAAAAAAGGTCTGTTGTCTGCACTGTTCTTGAAAACAAGACTAAACTGCCTTTCCATCAGATTTGCTCTGCTTTCCAATGAATGCAGATGTATTGGCTAAATTTTTTTTTAGCTCTGGATTCAGTTGAGAGTTAGACAGATGAACATCACCCAAGTATGCATGTTTTATTTTAGTCCAATTCCAGTCTTTGACCCAAATTTTTAAAATCTCATCTGGAACAAATGCTACAGCCCCAACGGAGGACGGTCTTCCTGCAACGGCTGAGGAAAAGCTCCAGCGCAGATGATGGGGCAGTTCTACACGACCATCACTGAGTTCATCGTCACTTTCATCACGGTGTGGTACTGCGGGTCACAAGGTAGACACAAACTTCAGCAAAGTATTGTGGGCCTGCTGGAAAGGTGACCATCTCTAGGACCTGTGCATCTGCAGGACTCAAGGGGAGCAGGTTTTTATCACATTATGACCCTTCTCAGCCTGGACAAGGACTATATGAGCCCCTTCCCTTTGGGCAGGAGGCTACAGAACCTCTCGCCAAAAGAACAGTCTCTTCTTCTCTGCTGTTGGACTTAAAAACTCTGTAACACCTGTCACTGTATAACACCTCTGCCCTACAAAAGACTTTAACTAGCCAGAGTGTGAAACTGAGAAAAATGACTTCAAAGTTTCAGGTTTTAAAAAAAAATATATAATTACAGTTTTGGATGTTACAGTTGTCATAGCCCTTTATTTTCTCGTTAAAACAATCAAAAATGCTCACGGTTTATTCACGTGATAAAGGAGGTTTCAAATCCCCCCAAAATGACATGAACTCACTTTTGACCAAACATGTTACTGTCACCTCATCCATCTTACTTTAATTGTTATTAATCTCCTTGCTCTGACAGTTTTGCACAGTTGTTTCATTGTTTTATGTTACCTCATAACGCCGAAACAAGCTCATATTTTATTCTCTGACATTAGCAATAAAACCTGCTCTGATCTGAACAAACTAAACTTTCTCTTTGCTTGTCAGTGTCAAACCCAGTCCAGAGTCATGCACATATCTAACCTGGCCACGCTGAGCTGATGTGAAGCAGGTGGGCTGGACTCCAGGGTCAGAAACCTCATCCGGGCTTGGGGGCAGATAACAGGGGTATCGGCGTAGTGTCCCGGGGCAGGGGGCAGCTTTGGGGGTATCGCAGCCTGTGTTTGGGGGCTCAGAGTGACGGCAGAGGGCAGGGGGCGGTGCTGAGCGGGCGCTGCGGTGTCCGACAGTAGCGCATAAAGAGGTCAGGGTTCTTTCCTCTGCGGTGACCTCTGACCCCGCAGGCCTGAGAGGAAACGGGCCCGTCAGCAGTGTTGTTGTTGCTGTGTAGTTATGGATTTACAGAAGGAGAAAGGAGGGATCACCTTCAGTGGCTTCATCCAGTTTGAGACGACTGCAGTGATACTATTGATCTATCCGCTGAACTCACAGTGTAAATGTCAGGAGAATGATTTTAATGTGTATTTTTGTGCAGAAAACAAGATTTGGTCATATGAACAATAACGATATGGGCACAGGTTCCCACTCTTTTTCAGTAACAAAATTTCAAAACTTTTCCGTGACTTTTTCATGACATAAAGTGAATTTTCCATGATTTTACAGCACCTATATGTGTAGAATTTTTAGGGCTAAATATGAAATATAAATTTTTTAGGGTTTTTAGATTTTTTTTTTTTAATGCATTTATTTTGGGCAAGTAAAGATTTACATTTATATACAATGGAACATATGACATAAGTGAAATCGTAATAGAAATGAAAATAACAGCAACTACTAACTATTATTATTGCTATTTTGCCCAAAAATCCTTTCCACTCACCTTATGATTTGGAATTACTGTATTATCCGGACTATTGAGCAAACCTGAATATAAGTCGCAGGTGTCCACATCTTCAAGAACGTTTTCAAGTTCAGGTCATCTGCTTTTATTGCCTCTGAAAGTTTTTGTTGTCTTTTTGCATTGAGTCAGTTCGTCACGCTGCCATCGCTAAAATCTCACCATCGATTCAGTGATGCTGAGTTCACGTGCAGCAGCTCTGTTTTCTTCTTCAATTTAACTTAAAAGCTGCATCACCTGCATTTCTTCGTGTGTTTTCCATGAGGAGGGTGTGTGTATGAAGCACAAAATAACTGTTCAAAACAAAAAACAAACTAGAATCTTCCTCAGCGCATCACCTCCGTCTCTCCACGTGTTCTACTGCGCATGTCTCCTGCAGAAAGAGTCTCTGTCATGACTGTATCATGTCAGTGTCTTGTAGGAATTCAGTAGATTTCAGACTCTCTTGGGGCGGGGCTAGTTGTGTCGATCAGGTATGAGTGGATGTCTGGCTACTGAAGTTTCTTCTCGTCATATACACATACAGGTCATTAAGGCTACGTTCAGACTGCAGCCTGAAGTGACCCAAATCCGATTTTTTGGCCCCTACGTGACCTGTTTCTGATCTTTTAATTTTCAAATGCGACCCAGGCCACTTGGATATGTGCTCCTAAGACCGATACATATCTGATCTTTTGACATGTGACTTCAGTCTGAACGGCCAAAGCGCATTCATCCACCTACACGTTATCAACAAGACACAAACGTCACTATTCTGCAATGAAGTAGGTGAAAATTGTTAATGAACTCCGTGTCACTGAAGTGAAGCACATCACCACTCACCACTCTTGGCTCCGTCTCCACATCCACATGTTCCTTTTAACGGACGTCACTGCCACTGTCCCACAAAACACCACGGCCAAAAACATTGTCCTTCTCCTTCTCAATCTCCTCCTTAAAACAAGGAAGTTGTTCATGTTCTGGCTCCAGTACGAGAGGAACTTTAAAATCTCCAGGTGCTCAATTCTCGCGTCCATGTTTGGACAACTTCCGTAAACACAGAGCACGCTCACTGAGGTTTACGTCATCGTGTCTCCAGTGCACATGCGGGACACTTTCGGGCCATTTACTGTTCACACTGGAGTTCACATACAAGTCACATTTAGTTGGAAATGTGAAGTGAACAACCTCGCAAAAACATTGGATTTCACCAAAAAATCTTAATTGAGCGTTAAGCCCTGCAGTTTGAACGTAGCCTAAGATGTCTCCCCCTCACTAATGCTCATTTAGCATCATAGCTTATTTTATCACATGGCGATAAAATGTTTTAGTGTGTTGACAATATCGTGAGCTAGTGTAGTAACTTCATATGAACCCTAGATCCATGTGTAACCTGCACAGACAGCGGTGTTATCTGCACTCAGACTGCGTGTATCCGCTGTGTGCCCAAACCATAGGGCGTATATATGAATGGACAATGTGCCAAACAAAGAATCTGGCCATATATTCGCCACATCTTTTTATTAACCACAGGGTTCGAAGTGTGAGAAAAAAGTAGCGGCTTATAGTCCTGAAATTACGGTATAGTTTTTTAACATTCAAAATCCTGTCAGTGCATTTATTGTCGTCTCTTTTAAACAAAAGGCACAGATGATCAGAAATAATAATAATAATAATAGTCTAATGAGAACTTGTTGCATGAAAGAGATACTAAAATACCATGACTTTTCCAAAACTTTCATTGAATTTACACAATTCCATGACCGTGGGAACACTGTGTGTGACAGTGGCGTAATTGGTATTTGTCCAGTGATCCATGGTTCGAATCGCACTCCCACAGGTGAATGCTGTTTTTGTGTCCTTAGGCAAGACACTTCACCCAGCCTCCAGTGTCCGCATACACTGGTGTATGAATGTGATCAAAAAATGTGACCATTTAACAGTTTAATCTCAAATCGCAGATGAAGAATTTTAGGAACATAATATACTGGTGTCTTTAAATAGCACCGTGGAACTTTCTGAAGACGCCATGTCACCTGCACGATTTTACGACAGTAGAAAGTGAGAGGGATAGAAATGAAATGAAATGAAAATTAAATGAAAGAAAAGCCTCCTTAAATTTTAGTCTGTTTGTTTGGCTAAAAATCCTAGATTAAGCAACGTTTTGAGACACATTTTGGTGACATTTTCTTCTTTCTTCTTATAGTTTAAAAGTCTTTGTGTAGAGCAGGTCTCCTACAGAACATACCTGTGATGTGATTTCAGACTTTTAGTTTTTTACTTAAAACAGCTGAAGTTGTGCCTCTGAACTGCATGTGTTTTAGCATAATAATATTACTGTTCCAACTCATGTGATTGCAGCTAATGTGTTTTTTAAAGCGCTGTGACAGATGATCCATCAGTGGCTCTTTAATCCCATTAGAGGCTGTGAGGAGCAGCCGCACTGACTGGGCCCAAACACAGGCTTTAATGGAGCCTGGGCTCCACACACCTCACAGTCCCCTGGGGGCCTGTGGAGTCACTGCAGGGGCCCTCAGGGGACATTAAAAACTCCCTAATCCTGACAGTTTACAGAGTTGTCCCTAACACTGAGTCAATAGTCATTTATGGGCAGAGTAAGTTTCTAGACTGTTGTTCTCAGTATTTTCTCTCATATAAATTTTTAATATTATTTGTTTTATCAATGTAAATAAAAAATAAAATAACAAATACTCCCTTGCCCTCCACCAGCCCTGAAGAAGCTATCTGATTGAAAGCAAAATGTTGGCTTCAAAAGGTACGTAGGTCCAGTTTTGGTTTAACTCGTTTATAATATCTTATTCCTGAATGTCTTAAAATCTGCATTAATTACATCCTCCTTGGACTCAAAGTCAGTTCTTTGGATTCTGTAAAGTCATAGAACTTCTTGTCAAACAGAGACTGCAGTGTGACCTGGAGCCTTCTCCACATCTGAGTTATGGTCTGGAGACTCTGGATTCACTCTGGATGTGTTGTCATCAGAATAAACATCATAAGATAAGTGAGGAATCACTCTGGACCAGAGCAAAATGAGTTGTTTTTATATTTTTAAAAGGGCCATATTACACTATTTTCTGATCTTTGTTCTAATGTGGTTTCCTCATCAAACAGGCCTTGAGTTGTGTTTTGTTTCACACATGTTTAACACACAAACCCTGCACATTTAAACTGAGTTCTTCTCTCAAACAGAAAACACTCTGTCTCACCTTGTGATGTCATGTGATAATACAAGAAGTGCTTCACTGGGTTTTAAAACACCATACACCTTCACTAGAATCATTTGGATCATTTCAACCCTGTGATTTCCATTCTCTACTGAACAAAAGGTAAACGGAGCTGGTAACTTTAAAACTACTGCTTCATGACATCACAAGGTGGAACAGAGCATTTGAGCTTTGGAGATGCTTTTGCAGATGTAGACAGATTAATAATAAATATCAAGATTATTCAAACATGTGTGAATGAAACAAAACACAACTCTAGGTCTGTTTTTGAAGAGATAACAGCTTATAGATGCACTGTGTAACTTTATGGTTGGGGTCTGTCACCTGCCATGGATGTCATTGCTAAGCCTGGAATATTCAACATTTGCCATGTTTACATGAGAGCTTTAATTCAGATTAAAAATAATTTAATTCTGAATAAAATGTATGTATTTAAAAAGACCATCTAAACACTTAATTACTAATGGAAATGATTATTCAGAATGAAACTTAATTCCGATTTAAGTGGGTGGTTTATTCCGATTTTAAAGCCAAATTAATTTACTCCTCGATCATGTAAAAGTTTATTCTTCTTAAAAAGAATGTCGGTGGTTCAGTACATGCTTGTTGTGTCGCCCTTCTGACGCGATCCGGACGATCCGACTCCACCAGTCCTGGCTTCGTACTTTCATCCACGTCTCTTTGGATTTGTGAGCGGGATGTGGGAGTGGGCTGAGGTAAAGCAGCCTCACACTCAGTTTGTCTTCTTCCTCCTTCTCCGACACTCTTCCCTTCTCCTCCTCAGCTGACAGACGTAAAGCGTGATGAGAGAATTCTCCAGCTGCTGCACAATTATCATCGGAACCACGGTGGGAAAAGTTTGGATCATGTTTGTGTCCGCCAAATCCACGACAAACCGAAATGACAAAAAGCCGGTAGCAGCTGAAGTGTGTTTTCTTCTGGTTGATGTAAAGAGACGTTGAGCCAATTAAATGAAGACAATTGAACGTGTTTTCCATGTAAACCTCAATTCAGAATTATTATTTCTATGTAAACTCAAAAAAGAACATTTTAATTCCAAACTATTTAATTCAGAACTGTTAATTTGAGATTAAAAAACATCATGTAAACATTCTGGTCTGTTTTAGTCTCCATGAAGATAAAAAGGTTCCAGACAAAGCAATAACTCCAAAAATCTCCACTCCAATTTAGTGTAATATAAGACTTCATAAGCTTTACATATTCAGAGTCTAAAGCCCCTGGAGCCTGACAGTGAGCAGGACGAGGTGTTTGACAGAAACCGATGGGAGTCTCATTGTGTGTGAGTAATTGAATTTGATGGACACACTTGAGTAACCCTCCATCCATCACCTGGGACCGACCCGCTCCAGACCAACAGCTCCCAAAATCTTTCTCATTAAACAGGCCTTTATTCCGCCGGCCAAACTTCCTTCCTCTTCCCTCCATTCTCCCTCGACTGGCGGGGGACACACGCAATTAGCATGAGGGGCCCGGGCAGCTCCCCAGGCCCCTGCCCCTTTGTCCCGGCCGGTCCCTGGAGCTCTCCTCATCAGTTTGTGTCAGTCTGAGGCGGGCCGGTGCTTAGTCGTACCTGACACCGGCACACAGCCAGCCCAAATATCCGATTAAAGTATTGATAACGCATTAGTCAATTTAATCTACTTCGCTCGAGAGTAAAGAGGTCCTGCTCTACGGAGTTACTCAGAGGCGGCCTTGTTGTTGTCACGGTTTGTGGAATAATTATTTAAAGGTGCGTCGTGTGACTTTTCTAGTGGATGATCCGTCAAATGTTTTTCTACATCCAGATGTTATTGCTTTTCTGGAATTCTTCAAATACTGTTCTGAATTTTCCAATATTCATGAAGATCAAACCAGACCAGACAAGTTACAGGTCACATCTGTGGAGAGGCGACCCCACTCACAGTCAGAATGTCTGTTTTTCTAAATATTTTTGAGCTATAAAACCACCTGTAATTGAATAAATGTAAAGTACAACTGTGGAACATTCCAGACAAAGCAGGTGATGGACCCCCTACCACAAAGTTACATAGTGCACCATGAAAAATAAAAAATCTAAACAGTAAAAGCACATGTTATCCTATGTTTGCTTTGTTTTTCTTTCTTTAAAAAAAAAAAATAAAAAATTCAATTAAGAACAAAAAACAATAAAATGGGAAAACAATGTGCTTATTTGAAATAATTTTAAACTTAGACAAACTTTATTGATCCACAAGGGAAATTATTTTGGACACAGTAGCTCACACATCACAATATAATGTAATAATAAAGTAATATAATCACAAATCACAATATAATATAATAACAAAGAATGGTAATAATACATTCTAAATAATTCTAAATGAGTAGCAAAAAAGATAGCAAGAGACAGGTGTCAAAATAAACTTTAAATTAAATATTGGAAATAGAAATCAAAATCACAAAATGGAATAATGAAAGACAAACGGTTTTTCCATTTTATTGTTTTTCATTCGTAACAATGAATGATACACGGACTTAAGTTAAAGGTCTGGTACACTGTTTTTCCATGTATTTAAGCACATTATGTCTTGCCCCAGTTGTAAAATATTGTAAGTCGCCTGTGTACTGTCTGATTGTGTATTGTCCTATAATAATAGTACAGCATTATTAACCTTGTATAACTCTACAATTGTACCATATCTGATGTACTGTGTGGAAATTTGGGGTTCAACATGTAAAACTTACCTACAACCTTTATTTATTTCACAAAAAAGGGCCTTGAGAATTATCACCAACAGTCATTGTAGAGAACCATCCAACCCAAGATTTGCTCAACTTAAAGTGTTGAAAATGCAGGATATTGTTGACTTAAGTCTCCTCAAAGTCATGTATAAAGCAAAGTGCAGAGTGTTACCTGTAAATATTCAAAGAGTGTTTGAGATGAGAACAAACCACTACAATTTAAAAGGAACCTACATGTTTAACAAACCCAGATTCCGAACCAAGGTCATGGAGCGAAGCGTCGCTGTGAAAGGAGTTCATTTATGGAATAGTCTTGACAAAGAAATAAAAGAATCAAGTACAATGATAACATTTAAAAAAACATATAAATCAAATACAGTGTGTATGTATGAAAAAGAAAACTAAGTTGTTGTGTATAATAGTGAAGATTTCTGTTTGCAGTTGATCAGTAATTGTGCCTGAACTGATTTGAAATGTTTAGTGACCATTGGTGTTTATGTTTTGTCTTGAAAAAGGAAAGGGGGGCAGAGAACATAAGATTTTTCTTCTTTCTGCTCCTTTTCATTCATTTCTTGTGTGTCTGATGTTGTGACACTGTCAATGTCTTTTTATGCTTTATGAATGAAATAAATAAATACATATACAAATAATCAGGAAGTGCACATTTTCAGGGTAATTGTTTGCTTTGCGGTCGTACCAAAACTCTGCATGGGTAAACTCATCATGGTGAATAATTAGGATGCTCAGAATGTATAAGGTAAGAGAGGAATAACTTCATAAACCACTATCCACCTTATTCCAGCTTGCTCCACTTTTGTCTCTAAACAAGATCTAGGAATTGTCCAACTCCAGGGCCACATACAGCCCTTTGTTTGACTCTGACCACCCCTTTAAGCTCATTTGGAATTACAAAATAAACATATTTTATAATTTGACCTCATTGCATGGACTAAAGCTGCATTACTTTTATTTTAGAAGTGTTTTTTATGACATTTTTTTGTAAGGCAGCCTCACTTTTTCACACAAACTCTTCCCAATCTGAGCAGCTATTCAAAACAATGCTATTTACTGCTTTTTTTTTTTTTTTTTTTTTTTTTTTAATAAAGAAATACAATTAATATTATGCAGAATTGAGTTAAACATTTTAGCCCTCCACAATATTTTCTGTTTCTCATGTGGCCTCATGGAAAAAAATAATTACCCACCCTTGCTCTAAATGCTAAACTGCACTTTTTTGTGGTGGTATTTCTGGTTAAACAGGAATTAGAGAAACGTTTTGCGTCTTAAGTATGACATAAAGTAGGTTAATTTGTGTAAAATATTCAATTTTCATGTGCATCAACAAGTCACACTGCACTCTCTGCATTCTCTGGGGGGCTTTAAAACGGCTTTACTGTCTGCAGCCACATACAAAATAATACAACCTGAATGATATTGGCGACACTTCTTGAATAAGGTGGATTCTGCTTTTCACTTTTTTAGAGAGTAAAAATCAGGTACAACAGCTTTACAGCAGCTCTATTCTGCAAACTTGACTTTTCAGAGTGTTTTACCATGTTATATTTGTTTCTCCTCACCATTTACGCTCTCGAAGTTGTATTTGGAGTGATTTGTGCATATCTGATCAATCTTTAATCGCTTATTTTCAAGACGTCATTCTATAAGCAGAATAAAATACCACAGACAGAAAAAGTTTGACATATTTAACCCAAACTTGAACAGACTGGAGTCCAAACAGACTAATACCGCTGACAGACAGGTTAAGCTGACACAGCAGACATAACAACAGGGAGGCGCAGCTCTGACTCATCTGCACAATCCTAATGGGCGCGTGTGTCCTCGTCTAATAATGTCAATAACAGAGAGTCTGAGGAGACGAGCATTCCTCCTGGACATGATGCTTCTGCAAAACACCAACAAGAATGTGAGGTGACGCGTCTGACTCTGGAACTGACATTAGACTTAAGCCGGGCAGACACTGTGAGATTTTTGGCCCTTTTTGAGCCGATTTTTCACTCGTGTTTTTGGAATCATGCTGAGTTTTGGCTTAATCATGTGTGGTACTTCGTGTAGTAAACATGGAGTAACGAGAACCAATTAATACCTCATGACCAGCACCCAATCGGCAATCGTAGGTCACAAGAATATCACAACTGTTTGAATCCAGTCGCCTCTCGTGAGGGTTTCACACTGTTGAAGTTGTTCCAGAGCTGTGAACTTAAACCCTGCGATTTGGTCATATAGTTTAAGCTGGAGCTGAGTGAAATCATCAAAAATATTGCACAGTGTACGTCCGGTATTTGGCTATGTTCAGACTGCAGGGCTTTGGATTTTTTTTTTTTGTGAGGTCATTCACATTTCAGATTTAAATGCGAGTTGTAGGTGATCTCCATTGTCTCCAACTTTAAATGCCCCAAAAGTTTCCCGCATGAGCATTGGAAGACACGACCACGTCACACACAGTGAGGGCGCTCAGTGTTTACGGTAGTCGCCTAAACTCTGGACTTGTCTCCCAAAATACGGTCAAGTTCTTGGACACGTTACATGTCCACGGCTTTTTCATTTGTTTTAGTCTTTATCCTCCTTGTATTTGACTCACAGGCTCTTTATTTTTCGTTGACATTGGAGCCAGGTCCGACTGTAGCCGCTCGGACATTTCTTTAGCAAACATTTCAAAAACCGTCAGATTCCGATAAGATGCCTCCAATTTGTCCTGAATACAGCGATCCCCCGAAAATATTAATGAACTCATTAAACTTGCTTTCCCTCCATTGACGAGACTCAGAGCGTGACGTGTAGGTGGATGAATGTGACCTGACCGTTCAGACTGAAGTCACATGTCAAAAGATCGGATATGTATCGGTTTTAGGAGCACATGTCCAAGTGAACTGGGTCACATTTGAAAAAATCTGATCTGTGTCGTTCATACTGTCATTAAAAGATCAAATACAGGAGCATAGGGGCCAAAAAAATCAGATGTGGGTCACCTCAGGCTGCAGAATGAACGTAGCCTTAGACTGAACCACAAGGGAAATGATTTGGGCACAGTAACTCACACATCACAATATAATAAAATAACAAGGAGTAAATATATATAAAAATGGTAATAAAACTTCTAAATAAGTAGCAATAAGGCATAATTATATCAATGTTCATGAACAAGTAAAGTAAAAAACATACACAAATACACAGTTATATACCAGAGATTGTAAGGAAAACAATGCAAAGATGATATGATGATTGACAGGACATAGGCTTATGTATGTATGTATTATCTGTTACATAAAGGTGAGTTGTTGTACAGTTGTAGGGAGTATTATCTGTTACATAAAGGTGAGTTGTTGTACAGTTGTAGGGAGTATTATCTGTTACATCAGGGGTGGGCAAACTTTTTAGCTCGCGGGCCACATATGGTCCTAAAATTTGCCTGAAGGGCCGGACAGAACACAGGACATGACATGTTAGGAGCTCGGCTGCATTATATTCGTATTTACGCTTATGTAGGAAGCGCACTACAACATTTCCGCGAAAGATTCAACACACATTAAAGATTATCAGAAGTGCTCCACTGCATACCACAGGCGAAGGTGAATTGAGAGCGATCAGGTTTTAATGAGAAACAGAGCCCACGCCGCAAAATCACAGGCATGCGCACCTACACATGCAATAAAACTAGACTCTTAATGCATTAAAATTTACAACATAACGTCCATATGATTTTTGTCTTTGATTTTTATTAACTTAAACAGGAAGCAGTGCAGCCTTATATCTTGAACACCACTACTTCACTCATGGTCCGAATGACTCCTGTAAGAACACTTTCCCATAAAGCATTGCAGCCAACATAATACGCCGCACCTCAATGTATATATAGTGCGCCATCTACTGGGAAACGCCAGAAATGCATGAAAAATAAAACATCAACAAGGTTTATTAATGTAATTTATTCCAGTTTGGCGGGCCAGATTAAAGGGTTTAAAGGGCCGCATACGGCCCCCGGGCCGTAGTTTGCCCACCCCTGTGTTACATAAAGGTGAGTTGTTGTACAGTTGTAGGCAGTATATAAGTCTGAGAAAATCGAAGACAAATGAGAAATTGTCCCACTTTTCTTCATCTCCATGTCATTGTAGCATTCCATTATGTTCAGCTAATCAACAATTACAACAATACCTCAGTTTTCATCATTTCCCCACTGACGCACAACTCCGCATAGGGTACATGTGATTAGAAGAGATGAGGCACCAAATTCCAGATGATTCCAAACTGCGCATACGTATACAGTCTTTATTTTACCGCTGATCACATTTACTTCAGCGGGTTTGATCACAGTCGGTCTTCGAGCCCACTGTCGGGAACTACACCGGAAGTTGTCATCGCACCAAACGTCTTCCTGGTTTGTGACTTGAACGTGAATAGATTCTATATTAGCTTTGTTTAATAAATTCTGACTTGCGTGTACAGCCGTCAGATTGAAAAGAGGCTTCAAGTTTATACTTTTTTTCGGCATTATCGTAGACCGTACAAAATCCAATGAAGCTCCAGGTCCAGTCAAATGAAGCTCAATGAGGTAGGCAATTGTATGGGCAAATTTGGAGCCGAGTTCCATATTAGAAATGAGAATTGATTTATGGACAAATAGAGAAATAAAAACACCAGGATCACATAGAGCGGGTTAATACGAACATTTGAAGACCAAAACGAGGAGCCTGATCGCTGCAGTTACAGAGAAAGGGGTGACATTTTTTGTATGCAAAGTGAACTGTGAACTCCCGACATTTCTAGTGTAACTGACTCGCCAGCGCACGGGGACTATGTGGTTTAAGCAGCGGTTCTTAGAGGCTTTTTCTAACTGTAGCTTCCTCGCAGTTCGTACTAAGTTTGTTGCGATGGCGGACGAGAATCCACGACCAGTTTGCCACAAATGAAAGTCGGTTATAGAAGTCGCTGAAAGAAGAAGAGAAGGGGAAAAGGAGCGAAGACAAACTGAGGTGATTCTTGGAGATTCCTTCCAGTGTTTGCGCGAATGAAGCAGACGAAGGGTCTAAAAACTGACATGTCGGTCGCTAAATGATTTCTAGACAGGTCACAGCAATTCTGAACACGCACTGGCTGTAAACAAGCGTGATTTCTAGAGTAAGGAAAGGAGGCGGGAGGAAGTGTTTCTACTGAGGGAGCTGTAGAGGAGCAAGGTAGTGTCACGCATGCGCAACATTTGAAAAAGGACTGTCGCTGTATTGCTCTTCCCTTTAAAAATCCTCTATACAACCTTTAATAATAGTTCTTTTACATTTACTTCACATACTTCCTGCATTAAAACAATTCTAAAGCTCATGATGTGTATTTAGTACCTTCTGCATTTGGGTGAGCAGATGTAACTGACCTTCCGTAATCTTACCTTTAAAGAAAAGCATCAGAGTGAATGGAAATGAAGTGTGGCTCCTCTGTGGCCTCTTCACTGAGTCTTTACCCAGAGACAGCGAGGTGTGCCGTTACAAACACATGACATATGCCCCAGACCAGACAGCACCATCCACAGCCTCATTTTAACTACCAAACTTCAACTACCAGGCACAATCGTTACTGTAGAGTTATGAAACAAGTGCTCAGTATAACCCCGAGTGACACTTTTAAGATCTGGAGGTCTTTAGTTGTGCAACAAACTCATTTAACTTAATTATGCCACATGATGTTGTTTTAATTCCGAATTAATTGTTCTGAATTAAATAATTCTGAATTAAAATATTCTCTTTTGAGTTTATGTGGAAATAATAATTCAGAATTGAGGTTTACATAGAAAACACGTTAAATCACCTTTATTTAATTCTACTCAACATCTGGGAATCGGGAAGGGTTCTCGCACAAATGTATTTATGTGTACCGGAAGAGATCACACACTTCAGCTGCTAGTTTGTCGTCACTCCATGGACACAAACATGATCCAAACTTTTTTCGTAGTGGTTTGGATGATAATTGCGCTGCAGTTGGAGAATTCTCTCATCACGCTTTACGTCTGTCAGCTGAGGAGGAGAAGGGAAGAGTGTCGGAGAAGGGAGGAAGAAGACAAACTGAGTCTGAGGCTGCTCTGCCTCAGCCCACTCCCGCGTCCTTCCCACAAATCCAAAGAGACGTGAATGAAACTCCGAAACCAGAACTGGTGGAGCCGTATCATCCGGGTCCTGTCAAAAGGGTGACCCAATGAGCATGCTCTGCACTACCAGAATAATTTAGAATTAGAATAAATGTTTACATGATCGAGGAATAAATTAATTCGGCTTTGAAATATAATGGGAATAAACCACTCACTTACTTCAGAATTAAGTTCTATTCCAAATAATAATTTTCATTAGGTGTTTACATTGGTCTTTTTAAAGCGGAATTAATTTTTATTTTGAATTTTATCATTTTTATGTAAACGTGGCAATTTTCTTTTCTCAGCAAAACTGATTTGTCTCTCTTTATGCTGCATCTCTCTAAAGCCATGTGTCAGTACAGTTTTAGTAAATCGTAAAGACCAGCTACACACTTACTGAACACGAGAGAAGGTGGAAAGAAAATGCAGTTAAAGAGGAAATAACAATGACCAATTCTGATGAGATAAATAAATCACTGTCATTTCTGACAAAAACATATATGCTGAACCGACATAGTGTGTGCACAATAGCAACTGTGTCATGATCATAGACCATGTATGTATAAATGAACAAATGAATTACTATAACTATTATTACATAAAGAGACGCTCTAATGTGGGAAGCGTGCCTTTGTTCCCACAGCCCTATGTTCCCTCATTTCTAAGGTTTTTGGGTTTTTTTCCCCCAGAAATTAGAATCCCACATTTCCTTTATCATCACTTTGCATCAGATTTTATCCCCATTTCTCCCAATTTGGTCATCACACCCAACCTGTTCTCCAGCAGCAGTTGACTACAGACGTAATGTAGACGTCATGGTGCAAAGAACCCTAGGGCGAAATTACTCTGATGTAATGAAGTATGAAAAAAAAAAAAGTTTTTTAAATGACTTGATTTAGAGTTTTATTTTAAGAAAAATCTTAGAAATGAGGGAACACAGAGCTGAGGAAACATAGGATTGACCCCAAATGTGAGATTGAGGCACAGGAGTGAAATAAACATGTAAACAATAAACTGAGAGTTTACAGTTTGTTTTGGCTTTAGCTACAAAATCAGTAAATGTATTTTTGTGAATCACTGAAATCAACCTCTTGATTAAAAAGTACCATATTTTTTGGACTATAAGGCACACGGATTATAAGGCACAATATCAATAATGTTGAATTCTCTCCTCTAGTTTCATACATAAGGTGCACCAGATTATAAGGAGCATTAAGCGAAACAAATGGACGACACTTGAGACTGATCCTTAGTCCAGGCGTCCATGATCCATTGGCAGATCGTGGTGTAATTCACCCAGTGTTGCCTCCCTGTCTTGAATGTGAATGTGGACGGATCATTTAAGTCTGTTTTTTTATTTCCTACGAGGACGACTCAAATATACATTGAGTAATAATGTGTTTAATTCAACTTTGTGCACATTTGTTTACGTTATACAGAAACGAAACTTAAACCAAATGGCTACTTTGCATAAACTATAAGTGCTGAAAAAAACAGCTCATTCCTTGTGTGCTGATGCCGTCAGCTTCTGTTGGACTTTCGGACTTACTCTGTGAGGCTCCTAATTACAGTAGACATAATGCTCCAACAATCCATCAAGCGGTGCGACTTCATATTTTACCAAAGTCACACTAAAACAGTTTGATAGATTTCTGAGCACCGTGTACCACATAAAATCGGTTTGAGGTCAATAAGCACAACCAGAATTCGGCGCACCAGATTATAAGGTGCACTGTCCATTTTTGAAGGATTTTAAGTGCGCTTTATAGTCCGAGAAATACAGTTAGTAGTTCAGGCACAACTCAAATTGTATTAAGAAAACATGTTTGGGTGATCAAACCCTTTCTCTTGACTTGGAGCTCTTAGTATTGATAGCTCCTCAAATGAACACTCAGACAGAGACAGTCTTGGGGGCTATTCCTTAAACTAACGTGACTAATGACGTTTAACGCCTTGTCTCCCCTGTGGCGACGCACTCAGAGCTGCATTTTACAATACAAGAGACACACGCACACGCACGGGAGCTCGCACCTCTGCTGAGTGAACAGGCCAAAGGTCACAGGCACAGGAACTCCACTGCAGCCTGAAGTGAAGGCTGCTCTGTGTGTGTGTGTGTGTGTGTGACCAGGTATGCACAGAGGGGCGGGGCTCAGGTGTCTGACACATTCCACACTTTTCGCTTCATACCAGATTCAACAAAAGTATTGTTCTAAAATACTGGGTTACATGTTAATACTGCAACACAATGCATGTTATTTTCTGATAATAAAGTGTGTGTTAGCATGATAGTTGTTGGCAAATCTCCAATAGGTCCTAGAAAAGTTGTGTAAAGTGCTTAAAAACTCATCACTGTGAGTTGGACACTCAGAATGCATAAACTAAGTGAGGAATAACTTTGGGCCAAACTGTTTAAAATGAGCAAGTTCAGTTTTTTGTATTTTAAGACAGAAAATTATCAAGAAAAATGTTTCAGGCTGATGGCTTTTCTCAAACGCATCTACTGCCGATCAGCATGGAAGAAGTTCAATATTTAAAAGACCCATATTATGCTACTTTCTCATCTTATGTGTCCTCATCAAAAACAGACCTGGAATTGCCAATCTCTACTGAATTAAAGGTAAAAAAAAATTTATTTGGAGATGTTGACAGAATAATAAAGGTATAAAACAAAACACACAAGAGTCAGTTTTGTGTAATGTAGGACCTTTAGAGCTCCGCTCTCACACGGTTCCCTCTTGAGGGGGCAGCAGCAGTGGTTGGGGGTTAGTGAGGTGCTGTCTCTCGGGGGAGGGGCAGATAACTCACTGTGGCAGGAGCTTCCTACTGTACGTGATGGACGGCTGTGGGAGGAGAGGAGCCAGAGGAGGAGGCCTGCTCAGACTGGACCAGGCTGTAAAGCACAACTTAAAGAGCTCGTATTGTGATCTATGCTCTAATGTTGTTTCCTCATCACAAACAGACCTGGAGTTGTGTTTCAGTCACAAACATATTTGAACACTTTTACCCCTGGAATTGTCAATCTCTATTGAACAAAAGGTAAAACTTGAAAACTACAGTTTCATCACATCACAATGTGCAACAGAGCATTTTGAGCTTTAGAGATGTAGACTAATAAAGGATTACTCAAACATGTGAAAAACAAAAAACAAAACTAACTCTAACCCTAGGACGTAATAACATGAGTTAAAGCTCATATTGGTCAATTTTGTGTAATGTAACACCTTTAAAAGGACCCAGATGCAAGAATTTGATTTTAGATATAAACATGACCTATAACCCTCGAATTTATTATTTATATGTGTGGAAACCGAGGGGTTCAACACTCAGAAATGTTAAGTTTTATAATAAGTTGCTGCAACAACGCCACCCCAAATCTAGTTTGGGGAAATAAAGTCTAGATGTAAGGCACACAGATAAGCATATCATTGAGGAGAGAGAGCCAGGTTCCATCATTTACACAATCTTTATTTTCCTCTATTTTAAAAGACAGATTTAGGTTATTTAAAAGTAGCTACATCCATAAAAATAGGCAACAGTAAAACACTACAGTGGGAGAACAGGTACACAATATTGAAAATACAAAACAAAATCCCAAAACCCAAAGCAAAACTAAAGTAAAAAACAGCAGTGAAACAAAACAAAACAATGAAGCAAAACTAAAGCAAAACAAACGCAAAACAAAACAGAACAAAGCAAAAACAGCAGAGGTGGTGTGCTCACGCCGCTGCACGCCCCCGCTGACACCTAGAAAATTAAGTTTTGGGATTAAAATCTGAGCCTGCAGTGCAAGGATCTGGGCTAAACACATACCGTGGTTGAAAGTGACCGTGCGCAATCCCCAGGCTGAATCAAAGGCAACTCTCCACAGAAAAACTGCGTCCAGACGTGGTCCAAACAACGTGGACCGGCACACACTATAAACATACAGTTGAGAGTTGTTTGGCACAGGCAGCACGTGATAATAGGGTTTTGGTTACCTGCCGCCGCGGTTTGAGGGACACGGCGGCGCACAGCCAAGCGCAATGGGAAGAGACTCACTCGGCTCACCCGTGGAGCTAAAGAGAGACACCGGTAAGAGTATGGGCATGGATGAATTAGTGGAGGAGTATCGGGCGTGCATTACCTTATCAGCGAAGATGAAAGCGCGCCCGAGGTGCTCCGTGATTCGGAGGAGCGAGGGACTGACGCGGTGCAGAGCAGCGGCCAAGCAGCGGCCAAACAGCGGCACTAAAAGGAAACGTGATTGGGAATTTGGATGTAACGGGCATGGAATTTACGAAATGGAAGTTACCTGAGCTGGAGGACAGAGCGGCCACAAGGAGAGGCCCGGAAGAGCGTGTGAGCCAAAAGGGGGAACGACTGAGAAAGGAGCGCTTAAATAGTCCACCAGCGCAGCGCCACGGAGCGCCAGGTAAGAGCACCCGCAGCCTAGACCCTCACAGCCGGTCTTACCACATATGCTTGGGAGTGAGAAACACAATTACGATTCTTCATATGTTTCATATGATGAATTGACAATAAACTTTTTTGAATTTGAATATAAGTGACCCCAGATATGAGATAAATATGTTCAAATCAAATATACCTTTTAGTGATAAAAATCCTAATGCTGATTTATTCTTAATAACAAAAACACTGGACATGATGGACAAGTTCTTTATGTTAAAGTTTAGAGTTTTGGTTTTCAAAACAGTTATCCAATCAGCAATCAGAATGAACCTCACATGAGTCTCTCATTTGTGTTGCCAGTTTCAGTGAAATCCAGTTGGATGTCTCTCTGAATGGTCTGTCCTATAACCCCAGCACCTGCAGCCAGTCATGAGTCAGTGCTAGTGCAGCCTCTGCAGCTCAGTGAGGAAAATCTGGAGGTTCTGAGCTTTCACGAGGCCTGTCCATAACCTGAGAATGACCTCTGTCTGCAGGTGAAGGCTCTGATGATACAGGTTCAGATGTGACTAAGGCTGAGACACACTGGATCACAGCCAATCAACTCAAAACAGAGAAATACAAGAGAAATCCAGGAGTTAATATGAGACAATTCAAAATAAACTGTCCTACAGTGTTTGGGTTTGGAAGCCTTTAAAAGTTAAAGACACACTGAACTATAAACAACTGATCCTGTGTGTTTTAGCTCTTTCAGCGTGTTGCTTTCCCTTTCCTTTCCTGTGTATTTAGTCATTCTTTACAGCTACGTTGTGATGTTGTGATGACATGTCAGCCTCTAACCACTGATCACACCTCAATAATGTCATAAAAGTGTGGTGTCCCTGTAAACACACTGATGCCGCTGACATGTCCTCACAGCTCCAGACTTCAGGAGAAGTCTGTGGCTCTGCGGTGGAGCGTGTGCGTCAGCAAACCTCGTAAACACCACAGCACCTTCTCCTCAGCTCACTGCTCCTCCAGTTCAACAACATTAGGCCTGACACCATAATTACTACACAGACTTATCATTTCATGTTTTTTTTTTGTGATATGAAAGACAGTACAAACAGTAAAAGCATTAGACATGTTGACTTGACGGGACAGGGAGCGCATACATCAAGTTTTGAAGGGGTGATGAGACAATAAGTCGCTTGGTTTCTTCACAGGTTAGGTTAGGTTTACACTGAAATGAATCACTGTATCACCTTATCAATGTATCGAAAACTGTTTGCGTCCAGACTCATCGTTTCTGTGTCCGCAATCAAAGCCTTACATAACGCGAAACCCCCTGGAACACTAGTCACATGACTAGGCTGGTGTCACGTCGTCACAACATCATGTGGACAGTAAAAACAAGAAAGTGGAGAACTGTGTATGAAGTTGCAGCAGCCGATTTCAAGCTGAGGAAGATGACATGGTTTTTCTCTGGTTTGTTTAAACTGTTTTCCACAATAGCGTCACGTGACCGATGTCATGAACCCAGCGAATCAGGAAGGAGTAAGTCACAGTGACGTGGTCCAATAACGACGACAACTAGAGCTCCTACGTCAGAGTATCAACGTTTTCAGGCGTCCACACGGTGCTAGATCACATCCATACTCAGATGAATTCGTGGGAGATGGTGGCCCCAGATCGTTCTGTCTCTGAAGCTGTTTTCCATGCGATTAGTGTGGACGAACACTGCATCCACAACGAAAACGACTCGAATATGTACTAGTGTGGATGGGGCCTTATATGGGAGGGCAAGTGTGTGTGTGTGTGTGTGCGCGCGCCTGTGTGTGTGCATGTGTAGGTAACTAATAAAACAGTAGAGATGTAGGACAGTAAAGACGGGAGGGAAAACAAAACAAAATAAATATGTCATGTAACATGCTGGAATAGGGACACTAAAAAGTGTCAGAAAACTGGCAGGTCTAAACAGAGACATGTTGAAATGAAGGGATGTCGGAATAGGCGGCGGGCACCTTAATGGTGCACTGTGTAACTTTTTGGTTGGGGGTCCATCACCTACTTTTTTCTTTGGATATGTCATTGTTCTGCCTGGAATGTTCCACAGTATGACATTAAACAGCTCTACCTTACATTTATTCAATTACAGATGGTTGAAAAGCCCAAAAACACATCGAAAAACAGTGACTGAGCGGGGTTGCCTCTCCACAGATCTGACCTGTTAGTTGGTCTGGTTTGGTCTCCATGAAGATAGAAAAGATTAATACTGTAATACTGTGTAACATTCCAAACAAAGCAATAAGATCTCCATGGAGACAAGCATGATGATGGACCCTCCACCAGAATAGTTACACAATACATCTTTAAAAGTGGTTCACTGGTATTTTCCTGGTATTTTTTTTGGCTTATTGTGTCAGAGGCAAATTATTTCAATAATAATTTATCATTATATTTCTCTGTAACAACATGGTCTGTGTACCACTTGTTCTTCTGAATTTCAGTTAAGAATGAAAAACAATGAAAGTTTGTTATTTAATTATTCTGTTTTAGTGTGAAACAAAAAAAGATTTTGATATCTATTTTAAATTTTTTATATTGTATGTAATTAAAAGTTTATTTCGATTAACATCAATCACAAAACAGTCATCGTGACTATTCCCATTTTGATATTTTATTCTTGTCTCTGGTTTATTTGCCCCGGACGTTCTGCTGCTCAGCGCCACGTGTGAATTCAGTGTCATCTGAACAAAAGAGAGTTTATCGCTGCTTCCTGTTTCTCATCATGGAGTTTAACAATGACTTTCTAAGATGCGAAAGTAACCGTGTCACTATAAAAGACGACGATATGTTTGTCCACAAAATTGCAATGATTTTTCAGGTGAGTCCTTCTAGCAGAAGAACTTCCGGAGCAAATAAACCAGAGAGACTAAAATATCAAAACTGAAATAGACACAGAGACTGTTATTTGATTGGTGTTATTTGAAATAAACTTTAAATGAAATATTGGAAATAGAGGTCAAAATTAGTTTTTTGTTTGACACTAAAATGGAATAATGAAATAATAAACTGTTTTCCCATTTGATAGTTTTTTGTTCTTCATTGAAATTCAAAAGAACAAATGGTACACAGTCTCAATATGTCATGCTTCAAATGTTGTTATGGTGACCGGTCTGAAGAAGCATGTCCTCTGGCCGCTGGTCCAACAGGTGGTGCTTCTCGTCACTGGACTGTGACTGCAGGCTGCACGGACACTGGAGCCCACATAAAGGACACTTCCTGTGGTCTTTGTTGACGACCTCATCAGAGTAAACGAGTAAACAAAGGGACATCCAGGAGCAGGTAGGGTCTGCATCTCCGCTCATTTCCCCCGTCAGGTATGTCAGCCCCCAGGCCACGCACGCCAACGCTGGGCTCACACAGCACAGCCTCCATGAGCACACACATAAAAGGCAGAATTTAACAGCCGTGACTCCAGCATGGACCAGGATTTGAGGTTTTAAAAATGTAACTAACTAGTCAAAGTTATTAAAAGGTGGATTGTTTTACTTTTCTGGTGGAGGGTCCGTCAGTGGTTTCCTTCATGGAGATGCTATTGCTTTGTCTGGAATGTTTCACAGTACAGTATTAATCCTTTCTTTCTTCATGGAGACCAAACCAGACCAAGTAACAGGTCAGATCTGTGGAGAGGCGACCCTGCTCACAGTCAGAATGTCTGTTTTTCTAGGTATTACTGAGCTATAAAACCACTTGTAGCTGAATAATGTAAAGTAGAAATGTTTAATGTCACACTGTGGAACATTCCAGGCAGAGCAATAACATATCCATAGAAACGAGTAGGTGACGGACCCCCAAAAAGGTTACATAGTGCACCTTTAACTTGGCAAACTGATATTGAGTTCTACACATTACACACACAACAATAGTTGCTCGCTCAGAATCTGGATGTAAATTTTCCATAAATTTTTCCCATAGACTTTTTAAAAAATATGAATATTAAGAGTTCAAAACAACTATAATAAAATCTGGAAGATGAATCCAAGATAGCATCATATTGTTTTCAATAGCCAGTGCTCACTGGTGCATGGGCCCAAAAAAGTTGTTTTGATTCCGCATTACTTCTTGAATTCTTCTTGAATGCCCTATGCTGCAAAACATGTGATGTCAGAAACATGTAGATTTGACCAATCAGAGCACTAGCTGCTGAGCGGCGCTAGTGTGGGCTCAGACCAGGACTAGGCTAACTCTTACAAAACTGATTTTTAGGTGTTTTGATGATTTAAAAATGTTTTAAAGTTCATATTGTAAGAAGACAGAAGAGTCCCTACAAAATCTGATCCGAAAGTTTTCAATGCCCTGTCAGCTGAACACGGGCATTGTGCTCTATGGAAGAATTCTTTCTGGGCCAGAGATGCAGTACCTATAGGGCAGAGGGGGCGTGTCTTATCCAGTTCTTATTAGAGATCCATGGGGTTTAAAGAATATCACAGAGGCTACGTGCTGACTGGGCGAAGTGAGTAACTTGACGTTGGAACAGGGCGGGAGAAAGGCATATGTTTATGGTTAGTGTTCCTGTATACTTTATATTTAACTCCTGACTGGAAGGGGAAAAAATAAAGATCTCTTTATTCTGTTACATGGTGGGGTTTGTCTGTTTAAATCACTATTAATTCATTGTGTGTTTTTAGCTCTTATGGCTTACAGCTCTCACACTTACATCACAAACCTGGAGGATGTCTGGAAACACGCGATGACAACTTCCGGTGTAGTTCCTGACACTGGGCTCGCCGACCAGCTGTGATCAAACCCACTGAAGTAAATGTGATCAGCGGTAAAATGCAATTCCACAATAGTGTCACATGACCTATGTCACGAACCTAGGGAATCAGGAAGGCACAGTGGTCCAATAAGGACGCAACTAGAGCTTCTACATCAGAGTATCAGTGTTTTCAGGCGTCCACACAGTGCTGGATCAGATCTGTACTCAGATGAGTTCGTGGGAGCTGGCGGCACCAGATCATTCCGTCTCTGCAGCCATTTTCATTCAGATTAGTGTAGATGAACACTGCATCCACAATGAAAACGACTTGAATATGTACTAGTGTAATATCCATAGTGTGGTTGTTTTTAATCTGAAAAAGCCGTTTAACAATGAAGCATTCTGCGAACTGTTTTAATAACTTTGCAATTAATTACGTTTGAGTTTCAGAGGTCTTGTGGTCATTCGTTCACACAAAAGTCGGATTATTACCGAGCTTTCAAACTTTTAATAAGAATGTTTTCGGAAAATGAATGAATGGGATATTTAGTTCTGGAACCAGGGAGTGGACGGTCACTGTTGAGCTCCGTTAGACAAAGCCAGTTGATTAATAAAACATTTGCTTAGGGTAAGAACAGCACAGAGATCTTTCCATCGACAAAAACAAACAAACCAAGTGCATATTTCTGTAATAGCCAAAGACCATCCTGTTCCCACAGCTCCGCTCTGTGCCCGTGACTCGTCTAATCCACCGTTCCATTCGACCTGGAGCGTAGCAGCACGAGACGGTCAAGACTGCTTCTCATGTGTTTGTGAGCTCAAAAATATTCCAAAAAATGTATGTTACTGCGCAGGTAAAAAAGCATGACAAATAAGAAGGAGCTTGTACTTTGCTTGAATATTTCTAATAGTGATTGACAGAACTGGGGCGTATTTTTAGCTCAAAAGTAAAAACAAGTAGCTCGCTCTTGACTCGCATCAGCCAACCACAGGAGTGTTCAAAAGTTCACGCATGTACTGTCAACACATATGCCGAAGGTGCCGTTTATTTGTGATATTTGATCCTAGAGCTGTAGTTCACTGTAGAAGCTCTTGGTCGACAAACTTTAGACTGTGTGCAACTGTTAAATGATTGAGGGGCACAGGCTCTCCAAACTATTAGGATATAACTATATACAAATACACTATATATACATACACCAGGGGTCAGTCTTTTATCTCCTGTGAACTGCCTTTACAAAACAAAAATGCCAGAGAACTACTCATTGTAGCAGCTGCAAGATACTGAGACGATTATAAGAAAGACGGCCTTGCAGTACAGTTAGGCTACGTTCAGTCTGCAACCTGAAGTCATATATATATATATATATATATATATATATATATATATATATATATATATATATATATATATATATATATATATATATATATATATATATATATATATATATGTATATATATATGTATGTATATATGTATATATATATATATATATATATATATATATATATATATATATATATATATATAAGAGAGAGAGAGTTTTGTTTTTGTTTATGGTTGTACAAACTAATAATAATGATAAAGAAGGCACAAAATGTATCGTTAAAGAAAAGCATGTGTTTATTTAATAGTCGTGGTTTACAATATATTTAGCCTTCGAGGTATTTCTGTAAGTATATGCAGTATGTGTGTATTAATCATGTGTGAATGAACAAAACACAACTCCAGGTCTGTTTATGATGAAGAAACAACATCATAACGCAGAGAAAACAGTGTAATATGGTCTCTTTAACCCTGTACAGCCTGAGTGTGTTTTGACCTGGCCTCTTTTCCTTCAGACGCTGCAGTTGTAAGTGTCCCTGCTCGTCTGAACAGAGCAGTCTTTTAGCAGCTTGAATGGAGCTGAACAGTGGGCCTTGTTCCTGGCAGAGGTCACGACCCCTGGCCCCGGCCGAACCCGATACCCTGGTCCGCAGCTCTGCGGGGCTCCCCATCTGAAAGATAAGGAAGTGGACCAGCTCCGCTCCCCTGAGCTGCCCCGAGGGTCAAAGGCAGTGCACCTCACCTCCTTCACCCCCCTGTCTCCATCTGCCACAGGACAACCACAGCTTTCCCATTAAAGGCCCATATTACTAGTCTGATTCACCTCACGGAAATTGTCTGACCTCGCAGCATTAGGATTCGTGTTCTTGATGGTAGCTGGGTACTTTTTTTGTTTAACCAATCACTGCTGTTTGGTCGTGACGTATGTAATGTGCCAAATCCCGTAGGAAGAAGGGCAATAACGTTTTTCCCCTTGATAAAATTCAACAAACATTCTCTTTGTTCCGGCTTTAAATCCTCGATCTTGGGAATCGTTGCCAACACAGAATATCCGTCTTCGTCTTCATCATCTCGACCGCTTTGTTTACTGTTGTGCTGTTCCACAAAAGGGACCCAGACAAGCACGATGAGTTTAAAGTCATGATTGGTCGGTGTGCGGTCTACAACTTCCAGGGTTCTTGCAAACCATCTAGTGTATTCTGATTCCTCACTTAGTTGCTGGAGAGAAATTAAATTGAGCGGAGGCACTAGGTAGCACCAGTCTGGCTACCATATTACACCATTTTATCATCTATGTCAGGGGTGTCAAACTCATTTTGGTCTGGGGGCCGTATCCAACCTACTTTGATCCTAAAGGGGCCGGATCAGAAAACTCATGGCATATATACCTTAAAAATAACAAAAATGACAATAAGTTCAAATATTTTAGCAGGGAAACGCAAATCTATTACAGAAATATTTTTTAATTGATGAACTCTTTGTTTTACAAAATATTATAATATTATGAACAACCTGAAACTTTAAGAAAAATGCAATTTCAACACAATGTTTTAACATGGACTATGTATGTTTGTAAATAGGAATAAGTCAATTTTTCTTGGAAAATCCTGCACTTGGCTCCACTTTTCTCATTTTGGACATTTTGTTGATGAGGGTGTCACGGTCAACAGTCAAAACGATCGTCCTTTAAGAGCGTTTGGAAAGAGACAAGTCTTCATTTGTGCTGCTCTGGTGGGAGGGGCCACGTACAGAGACACTGGAGACGCTGCTGTGATAAACACCACAGAAAATTAACAATATTTTAATAAAAAATATAATTAAAATATTTTAATAGAAAATCAGCTTAAAGGTCTTGGAGGGCCGGATCTGGCCCCCGGGCCGTATGTTGTTTCCTCATCACAAACAGACCTTGAGTTTAGTTTTGTTTCATTTCATTTTCAGCGCTCTGCACTTTACACATTGCACCTTCTTTATTTACCAAAAATTAGCTACCTCATTTCTTTTTTCTTTGGAAATGTACATGTCCCTTGTCTCTGCCTGTGTATTTTGTGTTTATTTTATTTATTATCAATGTCTGTGTGTGGTATGTGTGTTGTAATTTTTAATTTGCACATTAGGAGTTAGGGGAAAGGCAATTTTGATCCCCCTGCATCAAGTCTGTTACATGATATGATCGACAATAAAGTTCAAAATTTTGACTTTGATTCACGTGTTTATCTCACAAACCCTGTATATTTAGACTGAATTCATTTCTCAAACAGGAAACACTCTGTTCCACCTCGTGATGTCATACGGTAACACAGGAAGTGCTCCACTTTGTTGTTAAACCCTATACACTTTCACTAGAATCATTTGGATGATTTTAGCCCTGGATTTGCCCTGGAATGAAAACTATCACTACATGACATCACAAAGTGGAACAGAGCATTTTTGAGCTTTGCAGATGTAGACAGACTAATAATGCAGCGTTACTCAAACATGTGAATGAAACTAAACACAAATCCAGGTCTGATTTTCATGAGGTAATATTATAAAATGTCATAATATAGGTCCTTTAAAATACGGCCCCAAAGTGGTCGTGCCCTCATGAAAACATTTAAGTGGAGTGTCTTTTACATTGGATATACAGTACTTGTTTTATACAGGGTGTCCCAAATTTGACATCATTTTGCAGGCCAATAATTTTGTAAATTCTTGTTGAAATAACCTCAAATTTTCAAAGAATGTATAGAAACACATCAAGATTTTATATTTGATGTTTTATTTTTGTTGTATTTTCAGGTTGAGCTTTTCACTTCCAAAGAGAAGTCATTTTGTGTCTTGGAATCTGCTTGAACACACTCACCCAAGACTTGGTACCAAAAATGTAAAGAGGAAGGCTCTGGTAGACCAACATCAACATCATCACTGAACTAGACTTCTTTTTTTTTTAACAATTTGGAGATAGCTGGGATAGTTAGATCTCTGACATACAGTGTTGGGAAGGTTACTTTTAAAATGTATTCCCCTACAGATTACAGATTACACGCCCCAAAATGTAGTTTGTAACGTAATCCATTAAATTACTTAAAGTGAGTAACGTAATCTGATTACTTTGGATTACTTGATATTGTCATGTTTTTTTAAACGACATGAATGTAGCAACCACATCCTGAAAATTCTTGTTTGTTCTCTTCAAATTGTCTGAGCCCAAGTCTCCATGAATAAGCAACTGTTTACTGTAGAGAAACAAAGACCACGAGATCTTAATATAAGAGGTTTTGTCTGTTAAAAGACAATAACAAGATCAGTCTTTCCTTCACCAGATTAAAAAATATTATTGATAGAGAAATTATTTTTTTATATGAGATCACCTTAAATTATGTCAACCTACTGTTAGGTGTCATGTTGTTTAGACCTGGTTTAGTCCTGGTTTAGTCCTGATTTTTAGACCTGGTTTACTCCTGATTTTAGACCTGGTTTAGACCAGGTCTAGACCAGGTCTTTAGTTCTGGTTTAGACGTGGTTTAGTCCTAGTTTAAACCTGGTTCAGCCCTGCTTTAGTCCTGGTTTAGTCCTGGGTTAGTCCTGGTTTAGTCCTGGTGTTAGTTCTGGTTTAGAGGCGCACAGGAGGAAGCGCGGTTTACGTGAGAAAACACGTTCCACACGCGGCGCATGAGACGGCGGTGTCCGCACAGTAACTACGGAAGGAGACGTGGTCCGCGGGTTCCCAGGTTGATGACGATGATGAAGGTGTGTGTTTGTGTTTCTGTGTGTTTGTATGTGTTTGTGTGTGTTTGTGTGTGTTTGTGTGCATGTCTACTCATGTGGCAGGTCATTATAGGACAGTAGTGCAGATATTATGAGTCTATGCAGGTTGTTTTCACCAGTGCCAGTAGCTTCTGTTTCACATTTAAGTTGTAGGCGATTTTATATTTGTTTTTTGTTTTTTTTATATATATATCTCACATCGGGAGAAGAATTTCCAAGACACAAATGCGTTTTAACCAATGCACTGCTGCTTCCACTGTGTGACTGACACCGCCAACTTTAACATGACGTTTACATCGCTCTTATTGCATGCGTTCTGTTTGGGTTTCCGGCAATGAGTGGAATTACCGAAATAAAAAAATTAATAAATGGGATGTAGCACAAAATGTGAAAACAGGAAAATACCGCCTTGTAATCCACTTATTTCAGCAAAGTAACTGTAATCCAATTACCACTCATTGAAACAGTAACTGTAACGGAATACAGTTACTCATAATTTGTACTCTGATTACATAACGGCGGTACATGTAATCCGTTACTCCCCAACACTGCTGACATATTATCTGTACCAAAAACTGATAATACATGTTTTTTTGGGGCAGTGACTCAGTGGTTAGAGCTCTGCTTAGACCAATACATACTGCTGATGTGTCCTTGGGCAAGACTTTGCACCTCTCTTCACTGTGTGAATATGGATTGGCAACCTTGCTTCTATCAGTCGACCCCAGGGCAGCTGTGGCAACAGGACACTCTCCACAACCATGTACAGAGTGAGAGAATAATGCAGACAATGTTTAAGTGACTTTAAGCATCTGAAAAAACATTGTAATATGTGATTTATGCATCTGTTCTATCAGTGATTGCCTTTTCAAAGCTTTTAACCATGTTCTAGTTGTTTCCCCTTTTCATTTCCCCTCGGTCATTCATACATGTTTGAGTCATCTTTAATTGCTTATTTTCATGGCACAATTTTTTACCATTCATACTTCGATTTTACTTTCTTAATCTGTGATACACATTCAGCAGAGTTGTGTGGTCATTTTGATACAAATGAAAATAAAATCCGTTACTCGCTAGTGTGATGTGCAGTTATCCACAGGAGGGGCCTGCAGCATGAGGCGCTTTACTGTGGTGATGTTCCCGGCGACATCAGCTCCCACTGGACACCACAGTTTTCTAACGTGGACATCAGTGCACTTGTTTGTTTTATCAAATCAATATTGTGATTTAAAAAGTCTAACAATTCTAACACATAGATCTGCTTTAATATTGCCTTAAATTTACAAGCTTCTCAAAGACCTACACTACACTATTTTACTGATCATTCTCTGTAGTTCTAGGAAGGTAAAGATCGAAGTGGTCCACCTCTGCAAGCGTCCACGTCTGCTCCATCAGCACACACACAAACACACACACACACAAACACAGAGGCCCCGGGGACAGGGCTGCTGACAGACTGGGACGAGGACAAGGAGAAAGGAGGCCCGAATCAAAGGACCAGGCTGAGGAGCGCAGGCTGGGGGCAGGGCACCAGACACCAGTGTGGGTCACAAATATGCTCCAGCAGATGGGCCAGCCCGGAAGAAGTTTGAACACGATAATATCAGTAAAAATAACATACATAAATCTGTCTTTTTCTTCAGTCACTTTGCTTGGATCATTTCATTTCTGTTTTAAGAGACACTCCATTTCCTTCGAGGAATCCTGGGTTCATTTTCAGGTTGTGACTCAAATTGTCAATGTGAAGATATTCCTCTGTCCATCCTGAGCCTTTTAAAGCACAGGACTCCATCAATTTGAATGTCATCTTTAGTGGCAACTGTTAAATCCTCAGAAATGACTAATTATGAGGTTTCAAAGAGTTTTCATTGTCAAGTTTATTGTGAATCAGGCAGTTCTGCATCTAGTGTCTTCAAGTTGCAAACGACAACAGGCCTGGTGGTGCGAGTCCATACATCATGTTGTCATTTGCATAAAATAAATCACAGAGTTCAAGGTTTTTATTAAATGTAGTAAAAAGGACAGGGCCAAGAACTGATCCTTGGGCCACACCTTTAGTTTAAGAAACTTTGGCTTTGAACTTTGGACATGCAGAGGGAAGTGTTTTATACATTTGTACACAGAGAGAACATGTCTATGATTTTCTCTCAACTAATTATAATAGAACATAGAGAGCAGCTTATAGAGCTGTGTTTGCTGATCTAAAATATAAGTTCAATCTAATGTCAAGGTTTACTTGTACATGCAGTTAAAGTTATTGGAAGAATTGGATTGAGGTCATGATTTGTTTGGTAGTTCAGTGGCATATCTTTAAGAACTGCTCCAAAAATGGAACAGAAAATCTTGCACCAAAGTGACACTATAAAAGTGTTTTAATACAAAAACCTCAGCCGGAGTTCCCTCGTTATCACCCCTGTCCTAAACCTGAGCTTTTCCTCCTCACATCTCAGCTCTGCTCCTGGGACTGAGTGCAGACCCGGGCTGGCTCCCTGCTGCTGTGCGCTCTTCTCTGCAGGGTTCAGTTTCCAGGAAAGATGGTGTAAAATATCGCTTTGCTCTTCCGCTGTAAAGTGACAGCTGCTCCTGACTGGCAGCTCCGGTCGGGACAGGAAGTCTGCTCCTCCCGCTCAGTGCAGGAACCAAATGCCTTTGAAATTCAGACGACTCAAGAGTCGGTCCACAGAGACCTCCATCTGCACTAATGGAGCAGGCTCAGGCTGACTGAGGGGGAGAAGAGGGTGAACTAGTGCAGAGCAAATACTTGTACAAGGTTTAAATTAGAGCAACTTACAAGTTAGAGCAATTCTCAATTCTGTTTTAATTGGACAGGAAAATTACAATAATAGCACATTTTGTATTGTGCTTTACAAGATTAAAAACGTTGCCTGACCAGCCTCTTCCTCCTACAATTTGTTTGACTGCAAAATGGGATAATGTCTCTCGGATGGTCTGGGAACACCTCGGGGTCCCACAGGAGGAGCTGAAAGAACTGTCTGGGGTGAGGGAAGTCTAGGAGTCCCTCCTAGACTGCTGCTCCCACTACCCAGCCCGAGATAAGCGAAAGAAAATGGATGGATGGATACACAAGACACATACAGTACTTTAGACACAGCGAAATCCAGGTACTCCAAAGAAGCACAAGGAAAAGTATAGTTAAAAGTCCTTTATTTACAGATGGCCAAACCAACATGTTTCAACCACGACTGGTCTTCATCAGGGCTTAGTTGAGACCATAAAGTATGTCAAACAAACATCCAAACCTGGGACAAATGCTGAAGACACTTTCCTTCATGTCAACGGAAATAATTTTGTTGACCTCATTTACATAGAGTTTATTGCTTCACTTGTTATTGGTGCAGTTTCTCAATTGTCTTTTTTTGTTGTTTCACTTGTGAGCTGCGATGTTTGTTTGGACACAAATGGACCATCTCTCTCTGATTAATCTGGGTGAGGCGCTAGCCCCTTCTGAGCAAGTAATGTTAAAGAAAAATATGGTTTGGCATTATGTGACAATGAGCACAGGCAACTGAAAAACACAACACCATCTTTGGTTCACTTTCCAGATCTTATTCTACCTCCATGGAGGAGACCACAGTATTGCCCCAGCCCTGCAGGTTTGGACAAGGTTCAGTCTGAAGAGGGTTGGTCAACAGAGTTTGGACCATCTGCATGTGGAGAACATAAGATTCCATTCTCCTGACTGAAAGCTCCAGACCTGTGGAGGCATTTTCCATGAACGAAGTATTGACCAATTGACCAGAGGGTTACCAGTTTACCATCTGGAAGGGCATCTGGCATTTCAAAACCATTCTACACCACCATCAATCAACAGTAACACTGCAGTGTGCGGCTCATCTGAAACTGACACGTGCGCGTTCATATTTCACGCTTAATTAAGAAGTGCGTGTGCCTCCAGACACGACCTGGACATGACAAATCTGTGACTCTGACTCATACCATGATCTCGTGATGAGGCGAGCAACGTGACATTTATCTGTGAGATGATTGTAATACTCGGAACCCCCAACAGCTAAATAATCTAGAGTGCGGTTCAGTGCGCAGTAGTGTGCATGTATGTTCAGATGAGGAGAACCTGCACACAACAGCTTTCATGTACAGACTTGAAGTGCTTGGTGCAATCAGAGAAAATAAACTGTAGAATCGTCAGGTTATTTATGTGTAATCATTTTTATGGTTGAGCTGGAGTAAAGCAGAGGTTTATGCAGCTCTGATGGGCATAAATCATGAAGGTAATTAGTGGGTTTTGATTTCAGAGACACTGAAATAACAGTGTGGTTGGAGTGAGGTCATCGTCAGGTCAGACATTCCAACAGTCAAGTGCTCCACAGCAGATGAACACCCACACTTAAAGACGCATTGTGTAACTTTTCTGGTGGAGGGTCTGTCAAATGCTTTTCTCCATAGAGATGTTATTGCTTTGTCTGAATGTTTTACAATATGATATTAAACCTTTCTATCTTCATGGAGACAAAACCTGACCAAGTTACAGGTCAGATCTCTGGAAAGGCGACCCCGGTCTTAGTCAGAATGTCTGTTTCTCTAGGTATTTAAAACAGAAAACACAGTCCTTCAATTCTTCATGAGATGTGAGCCTGGTCATTGGTCTTTCTGTTTTCAGATGGGTGTGATTGACAGGTGGATTAGCCAATCAGGGGCATTCACGGTCTGTCTGTATGAAAAAAAATAAAGGAAAAAAATGTCACAGAAGACAGAAAAACATCCACAGAGCCAATGAGCAAAGCACTAAACTCTGTTAATCTGAGTTAAATAAAGTGGCCACTGCAATTTCAAGTACTATGTGACATCACACAGGACTGCCCTGATTACAGCCAGGTGTTTCTGATACAGAGTTTGAAATGTGGATGCCTGTTGGACCAATCACACTGTTTCTTATGCATACATTCTTACCTACATTTTTTTCTACTCTTTCTACTCTCTACTGGTCTAGAGGCTAGCATTAGCATTAGGCTGGTTTAGCATTAGCCTAGCGCCTGGTGTATGAGTGGAGTGTGTGTGTTAGCTGCAGATCAAAGGTGTGCTCAGACTGTCAGAGCTCCTGCCTCAGGCTGACAGCTCCTCTGTTTACATTACACACTCTCATATACACGCACACAGACACACACACTCGTGCACACAGACACACACTCGTGCACACACACCCTCATGCACACACACGCACACACACTGCACACAGGGGTTATAAGGATGTATTTAAAGTATTGTAGTTCTGAATATACTTCATGGGTTTTGATCATTATAACGGTGTCCTAACGTCCCATCAGACGTATACTATCTGGAGTTGTATTTAGTTTCATTCACACTTGTGTTGTGAATCCTGTTTAAGAGCTGCTTTCTCTGAGCCTCATCACCTCGTTTCATTGTTGGCACCATCGATGGCACCAGCTCAGCTTCTATGGAGGATTTCTGATCAAAGAGAGGAAGCCCCACAGATCTGACGCACACTAACTACTGTTACCGTGGATACAGCTTCAGGCAGAGGAACTACTCCATTTTGTTACTTAAGTAAAAGTACAGATACTGAAGCAAAAAATAAAAAAATAAATAAATACAAATCATTGCATTAATGTCGTGCCTTTCAAGACACCCACAGCGCTTTATAGATCATTCTTCATTCCCTCCACACTCAGTGGTGGAAAGCTACTATTGTAGCCACAGCTGTCCTGGGGCTGAAGCGAAGCCGCCAATCTGCACCATCAGTCCCACTGATCACCACCAACACTTACACACTTTCCAAGTAAAACTGAGTTTGAGAACTGAGTTGAGTTTACTTTTACTCAAGTAAAAGTAAAACTTTTGTGTACAGATCAAAGGTTGGTGGTTTGAATCCTGCTCTTGACATAAACATGTGACACTTAACCCCCCCCAGTGTCTGCATACACATGTCTTGATATAAAGTAATATAAAGAGCTTTGAGCCTTGAAGGTGGAAAATCTCTGTATAAAAATGTGACCGTTTAGTAGTTCTTTATATATTTGCCTCATATCCAGAATGACACTTGTGTGTCTTATTCAGACAGAGGGATGAGTCTGGCCACGCCCTCCATCACGTCTTCATTCAGAACCAAACATGTTTGTGTGATTGTCAGGTTTAGTGCGTCACTCAGTGATTCTGCAGAAATCTCTTGTGTTTTGATTTTCATAAGCAGCCATACTTGTAAATCCACCTCACACCCAGATGAACTCTGGGAGATTCACCAGCGCCCAGTGTCACAAGAATTAAAGGTGTATTGTGTAACTTTTGGTGGAGGGTCTCTCAAATGCTTTTCTCTATGGAGATGTATTGCTTTATTGTCTGGAATGTTTCACAGTATGGCATTAAACCTTTCTATCTTCATGAAGACCAAACCAGACCAAGTTACAGGTCAGATCTGTGGAGAGGTGACCCCACTCACAGTCAGGTCACATATAATTGAGTAAATGTAAGGTGGAGCTGTTTAATGTTACACTGTGGAACATTCCAGGCAGAGCAATGACATTTCCATAGAAACAAGTAGGTGATGGACCCTCCACCAAAAAGTTACACAATGCACCTTTTAAAGAAGTGTGTGTTCTGGATCCCAGAAAATTACACTAGAGAGAGCTTTTTATGTGCAGGTAATTGCCATAGAGTCAGACTTTTAAATACACTTTATATTAACTCAGAAGTTCCTGTTCTGATCTTATTATTTGGACAATCATCATGGAGAACAAAATGATCACAAACTCTGACTCTGATTAAACCTCAGAGCTCACCAGTCCGTCCAGTCTGTTTTTTCTGGATTATTTGAGTTTGAGTTTGAGTCATAACTGACACGTGCAGTTACGCCAGAGTGAATCTTTCTAATGATGTTAAACTGTGTCACTGAAATCTGCAGCACACTGCCACTGTTACTGTAGATATTTAAAAACGGGTGAGACACTAACTCTTTGCTGTGCGGTTGAAAGTTTGTCCTTGATAGGTGATGGAGGATGAATTTGTGCATACTGGGCATTTTTAAATTATATTAAACTGTCTCTTTACTTTAATCCAGTCTACTTTATTTCTATAGCACATTTCATAAACAAAACAGTTTCCAAAATGCTGCACCATACAAATAAAACATATCCAACAGAAATATAAAATGAAGCTTTATTTTAACTCCACTAGTCCTCATTAAGACAATAAAACTAGTTAAATCAAATAAGAGCAAGAATATCAATAAATAATAAAAAGATAACAAAAAACATAAAAATAAATAAAAGACACAGACACAGAGGAGCACACAACTCACACAGTGTTAAAAGTGTTAAAAGAGAATAAAAGTAGTTCTTAAGATGAGACTTAAAACACTCCACTGTAGGGGCTGTTGGGGCGTGGGGGGGCAGAGTGTTCCAGAGTTTAGGTCAGGTCACAGAGAAGGTCCTGTCCCCCTGGTTTTAAGTCTCATCTTAGAGCAGGAGCTGGCCCTCGAACCTCAGAGCACGCAGGGGAGTACATTTGAATGAGATCTGAGATGTAACGTGGGGTCAGTCCATTCAAAGCTTTAAAAACAAACAATAAAATCTTAAAATCTATTCTAAAATGAAGTGGAATGATTCTAAAATTGGGGTAATGTGGTCTCTTTTTTTTAGCCAGGCTGGCGCCACCTAGTACCTCTGCTCAATTTCATTTCTCTCCAGCGACTAGGTCAGGAATCAGAATACACCAGACAATTTGCAAGAACCCCGGAAGTTGTAGACTGTGCACCAGCCAATCGGAGAAGAGCTGTGAAGCCATGACGTCAAACTGCGTCTGTCTGGGTCCCTTTTGTGGAACAGCACAACAGTAAACAAAGCGTCGAGATGGACGTAGACGAAGATGTACATTCTGTGTTGGCAACGAGTCCCAAGATCGAGGATTTAAAGCCGGAACAAAGAGAATGTTTGATGACTTTTATCAAGGAGAAAGACGTTATTGCCCTTCTTCTTACGAGATTTGGAGCATTACATACGTCATGACCAAATAGCAGTTATTGGTTAAATTAAAAAAGTACCCACCTATCGTTGAGCGAATGAATCCTAATGCTGCGAGGTCAGACGGTTTCCACGAAATGAAACCGGCTGTAAGCTGTAAAGTGCATGGATGCCAGAAAAAAGTGCATTATAGTAGTGCAAACGAGAGGAGACAAAAACATGCATGACTTGTTCAAGAGTATTAAAAGATAAAAACAGTTTCACTTTGGATAAAAGCCGCAAATGATAAAAGCCCAATTGGACGACTGCGTTCACTTGTTTATTTGTCATGTAATGCTACAAATTTAAAATCGCCATGTATAATGCCGTTACCTCATGAAAAACAGACGTGGAGTTGTGTTTTGTTTCATTCACACATGTTTAACACACGAACCCTACAGATTTAGGATGATTTCTTCTCTCAAACCACCTTGTGATGTCATGAGGTGATACAGGAAGCGCTTCACGGTGTAGGAGGTAACAGCTTTATTACATGACTTAAAGCTCACAAGAGTCAAGTTTGTGTAATATGGGACCTTTAAGTACATTGTAAAGTACTTTGAGTATCTTGAAACATGATATATTCATTCACAGCGATATAAATCTGACTCCTGGACACGGGTACACGGCTGAAAACAAACAGTCCTGAATCGAACCTGTATCAAAAGACCACAAACATCTCCGGGGGGTTTCCAGGTTTGACTGATCAGAGCTAACGTTGCTGGGCTTGTGATTGTCATGATGTAACCGCGTGTGTCGGCGTCTCGTACAGTTATGGACAGGTGTTATTGGCAGGTGAACAACGCCTGCCTGGAGCTGTGCAGCACATATAGATGCACTCTGCTGTAATGTTTTTGCAATATGAAAAATTCAAACTAGATCAAATTTGATGCTCAATACCGATTCTGGTACCAGGATGATAATAAAAGACACTCTTTCTTTAGACAATAGAATGTTTTTATTTTCAGCATTAAATCACAGGACTTTCTTTTCTACTCCCATGTGGCCTTATTAGGGTGTCCCATCAAAACATGGTAAAATAAAGTTTCAGATAACCTCCATTAGAACCCTGCATTAAGTTTGAGCATCCAAAAGATGGTTTAGTTAGACTTTTGGAAGAAAAAGATGTTTTAGAGGTTTCTCAAGCTGCATCAAATTTCTGCATGAAGTTTTGAAGCTCCTGCAGATGATTTAGTTTTCCTTAAGCTGTCACAGTATGAAAATTAAATTGTCAAGAAAGTAGTCTTAACAGCTTTGGGCCGACATCTTTGGTACTTTGGAAAATTTTGACCCAAATATTTTGGCCAGATATGGAACCAAATGCACGGTTCTAATCTAGAGAATCTAAAAATATATTTTTGAACCACCCTAGTCCTTATATATGTGCCCCATAGTATCTGTATCCCTCAGTGGTTCAGGTAGGTTTCATAGTGGTCCATGAGCATATTTTAAACTGCTTTTATTTGTTTAAATGTTTGAATGGTGCTACCCTGCTGTATCTCTCTGATCTCCTCCATCCTTACACTCCTATGCGATCTCTCAGGTTGACTGACCAGCTCCTCCTGAACGTGCCAAAGAACAACTCCTCCTGAACGTGCTGAAGACCAGCTCCTCCTGAGTGTGCTGAAGAGCAGCTGGGAGCTCAGAGGGGACAGAACCTTTACGGTGGCTGCACCAAAACTGTGCATGAGCTGCCTTTGCACATTATTCAGGCCTTTTTCTTTACCTGTTTTTAAATCTCTTCTTAATAAAACACACTTGTTCAATTTAGCCTTTGATAGTTTGAGTTGATGATACTTTATTATATTGTTTAGATTCTGTTTTTATTCATATGTTGTTTTATATTTTTTATTGTTTTAAAGTGCGTTATAAATAAAGTTGTAGTTGCAGTATACTAGTCTATGTGCTCTTATACTTGTTCTAATACAGCTCAAGATCATTGTAAAACTGTTCAGGAAAGCTTAATTTCTGTCCTATGAATGTTGCTTTTTAGTACCAATACCTGCTCAAATGACTATCTAGCAGTGTTGTGCAAGTTCACACTTTTCATGAACTAGTTCAAAGTTCAGTTCACACTTGTTCAAAGTGAATAGTTCTCGTTCATAGTTCACAATTTTAATTTTGAACTAGTTCAAAGTTCAGTTCATTTTATCTTTAGATGAGATCTGTAAATGAAAGGCTGCTTTTATTTTTCAAACTGACTTCTAGTTTACAACAACTTTACAAGATCCACTGTTGGACAAGTGACTTTAAAACTGTAATGTGTTATTTATGACTTGTTACTGTCATTTCTAAGTCATTTGTTACATTACAATATTACTGTATTTAAAATGTAAAACATTACACGACTATTGCAGCACTTTTAATTTACTCTCACCAAAAGAACTGTTAAGATGCTGAACTTTTGCGCCGTATATGGACTGAACCAGGACTGAACCAGACTAAACCAGGACTAAACCAGGTCTAAACCAGGACTGAACCAGAACTGAACCAGGTCCAAACCAGGACTAAACCAGGTCTAAACCAGGACTAAACCAGAACTGAACCAGGTCTATACCAAAACTGAACCAGGACTAAACCAGAACTGAACCAGGACTAAACCAGAACTGAACCAGGTCTAAACCAGGACTAAACCAGGTCTAAATCAGGACTGAACCAGGTCTAAACCAGGAATAAACCAAGACTAAACCAGGACTGAACCAGAATTGAACCAGGACTAAACCAGAACTCAACCAGGACTAAACCAGGACTAAACCAGGTCTAAACCAGGTCTAAACCAGGACTGAACCAGGACTAAACCAGAACTCAACCAGGACTAAACCAAGACTAAACCAGATCCAAACCAGGACTAATCCTGGACTAGAACTTGGAATCTAGGAGCGCCCCTGAGAGAACCCCGAGCGCGACCGGGTGTCAGCTGCGTTTAACTCGGTGGAGCGCGGACTTCTGCGTCGGTCCTTTCGCTCAGGATCACGGTCTACGCGGGCGCACCTCCGGCGTTTCACCGCTGCTGATATCGCGGTGATTTTAGCAAATTTGTATGAAGAAAAACGAAAAACCCACCATTTCAATCCAGGTTAAAAAAAAAACATTGTGACGCGCGTTACTGACATATGTACCAAGTAAAATAATACGCGTGCGGAGCAGCACGTCCTGTGCGTGTAGATTTCAGAAAATAGGATCCATCCTATTTTTTGATGCTCTACACGAGCGTAGGCGCGTATCCCCGTCAAAATCCACAGAGAGCATGTATCTGTTGTTGTATTTGTGCATTTACCATCAGCACATTGTGCTCCCTGGGCAGTTGTGTATCATGTGAAAGAGCCCAGATCCACATAGACTGTTAATTTGTGCTTGTGCTTGAGACAGAAGAGCCCGTACGTTCCGCTAAAGCTGCCGGTGGAGTCGCCTTCGCGTTGACACGCGACTGTGGTTTCGCGAGGTGAAGTGCGAGCAGATCGTCACTCGTCAAATTCCGACGTTTAACTGAACCCCAACAGTGACGCACGTCGTTCATCACACATAATTTGAACAAATTCACGTTCAAGTTCTTGATTTACAAAAGTGTTGCGTTCAGTTCAAAGTTCACTGAAAAATGAACGTGTTCAATGAACGCGTTCTTTTGAACTCGTTCATGCACAACACTGCTATCTACTATTAATGTATTATCAGATTTCCTGTGTGTGGCAGGTCAAATGTAATGTCTGTATTGATACTTTGCAGTGACATCAAGCTGGAGGTGTCCTACATGTATCTCCATGTTGGAATGTTCAGCAGGTACCATAGAGACGCAATAGACACATTAACAAACACTGCGAAAAAAAAGTTTTAAGATAGACTAAAACTCAAGAAAACACACACACACATCCACTCACACACATCCACCCACACATCCACACACACAGAGCAGGAGCACATGTTTCCTGTCCCTCGGCCCCTCACTCCAGGGGCCACCGGGATAATCCTAATCCTGTTTTAAAGCTGCTGTAATGGAGAGGCCCTGGAGCCCCACACCTCACCTGCAGATCACATCTCTCAGACGCAACGGAGACCGAGGGCTCAGCGACCCTCTGAACCCGTGTTAACGGCTCTGCTCACGTGACACAACACTTTAAAGAGGAGCTATTACCCAAAAACACCCTCTTTTATTTTTGTTTTTTTCTTTCTACTATGTTCTAACATTGTTCCCTCATCCAAAACATGTCTGAAAGAGGTTTTATTAAATGTCATCCATGCATGTTTCTGTAATCTAGTGATCTCTCCTGGGCCCTATTCAAACCCTCCTTATGGTTAGTTGTAAGATTCTGTGCAAAACTCCGCCCACAAGCCCACGCCACCCATGCTCCCACATGACAATTCTCCATAAATACACAAAAACATGAGACAAAACTGCACACTAGACTTCACAAACCTGATGCCATAGTGTAGCTCAGTTGGTCGAGCGTTTGTGCACTGATCTGAAGGTTGGAATAGACTACTGCAGTGCACTCTATGTGGGGATTAATCAAGCTGCTCTTCACTGTTTGCAGCTCATGCAAAATGCTGCAGCTCGTCTGCTCACAAACAGTCAGGAACACGACCACATCACCCCTGTCCTGTACTCCTCGCACTGGCTCCCTGTCCAGTTCAGAATGATCTTGCACCTTCCTACATGTGTGAGATTTTGACCCCTCACCAACCCACCAGAGCTCTACAATCTGCTGGGCAACATCTGCTGGAGGTCCCCCGGTCCCGGTGCAAACAGTAGGGTGATGGTTCTTTTGCAGTGGCCGGTCCAAAACTCTGGAACTCTCTGCCCATTGAGTTACGGTCCATCCCTGACCTGCCTCTGTTCAAAACCAATCTTAAAACATACTTATTTAGAATGGCTTTTAACACTTAGAACGACACAGATCGGATTTTTCAAATGTGACCCAGGCCACTTGGATATGTGGTCCTGAAACCGATACATATCTGATCTTTTGACATGCGACTTCAGTCTGAACGGCCAAACGTTATCAACAAGCCACAAACATCACTATTCTGTGCTGAAGTAGGCGAAAATTTTTAATGAACTCCGTGTCACTGAAGCGAAGCACATCACCACTCACCACTCTTGGCTACATCTCCACATCCACACGTTCCTTTCAACGGACGTCACTGCCGCTGTCCCACAAAACACCACGGCCAAAAACCTCGTCCTTCTCCTTCTCAATCTCCTTAAAACAAGTAAGTTGTTCATGTTCTGGCTCCGGTACGAGAGGAACTTTAAAATCTCCAGGTGCTCAATGCTGCGTCCATGTTTGGACAACTTTCGTAAACACAGAGCACGCTCGCTGTGGATGACGTCATCGTGTCTCCAGAGCACATGCGAGACACTTTCAGGCCGTTTAATGTTCACACTGGAGTCGCATACAAGTCGCATTTAATTGGAAATGTGAACGACCTCGCAAAAACATTGGATTTCATAAAAAAAATTGGAATTGAGCATTAAACCCTGCAGTCTGAGCGTAGCCGTAGTTCTCGCATGGGATTATTATTCTTTCTTTCTTTCTTTCTTATTAGGCCCGAGCCCCGACAGGGCGTAGGGCCTATTGCTTCCGCTCAGCGGAGCGAATGGGGAGCGACGTGCGCATGTCCGAATGCGACAAGACGACATGCAACTATGTCCACGGTCGCCCCCGGCACGAACAGCAGTATCCCAGTAACCCACACCCAAGGCCTGGCTCATATTTACTACTGCTAAAATGAATGGAAGTCAATGGGAGGTCGGGGGGCGACCCCGACGAGATGGTCCAGACGCGCCCGTCACTCACCAATGACCCTACGGTGACGTGGGGAAAGTCGAGAGCTTTCAAAAAATGTATAATATGTTGTTCTAATGTTTTCGGATATATTGTTTTTGCTCGAATTATTATTATTATTTTTTTTTTAATTTCTTCTGCTCTTTGAGCTCTAATTTGACCCCCTAAACACATTCAAAAACTCACCAAAATTGGCAACATATTCAGAAGTGGCGAAAAATTCGATAAAATATAGGTTTTGTACACGGGCATAAAAAAAGGGCGACACAGCACCACCTGGAAAATTCAAAAATTTAGCGTCTATGGGAGACGTCCTGGTCAACTTTGCCGTACAGCCACGAAATTCGGTACACACATTCGTCATGTGAAGACAAACAAAAAATATTATTATGGCCACGCCCCCTGACAAACCAGAAGGCGGCCATCTTGGATTGAAATTTGACTCCGCATTTTCGTTGACATTGCGTTTGAATGAACTCCTCTGAAGGCGCTTCACCCACAGGGCTGAAAATCACCGTACATCATCTACAGAAGTGGAACATCTAAAGTTAGCTGATTTTTTTGATAACTGTAACGGTTCATGTGCGGCGAGGCTGCAAAATTTGGTCAAAATTTCACGTAATTTCAAGGTGACATTATTTGCTCCTGTTCGCACAGACTTAGTCCGATCGTCCTGAAATTTGAATCACTAATGTGTGATCTCAGCCTGAATATAATACACTATAAAACAAATGAAAAGTGAACACTATAGCGCCCCCTACCATAGACATAAAACGTCAACATTGTCGGATTTGTACCAAATTTGGGAATTAAATTCTATTAATGACTAGAAGCAAAAACATATATTACTGATATGGGCATTTTTCAAGGTTGGCCAGCAGGGGGCACAAACAACATTTAAAGGCGTACTACTGTATGTCATTTCACTGTTTGCAGGCACAGAGTTTGCGGATCCGGCGTTTAGGGTATGGTATAGGCGGGGAGCACCATTTGCGGGCGCGGCGTTCGCGGGTGCGGCAGGCGAGGGCCGTTTGATGCCGCTTGCGGCTTAAATTTTTTTTTTTTTTAATAATTTTTTTTATTACAGAAACACAACAACATGACAAAACAACAAATGTAGATATAGTATAAATTGCAGATGGGATTGTTACACATCAATCCAAAGTCGTCATGGTTTTCTGCTATGAAAGTCTTTTTATTTATTTTTTTCCAGGTTGTATTTAACTGACCTTGACTATCAGTTGTTCATGGAGACCTGGAGCATGTTTTGGGTTGATGGGGGAAACCGGAGCACCCGGAGGAAACCCATCCAGACACGGGGACAAAGAGCGTAGGGAGCAGAACAAACGGTTATTTATGTAGAATTTGAGAGGGGTTGGGTTTATAAATTTACATTTCAGAATATTTCATGTTGCTAAAATAAATGAACCTCTTCGCACAGGCTCATCAGAATTTTGTCTCAGAGAAAACGAATAAATCGGGTAGATCCGTACATCCAGTAAGTGAACATAACGATCTACCTCCAGCCTATTTACATCAAGCGCTCACGTAGATCCTTACGATATTTGAAAATACTATATTGATCTACTGTGCGCTTATTTAGACTTAATGGAAGAAGTCAAAAAGGCTGTTGAACATTTCTCCCACGTTGGTGCTGATTTCCCTGAAGAGGTCGCCGTGTTGAGCCAAATCCAAACTCAAGTACGCAGAAGTCAGGAGACAGAGCTGTGCCGACATGTACAGTAGGCATTTGGCAACTGTCTGCAGCTGCACCACATCCATTTCTATCTCTAATTCTGTCTCTTCGTCGACTTCTGCCTCCCCGTCGATTTATGCCTCCCCGTCGACTTCTGCCTCCCCGTCGACTTCGGCCTCCCGTCGACATCGGCCTCCCCGTCGACGTCTGCCTCCCCGTCGACGTCTGCCTCCCCGTCGACGTCTGTGTCCCCGTCGACGTCTGCCTCCCAGTCGACGTCTGCCTCTCCGTCGACGTCTGCCTCCCTCCCCGTCGACTTCTACCTCCCGGTTGACGTCTGCCTCCCCGTGGACGTCTGCCTCCCCGTGGACGTCTGCCTCCCCGTGGACGTCTGTCTCATCGTGGACGAACCTGAACGCTCCCTCTCCGTAGACGTCTCCCTCCTCGTCCTCGTACCAGAACTGTCCGTCGACGTCTGCGTCCTCGTAATTGAACGAGAACCCTCCCCGTCCGTAGACGTCTGCCACCAAGTCAACGAACCAGAACTCTCCGTCGACGTCTGCCACCTCGTCCACTTCTGTCTCATCGTCGACTTCTACCTCTCCGTCGTCGATGTCTGTTGATGAGGAGACAGACGTCCACAAGGAGGAACCATCTGTCTCCCCGTCGACATCTGTCTCGTCATCGACGTTTGTCTCCTCGTCCACGTCTGTCTCCTCGTCCACGTCTGTCTCCTCGTCCACGTCTGTCTCCTCGTCCACGTCTGTCTCCTCGTCGACGAACCAGAACTCTCCCCCTCCGTAGACATTTCCCTCCTCGTCCTCGAACCAGAACTGTCCGTTGACGTCTGCGTCGTCGTAAACGAACGAGAACCCTCCCCGTCCGTAGACGTCTGCCACCAAGTCGACGAACCAGAACTCTCTGTCGACGTCTGCCACCATGCCGACTTCTGCCTCGTCGTCGGCCTCCCTGTCGACTTCTGCCTCGTCGTCGGCCTCCCCGTCGACTTCTGTCTCGTCATCAACGTCTGTCTCCTCGTCGATGTCTGTTGACGAGGAGACAGACGTCCACGAGGAGGAACCATCTGTCTCCCCGTGGACGTCTGTCTCCTCGTCGATGTCTGTTGACGAGGAGACAGACGTCCACGAGGAGGAACCATCTGTCTCCCCGTCGACTTCTGCCTCCCCGTCGGCCTCCCTGTCGACTTCTGCCTCGTCGTCGGCCTCCCCGTCGACTTCTGCCTCGTCGTCGGCCTCCCCGTCGACTTCTGCCTCGTCGTCGGCCTCCCCGTCGACTTCTGTCTCGTCATCGACGTCTGTCTCCTCGTCGATGTCTGTTGACGAGGAGACAGACGTCCACGAGGAGGAACCATCTGTCTCCCCGTCGACTTCTGCCTCGTCGTCGGCCTCCCCGTCGACTTCTGTCTCGTCATCGACCTCTGTCTCCTCGTCGATGTCTGTTGACGAGGAGACAGACGTCCACGAGGAGGAACCATCTGTCTCCCCGTCGACTTCTGCCTCGTCGTCGGCCTCCCCGTCGACTTCTGTCTCGTCATCGACGTCTGTCTCCCCGTCGACTTCTGCCTCCCCGTCGACTTCTGCCTCCCCGTCGACTTCTGCCTCCCCGTCGACTTCTGCCTCCCCGTCGACTTCGTACTGTGCCCTCAGGTCCCCGATCTCAGCTGCTTCGCAAGTCCGAGGTCTGGCCACGTCCTGCATTTCTGATGACTCGGCCATTTTATAGGATGTAGACGGGTCGGTGGCTGTGTTCTTCGTCGCAAAACGTATAGCGTAAAAGATAAACAGTCAAATAATTCGCTTTCACTAACGTTCAGCTCTTCTGCCTTTTGTCAAAGTCTGAAAAAATGACGCAAGTGTCCAACAATTACAATCTTGGTTTCTTTGAGTTGTATATTTCAAAGCTTTGAAATATTGCCTAGCAACAAAGAGTTCCATGGCACTGGAGTGGGGTGGGGGGGGTGAGGGGGTTCTAAGGGTTGCCACGGCGATTCTAGAACCACACGATTGCCATGTTGAAATGAGATCTTTAAATCAGATTAAAAATGCCTTAATTTGCAATAAAAATTCATTCCGCTTTAAAAAACAATAATTAATAATGAATTAAACTATTGATCTGAAGGTTCATAAATTCTTGACCATATCAGTGACCTGCACATTTTGAATGACATCACTGGAAATAACATCACTATTCACCAAAGCAAACTGTGGTTTATGAATATTTATTGACCAAGTTAAACAGAAACATTTAAATATGAAATATGCAAATGAGTGTAGGTCGCTCTAAACTGGTGTCTAGAAATGTGAGATTAGATAACTCTTAAACTGTGCCTAAAGTTCTGTGTTGAGTCTAAATTGATGAGGCAAGCCATTCTGTGACAGTGCACATACAGTGCTCGTCCCTTCGGGCTGAGCCCAGCCGGGCCCCGTGGGCAAGGGCCGGGCCCCCAGGCCTGGCTCCAGGGTGGGGCCCCGGCTGCACCATACCGGGCGACGTCACGGTCCTTGTTTTTAAACTTTCCATAGGGGTTTATAAACTGCTCTTAGTCTGCCCCGTCACCTACAACCTGTTTGCCATGGGAGACCCTACCAGGGGCATAATGCCCCAGGCAACATAGCTCCTAGGATCATTCGGGTACGCAAACTCCCCCACCACGGTAAGGTGGCAGTTCAAGGGGGAGTTTATACCACAATTCGTACACAAAATAATTCACAGTGCTTTACAGAATACACAATAAAAACAAATCAAAACATAAATAATCATACTAATACTAATGTGAGCCCTACCATAGACATGAAACATCAACATTGTCGGAATTGTACCAAATTTGGGAATTCAATTCTATTAATAATAATGACTAGAAAAAACATATATTACTGACATGGGAATTTTTCAAGGTTGGCCAGCAGGGGGTGCAAAGAACATTTAAAGGCGTACTATGTCATCTTGCCGTTTGCAGGCACAGAGTTTGCGGACATGGCATTTAGGGTATGGTGTTTGCGGGGCGCACCATTTGTGGGCGCGGTGTTTGCGGCATTCGAGGGTGCGGCGGGCACGGCGGGCGCGGTGGGCGCGGCGGGCGCGGCGGGCGCGGCGGGCGCGGCGGGCGAGGGCCGTTCAACGCCGCTTGCGGCTTTAATTATTATTTTTCTCCTAACCAACTCACCCATTTTTCACCCACTAAACAATGACGAAAAGTCCTGAAATTTTGCCATCTGGTAAAACTCGCGCTTCCCTACGTTTTGGCTATTTCCATTTTCCAAAAATAAATAAAATGGCTCGTCAGCGCCACCAAACGACTCAAAAATGCATTAGGGAATACGAATGACACAAAAAAAAACTTGCACGTACAATCATGAAATTTGACACAGAAGTCGATCGACTTCACTAGGGGGCAGCAATATTGGCTTAAAGTTTGCTAAGCTTTTACACACTCCTCCGAGGGCGTTCACCCCAACGAGCTCAAATTTGGTCCACATCATCTCAATCAATTTTGTAGATTTACAAATTGCTCCCATTTGCTCAAACGAACTCCGATTTCAATGAAATTTGAAACATCTGTTAAACTCTCTGCCCTGAAGCTACTTCATGTGAAAATTATTAATTTGGTGCATTAGCGCCCCCTATAGATTGAAACAAAATTTAATATGGAAAAAATTCATTTCCTCCCAAATAGTTGCTCAAAAATTTCTGAAATTTTGCACAAAATTCCATTTTGGCATCCTGATCCAAAAGTCAATGACACCCATGTCATATTTTTTATGGCGTTGCCATAGCGATGGCATAAACTCTCCACTGGTAAAATCTAAAAATTCTGGCACAAAACTTTGGCCGATTCCACTCAAATTTGAATCGTTGATTGACACCCCGACCCTGAACACATTTATGTAAGAAAATCTCAGATGGGCGCAATAGCGCCCCCTAGGGAAATTGCATAGTAGTGCAAACATTTACTTTGTTGTACACATATAAAATTTGGTACACAGATTCATGACATGGTCTTGATCAAAAAAGTCAATGACGACCCCATGCCATTTCCCATCGTGTTGCCATGGCGACAGGCCAAACATCTGCCCTTGCCAATAGGCCCAACAAAAACTTTGGCGTAGCCAAACCAAATTTGGTACACAGATGCATCATGGGAATAGGAACAAAAAAGTATATTACGCGGTTGCTAGGCAACCAACAGGAAGTCGGCCATATTGGATTGATGGTGCGACCTGTCCTAGTACTTGAACGAACTCGTCCTTGGGCGTTTCACCCAGACACAATCATTCTGTATCATCTAGACAAGTGGGACATTAAAAGTTGTTAAAAGCTTTTTAAAAGGTCACACGGTGTTGCTGTGGCAACGGTGCAAATTTCAGGTTTGTTTTTGGGGCTCACCATCAAACTTCAACCAGTGATAATTTGCACAAACTTTGGCCGATTTCACTCAAATTTTAATCATAAGTTCACACCTCAACCCTGAACAGATTCATGTAAGAAAATACAAAAATGGGTGCAATAGCGCCCCCTGGAAAATTTGTATGTAAAAATGAGGTTTTATTTGTCACAGATATACAAAATTTGGTATCTACATTTGCGACATGGTCTCGATTAAAAAACTCAATGATGCTCACATCCCATTTACATTGTGTTGCCATGGCAACAAGCCAAAATTGTATCCTTGCCAATGGGACGTCCTTACACAAACGTTGGCGTAGCCAAACCAAATTTGGTATCCACATGCATCATGGCAATAAGAACAAAAATTTATATTGTGACCACGCCCCTTTACAAACCGGAAGTCCGCCATCTTTGATTTATTTATTTTTGCCAAATTTTGAAAATTGCAGAAAATTAAATTTAAGATTTTTAGGTTTAGGTTTGGGGCTATGGTTAGGATTATGATTAGGGTAAGGTTTAAGTTTAGGATTATTAGGGTCAGTGTGAGGCGCGGCGTTTGCGGGGCGCGGCGTGAGCGCACGCGAGGGCCGATCATCGCCGCTTGCGGCTATATTTATTATTATTATTATTATTATTATTATTATTATTATATTATATGTTATAATTTTTTTCAGTGTTTGTTAAGGGTGTGTGTGGGGAGGGTGAATCGGGGTTTGGGAATGGGGAGGAGTGGGTTTAAATGTGGCATTTGTGTATTTGTACATCTTGTGGCATTATTTTGCCGTAAGACCACAATATAGGAAAAAATATATAAAAAATTAAAAATTAAATATATATGACAAGAAAAATATTACACAATGGTTTGTTCTAGTTCAGAACCTTATCAAACTCTTTTTAAAAACCTGCAGAAGAGGATTATACTATATTAAAGATGCATTGTGTAACTTTTCTTTCTCTTTAAACCTTTCTATCTTCATGGAAACCAAATCAGACCAATGTACAGGTCATGTCTGTGGAGAGGCGACCCTGCTCACAGTCAGAATGTCTGTTTTTGTAAGTATTTTTGAGCTTTAAAACCACCTGTAATTGAATAAATCTAAGGTAGAGCTCTTTAAAGTCATACTGTGGAACATTCCAGGCAGAGCAATAACATAGAAACAAGTACGTGAAGGAGCCCCAACCAAAAAGTTACATAGTGCAGCTTTAAATTAACATTAATATATGTATCTCCATAGACATTTTATTGCTTTTGCCTTCAGTATGACATTAAATCGTCTATGTGAGGAACAAAAAAAGTCTATATATATCTCCATGGAGAGTTATAGATAAGATCTGTGGAGAGGCAACCCCACTCACAGTAAGAATACAAGTTTTAGAATGATGTTATTTTTGTGCAATAAAAACATTATACATGCTGTGGAATATTACAACATTTCAGACTTTGCGATGAGTATTCAGCACAGTTACACAATTATCAGGCGTAATAGGTCATTTCTTCATCGCTCACTCATTGGAGGTCTGGGTTCGTGGCCCCTGGGAGCCGCTGGGAGGCCCCAGGAGCCCCTGGGAGCCCCTCTCTCTGATGTGAGCACAGAGGCAGATGAGAGCTGACAGTTACACACTCTGATGAAGTAGATCTGATCACAAAGAGCAGCGGCCGATCAGCGGGAGAGGGGGAGGAAGAGGAAGAGGAGGAGGAGGAGGGACTATGGGAGGACAGGGGGGAGGAGGAGAGGAGGGACTATGAGGAGGAATGGGGGGAGAAGTTAAAGGAAGGAAGCAGGAGGACCAGAGGAGGGACCTGACCAGCCAGTCCCTTCTACATTCTGTTTGGATCCATAAGAGACTTGTTGATTCTGAGAAAATTCATGCTGTTTTCTTCCCTTTTTGATGTGTTTATTTATTTATTTATTTATTTATTTTTTACAGAAAATGCATCACTCTGATTGGTTAATCCGCCTGTCAATCACACCCTCTGAAGTCAATGACACAGGACACAGCTCGTCTTTGTAAAGTTTTGTCAAAGCGTGTGGTTCTGGTTGGACAGGTAAATGGGAGGAACTATGGAGAGCAGGGGGAGGAAGAGGGAGGAAGAGGGAGGAGGAAAGGAGGGGCTGTGGGGGACATCATCGGTGAATAAAGTACCGGAGCAGACTGGTGTACAGTTTGATGTGGTCACTTATCTGTGCATGAGTGTCTTTGGCTGATAAATCACCTGCAGTGTGTGGATCCAGTTAAAGGCGGCTGGAGAAGAGCCAGACTGTGCAGACTTCTCCAGAACATTAAACATTCGGAGAGGTCTATAGTTTCAAACTGAGCTGGAGGGCCATTTATAACTGTCACACACTCAAACTGCATTTTGAACTGATGAACCTGTGCTGTTCTTATCTAATACAGATTAAGACACATTTGGTACAATATGTCCTCGGCATTTGACCCATTTTTGAAAGCCTCTGGGGCATCTCCTGCAGAGCAGTGGGATCTGCTGCACCCAGGGACACATCTCCAGCAAGTCTTGGTCCGACAGTCCAGGACTTTCACTGACTGGACTCATGACACCTGTTAGGTGAAATTTCAAAAGTCACAAAACAGCACATGAATAATGTGAGACCAAACTGGTTTAAAAAAAAAAAAAAAAGTGTGATTTGAGCATCTGAACAGTGGTGTTATCGTGCTCAACAGAAAATTACACACACACACATATATGTATGTGTATATATATATATATATATATATATATATATATATATATATATATATATATATATATATATAATATATATATATATATATATATATAGATATATAGATATAGATAGATAGATAGATACACACACACACATACATAATTATATATTATATTATATATTTAATTATGGATTTTTGGTTGTAAATGAATTTGTAGTCATTTGAGAAAAACATAGAAAAATATAACATAAATAGAATGAGAATGTGAATTTTTTTTTCTTTATTTTTTCTTTAAAAATAAAATAATTATCATAATTATTATTATTAATATTATTATTGACAGTATTATAATTATGAATATTATTATTGATAATGTTATTTTATTATCAATGAATTAATACAATTTATAAATACAAATATATTGTTCATTATAATTGTAATATATATATATATATATATATATATATATATATATATATATATATATATATATATATATATATATATATATGTTTCATATATAGCCTTGTAATTATAATTTTTTAACAAAAATAATTTCAAAGTATTGTAATGTAAATAAACCCCACATTATAAAAACAATATTACGGCCTATTGTCCAGCACAGGTTAGTTCATATACACATCATAATATTTCATTACAAATACTGAACTTAAGTCTAATGCAAGTGTCTGTAAAAAGAAACATTATACTCTGCTCTGCAGCTCGGTAGCTCTGAACGGTTTTTTCTTGCGTTCGCGGTGCCTCGGAGCGTGAGGCCCGGGCAGAGGCTGCAGCGCGCGGCCTGTCTGTGGAGGTGGACACGGCTTTATCCCCGAGCAAACAGAGGGAGGTCCGGTCCTAATGAAGGCGTGAAAACCCACAGCGCACCCGTGACAGAGTTTATGCGCACAGCTGGAGGCCAAACCAACACTGTCCATCCACCGCGGCCTCAGGTGCAGCAGCGGCCCGGAGCAGCAGCAGCGGCCGGGGAAGACTGTCCAGCCATGGCCAGGCATAGAGCGCGGGCCACGGGGGCCAGACCTGCACTGGGGCCTTCAAAATACCACAGGCCTTTGTTTGAAAATGTTTCCTCATTGTTAAAACTTAAAGCGTAAAATACACGTGCGTAACAGAAGAGTATAAATGATTCTCTTGGCAATATTTTTTTAATGTAGCTTGGGCTAAATATGCAGCTGCAGGGAAACTTCTCAGGGAGATTTCTCAGGGAGATTTCTCTCACCCCGCGTGACCTCTGCAATAATCTTTAAGTCACACCAGAACCAAAGCAGTCTTCCTCCAGTGTGCCGAGTGCGCACAGACCCCAGGCTGCGCCGCTCTCCTCCGCTGCACAGACCACTGCTGGGGCTCCCAAATCAAACTCCTGCTCCTCCCGAAGCCGCCGCTGATTGGCTACCTGCGCGCGTCCTCCCGCGCTCCCTCGTGCACCCATTACGCACACTTTACGTTCACAGCACACAGAGCTCAGTGCGAACAGAGCGGCTCAGAGCGCACCGCTGCGTCTCTCTCTGCGCGCTTTTCCTTTTGGATTGTAGCTGCGCCTCTTTAACATATTCACCACGTCATCCTGAAGGTGGAACATGGGCCGCGGACTTTAGTATAAAACGAGTGCGGGCGCAGACAGGAGCAACAGAACTAGTCTCTCTGCGCACTGCACCAGGAGCTTTTCTTGCTCCGGACCGGACAGTGACTGATCACAGGTGAGTGACGGACACAGGATGCGTAGTGCGGGGCTTTGTGGCGTGTGAACGGGCTGATGCACCGGGAGTGTCTCCGCTCGCACCTCGGTCCACTGTATGTAAATGTCTCTGTCTCTTCTCCGTGGAGTTGATTTATTGCACTGCTCCATAAAGCGAGACCCGGGGGCGCGGGCCCTGAACTGTACTCACAAAGGCGCATCAGAGACAAGCCGGCGCATGTAAACCCTAAAACTATTTGGAATAGTTGACAGCTCCGGCGCGCGCTGGAATGAGGGGAGTTCCTCTGGCTCGGCTCATTTGGATACGCACGAGCCGCGCTCACGCGGGATGCTCCCGGTGCCTCCGGGAACGTCTCCACCTCACTCCTCAACAGAAGCTGCACAAACACACGGGCACGAACACCCTGGCACGAGCCTGCTTTAGATCTATAGTAGCCGAAAGTTTCAGGTGCAGCGGGAGAGCGCTGGTGCGTGCGCATGGCTCAGAGCTGGCCGCGCGCTCTCTGGTAAATGTTTTGGTGATTGTGTGTTTTCCTCAAACAGAAACAGAAGAGAGGAGCCAGCGCACGAGATTGTACCGGGTCAGACACAGAGGCTTACGCACGCTTTACGCACGCTCGCAGGTGGATGGTGGGAAGATGTTCCAGTTCGGGGTGCTGTCGGCGCTGGTCACTGCGCTCACGTCTCTGCTGTCCGCGGTGCTCCTGCTGGCCGTGACCCGGTCACTGTGGAGCCTCCGCTGGAGCCTGACCCGGGACAAGGACAGCAGCCTGCCGCTGCCCAAAGGCTCCATGGGCTGGCCGCTGGTGGGGGAGACCTTCCACTGGCTCTTCCAGGTGAGTGTGGCCACCTCTGTCCATTTTTGTTCATCTCAAGATAATATTCAAAGTCATGTTTCATTCAGCGCACTGTTCGCTTTCACGTCGTGCGTGCTGACTTTGGGAGACAGTTCTGAAGCGGTGCGCAGTGACATGTGTGGACTTGCTGTGAACATCTTTGTCTCTCAGGGCACAAAGTCAGGCGTTTTCCTTGCACTCTGTCCGCCTCTCGCTCTGCCTCCGCCCGCAGAGGTGAGGAGGGCACGGGCGCTCGCCCCGTGCGTCTCGGATCTGCGCGTGCGATTTGCCCACTTTTAATTGAATTCAATCAAGCGCGTTTCACTAGCGCCGAGTCTTTTCTCTCTACACACTAATCCGATTTTTCATTGTAGCCAGAGCCTCCCTCCACCCGAGAGTTTGGAGCGTTTTGAAAAGGTTAAATCCTAAAGTGTAACGCAGATTATCGTGCTCCCTCCGCAGGGGTCCAACTTCCACATCTCCCGCAGAGAGCGCCATGGGAACGTGTTTAAGACGCATCTTTTGGGGAAGCCGGTGATCCGAGTGACAGGAGCGGAGAACATCCGGAAGATTCTCCTGGGAGAGCACAGCCTCGTGTGCACGCAGTGGCCCCAGAGCACGCGCATCATCCTGGGGCCCAACACGCTCGTGAACTCCATCGGAGAACTGCACAAGCGCAAGAGGAAGGTACGAGCCGCGTTTATTTAAGACAAACTACACCTCTCTCTCTCTCTCTCTCTCTTTCTCTCTCTCTCTCTATATATATATATATATATATATATATATATATATATATATATATATATATATATATATATATATATATATATGTTGTGAATGAGTTTTTGAAGAGAGATAGTTCATTTAAATAAACAAAACTGAGGGTAAAAGATTGTATTTCCAGAGAATTCACACTTAGATGTAACAAGAGCATTAATCTCAATTGTCACCATAAGACTTATGTCAAAAACTGAACCTTAAATTTAATCATTAACAAATATTTTGTTCGTAAATAAATCAACATTACAATTTTATCAGTAAAAGAAACTATGAACTTATTGTTGCATTTAATCACCTTGCAGTCATAGTTTTAAATAGAACATTTTAACTGTGAAAGACATTCTTGGTTTTACAGATTTTGGTCTTACCAAGATTTTGGTGAATTGTGAAGGAATTGTCAACCATTTCTAAACCTGATTTATGAAAGTTTTAACTCAAAGAACAGATCTAGATATCCTAAATGCACTCTGTGCCTTTTTTTAATCTAAGTCAACAAAAGGAATGAAGAAATGTGAAACTGGCTCAATCCATTTTTCAGATTTACACATAATACAAAATGCAAAAATGCAAAATGTGATCTAAAAATTGGAGTTCTAGTAGTAGTCACTTGCACAAGGCTCAACCAACAAACCTACATAACCAGGAAGCTCTCCGACAATTTCCAAACATTTACCAGAGCATGATAGAAAACAATGCACTACAACTTCACAATCCTGACGCAATAGTTTCATTAACAGTGTTGCACTCTGAAGGGCTTGTTAGAGTTAGACTCAAAGCATCAAAAACAAAACTAAAATGTATCAAACTTATAATAGGTTGTTTTTGGTGAAAGCAGCGTTGTGTTAGCAGTTAATACCCCACAGAAGTGTAATAATACCCCCTGTTTAAAATCATCTCCCCTCCACCTGCAGTGAGGTGGCCTTAAACCGCCCTCTGGTTTGAATCCGCACGGTGATGTCAGGTGATGTTATCAGGTGTCAACAGTGTCTGGCTCGTTTGTAGGAGCGCTTGTTTTACAGTTCTTTCCCTCTGTATCTGCTCCATCTGCCCCGCCCGCCTCTGCTGCTGCTGCCCCCCTCGTCTCACTGTGTCCTCTGGGGGGGGGGGCATTTTATGACTGAAGACTGGAGTCCTCATGAGAAACAGATGCAGAGTCTTATGAACGATCTCAGAAGAACATACGATGGAAAAAATTGTGTTTAAATCACCAAAAACAATATAATAACATGCTTTATACTGTATGTTTCAATTTCGCTTTTGATGCTCTGAGTCTCCCTTCCCTTTGCTCCCTACATTAAGTCAGTCCCCCTTCAGAGCACTATCACAACACAATCAGCGTGTGTCTTGATAATGAAACTACTACACTTCGCATCAGTTTTGTCAGACTGTAGTGTAGTTTTGTATAATGTTTTTGTACAGAGGGACGTAGGTATAAGGAGGGTTTGAATAGAGATCACTAGATTACTCAAACATGCATGGATTGGATGACGTCTAAAACCTCTTCAGGCATGTTTTTGATTTTGTTATAACATGGTAGAAAGCTAAAAACCTATTGACAATATTATAATGTGATGCCTGGCTCTCAAATGTCTGTTTTCACCTACCCCCTATCCCCACCCACTGCTCTGTTCTTATATTTATTTTAAAGATAATTCAGACTTGGGGTAATACATGTTCAAAAATGTTCGAGATGTGTGGAGATACTTTTTGAAATATTGCATCCAGTCCTTGTATTTGCAGAGGTCGCTGGTGCTAGGCTAGTGTATGTCAATGGCCATAGTTATCCTGTCAATAAAAACAGTCTTAGCCACTCCACAAAACACCCAAAACAAATCTATTATTACACCAGACTGTCCATGTGAATGTGTGTGTCGATAGAATAATGTTTAAAATAAAACTAACCTTGAATCGCATGAATCGCATGTTGAGGGACTATTTTCTCATATATCAATCCGCTGCTGCCAAGCTTTCTATCAGGAAGTACAACTGCTTACACATAAATCCTACAAATGCAAGGTAGGTTTTACTTCTACAATTATTCAATCGACACAGACATTTACATGGACAGTCTGGTGTAATAATAGATTTCCTTGGGGTGTTTTGTGGAGTGGGTAAGAGTGTTTTTAGTGGCAGGATAACTATGGCCATTGACATACACTAGCCTAGCACCAGTGACCTCTGCAAATACAAGGACTGGATGGAATATTTCAAAAAATGTTTCCACACTTCTCCAACACTGTGGCTCACTAGGAAAGGAGGTCCTAGGAGGTCCTACGTCCAAAATTCCGAACTGTCCCTTTAATACTAAAAAGCATAATACATCATCTTTAAACTTTTGTTATGAAGGCAAATGTTAGGCTCCTAAATGGATCTGAGGTCAAAGTCCAAACACAACCACACACATGTAGTAGAAGAGCTCCTAAAAGGCCTCTGTTGTCTCCTCAGATCCTGGCCAAGGTGTTCAGCCGTGGGGCCCTGGAGTCGTACCTGCCCCGGCTGCAGGCGGTGGTGAAGCTGGAGCTGCAGAGGTGGTGCAGTGAGGAGGGCCCCGTGGACGTGTACAGCGCCGCCAAAGCTCTGACTTTTCGCATCGCCATGCGAGTCCTGCTGGGGCTGCAGCTGGAGGAGGACAGACTCATGTACCTCGCCCAGACCTTTGAGCAACTCATGAACAACCTGTTCTCTCTGCCCATAGACGCCCCTCTCAGCGGCCTGCGCAAGGTACGTCTCTGCATGAGCTCCACTAGAGGGCGCACTGCTGAGTTTAGAACTGTCAAACCATATGCACAATATATGTCAATAATGTTTGGCGAAAACTTTAAAGTAACCTTATATTGATTTATTCACTCACTACCCATACTCTGGGATGATAAAATAATACTAGGGATGTAATGATATCCAAATCTCATGGTACGATGTTATTACGATATGCATCTGACGGTACATTATTTATTGTGATAGTTTGGAGACGCTAATGTAATTGTAGATGAGACACTTTTTTTTCTTTTAAAATACCCTGACAAGATTTTGGTGTGAATTATTTCTGTCATAATCCCAAGAATTCAAGTCAAAAACATATTTCTTCATGTTGTCTGCGCTGAATTGAATTATGGGATATGTAGTTCCTGATGTTCATAAGCTGTTGCTACTATAAAACCCTGAATTTAAGCAAAGAAACTTGTAATTCAATATACTGTGACAGTCCAGGATTTTATTGAGAGTTTTGACGATACAATATCACAATTACATTATCTAGGGATGTACCCCTAGATAATACTGTAGCCACAGCTGCCCTGGCACTGACTAACAAAGACATGGATGCCAATGTGCATCTGTGCTAACCATATTTGTACACAGCAGCAATGAGCTGAGCTCAAACTGCCAACTGTCTGGTTATAAGACTGACTCTATTACCTCTCACCCCATCCCACTGTTGATGTCAGACAGTCCTCCACTAGAGGGCGCTGCATTTTTCACTATAACAGCATGAAGAGTGTGAACAGAGTCTAAAAAGTTGTCACGCTTACGTCACAACCCCGGAAGACATTTGGAAACATGTGATGACAGCTTCCGGTGTAGTTCCCAACAGTGGGCTCGAAGACCAACTGTGATCAAACCCACTGAAGTAAATGTGTTCAGCGGTAAAATATAGACTGCAGACATATGTGCTGTTTGGAATCATCTGGAATTTGTTGCCATCATCTCTTCTAATCACATGTACCAGTGCACTCAGAGTTGTGTGTCAGTGGGGAAATGATGAAAACTGAGGTATAGTTGGAAGTGATGATTAGTCGTACATAATGGAACACTACAATGACATGGAGATGAAGAAAAGTGGGCCATTTTCAAATTTTTCTTAGACTTTGTCAGACTTACAATGGTGAACAGAGCCCACCGGAAGTTGTCATTGCATGTTTCCAAACATCTTGCTGGTTTGTCAATGAACGCCCAGAAATGATGAAAATTTTAACAAAATTATTCTTATATCAACATTTCTACTCAATTATACAAAGAGTGCAAAAAGCATTTGAGATAGTTGATCTTCACACTACTCTCTTTCTCTCTCTTTCTTATGGGACAGATAAAATCATTTCCCATGAAAACGCCTCAAAATAAATCCAAAATACATCCCTGTCAGTATGGAGCTTGATGGTGCATCTCCTGGAGCTCTGTACGTTGAACTTCTGATCTTTGCGTTATAGAGTCTGAGCTCCACGTGTCCGTGAACATGAACTTGTAACACACACAACCTTTTAGACAGCTCCAAAGAGGATGATGCATAGAGTTGTAAACTATCCATTCCTTGTGTCCAGGGCATAAAGGCCAGAGAGATCCTCCACGCAAACATGGAGAAGATCATCGAGGAGAAGATGGAGCGTCCACAGACAGATGAGGAGTACAACGATGCTTTCGACTACATGCTCTCCAGCGCCAAGGAGCACGGCCAGACCCTCAGCATACAGGAGCTCAAGGTGCGGTCAACAGTTTAGACCAAGTTTAGCTCCAGTTAAGATCTGATTGAGTCCTGGTTTAGTCCTAGATTTCACTTGGTTTAGTCCTGGTTCTTGTCTTACTCAAGGTACTTCATTCAGGATTTAGTTTTGCTTTAGGTTAGATTGATTTAGTTCCATATCCAAATTATACTGTGCCTGGGATCCAGAATACACACTTCTTCAATACTTTCTAAAATTAAAAAACAAAAGCTTACAAGATCATTCTTCATGTGTGCACAATCTTGAGATGATTTTATCTTGTGAGATCTTTTGGCATGAGAAGCTTTTGCCTACTTCCTTAGAGCTTTATTGTAGGCCTGTCACAATAATTATATCTACTTATCATTCAATACACAACAAATGGAACAATACTTTTTGGGGGTCAATATTTATCGTGTGTACCTTTCTTTGGACTAGTATGAAATGTTTTGTTATTTTTTGGTAATACGATACAATTTAAGAACTTCTATGACTCATTATAGATACAAACTAATTACTGTGCATTCTTCAGTTTATATCTTGGAGATATTTTTGGCCATACTGTACAGGGTGCACCAATACCTGTTTGTTTCTATGGATATGTCATTGCTCTGTCTGGAATGTTCCACAGTATGACATTAAACAACTCTACCTAACATTTATTCAGTTACAGGTGGATTTATGGCTCAAAAATACCAACAAAAACAAACATTCTGACTGTGAGTGGAGTCGCCTCTCTACAGATCTGACCTGTAACTTGATCTGGTTTGGTCTCCGTGATGATAGAAAGGTTTAATGCCATACTGTGAAACATTCCAAAAAAAGCAAAAAAAGAGAAAAGCGTTTGACGGACCCTCCACCAGAAAAGTTACACAATGCACCTTTAAAATAGAATAGAATTTGAGTATAATCCTGCTTTAGGGTTATTGTTTCATTGTTTGTTTATCATCTATATTATAATATAATATAATTAGGGGTGTGCAAAAATATTGAAATTTCGATATATCTTATCATTTAATGTGATGACACAGTATCGATATCGTGGGCTGCTGTATCGATGTATCGCCTGCAGTATTTTTTGGTATATTTTACTCAATTATTTTGTTACAGCTACAGTCTTGTTGCTTGTTTAGTGGAAAGAAATTAGTTTCTGTAACACGTTTGACATTCTCACTGTTTTGATGATTAAATGTTTGTGTTTCATATGAACTTTGCACAAGAAGTGGTTTAACGAACACTTTTAGTATCACAGCCATGATTTAGACTTTATTTTTTATTGAACCGTACAGAATCGTTCTGAAATATATCATACCAAATCGAAAGTGCTTTGTATTGGGATATGTATCGTATCGTGACCTATGTATCGAGGAATGTATTGTATCAGAAACTTCTTTATGATACCCAGCCCTAAACATAATATAACTTCAAAATTGGATTGGATTTGTTGTGTTAACCCCCCTCTCCTTCGTCTTTCCAGGAGACAGCGGTGGAGTTGATCTTTGCAGCCCACTCCACCACAGCCAGCGCCTCCACCTCACTGGTCCTGCAGCTCCTCCGTCACCCAGCCGTGGTGGAGCGAGCGCGGGCAGAGCTGGAGGCTGAGGGTCTGGGATATGAGGCCCACCGGAGCAGCTGTCCTGTCAGTGTGACCACAGAGAGCGAGGAGGCCTCAGAGAGCACCCACCTTCTGAACGGAGGGAGCCAACAGCCCCACGCCGAGGTCCCTGAAGTTCCCCGCTCCCACATCCCTCCCCTGAGCCTGGACAAGCTCAGCCATCTGCGCTACGTGGACTGTGTGGTCAAAGAGGTGCTCAGATACTTGCCGCCAGTGTCCGGGGGATACCGCACAGCCCTGCAGACTTTTGAACTGGACGTAAGTCACTGTTTGTTTTTATGATGTGGTTCAGATGAGGATTGGGGGTAACATTCTCTAGCAACTACATTTTTTAAGAGTATTAACGGTGTATTGTGTAACTTTTCTGGCAGAGGGTACTTCAACTGTGGAGATGTTTGGTCTGGAATGTTTCACAGTATGGCATTAAACCTTTGGTAAATGGTCACATTTTTATATAGTGCACTCAAAGCGCTTTACTCACCCATGCACACGCACATTCATACACCAGTGTACGCAGACACTAGGGGCAAGGTGGGTTAAGTGTCTTGCCCAAGGACACAACAACAACATTCATCTGAGGGAGCTGGAATCACTCCTCCAACCAATGATGTTTTTATGTCGAGAGCAGGAATTCGAACCTCCAATCTTCAGATCAGTGGACAAAAGCTCTCACCAACTGAGCTACTGCTGCCTCCTTTCTATCTTCATGGAGACCAAACCAGACCAAGTTACAGGCCAGATCTGTGGACAGGCGACCCCGCTCACAGTCAGTCTGAAATAAATGTAAGGTAGAGCTGTGAAAAATCCAAGTAGAATCCATAGCAAAAGAAATTCAATTTGTCAGCTGGAGAAAGTTTATTTGGTCGAACTTCTCCTTTGCCATAAGGTAGAACTGTTTAATGTCATACTGTGGAACATTCCAGGTAGAGCAAGGACATCTCCGTTTAAAATTTAAGCAGAAACTAAACCAACCAACCTGAACCATTCTAAATCAACTATTACATAATAACTGTTAATTATGAATCAAACTGTTCCCTCATAAAAAGCATGCCTGAGGTTTCATCCTGTGATCTCTCTCCGCCCTTTTCAAACCCTCCTTATGGCCGTACAAATATAACATTTTCAACGCAATAAAACGTAACATGGTGATCTAAATATTCGGTATCAGTTATTACCCCGTAGAAGCATAGTACCCCCTATTCAAGGTGGAGGTATAATTAAGTGGTATTATAAAGTGGATATATGGTTATTTTCCTCATTTTTCTCAATCTTGATATTCAGTTTAATCACTATAATCGTCATTGATGCTTGGGTCTTATTAATCAAGAGGGATGGACTTTAGAGGAATAATTAGGCTATTTTTGGAGTTAAATGGCTCTGGTTTTATGTTTTGAAAAGTAGAAAATGTATAAAATAAAAATGAAGATTGATCAATATGAGGAAAAAACAACTGTAGTGCTTTTTTTTGGCCATTTTGCGCATTCCTAATCCAATGAGTGTAGTAATCATAGACTGTATATAAATGGACATAGCTTTTAACCGTTGGAAACATGTGATGACAACTTCCAGTGTAGTTAACGACACTAGGATCGCCGACCGACTGTGATAAATTGTGCCGTTTAATTGTGTATGGTTGTAATTGTTGATTAGCCGAACATAACGGAACGCTACAATGACATGGAGATGAAGAAAACTGGGACATTTTCTCGTTTTTCTTTGATTCTGTCAGACTTACTACGAACAGATCCCAAAGGAAGTTGTCATCACAGGTTTCTAAAGGCTGTCCTGGTTTGTGACGTAAACGTGAATAGAGTTTATTGTGTCCGTGCTTGCCTGTATGAACATTAATAACAGACAAATCAGGAGCCTTCTTGCCCTGAGGTCCCTCCCACTTGTGTTAGCAACAGGTTTGATTGACAGTGTTGCAAAGCGCCCGCCCCCCACCAAACCCAACGGGGCAGGTTACCAGTACCTTCAACCACCTTGCTCCTGAATAGGTCTTTGGCTGCTATAAAACACTTGCTCAGAATGTTGAATGTGGAACCCAGCTCCAGATTTGCCTCAATGAGCTTCATTTGGCTGGAGCTGAGCTTTATGGCTGACCTCACGCTCCCACAGTACACTTGTTTATACAGTTTATAAAGTACTAACCCTTTTTGTGTCCTCTTCTGCAGGGTTACCAGATCCCCAAAGGCTGGAGCGTCATGTACAGCATCCGGGACACGCACGAAACCGCCGCCGTCTTCCAGAGTCCGGAACAGTTCGACCCCGACCGCTTTGGCCCAGACCGCGAGGAGAGCCGGGCGTCTCGCTTCAGCTACGTCCCGTTCGGCGGCGGAGTCAGGAGCTGCGTGGGCAAAGAACTGGCTCAGATCATCTTAAAGACTTTGGCGGTGGAGCTGATAGGGACGACCTCATGGACACTAGCCACAGAGGACTTCCCCAAGATGCAAACTGTGCCAATCGTGCACCCGGTCAACGGACTGCACGTCAAATTCAGATACAACTACCCCCTTTAGACACTGAGCCCATGTTGTCAAACACTTTGGTTAAGAGGCTGATGTGTGACTTGTGAAAAGAGGACATCTACACGTTCTCGCCGGTGATCTTCAGATTCAGTTTGTCACCGCTCTTCAAATTCAGTTGGACAAAGCTGGTCTGTGATTAGTGGACATCTACGTGTTCCTGTATCTTGCTGATGTTCTGAGCTAGTCCACCTCACATTGTGGCCTGTCTACTCAGCTCCTACTTGATATCTTCTCCATCAGAACCGGTTCATCTACATTTAATCGGACACAAAGTTGGTCTATGACTGGAGGACATCTTCAGGTTCCTGTATCTTGCTGATGTTCTGAGCTAGTTCTTTTCACATTTTGGTTTATCTGCTCAGCTCCTACTTGATATGTTCTCCATCAGAACCGGTTCCCCTGTGTTAAGCTGGACGCAAAGCTGATCTGTGATTGGTGGACATCTGCATAGTGACAGTACACACCACTCATCAAGCCTTTAAGACTGTTCTATGTAAATGCATTTAACTTATTAACAGTTTAGAGTCAGAGCTGCACTGGCTTTACGTTATGAAGACTGGACTTGACCCTTGACATGGTTTCCGAGATAACAGACTGCAGACCACTTCAAACACAAACCATTCCGTAAACTATTCCAACTATGTAACTGCTCACTGTAGCGCCTCATGTTCCAAAAAAAACGTGCCTTTTATTTGTTTTAACCACTGTTATCGACATAGCTATGCGTTCACGGAGTATGACCGGTAGTTACCATGACGACGGTGCGGACTCGTTGCCGGTCAGAGCACCTCCACAAACCCCCTTGGATGGAACTTGCACTTGACTTTTCACACGATATATTCTAAAGACTTTTTCTGAATGTGTTTCGCATTCTTACCAGTGCTGTTATTTGTGTATCAAATGAAGTAGTGTTATAAAATAAGCTGTATTTAAAAATGCAGATGTATGATTTGTAATGTCCGCCATCTGTAAACGATTCTTTGCTGCAGTTTTTTAGATAGAAAGACTAACCTCTGTGCCCACCTAGTACAAGTGTAGACTTCTGTAAGTAGACAGAGATATAATTATTCTTTAAGTGTTGTTATTGAAGCTTGATGCGCTGTGAACTGTGACATGGACGGAGCGTTAATGGAAGGAGATAGCACTTTCTCCGCTATAAGGAGTCTGTATATAGGATCATGTTTATGTTTACTGAGTTGTAGCTGCTGTACAGTTAATGTAAAGAGTAAATTAGAAGAAGAATAACTATAGCGTTTTGTGTGTTTGTCTTTGTGAACTCTGTCTATCCCTTCTGTACTGACACAGAAAAATGTGTTTTGATTTTCTATTTAAACCATTCAATAGGTATAATTGGGCTTCTGTAATCCACATTTGGCTTCGATAGAAAGGATAAAAATGAAATGGACCATTATCTTTGAAAAGGGAACACTAGCTTGTGATGTGCAGAAACATATCCCCAAAAATCTGATGAGACAGAGGAGCTGCTGAGCCAAGGGTTGGCGTTTCCAGAGAAGGTAATTCTCGGAGGATAGATAGCCGACAGCAGCATTAGCTCCACTGCCCTCGTAGCAGTAATGGTAGCACACACAAGCTTTTATCTGATTCTAGAGCTCCTTACTTAACATCAACACGTCATTAAAGGGGTCAGTGCAGTGGTCAGTGGAGAGGTCAGCAGGCATGTCCGGCCTCAAACCGGCCGCCTTCATTGACAAACAGAGAATGGGGTGAAGTTATGTGGCAGAAAATGAATGGGACACAAACAGCCTGGCCTAATTATGTCCACAACAGGGCCCCGTAGCTCTGACGAGGTCGTTATCTGATGGACACTCAGCCACTGTGAACTTGGCAACGTTTTGAACCAGGGTTCACTGCTGTGCCACCAGCCACACAGGTCAGCGACCGGTCAGCTCATGGGAGGGTGCATGGGAACGGGAGAGGGACAGCATGGGCGCCAGTAACATTACACAACACCGACCAATCTCACCAAGTCTGATCTGTAAGAGCCCCTGTGCCAGGACTTACACTTCACACTGACCTATCTGCATATGTCTCCATGATAGACATTATACACTAGTAGTATGGAAGTAGTACGTAAAGTCATGTTTTTTTAAAATTAAAAATGTAATAAAAATACTGTAATTCTGTTTTTATTAGCCAACATATTTCATCATCATTAGATCTCATCAATTAAAGTGGAAATTCTTAAGTCAGAATGAGATTTAAAATGTTTGCACCAAGACTATCATAATGATAGGATTCATTGTCAGTTTGACAAAAACACACGCATAATTATAGTGCAGTCAAAGTGTGGATTGCTGTGGTTGTCAGTACAAGTCTGTCTGAGTTGAGCCGAGCCCATCATGTGAACACAAACAGTGTGTGGTAAGAGGGCACAGAAAGGTAAGGCGTCGTGCCCTGAGCCTGATCACAACAATGTTGTCTTTAATTTGCTTGGGAGAGAGCGAGGGCGCGCAGAGGGCAGTGTGGGGTCAGGAGGGGGTCAGCTAAAAAAAGCTCTTGCACAGATTACAGAGATGAGACTGTCATCAGTCACCCCTCCATCAAAGACCATAATGTGAGTCAAATGTAGACGCAGTGGATGATGTAAGCAACAAAAGAAGCCGTTCACTTTGTCCAAACTGCACACGTCCATGGAAAGCCTCAGTGCTTTGATGAGTCCGGCACTCGGTGTACCACACACTCACTCTGAACTACTCGGCTGCATGGGCTCCCCTCATCTGCGTGTTTTCTGGTTCAAAGGCAGTTCTTCCATATGATAAGGGGCTGCCATTTGCCAAATGAGGGGGAAAACAGGGTCAGATGGTGAACAGGATAAAGTTCTTGGTGGCAAAGTTGTGCTCTATTCCACAGAGAAACATTTTTCTGAGCCTCTGTATTTGTGTTTTCTTCAAGAATATGCAAGTTTCAAGAATGATTTCTAGTTTTAGTTTCCAGTAGTCCGATAGTTTGATGAGTTTATCTGAACACATTTTGTGAGTCAGGAGAACCTTTCTTCAAATCAGGCAAATCATTGGAGTCTGAGTTATACTTTTAAAAAGCAGAAGAGCTAAAAGGCTTTTAAGAACGCTCTTTGCAAACAGAAGAGTTTAACATGTTCAGGATTCATTCACACATAGTGTGCTGCTGAGTGTTGCTTTCATTCCATACTTCACTTTTAAGTGACTTACTGGATGCCAGCATTAACAAGAGAATTGATGTTTAAAAAAATGAAATCTTGAGCAGTATGGACAGTGCTTTGGACATGAGTCTGTTCCAGAAGATGCTGTGTACTTCTCTTCTGTAGAGGGAAGTGTACATTTAAGGCATACTATCAATAGACAGATAATTACAGCAGCATTCATTATCAATAAATAGTTAACCAAAGACGAACCCCTGCCCCGGCCTCCTCGCCCCACACGCTCTGTACTTGTCCTGCTCACCTCCTCGCACTCGCTTGTGTTGGGCGCAGAACAATAGATACACATCAGTAATGATTCCTCTAAATGCCTGCTGCAGGTCATTGGGAGAGCACTTAATTATTATAATGAGGTAAAAGAGAGGTCTTTAGAGAAAAGTTAACCAATTGGTCCGTGGCAGTGGCGCAGTACAATGACCCACCCCGCCACCAAACAAACATGGGCAGGTCACCAGTCATTATACAAGTGTTCACAAGAGCGTGCACATGGGAGCAGTGCACACAACGGAAACACAGTTAGATGATACGTACAAAAAAAAAAAATCATTATTCAATTAGGCTGCTTATAATGACACAAAATATCTCCAGTTTAATTCATTGATTGACATTCTACACATAAAAACGAGTCCAGTGGTGAAGTCTATGGTTTTGAGTCGTGGTTTATGATTACATTTGTACAAATCTGTAATAGCTTTGGCGAGTTATTGCTTTCCAAAGGTGCACGGTTAGCCAAATCATGATAGTTGAGTGGGCATGCTTAGACTAGTTGATAGCTGGAAATTAATGAGTTGACGTAATTTTTTTCCAAGTAATAATTCTTCTCAAGTAGTGAGGTTGATAGATGTAATAAAATTTAATCCACCTAAGGACTAATATTGTAGTGAGTAATGATTCCACTAATATACGGATATTTTGGCTGTAACTAGTGGTTTAATGAATATGATAAACAGTAAGGGGGCGCGTGGGCGTCCTTGTCTTGTGCCTCTGTGCCCTGTGAAAGAATCACCTTTCATGGTTTTATCAGAATGTGTCAAAGACAGAGAAACCTGAAGAAATATTGCATCTCTTGATTTCTATAAATTATTATTTTTTTATTCCCCAAAAATGGGGAAAGAATGTCTGTGATGTGGTGTACATGCCCTTTTGTGGCATCTTCTAAATATCTGTCATTTTTTTCTAGTTTTCTTTACTGAAATGAATTCTACTAATGTACAAAGTTACTTATTGTAACTATATTGTGTGGGGAGGTGACACGTGTGTGTGTGTATCTGTGTGTTTAAATCTGTGTTTTGTTTCGTATTATATTTCACTTTGGCACTGCTGTCTGCTGTTAAATTCTTGAACTTGAGGACCCCCTTGAAAACTGGATGATTCATCTTAAGGAGTAATTCCTGTCAAGATTATACCCAGGGCCTGGTGCTGAAGTGTCTAAACAGGATTATCATATAGTGTCTTTCATGTTAAATGTGTGTATGTTTAGGTTGAGAGTCCTCACATTCTTCAGCCTGTGTGACAGTGCCTGGAGTTCCTGGGTGTGATGGAGCAGCTGGTGAGGTGCTGGGCGGAGGTGCAGTAGGATGTGGAGCACAGGGGAGCGGGTACGGACACACCGCCGTCCTCCACATAATTACTGGGTTTGTCAGACAACATCTGTTATGTCAGCATTCCAGCCGTCAGTCTGAGAGGGGGCCAGCCACATACCGCCTGTGCAGGTAACCCCACTCACACACACACACAGAGTGCACAAGAAGACCGGGAATAATACTGTCAATGTACGGTTTAAAAAGCAGCTATCAATACAGACGTATGAGCAACTTTAACATGTAAGGAAAGACAGGGATTTAGTCCTCCATGTTCCATCTCTGGTGCATTTGATAAAGATATTATGTAACTTTTCTGGTATAGGATCTGCCACCTGGTTGTCTCCACAGAAATGTTATTGCTTTGCCTGGAATATTCCACAATATAACCATAAAATGATCTATCCTGCAGTTATTAAAGCAGAACTATCATGCATGTGTCTGCCACAAAGTTATAATCTAAGACACACAAGGATCCTATGTTATAATTTACACATTTTAAATCTTAATATTAATCTAAAATGACTTCATAAAAAAAACAAGTTGGCTGCTTTCCGGGTTAGAAAACGGTGGTGCCCAGTGGGAGCTGATGTCACTGTAAATATCATCACAACAAAGAGCCGGCAGCTGATATGGATAGCTAGCGAGACACATTTTTTCCTTCATTTGCACCAGAATAACTATGTGACGCTGCCAGATCCTACACGTATCTGACATAGAAAATAAAACTGGAGAATGAAGCAAACGGGCGTTGACTGGCAATATGGAGTCTTGAAAATAAACTATTAAAGATTGCTCAAACATGCACAAATCATTCCACATACAATTAAATAAATATCTATAACATGAGTACAAATCAGATGGACATGAGTAGATGGCAGTACATTTCCACATCATATTCACAGTTATGGGTGAGGAATAGGTGAGGTTTAATAGTGTTTACGCCTCCCTGTAATCTGTGGGTTAAAACAGCAATGGCAAGTATGAGCACAGCATCAAACACGCAGAAGGAAGTAGAGCCAAGACCAGGATCAGATCACTTTCTCCTCTCCAACCAAAGCTGCATTGTGTAACTTTTCAGGTGGAGGGTCCATCAAATGTTTTTCTCCATGGAGATGTTATTGCTCTGTCTGGAATGTTTCACAGTATGGCATTAAACCTTTCTATCTTCATGGAGACCAAACCAGAGCAGAGTTACAGGTCAGATCTGTGGAGAGGCGACCCGGCTCAGTCAGTTTTTCTACGTATTTTTGAGCTCTAAAACCACCTATAATTAAACAAAATATAAGGTAGAGCTGTTTAATGTCATACTGTGGAACATTCCAGGCAGAGCAATAACATATCCTTAGAAGTAAGCCGGTAACCAAACCAAACCCCAACCAAAAAGTTACATGGTGCATCTTTAAAGGGTCTGATTTATGACATGGACAAATCATGACAAAAAAATGAATGTGTTATGAAAATGACACATGAAAGTTTGGACTTTCTACGGTTTTAGGATTGAAAAAAAAATCACTGTTTAGAAGGCAAAAGTTATAGGTCAGATCTGTGGATATGCATGCTATAGTTGAGAAATAATAACATGAAGTAAATGAGGTATCGCAATTGATGCCATACTGTCAAGCACTCCATCTCTATGGGGAGTCTCCACCAGAAAAGTTACACAGTGCACCTTTAAAGAAAAACAGCAGATTCAAAGTGTTAAAGAAATATTGTGCTTGTGTCTGCTATATATTTCTAATCCATTACACATATGAATCATAATGTTACAAAGTGTACAGTTTAAATTACAATATTCATCTAAAACAACTTACCATATTTTTCGGTCTGGAGGATGCACCATGCAACTTGGAAGTCATTGGACAGATGGACAAAGCCTGGACTTCAGTGACACTGAAACCATCCTGTCGGGATTCAGAAATCTAACTGGAACTGATGCTGAGTCTGAAGACAGCGACACAGAAGAGGAAGCGGTGCTCCGTTTACCTTCGGAGGTCGAGGCCGAGTTGCTCAAAAGTGACACCGAGGATGAAGAATTGAATGGATTTAGTGATTTGGAGTGAGATGGAGAGTTTGGTAAACTTGTTCTGTTCTGTTGTTTATGTTATATTTATCTGAAGAACTGTTCATATGTGACGTTAACAGTCTGTTGTTCTCTCTTCTATTGTTATTACTAGAACCTGACTTTCAAGATGAGATAAAATGTTCCTGGTTTCTGATTTTATCAAAGAAATTTCTCCCTAAAAGTGCGATTTATACTCTGGAGGGACTTATAGTCCAAAAAATACGATAATAAAAGAAACAAGTGAGCTGACTTCTGTGTTAGAAAACTCCGATGCCCAATGGGAGCTGACGTCTCTGTAAATGTCATCACAACAAAGAGCTGTAGCAGTCACAGTAGGGAGCAGAGGATTTTTAAAAAATGTATCAAAATGTCTGTGTCGCTGCAGAGTTCTACGTGTATCAGAGGTAAAGAAAATAAAACTGGAGAACGAAGTACTGATCAGTGGGTGTGTGCCACTGTGCAATTAAAGATAACTCAAACATGCACAAATTACTCCAAATTCTCCAAACTCCAAACTCTACTTCGAGAGGGTAAATGAGAAGAAACTACTATAGCTTGATTAAAAACTCGTAGTCAGTTTTGCACAATAGCTCTACTTTAAACGTGCTCCAGACCTTTTCACAAAAAAACACAGTTCACAAGTTCAAATCCTTCACTGGCCTTCATGCGGTGTCCTTGACCAGACTGGACCCCTCGGGCTGACCATGACTCCTGACCCCACAGAGGTGTCAGAGGGGTCAGCCTGTTAAACAAACTGTAGTCTGGAGCAACACCTTCACATCCACCTTTCAGGAGTCCAGGAAGTAGCTCCAACCAATACCTGCGCACACACAACCATCTCCCCGAGGCTAGAGCGAGGCGAGCAGCTGTTCAGGAGGCTCGCTGCACCCCACTGGCATTGTTTGACTTAGCATGGAAGACATTTTTAACGCACATATTCCAAAACACTAGTGTGAGATCTTCCAGCCTTGAGGCAACTGCTTTAAATGTGTCAACAATCTTTCCAGGCAAATATGCAGAATGTTTATGATGCAGTTTCCTTTCTTACAAACATAGAGGTGTGTCTGGTTTCATTCACTCAGAGCAAAGGCCTCTGGTAATTAGATTGTGTCTAATGCAATGCAACACAATGAGCTACATCATCCTGGTGTTTTTATGTCACTATTTTTCCATGAACCAAATCCTATTCCTAATATGGAACTGGCTCCAAATTCGCCCCTATAACTGCATGCCTCAGTGAGCTTCATTTGACTGGAACCAAGCACTGTGGGTGACGTCACACTCCACTTCTTTCTACAGTCTATACTATAACCACAGTGATTAAAAAAGAGTACCATAAAAAAATACAATGAAAATACAGTACAATGAGCACAAATGACAGGAGCTGTTATTGGGTGGTATATGATGTTTCACCTACCAGAATGTGCGTGACCCCATAGACCCTCATGACCCCTGTCCAGCTGCACGGTGCTGTCAAGTTGAGCCCCATTTCAGAGTCAAAAGTCTCGTTTTAGGCACAAATGGTGACCCGATGCTGCTCCTGAAGCCCCAGAAGAGACACGAGGTCAGAGCAGAGCAGGCAGTATTATCCTGGAGCAGCAGCAGTTTGGGCAACTCAAACAGAATGTGAAGAAGGTCTCCCCCAGGAGACATAAACAGTGTTGGGAAGTCACTGAAAACTATATTCTTAATATGCATTTTTATTTACTGTATGTGTCTAATATCTCCCTGGCTGTTGCTTATCCCCTGCAGTTGAATTCCTCTCCTAACAGGATCAGAAATACGTGTGAATGAAACAAAGCATAACTCAAGAGAATCCAATCAAGAATGACCAATCGCAGCATTGAGGTTTATGTGGAAGCCAAAGGTGAAGCACTCAAACGAACCAGAACAAACATAGACATACTTCAGTCTATTTTTCAGCAAATACAGACTAAACAAGAAGAAGCTCTTTGTGCGTTTGTGCACAAGGAAGACGTCTATGCTTTTCTCTCAGCTGAGCAGAGCGAGTTGAGTTCGATTATTCTGCTTGTTTGGACCAGTCAGATTCAAACAGTCGTCAAGACGTTCAGCAAGAACGGCACAGACTGATAATGTGTAGAACTCTGCTTGGAATGACACATGTTTTTGAGAAGGTAACAACTTTTTAACATGACTTAAAAACCTCGACCTCTGTCCCAGTGTTATAAGGAGCTTCACCACTACATCAGTGCTCCCGTCACTGAAGTGAACGCACATTTAACCTGATACCAGATTGTGACTATAAGCTGTGGAGTTGGGCCAACTTGTCAAGGCCCGAATATTTCAAAGTGCATTTTGAGTGACAGCTTGTCTGTCTGTTACATACCTGAGGACAGTTCAAGAGTTCAGCTAATTCATGAACTCTGAGGCACCACACCCAGAAACAGCACATTAAAACACGCCATAGTGCGTCAACACTTATGGAATTTATTATTTTATACCATTTGATGTTACTGAGGTATGTCCGGGTTTTGTTGGGAACGTTTGATCATTTAAGGCTTTGTAACATTATTATACAGGATCTTAACAGTTCTATATGACACAAAATGGCCTCTTGTGAGCTTTAAACCGTGTTATATTGTTGTTATCTCCTCAAAAACAGATCTACAGTTATGTTTTGTTTCATTCACACATTGTTGAGTAACTTTTTATCATTAGTCTGTCTATATTTCCAAAGCTCAAAATGCTCTGTTCCACCTTGTGATGTCATGAAGCGGTAGTTTTGAAGTTTACCTTTAGTCCAGTAAAGATGGGCAGTTGCAGAGCTGAAATTATCCAGTTAAATCTAGCAAAGGTGTATGGACTTTACAAAGACAGTGGAGCATGTCCTGTATTACCACATGACATCACAAGGTGGAACAGTTTTCCATTTGAGAGAAGAACTCAGCCTAAATATGCAGGATTTGTGTGTTAAACATGTGAGAATTGAACAAAACACAACTCCAGGTCTGTTTGTGATGAGGAAACTACATTATAACATAGATCACGGAAAATAGTGTGATATGGGCCCTTTAAGCTCACAGGTGTTGCGCTTCATGGTTTTGAGGAGATAGTGAGTGACAGTTTAGTGGACCATACACCACCCCTCTGGAAAAACAGTGCATATTTTTAATCAGTCCATATCTGTTCATCTCATCTTTCTTTTCACTTCTGTCATGACTAATTTTACCTGCAGCCAGTGGTGATTTTGACCAACGCAAAGAATTATTTCATCATGAAAAAACTGATGCTTAGATCCTGCACAGTATATGGAAATCAAGAGAGGAGCAAAACCATGTTACACTGTACTTCACATACAGGTACACTACCAGACGAAGGTTTGGACATTCTTTTTTCTGTAGATTCTCACTGAAGGAAAAGAAATCCCTTGACCCTGACAAGGCGAACATGTGAAGAGAAAATTTCAAGAGATTTTATCATGAAGCTCACTGAGAGAAGGCGAAGGGTTTGCAGATCTGTCAGCAAAGCAAAGGGTGAATACTTTAAGGAATTTGAATATTTAGTTTAGTTATTTCACTTTTTCTTTGTTGCATAATTCCAAATAATTCCTTGCATCATATATTTGATGTGTTCTGTATGTATCTAAAATGTAGAAAGTAGTAAACATGTAGTAGTAAACAGTAAAAATACTGAATGATAAGGTGTGTCCTTTTGACTGGTGGTGTCTCAGTCTGTGGAGCATGTGCTGTGGCCTCGCTGTGCTCTCTGGGTGAGGGGTTACAAGTGCAGCCCACAGACTGTGGGCCAGGGTGTGGGTGACAGCTTGGGCCAGGCTGGGGTCTCTGGGTGACAGCTTGGGTCAGACGGGTGTCTGTGGGTGACAATGGGTGAGAGCATGGGTAAGGAGGGGGTCTGTGAGTGAGAGCTTGGTTCAGGTGAGAGCTTGGGTCAGGCAAAGGTCTGTGGGTGAGAGTGTGGGTCAGGCGTGGGTCTGTGGGTGTGGGTCAGGCGTGGGTCTGTGGGTGAGAGCTTGGGTCAGGTGAGGGTCTGTGGGTGAGAGTGTGGGTCAGGCGTGGGTCTGTGGGTGTGGGTCAGGCGTGGATCTGTGGGTGAGAGCTTGGGTCAGGTGAGGGTCTGTGGGTGAGAGCTTGGGTCAGGCGTGGGTCTGTGGGTGAGGGTGTGGGTCAGGCGTGGGTCTGTGGGTGTGGGTCAGGTGTGGGTCTGTGGGTGAGGGTGTGGGTCAGGCGTGGGTCTGTGGGTGTGGGTCAGGCGTGGATCTGTGGGTGAGAGCTTGGGTCAGGTGAGGGTCTGTGGGTGAGAGCTTGGGTCAGGCGTGGGTCTGTGGGTGAGGGTGTGGGTCAGGCGTGGGTCTGTGGGTGTGGGTCAGGTGTGGGTCTGTGGGTGAGGGTGTGGGTCAGGGTATGAGTGTGGGTGAGAGCTTGGGTCAGGCGGGGGTCTCTGGATGGGAGTGGGTGAGAGCATGGGTCAGGGTGGGGTCTGTGGGTGAGAGCGCGGTTCAGGGTGGGGGTCTGTGGGTGAGAGCGCGGTTCAGGGTGGGGGTCTGTGGGTGAGAGAGCGGGTCAGGCGGGGGTCTCCGGTGCGCTCGGCTGGAGGCTGCATTCCGCTGCGTGTGTGTTGATACACGGTGGTGGAGCGGTGCGTCTGTCTGGACTCCCAGCTGCAAATGCAAACAGCGGGGTCGAGACCTGGGCCTATTTGTACAGGCCCGAGATGGACCACAGCAGCAGAACCTTCTGGAATGACAACACGCTGACCCACTGTTGGTCCAGATAATTTGCTGCTGTTTTCCCAAAGATTCACTGACAACACAGGACGTTTAACCCGATTAGTGTCCGCTTTTTTAAATCACTTTTATTTTCCACATAACCCAGTGTTGTTACTCTGTCCACCCTCCCTCCCAGACGTCAGGCAGACTGGTGCGGCTCGGTCAGGGCAGACTGGTCAGGCTCGGTCGGGGCAGACTGGTCAGGCTCGGTCAGGGCACGGCTCAATCATATCAGCTTGGAATTGTTGTGAATGGTTATCACAACACGGCAGTCTTTCATCTCAAAATACACCTAATAGTTATTATGCCGCACCTTTATTGTTATTCAGAGCTTAGTTACGGATAATTGAACCTGACGGGGAAGTGTCTGCGTTTGATTGATTTTATTTAAAGGTGCACTTTGTAACTTTTCTAGTAACTTTTCTTTGTCTAGAAGTTAAATTAAGTAAAACAGACCATGACCCACTCCATCCTTAATCCAAAAACTTTTATTTTGTCTTCTCATGTACATTCATTTTTTGGGTTTCTGTGTCTTTTATTTTTTGTATGCATGTATATGTTTTTACTTTTTTATTATTTATTGGTATTTCTTGGTCCTATTTTACTACTTTTATTGTCTTAAGGAGGACTAGTGGAGTTAAATAGAGCTTTATTTTATTTTTCTATTGGATATGTTGTATTTGTATTGTGCAGCACTTTAGTTATGTTTATGAAATGTGCTATAGAAATAAAATGGATTGGATTGAGTTCTTTTTAAAGATGTTGGATCTTTAAAAAGAGAAGTTCAAATGCTGGATCATGAAACGGGCCACGGACACCATTAACTGTGATGATGGAGTGGTCAGTCTGAGTGCATCAGACTGACCACGGCTACAGGAAGTAACAACAGATGATATACGACATGTCATCATCAACAGCGTGAACAGTTCTGAAGATGCAGCAGCAGCACCCGGAACATGTCAACAAGGTAAATACATCTCCAACAGAATCTCTCCAAAATACCAATAATCAATCATTGATAGAACCCCTCTCTGTCTGGACTCCACTCATGTTATTTCTACAAACTATGTGGAAGTCCCGTTTATTCCCCCTTCTCCTTAGAAATGACATTATCTCACATACAGATAACATATAATTCCATGAGGTTAAACATAAATAAATAAAAAATTAAATCAAAATCAAATTTGGCAAAACAAGGACCTATCCCACTTCTCATGTGCCCAAATCGCTCCCTTTTTTTAATGCACTACACTGTCTTTTAATAACAAGGCTGGCGCCACCTAGTGCCTCTGCTCAATTTCATTTCTCTTCAGCGACTAGGTCAGGAATCAAAATACCCTAGACGGTTTGCAAGAACCCCGGAAATTGTAGACCGTGCACCAGCCAATCAGCGAAGAGCTGTGAAGTCATGATGTCAAACTCGTCATGTCTGTCTGGGTCCCTTTTATGGAACAGCACAGCAGTAAACAAAGCGTCGAGATGGATGTAGACGAAGACAGACATTCTGTGTTGGCAACGATTCCTAAGACTGAGGATTTAAAGCCGGAACAAAGAGAATGTTTGGTGAATTTTATCAAGGGAAAGACGTTATTGCCCTTCTTCCTACGGGATTTGGAGCATTACATATGTCACGACCAAAAAGCAACAATTGGTTAAATTAAAAAAAAGTAGTGAATAAATCCTAATGCTGCGAAGTCAGACAGTTTCCATTAAGTGAAACCGTCTGATGAATCAGGCTAATCATTCAATGTACCAAAGTCTTTTAACGCACCTCACAAAACTAGACATACATACACAACTGCACATTAAGAAAAAAGACAAAAAAAAATTTTTTTTTTACACTGTCATTTAAGGTAAGGCTTTTTTGACACATGAATAAACGGGAGGCTCCAAAACACTGTGAGAATCTACGCATTACTATACACAATTAGTCATTTATATTTGCTGACGTTGAACCCTCACACTCTTACTCATACATACACACTCTTACACACACACACACGCAGACACGCACACACACACACACACTTTAAACCCCATCTGCTGTAGTGGTTTATGTGTTTGAATTGTATTGTTCTGTATTGTACTTTAGCGTATTGTTCTGTCCTGTCTAGTGGGTGTGTGCATGTTGTATGCTGCAAATTAAAAAGTAAATTTATCTACTGTATTGTCTTTAAAAAGAACCCAAGAACTTGGCCTGCCACTAGGGGCCCCCAGGGTTCAGTCCTAGGCCCGATCCTCTTCATGCTCCTCTCATTAATATTATCTGTCTTCCTGGTCTTTGATTCCGCTTCTTTGTCAAAAATATTCTTTGTTACAACTTCCAGCTTTATTATTGTCCCAAAGGAAACTAACTGTTGTCCACTGATCCGAAGTTTGGCTGTTGGAATCCCGCCTTGCCCCCAGTGTCTGCGTTTACTGGGGTGTGAGTGGGTGAGTGTTTCTTTGACGTGAAACGCTTTGTGAGCTTTGGAGACTTAAATCCTCATTACTGTAATTATGAGCAATTCCACCGCTGAACTTCTGGAGTTTAAAAACACAGTGGAGCACTTCCTGTACGAGTGGAGCTGCAGATCACATGTTGCTGATGGAGAGCGACCGAGGTGAATGGGAACAGAGAGAGAGAGAGAGAGAGAGAGTGCTCAGGTCACTGCACCCGCAACAACAAGAGCGCTACAAAGACACACAGGCTACTTACGCACACATACACACATATACACACACACACACACACACACACACACACACACACACACATACACACATACACACATACACACACGCACACACACAGCAGGCCGGGGCGACACAGAGGAGTCATCTTTGAACTGGCCAGAGACTTGAGTAACTTTTTAAAGACACTGTACTTCTTGTAATCGGGTTTGTACTGCATGCTCCTACTAGTTTAAAGGCCCGATATTATCCAAAATATACTCTTGTGAGCTTTACATCATGTTAGAAAGTTAAACAACAAGAACAGACCAGGAGTTGTATTTTGTTTCATTCACACATGTTTGAGTAAATCTTTATTATTAGTTTGTCTACATCTCCAAAGCTCAAAATGCTCTGCTCTACCCTGTGGTGTCACTTAACTTTTTACTAGTGTAGTCAGTCGATTATAATATTTAATCGTGATTAATCTCATGAATGCCATAGTTAACTAGACATTAATCGCAAATTAATCTCACATTTTTGTCCCTTGAATAATCATTTTAAAACTCTTATCAACATAGAAAAGTGGATAGGCTTGCTTTGTGGATGGAAATGTTTTTTTTTTTGGTTTTTTTTTAATTGCAACTGCGTTTGCAACCGTGTTTGTTGCCCCAGCGTTGCTGTACTAAGGACGGTGACATCAACACACGGTGCTGTTTGTTTACATGTCACACAGCAGAGCTAACGCTTTTAGTGGATAAAATAAGTCCAGCGGCAAAAATATCTATTAAATACTGAGACAGATATGAGTCCTTCTGCGAGTTTATGGAGATAACAACAGCTCAGAGCAGTGAGAACAGCCGGAGGAAACAGCCTACAAAGCTTCTGTCTCTGTCACAGTCCTCATTGAAGGTAAGAGCGGATTCACTGTATGTTTTGGAGTGGACTTTATTTTGTGTGTTTCTCGCATGAATTACATCAGCGCACCTGACTGGGCTTCTAACTTTTGTACAAATTGTTTTGCTTCCTGTTTACATCCGGATCCTGTTGTTTTTCTAACGTTTGTAGCAGTGGCCACAGCTTATGAAAAAAGTAGTTCTCGATAAAAATATTAATAGTAATAATGCTATAAAAAAGGTTAAGCCTGTTAAAACTGTTTTGCTTTAATTCTTTAATAACACGATATTTCTGAGAGCACTACTTTTTACCTTTTGTTCAGTGGAGATGGTGAATTCCAGGGCTAAAATCATCCAAATGATTCTAGTGAAGGTGTATCGAGCTTAAAAACTGTGAAGGTGGAACAGATTTTTTTAGTTTGAGAGATGAATTCAGCCTAAATATGCTTTGTTTGTGTGAATGAAACAAAACTCAGCTCCAGGTCTGTTTTTGGCGAGTAAACAACATTATTACCATAGACTGTATTCATAAATGGACATAGGTAACCCACTTGCTGCCTTGTAATATAAATAGGAAGTGACCATAGGGGCATTTCTGGCTCCACCGACACTGGTTCCAATTGACTTTACGTTGAAAATTCGTCACCCTTCTCTTTGTAACTCCTTCAGTGAGCCTCGTCATTTTGGTTTTTAAATGTTTGTATTAACCTGCTCTACTGATCCTGGTGTTTTATTTTGCTATTTTGTCCGTAAATACATTCCTATTCCTAAGAACTCGATTTCAAATTGGCCCCTAAAGCTGCCAGCCTCTGTGAGCTTCATTTGACGCCATGACAAACGCTGTGGGTGACGTCACATTCCCTTTGTTTACGTCTTTCTACAGTCTATGATTATAATGTTGATCAGAAAATAGCGTAACGTGGACCCTTTAATCATTTGACTTGTTGACCTGCAGGTTCAGCTCAGTTCATCGGAGCAGATCCAGGCCTGGGAGGGACCTCTGCCTACAGGAACTGGCTCATTACTGAATTAGAGAACCGTTCAAATGAGCTAGAACTGATATCACCTGATCACAGCGTCCTGACAGGCGAGGGCGAGGTCTGCCAAAGGTGCACGGCCGCTCACCACAATTTGCTGCATTTCGGAACAGATTTGACAGCTGTCTTATTTTCATGTCAGATATTAGATTTGTCCTTCCAGTTTAAGGGAAGTTCTGCCAACTGGAAAAAGTAGCACAGAGTTCAAGGAAAGGTGGGTCACAAGAATACCGAATTCCTCAAAAAGACATGAATGAAAAACATCTCTGCAGGCGTTAATACCTGATTTTTGCCATCTCAAAAACATTTCAAATTAACTTTCACTTTAAATGGTCCGAAGATTTTCCTCACTTCGGCATTCTAATTATTCACCGTGATGAGTTTAGAAGAGCGAACACGGACTTATTTAACCTTGTTGCCCCCCCAAAATGAACAACACGACTCGCATTCATTTTAGCTTTGGGCAACTTTTAATTTTGAATTTGGTTTCATTTTTTTTTAACAAGCCTTTTTTGTTTTCTGCCTCTTTACAACAATAACAAATCAATTCACTCTTCCCATAAGTCCTTGAGTCTCACGTTCTACAAGTAACAGCTCTGTAAAGACCATGATATTACATAGGAACTAGTGTTGTAGTTGAGACCGTACTAATAGAGACCAAGACCAGTCCAAGACCACAGGGTCCAGAGACCAGGACAAGACCAAGACCTCCGAGGGTCAAGACCGAGACAAAACCAAGACTTTTAAAGGCCGAGACCAGGACAAGACCAAGACCTCTGAGGGTCAAGACTGAGACAAAACCAAGACTTTTAAAGGCTGAGACCAGGACAAGACCAAGACCTCTGTGAGTCAAGACCGAGACAAGACTAGGACTTTTAAAAGCTGAGACCGAGATAAGACCAAGACCTCTAGGGTCAAGACCAAGACAAAACCAAGACTTTTAAAGGCTGAGACCAGGACAAGACCAAGACCTCTGAGGGTCAAGACTGAGACAAAACCAAGACTTTTATAGGCTGAGACTGAGATAAGACCAAGACCAAGACTACATCTGAAGCCAAATCGAGACCATCTTTGTAATTTTTGACATTTATTTGTATTTTACAGTTATTTTGGCACATATATATCAGTGGTTTTATAAATGTATCTCCATTTTATTACTCGTCGAGTGTCAGACCTCAAGACCAAGACAACACTGAGTCCAAGCGACTTCAAGACCGAGACAAGACTGAGTCCAAACGTAGTCAAGTCTGAGACAAGACCAAGACTGCAAAATTCAGTCTTAAGGCTGGTCTCGAGACCTATGACACTAGTAGGTACAATGAAATCATAAAATTAAAAAAATATTATCAATGAAGTATGCATTTATATCAAATGAAAATGTTTTTTTTAGCCATTTAAATGAAGTATGAATTTAATTTTATGAATTTGATAACAGAAATATTGTATTTTAATTTTCAGGGCACGACAAACTCAAGAACTGCTGTAATACTGGGGAAAGACATATTGTTCAAATACATGGGATGAAATTTGGTATATGGCTTTAACATATTCTGTTAATGTCACATTGGTCAGAAAGTGTCTCCTCCTCTCTCCGTCGCAGCAGTAGAACCATCTGTCTCCTCAGATTATCTTCCTCAACTGTTTCACCCATTTCCTGAGCCTTCACCCTGTACACTCAACAGGAGTGACCAAAATGTAAGATATAAACACTTAAATCTATCAGAAAATGACTTCAAAGTAGTGAAATGATCTGTGCATGCAGCAAGATAATTTTACTCGACAAGTTCTCTTAAAATAAACAATCTCTAGACTAGAATGAAGCTGTCTCTGGTCTAGTACGTACAGTAGATAATAAATCTGAAAATAAGATGACTAACCTGATAAGTTTTGGCCAGATCAGAGAAATTTCCAGTGTACACAGCCTGGTATTGCTTTCAATACTGAAAAATTAGCTGGATTTGATAATGGCTTCCAAATATTGGTTCAGCTGATATCCTGGTTGGACGTATAAACTGATGTGATAAGACCATTTGGTTGTAGTCGGCCCAGAAAGTCTCAGAATGTTTGAACTTTTATTAAAGTTCTTCAGTTGCTTCAGGGAAATAACAGCTCCATAACACTTCTAGAACACTTTGTTTTATTTTAGTTTTGTTTAAAGGAAATAAATGCTGTTTTCAGTTACTTCTGCGCTGTTATCAGCTGATATCGGATAATAGCAGATACATAAAGCTGTAGTATCAGAATCGGTATCAAAGTGAAAGAGCTGGATCAGTGCATCTTTAACATTGTGCAGCTCTAATATGTGGGATTCTGTAATTGGTTGTCATGTTTACACACAAACACTGACATGCCCCGCCCTCTGAGCTAACATAGCGGGTATAGCTCCGCCCTCACCTCCTGATGAGCCCAGGGGTGTTGTGCATGGTGTATAGGCGAGTTTTAGCTGATGTCATTGTTATTAAAAGCCCGCGTTGCATGTTGGGAAATATTTTGGTCGGAGGCAAGAAACAGGATAGCGGTCAAACACAGTGCGTAACCTCACGTATTTCTCCCCGATAATGGTAAATTCCTGCTGCATTATCAGATGCACAAATAGAAGCACAGAAGAAGGAAAATGTCTTTTTCATATTCTGAGTGAAAAGAACCACTAACGGTGAATTAAACGACTTTCAAACATTCTCAGAGCAAACATAGAAGATCCTAACAAACCGTGGACTCCAACAAGTTCAACAACACATCGAGACTCTTGGAGGTTTTCATCTTTCCTGCTGTGAATGGCCCAGGAGTTTCCACCAAGTCATTGTGGATATTGCCCAAGTGAATATTTGTCCAGGTAGTTGGTGATTCTGACCAGAAATTTGGTTTGGTCCACTTTTTGTCGGGGTTGAAAAGGGTGATTTGTTGTCCGTCGATGCTTATGACCAATTTCTGGTCAAATGGTCTTGGGTCCTCTGCCGTTAGAGTGGATAAATAACCGGGATCAATACCCTTTACGTGTTTTCTCGCTCCGTCCGTCATGTTGAATTAGTGTTTCTTGCCGCCGACCAAAATAATTCCCAGCATGCAACGCGCGCTTTTGTCAACAATGAAACTCGCCTATAAGAATTGGTATCAAAGTGAAAGAGCTGGATCAGTGCATCTTTAACATTGTGCAGCTCGAATATGTGGGATTCGGTAATTGGTTGTCATGTTTACACACAAACACTGACATGCCCCGCCCTCTGAGCTAACATAGCGGGTATAGCTCCGCCTTCACCTCCTGATGAGCCCAGGGGTGTTGTGCATGGTGTATATGGGTGTACATGGGCGTACACGGGTGTACACAGGCGCGCTGCAGACGGGCGGGGTCAGGTCTTGTCTTACCTTCAGTGGAGCGTGCCGTGGCGTTCATGTGGTGAACCGTGTGCCAACTCAGACCAAACACACAAACACATTATAAACCACAGGCATTAAAGGAGAGATGCCAACGCAGCCGCAGGTCAGACACCGAACACTGAAGAATACTGAAGATTACTGAAGATTACTGAAGTACACTTTAGTACACAGAAGTACACTGAATAATACTGAAGAACACTGAAGAACACTGAGGCAACGTACTCTCCTTAAGGAACGGTGTGTGCGATTAGGATTATAAATATGAAAAACATATGTTCTGTGGCAGCAGTAGTTCAGTTGGTAGAGCATTCGCCCACTGATCTGAAGGTTGGCGGTTTGATTCCAGCTCTCGACATAAACATCACAGGTTGAGCGGTCAGATCCACTGACCCACAGGTTGGCTGGTGTGATTCCAGCTCCCACAATGCTGCTGTTGTGTCCTTGGGCAAGACACTTAACCCACATTGCCCACAGTGTCTGCGTACACTGGTGTGTGAGTGGTTCCTTGTTGTAAAGCCCTTTGAGTGCCTTGAAGGTGGAAAAGTGCTATAGAAAAATGTGACCATTTACCATATGTGTCCCCATCAAAAACACCTCTGAAGAGGTTTTAGAGTCAACCATGGATGTTTGAGTAATCTAGCTCACAGCAAAAACTGGAGGGTTAAAATTTCAGGGTGAAATATTTCAAAGTCGTTTTTAACACAAAAAGTGTTATTTTAACAATTTGAAAGTTAAATGGAGGTTCGAGTTGGGATAATTTGATCATTTGAGTTGATACAGTTGAAGTTAATTCAACTTCCCCTAGTGTTCAATCAACTTCCCTTAGTGTTGATTTGACACCTGCCACTGACCACTTCAAACTCCTGTGAGAGAAGACCAGTTTGAACTAAGTTTGTACATCATTTCATCTTAGATTAACTAAAATAAAGTGTAAAATTTAAACACCACTGTGTGTTGTTTAGTTAAATCAGGATAACCCTACAAAGTGTTATATAACTCTTGATTTTGGGGTTAAACAGGAACTTTGGTCCAGTGTTACTTAATTAACATTAAAAAAAAAAAAAAAAAAGTTAAATTAACTCTAGAACAGACTGGACTCATATAAACCCTGAGAAAATGCTGAAATTGATTCTGTGAGAGTCAATTTTAACACTCCACTTATTGCTGTGCTGGGCCCTGTTCAAACTCTCCTTATGGTTTGCTGCAAGATTCTGTGCAAATGCTCCACCAGCAAGCCTTCCCAAACCCACATGACAATTCTCCATAAAAATACAAAAACATAATATAAAACTGTACCTTACAACTTGACAAACCTGATGGAATTGATTGTGATTGTGTTGTGACAGCACTCTGAACCAGGAGTGACTCAGTATGCTTTTCTTACATGGCCATCCATTTCTTGATTATGTATTTTATTATCTAATTTTGTCTTTTTTTATATTAAGATTAGTATTTTTAGACTGTGTATCCACTGGGGGCCACAACCAAAATCTTGTTTACGGTCACCAAATGCCTAGAACTGGTCCTTATGAAAAACACTGCAATGCTGATATATTTTAAACTACAAAAATAATTTGGTGTTTTGTAACTTTGAACTAAGTGGCAATTTTAGCAACTTAAACTCATACAATCACCCACCCTTACATAAGAGATAATACTCCCTACAACTGTACAATTCACCCTTTATGTAACATATAATACTCCCTACAACCGAACAACAACTCACCCTTATGTAACAGATAATACTCCCTACAACTGTACAACTCACCCTTACATAAGAGATAATACTCCCTACAACTGTACAACAACTCATCCTTATGTAACAGATAATACTCCCTACAACTGTACAACTCACCCTTATGAAAAAGATCATTCTAACTCCATACAATTATACAATAACTCACCCTTATTTAACAGATAATACTCCCTACAACTGTACAACAACTCACTCTTATGAAACAAATAATACTCCCTACAACTGTACAACTCACCTTTATGGAACAGATAATACTCCCTACAACTGTACAACAACTCACTCTTATGAAACAAATAATACTCCCTACAACTGTACAACTCACCCTTATGAAACAGATAATACTCCCTACAACTGTACAACTCACCCTTACATAAGAGATAATACTCCCTACAACTGTACAACTCACCCTTATGGAACAGATAATACTCCCTACAACTGTACCACTCACCCTTATGGAACAGATAATACTCCCTACAACTGTACAACTCACCCTTATGGAACAGATAATACTCCCTACAACTGTACAACTCACCCTTATGGAACAGATAATACTCCCTACAACTGTACAACTCACCCTTATGGAACAGATAATACTCCCTACAACTGTACAACTCACCCTTATGGAACAGATAACCCTCTATCCTGTCAGTCATCATATCATTGTTGCAATGTCTTCCTTTTACTTGTTGTATAAAGATGAGATTTTATATTTTATTATTTATCTTTCTAATTTATTTTGACTCGTACATTTACATTTATACATTTATATTTACAAATAACTTTAAAATTCCTTACTGCAGAAATTAGAACCAACTCTTCAGATTCATCATCTTTTACTCATATGTCACGGCTCAGAGATGCAAGGAGTCAAATGTGGCCAAATGGCGCCATCTTGTGGTTCATATGTGAGAATACAGACGTTTGATTTATATTGTACACCAATATCTTCACCATTACAGTACCACATTCCGTTTGACAGATGCTACAAATATAATTATTCAAATGTTTGTGCAGATTGAAGACAGATTTTTGTTTTGTTTTGTTGGTGTGTGTGAGTTGAGAGCATTAAAGGTCTGAAAACTGACTCTTGTGAGATTTTAGTCATGTTGGAATGTTGTTACCTCCTTAAAAATATACCTGAAATAGTGTTTTGTCTGAGTAACCCTTTATTATTAGTCTGTCTACATGTCCAAAGCTCAAAATGCTCTGTTCCACCTTGTGATGTCATGTAGTGGTAGTTTTAACAGCTACCTTTTACATTTTGTTTGGTAGAGATTGGCAATTCCAGAGCTAAAATTATCCAAATGATTCTAGTGAAGGTGTATGCAGAGCACGAGTGTCTTCAGTTTGAGAGAAGAACTCAAATTAAACTTGCAGGGTTTGTGTGTTAAACATGTGTGAATGAAACAAAACACAACTCCTGGTCTGTTTGTGATGAGGAAACAACATAAGAACATAGATCCGAAAATAGTGTGGAGTGACTGAACAATGCACGTTGGGTGTCTTGAAAAGCACTATAAGTAAACAAACAAAGTCAACACAGTTGTAATTTTCTTTTAATATGTGGTGCATTGTGTAACTTTTCTGGTGGAGGGTCCGTCAACTGTTTTTCTCCCCAGAGATGTGATTGCTTTGTTTGGAATGTTTCACATTATGGCATTAAACCTTCCGATCATGGAAACCAAACCAGACCAAGTTACAGTTCAGATCTGTGGAGATTAGACCCCGCTCACAGTCAGAATGTCTGTTTTTCTAGGTATTTTTGAGCTATAAAACCACCTGTAGAGCTGTTTAAAGTCATACTGTGGAACATTTCAGACGGAGCAATGACAGATCATAATGAACACCAAAACCAAAACATCAAACACCAAAATGAATGAAATCCGTGGATGTGGGAAAGAATCATTAGGGAAGTGCTCACTGTTCATTCAGTGAGCGAATTCAGACCATTATACACAAGATCAGGATACTTTTACAAACATAGTTTAGTGAGTTTGTTTTTGAAAATGTCTTGTTCTTTTGTCTTGTTCACAAAAAGGATAAAGGCTTCACCATAATATTCTTTTATTGTATCTTATTTTTCGCTGGGGATCAAGTTATAACTTGAAAATAAGACCGAAAGCAAAACGCTGAGAAGTGGAATGTTTAGGCAACAGATCAATATATATATATATATATATATATATATATATATATATATATATATATATATATATACTGCAGGAAGAGGAGAGAGAGGAGTAGGGAGAGGGGGAGGAGAGGGAAGGAAAGAGGAGAAAGAGAAGAGGGGGAGAGAGGAGTAGACAGGATGGAGAGGAGAGGAAGAGAGCAGAGACGAGAGAGGAAAGAGAGAGATGAGGGGGAGGACGATGCGCTGATGAAAGCAATAATTTACCTGTGTGCGCGCGGGCTGACGAGCACGCGCACTTGACCACAGCAGCGTCGCGGTGCGAGAGAAGAGCGCGTGAGTCATACGGGGACACGCGCACACACGGACGGACTCGGAGCTGTGGAGTCAGGAGTCTGGAGTCACCTTTGGACGGATTTATGTTCGTGCGTAAAATGTGCTGAGCGCACCGCTCTCTCTGGATCGTTCGGATTTCCATGACTGCGTAAAACCCTCCTCTCCGCGGCTCAGAGGATCGCGTGGAACTTGGACAGGGTTCATCACTCCAGAGGAGTCGTGTGTTTGCTCCGGTGGGATGGAGAACTCTTCCCAGTGGACTAACCTGAGCCGCGTGCTCTCGGACCTAGACGGGACAGCGGAGGAGGAGGACGAGGAGGATGCGGCGGGCAGCGGCGGGCTGCGCGTGCTCGTGGGTTGTGTGCTCTTCCTGCTCATCGTGTCCACCCTGCTGGGGAACACTCTGGTGTGCGCCGCCGTGGTCAAGTTCCGTCACCTCCGCTCCAAAGTCACAAACTTCTTCGTGATCTCTCTGGCCGTGTCAGACCTGTTCGTGGCGGTGCTGGTGATGCCGTGGGAGGCCATCACGGAGGTGACGGGCACGTGGCTGTTCGGGCGCTTCTGCGGAGTGTGGATCGCCTTTGACATCATGTGCTCCACCGCCTCCATCCTCAACCTGTGCATCATCAGCGTGGACCGCTACTGGGCCATCGCGAGCCCCTTCAAGTACGAGCGCAAGATGACACACCGCGTGGCCTTCGTCATGGTCGGAGTGGCCTGGACTCTGTCCATCCTCATCTCCTTCATCCCCGTGCAGCTCAACTGGCACCAGGAGGTCCGGGAGCAGCTGGAGCACGAGGTCCAACTGAGTGACAACTACAGCCTGAGCTACAGGTGCGGGCTCAGCACTCTGACTGTTACACCTGCAACACTTCTTAATCAGTCAGTCTCAACGCTCATCTTTAGTTTTCTCCTCTAGAACACACCTAAAAATGAGATGATATTTCATTCAGTCTCTGAGATCAACTCAGCTCTCGATCTCCAGCGTTTATCTGTCACTCACAGTGCGTCATTTTCCTTCTCCACAAACTCCATGGAAACACGGAATAAACTGTATTTTACTGATGACAGTGAGAAAGGCTCTTCATTCTAATCCCCCTCCCCTCACTGCTCTGTAGGGAGAAATGCAAATGAGTCCTTGAGTCAGGAACATTTTAGAGAAGTAGGTCACATGTAGAGCACTGCCTTCTCTCACACACAAACTTTACTCACAAGAGGAAATACTTGGACACAACAGCTCCAACATACACACTTTTAATGAGTTATTAATGAGCAATTACATTTATAAAAACTGTTTTAAACTGTATAACAGGAGGCAGGAGAAAGGAGAAAAACACATTTCCTCTGAGTTGATTAAATACTTAAAGGTGCACTATGTAACTTCTGCTTTCTATGTGTGTCTGCATATGTTACTGTACACTGTACACTTTTACCTTGAGCAGGTTCACATCTCCACAGATCTGACCTGTAGGGTGGCACTGTGGTACCCAGATCTCCTGACACTAAAGGATGGCCCCTGTAATAAAGTATATGCTAATTTTAACCTTCACAGGTACAGTAAAAAAAACATAATAATGAATACATTTTAAAATTACATAGATGGTTTTGAACAATAAAAACTGAAAAAAAAAAACAAAAACAAAAACACTTCTCACTACAGTGAATTATCACTAAGAGGCTGGGACTATCAGGCCTGCAGTTTTGATCATCCATTCATTTTTTCTAATTCTTAAGATACTCACTGTTACCATGTGAACACGAGGGGGACCAGGTGTTTCCTGGAACTCAAAAAGGCCAGGGGCAGTATCTTTGTTCTTGAAAACCAACAGGAAGTGTTCATGTGACCCTTGTGACTCCATTGACTCTGGCTCCAGTTGACGTTACATTGAAAAACATTGTCCCTCTTTCTGTAACTGCAGCTGTGAGCCTCAATCAACCAATCAATCAATCAAACTTTATTTATAAAGCACTTTTCATACAAAAATGTTACACAAAGTACTTTACAGTGATTAAAAACAATACCACATTTCCATCCCACCCAATCACCTACCCAACTCCCACCATCAGAGGAGCCATCTACACCAGGAGCAGAGAGCTGTATGCAGCAACCAGGAACTGCCACCGGGCCCAGGGGAGAGATGAGGCTCAAGCCCCACCCCCCCACCAGGACACAGGGCCCAGGGGAGAGATAAGGCCACCCCAGGTGCCCACAGGACAGACCCTGGCAGCCACAACCCACCACCGCTCCTGGTGCAGAGGCTCCTACAGAGGAAACACTGGAAATCCTAAAAATGATAAAGGAAATAATGCCAAAAATAAATAAATATAGTAAAATATGTATAATAGAAATAAGTAAAAGTATAAAATTTCAATCAAAAACTAAGCTAAAAAGGTGGGTCTTGAGCCTCCTCTTAAAAACATGAACGTTCTCTGCAGCCCTGAGGTCCTGAGGTCCTTGTTTTTTTGGTCTTAAAATGTTTGTATTAACTCGCTCTACATGATCCTGCTGTTCTTATTTTGCAATTTTGTCCGTAAATCAATTTCCTATTCCTAACCTACCTTAAGCTTCATGAGCTTCTTTTGACTGGAACTAAACACTATCAGTGTCGTCACATTGACTTAACCCACTTCTTTATACAGTCTATGATAAATACGTATAATTAAAGCTGCACTGTGTAACTTTTCTGGTGCAGGGTCCATCTAAAATATTTTTCTCCATGGAGATTTCACAGTATGTTTTAAACCTTCCTGTCTTCATGGAGACCAAATCAGAATGCTTGTTTTTTTATGTTTGGTTTATGTTTATCAGCTATAAAACCATTTGTAATTGAATAAATGTAAGGTAGAGCTGTTTAATGTCACACTGTGGAACATTCCAGACAGGGCAATGACATACCAACCAAAAAGTTACACAGTGCATCTTTAAGACTGTGTTTTTCTGCCCCCACAGTGTGAACAGCAGCGGGGGCAGTGTGCAGAGCTGCGTGGCCAACCTGAACCGCACCTACGCCATCTCCTCGTCCCTCATCAGCTTCTACATCCCCGTGCTCATCATGGTGGCCACCTACACCCGCATCTACCGCATCGCCCAAACGCAGATCCGACGCATCACCTCCCTGGAGCGGGCGGCGGGCCAGGCGCAGCACCAGCAGACCCAGGACCTCCGCCTCAACCGCGCCCAGCCGCCCCACCACCGGACCCACGACGAAGCCTCGCTCAAGTCCTCGTTCAAGAAGGAGACCAAGGTCCTCAAGACTCTCTCGATCATCATGGGCGTGTTTGTGTTTTGCTGGTTGCCGTTTTTCGTTCTCAACTGCACGGTTCCGTTTTGTGATCCCCCGTGCGTCAGCGATACCACGTTCTCCGTTTTCGTCTGGTTCGGTTGGGCTAACTCCTCCCTCAACCCGGTCATATACGCTTTCAACGCGGACTTCAGGAGAGCGTTCACCACCATCCTGGGCTGCAACCGGATCTGCTCCAACAACGCGGTGGAGGCGGTGAACTTTAGCAATGAGCTCGTTTCGTACCACCACGATACCACCTTGCACAAAGAGACCCTGGTGCCCTCCCAGACGGTGCAACAGCAGCTGCCCCACGTCATCAACATCGAGGCGGAGGATTGTCTGGAGGATTTGGGGGCGAGGTTCGACGAGGAGTCTGTGATTTCGAACTGTTCGCGGGGAGACAACAGGCTGCTGCTGCTGCCGGCGAATCTCCAGCTAGAAGATGACCCGGAGATCTCCCTGGACACCATCACGCCTTACACCCCCGCCAACCCCCTGCTGGGCGAGTGTGAGCCGCTCATCCCGGGACAGGTGCACCAGGAGGGGTAGGGCATCTGACTTTTTCATCTACAAGAGGTGTTTTCGAATTGTTTAAAGGTCCCATATTACGCCATTTTCTGATTCTAATGTTGTTTGCTTGTCACAGACCTGGAGTTGTGTTTGGTTTCTTTCACACATGTTTAACACACAAACCCTGCACGTTAAAGCTGCGTTCAGACTGCAGCCTGAAGTGACCCAAATCCAATTTTTTGGCCCCTATGTGTCCTGGATCTGATCTTTTAATGACAATCTGAACAACACAGGTCAGATTTTTTCAAATGTGACCCAGGCCACTTGGATATGTGCTCCTGAAACCGATACATATCTGATCTTTTGACATGTGACTTCAGTCTGAACGGCCAAAGCGCATTTATCCACCTACACGTTATCAACAAGACACAAACATCACTATTCTGCACTGAAGTCGGCAAAAATTGTTAATGAACTCCGTGTCACTGAAGTGAAGCACATCACCACTCACCACTCTTGGCTCCGTCTCCACATCCACACGTTCCTTTCAACGGACGTCGCTGCCGCTGTCCCACAAAACACCACGACCAAAAACCTCGTCCTTCTCCTTCTCAATCTCCTCCTTAAAACAAGTAAGTTGTTCATGTTCTGGCTCCAGGTACGAGAGGAACTTTAAAATCTCCAGGTGCTCAATGCTGCGTCCATGTTTGGACAACTTCTGTAAACACAGAGCACGCTCACTGCGGTTGACGTCATCATGTCCTCCAGGCCGTTTAATGTTCACACTGGAGTCACATACCAGTCACATTTAATTGGAAATGTGAACAACCTCGCAAAAACATTGGATTTCACAAAAAAATCTGAATTGAGCGTTAAGCCCTGCAGTCTGAACGTAGTCTTAGACTGAGTTCTTCTCTCAAACAGAAAACACTCTGTTCCACCTTGTGATGTCATGTTAGGTTACAGTGGGTTAGGTTCCTTTATTCGTACCTGTAGGTAAATTTGTTTTGCAGATTTAAGAGGCTGGTCCCACATTTCACATTTCATTCATTCCACATTATGTACAATAAACACGTATAAAAACATTGTTGCAAATAAAGTGTTACAATGCAGAATGGTTATGTTCCATAAATAATTCATTCATTCATCATGCTTAACTAAACATCACAGTAAATATTAAATACATATAAAACATGATTTTCCAAAACTGTGTACTAAAATTGATAGAAAAATAGATTACAATTTATTATTTTATGACCTTTGACCAGAGGGAAGCAGCTGAAACTTTTCGAGAAAAGTGCTTTTCTGTTGTTTACAGTGTATATGTAGTACACATGATTATTGTTTCTCATTTGGCACAAATCAAATCAGATCAAATTCTGAGTTTAGTGGATGTTGCGTGTCTTTTAGAATCCTCTGGGACATCCTCTGTAACTGTCTTGAGTACAGAGAGTCCAAGCTGCTCTGGACAATCACCTCACTCGCCCATTTAACCAACTGATTCAGGGAGTTCTTGTTTTTAGCAGAGACGCTCCCAAACCATGAGACCAGTGAAGAAGTTCAATCTGATTCCATAAACGTTTCACAGAACAGTGTCATCATGGTTCTGTCTACACAGTAGAAGGACAGGCCTAAGCTCATTTATATTCTTGGGTCTGCTCACCTTAGGGACTGAAACAATCACTTTCCAGGATGTGGTAATACAGAATGTGCTCCACTGTGTTTTTAAATTTCCATACACCTCCACTATTGGATGATTTCAGCTCTGGAATTTTCTCTTTACTGAACAGTAAATTTAGCTGTTAACTTGAACACTACCACTAAATGACATCACAAGGTGGGACAGAGCATTTTGAGTTTTGGAGATGTAGACAGACTAATAATGCAGGATTACAAACATGTGTGAATGAAACAAAACCCAACTCCAGGTCTGTTTTTAATGAGGGTACAACATTCTAACATGACTTCAAGTCAGAATAAATGTTGTGGAGCCTTTGTGGACAGGACCTTTGGATTAGATTGTTTTTGTATAAATGAGAGAATTCTTGGATTGGGTGTCTGGTGTCCTCTGCTGGAAACAGTGAGGACTGAAGCAGCTTGGAATGACTAGTATGTACATTTTCTAGTGGGGGAGTCTGCCACTTGTTTGTCTCCATGGAGATGTTACTTTACTTGTAATGTTGCACAATGTGGCATTAGACCTGTATTTCTTTCTGTGTTTTTTGTGTGGTTCGGCTGGGCTAGTTCCTCCCTTAACCTGGTCATATACGTCTTCAGAAGAACGTTCACCACTACCAGGAGGGGAAGGACATCTGACTTAAATCTCTCTGAATTGGTTAAAATAACATGTTTTTAAGCTTTTTAACACCTTTGTACTAGATTGTCACAGTTTATAAAATTGTATAAATGTGTGAAAATGCTCGGTCCTTTGCTGGAGACACTGAGGAGTGGAGTGGACTGGAGAGGCTTAAAGATGGACTATGCTCAGAGTCTGCCATCTGTTTGTCTCCATGGAGATGCTCCACAGAATGACATTAAACTTCGTCTTGTGCCACACAGGTGGATTTATTACAAAAAAAAAAACCCTTAAAACAGGCATTCTTACTGTGATCTCCACAGATCTCCTGTAATTTGGCTATGCTTGATTCCATGGAGATAAATAAGTTTAATGTCATACTGTGGAACATTTTAGGTCAACTTTTCTTTTACTCCGACAGCTCATTAGTGAGATGTCTTTACCCTGACATGTTTGGGCTGCTGCTGTGATCAGAAGTGTTGGTGGTGTCGGTGGTGACGTGTCATATCTCAGCTGTTGTTACTTTCAAAGTCCTTTGAAATCAGATGAGACTCCATCATCTGTGATGAAGGAGCATTCCTCCTGTCTCACACCTGGAACACTCAGTGAAGCCAGCAATTATAGGAACGAATCTAAAGCCCAGTTCCAGATTTGAAATTCCAACTGTGAGCAACCAAAGAGCCAATCAATAGTGACGGCGTTGAAGGTAACACCCGCTCCCTGTTGAACCAGCAGTGTGGGTGCCTAGCAGTGCTGTCAATCAAACTTACTGATAGTGGGAGCAACCTGATGGAAATTTGTTTCCATGAGGTTTGTCTGCCATTAACGTTCATATAATGTTTCACAGACAAAATTGTGAAATAAAAACCTCAGGACCATGTAGAGCTGGTTAATATGAACATTTTAAGACCAAAATGAGGATCCTGACAGCTGCAGTTACAGAGAGAGGGGCAATGGTCACTTCCTTGCTCACTTTGTATTTGGTTATGTCCATGTATGTATACTGTGTATGTGACACTTCACCAGCAAGACCTGTTCTGAAGATGACTCACAGAGAGCAGCCTAAACATGTCAAAGTAAATACATTTCACTGAGAAGATGTCTGAGAAAAGAAATGAAAAGTAAAGCAGAAACTGTCTTCATAATAAAAGCATTTCAGGATCTTGCTTGTCTCATTTGCCGAAGGTGAGACACTGAAATGATCCAAAAAGTCCATACGTTGTGAGCAGGAGGAGCAGGAGTACTTGTGTTTTTCTGGATACTGATTACATTTCAAAGGGGCAATTTGAATTTTATTTTTTTTTCTAAATGTTGTATGTTTTGTAATGACTGAATATATTTAGTTAGGACTTTCTATTTTGTCAAATAAAAATGTGTTGTTTTGAAGAGGTTTAAGCCTGATTTCCTGACTTTTTCAGCTAGGGCCCATGAACCACAACTAAAAACTCTTATAGTGCAAACTCCAAAAAGTATATTTTGTAGATTAGAAAGTTGCATTAAACTTCTTCTCTTTAATTCACCATGTTACCTGTTATTGTTTCGAAAATGCTACATGTGCAGACAGTGTTGGGGAGTAACAGATTACATGTACCGTCATTACGTAATCAGAGTACAAATTATGAGTAACTGTATTCAGTTACTGTTTCAATGAGTGGTAATTGGATTACAGTTACTTTGTTGAAATAAATGGATTACATGGCGGTATTTTCCAGTTTTCACATTTTGGGGTAAACCAGGACTAAACCAGGACTAAACCAGGTCTAAACCAGGACTAAACCAGGACTAAACCAGGTCTAAACCAGGACTAAACCAGGACTAAACCAGGTCTAAACCAGGTCTAAACCAGGTCTAAACCAGGACTAAACAGGTCTAAAACCAGGTCTAAACCAGGTCTAAACCAGGACTAAACCAGGACTAAACCAGGAATAAACCAGGTCTAAACCAGGACTAAACCAGGACTAAACCAGGAATAAACCAGGTCTAAACCAGGACTAAACCAGGACTAAACCAGGAATAAACCAGGTCTAAACCAGGACTAAACCAGGTCTAAACCAGGTCTAAACCAGGACTAAACCAGGAATAAACCAGGTCTAAACCAGGACTAAACCAGGACTAAACCAGGAATAAACCAGGTCTAAACCAGGACTAAACCAGGACTAAACCAGGTCTAAACCAGGCCTAAACTAGGTCTAAACCAGGTCTAAACCAGGTCTAAACCAGGACTAAACCAAGTCTAAACAGTATGAGACCTAACAGTAGGGTGGACATAATCATATAAATTTCTCATTTCTCATATAAAAATCATTTCTCTATCAATAATATTTTTAATCTGGTTAAGTAAAGACTGGACTTTTAATTGTCTTTTAACAGACAAAACATCTTATGTGAAGATTCTAGTCTTTGCTTCTCTACAGTAAAACAAAAGTCTGTTCATGGAGACTTGGGCTCAACAGACATTTGAAGAGAACAAACAAGAATTTTCAGGATGCGGTTGCTACATTCATGTAGTTTTAAAAAGCATGACAATATCAAGTAATCCAAAGTATTCAAATTACATTACTCACTTTAAGTCATTTAATGGATTACGTTACAAACTACATTTTGGGGTATGTAATCTGTAATCTTGTAGGGGAATACATTTTAAAGGTAACCTTCCCAACACTGCGTGCAGAGAGCTACACATTAAAGCATTTCATTCATTTCAGTTTAATTTTTCTTTTCTTTCTTTCTTTTATTTTCGGTTTGCTCCACGTGCTGAGCCACTCCACCTTCAGAGTGCTATCGCAACACAATAGGCATGCATTCCCACTAATTAAACTACTTCTTAGCAGGGGGGTCAAACTCATTTTGGTCCGGGGGCCGTATCCAACCGACTTTGATCCCAAAGGGGCCGGATCAGAAAACTCATGTCATATAAACCCCAAAAATAACAATAAGTTCAAATATTTGTGCAGAGAAATGCACAAATCTATTACAGAAATCTTTTTAATTGATGAACTCTTTCTTTGAACAACTTGAAACTTTAAGAAAAATGCAATTTCAACACAACGTTTTAACATGAACTTGTATGTAAATAGGAATAAGTCAATTTTTCTTGGAAAATCCTGCACTCGGCTCCACTTTTCTCATTTTGGACATTTTGCTGATGAGTCCCATGAGATTCATTTGGTCTTCCGATATTCTATGTTATTAGGTTCTTTTTTTCAGACCTAGAGTGTTATTTCATACCTGACAGTTTTGACTGCTCACTAGCGTCTTCCTCAGAGTCACATGATGTTGCTGTGACGTGTCTGGTCAGCTGATTTAAACAGGTTTTGGCGTTGTCTTCCTACCGGTGGAGGCAGGACGACAGCGCCATCTACAGTCTGACTTCCTCAGGACAGCATCCCAGGTGTGTGAGAGTAAAAAAGCCCCTCCTCCCGGTTTACAGTCCTGTGGGCACGTTTCCGCAACATCATGTGACCACTCTGAGGAAGACGCTAGTGAGCAGTTGAAACTGTCAGGTATGAATCAACACTCTAGGTCTGAAAAAAAGAACCTAATAACATAGATTTTGCTGATGAGGTTGTCATGGTCAACAGTCAAAACGATCGTCCTTTAAGAGCGTTTGGAAAGAGACAAGTCTTTATTTGTGCTGCTCTGGTGGGAGGGGCCACGTACAGAGACACTGGAGACGCTGCTGTTTATCACAGCACCGCAGAAAATTACCAAGATTTTAATAGAAAATATTACTAAAATATTAAAGAAGATTAAATATTAAAGAAGATTAAAGGTCTTGGAGGGCCGGATCTGGCCCCTGGGCCGTATGTTTGACACCCATGCTTTAGAGCCTTTAATTATTTGCACTGTTGCGCCTCTTTTATATGAAACACTTTAGGAAATACTGCCCACCTAAAAAAGAGTCTCTGAGCGGGTAACATTATTAATGCTGAGGACACAAAACGGCCTTAGAGAGAAAACCTGATGAGCGCTGACATCTGTGAGTTTAACAGGCTCTTCTCCGTGAGCCTGTGGTGATTATGAGACAGACACGATGTCAGACAAGTTAAGTGCTGTTAGAACTTTATGTAGGTCACTCTCCACCAACTTCCCTTAACGTCTGCATTATTTTCACAATCAAAAAAATAATAAAAATCATAAATGGTCTACAAAAATAATACAAATTTGACTCATTTTAACATGAGTCATATTAAACATTCAAGGACATGCTTGTTTCCATGAACCTATAGTTGCTGTGTTAAGAAACGTTCATTGTATGGCAACTTATTTACTAGTATAGGCCTTGTTAAATAGGTAGATATCTTGACTGCAGAGCCCGCCTCTCCGCAGATCTGACTCTTAACTTGGCCTGGTGGCATCTCTTGGTTGCCATGTGGAGCCGTACTATGGAACATCTTAGGCAAAGTAATAACATCTCCATAGTACGTACATAACTGCAACTCTTTAACATCATGTATTTGTAACAACGAGGACTAAAGTAGGACCAGACCAAGATCAGACCAGGACTAGACCAGAACTAGCCCAGGACTGAACCAAGACTAGCCCAGGACTAAACTAGGACTAAACCAGGACTAAACTAGGACTAAACCAGGACTATATCAGGACTAGACCAGGACTGAACCAAGACTAGTCCAGGACTAGATCAGGACAGCACCAGGACTAAACCAGCACTAGACCAGGACTGCACTAGGACTAGACCACAACTAAACCAGGACTGATTCATGTCCTGTGTCCTGCGTAAACAAAAGTCCACAGAGAAAGTGAGTGGTGGTGAGTTCAAGGACCCTCGGGCATACATCTGCATAATCCAGACTCCATTAGCTGTATTCATGTCCTCTGCAATCAGTGCGCTTTGTGCCAGTCTGTCCAAGAGCTCAAATCATACCTCGTCTCAAAACACCGCCTTATGGACCTCAAGAGCAGTTCAAGGACACTGTGGTGATTGCAGATTGGATTTCTCACACACATATATATTTTTTTCAACACAAAGATAAAATTTTCTGTCTTTTTACCGCCGCTATCTCTTGTTGAAGTTGCAACCATGTATCAGTTATACTATAATCTGACTGTACACTACTGTTCAAAAGATTGGGGTCACTTAGAAATTTCCTTATTTTTGAAAGAAAAGGACTGTGTTTTTTTTAATGAAGATAACTTTAAACTAATCAGAAATACACTATTCATTACTAATGTGGTAGATGATTATTCTAGTTGCAAATGTCTGGTTTTTGATGCAATATCTACAGAGGTGTATAGAGGCCCATTTCAAGCAACTGTCCCTCCAGTGTTCTAATGGTACAATGTGCTTGTTCATTGTGTCAGAAGAATAAAGGATGATTAGAAAATCCTTGTGCATCATGTTAGAACAGGTGAAAACAGTTTATCTGGTTAGAGAAGCTATAAAACGGACCTTTCTTTGAGCAGGTTGAGTATCTAGAGCATCACATTTGTGGGGTCAATTAAACGCTCAAAATGGCCAGAAAAAGAAAACTTTCATGTGAAACTCGACAGTCTGTTCTTGCTCTTAGAAATGAAGGCTATTCCATGCGAGAAATTGCCAAGAAACTGAAGATTTCCTACAGCGGTGTGAACTACTCCCTTCAGAGAACAGCACAAAAAGGCTCTAAGCAGAGTAGAAAGAGAAGTGGGCAGCTTGACCGTACGGTGCACAGAAGTGTCCATCCAGTCAATCCAACTTGTGGGAGGATTCTTGAAGCGTGGGGTGAAATGTCTCCTGATTACCTCAACCAATGAACAGCTAGAATACCAAAGGTCTGCAATGCTGTAATTGCGGCAAATTGAGGATTCTTTAACGAAAGCAAAGTTTGAAGGAAAAAAAAAATATTATTTCAAATACAAATCATTATTTCTAACCTTGTCAGGGTCTTGACTATACTTTCTATTCATTTTACAACTCATGGTGGTAAATAAAAGTGTGACTTTTCATGTGTATATGATTATTATTTACACCAGCAGATGCTCTTTCTGTTCAAATCAAACCCAACATAATCATTGCCCAGAAGCACAATGATGAAGAAAGAGCTCAGATGAAAGTTAAACTAGTGATCATCTGGTTGGTGGGTAAATACCTAACCCACTGTGCCATACACGTACATGTTGTATTCAAGGCCTTCAGTCTGTGTTCTTTCCTTCCTTAAAGATGCGCAAAGAAACTGCAGATCTTATTTCTTTGCCTAGAATCTTTGACAGTTTGGACATAACGTATCAGTCGTCATGGTAACAAGTTGATAGCAGACTTTTGACACCTTTAATTGCTGGATGTAATATAAGATGTAATTTTAGCTCAGACTGGCTCCATCCCCAAGCCCAAGGCAATTAAGTAAAAAACACATACCAGATACTGAAAACTCGTTTAATACTTAATTGGTTTAGTAGATGTGGATTCAATTTAGTACACAGCAGAGAGTGGAGTGTTAAAATTGACTCTCACAGGATCAATTTGAAAATGTTCTCAGGGTTTATATGAGTCCAATCTGTTCTAGAGTTAATTTAACATTTTTGGAAATGGAAAAACACTGGACCAAAGTTCTGTTTTACCCCGAAATCAAGACTTATATTAATGTATTGAGAGTAAACATTCCAACCTTTTTCCTCCGGTGAGCTACCTTTACAAAACAAAAACGCCGGAGAGCTACTAGTTTAAGCGGTTACAAGAAATGTAGTATATAAAAGAGCCTCAGAATGCCCTAGATGGGGTCAGTTAGATTAGGTCAGTGCTTCTCAATTATTTTCTGTCATGCCCCCCTAGGACGAATAAAACATCTCGCGCCCCCCCCCCCCCCCCCCCAACCCCGCGTGACTATAGATAGTATAATTTGTCTATAAAATTGTTATAAGTACACCTGTGCGTAACACTGCCACCTTATATGACGCCAACAACGCTCGCTGGTTTACTGAAGTAGCAGTCACAAAGTTTGTCTCTTTATCTCCGACTCTCTCCGCCTGTCTTCTCATCCCTGTTAAATATTTTTTCATGGTGTCACTTGAGGGTCTGCTACACTTCGTGTCTATACTTCATACTCAAACTCTGTGCTGTGTGCAAAGCGCGCATGCTCAGTGCAAACAAAACTCCTACACCACCGAGCGAATGCTCCCTGCGCACACTCTGCCAATGAGAGCGCTCTGCCCCCTAATGTAGTGGAAGTGCAATTGCACTTTATTCTAAAGGCCCGTTCAGACCAAAGCGTCAAAGCGTCCACTTTCTATGTAAAGTCTATGTGGACGCGCGACTAAAGCGTCCTGCGTTTTTGCGGCGCGTTTTCGGCGTCAGCGCGGCGCGAATCTGGCGTCAGCGCGGCGCGTCTTCAGCGTTTTGGCGTCAGCGGCCAAGACGCGCGTCCAAGGCGTCAGCGTCAAGAAGTTGAAAATGCTGAACTTTTCGCGTCAGACGAGCCGCGTCAATCAATCAGGGACGAGTATCCAGAGACGCAGCGACGTTATTATCAGGAAGCAAGACCCGAGAACCAGAACGAGAACCACAAACATGAACGGAGAATAAATATATACGCCACAATCACCGAGCCGATCGCGAGGACTACACCAGGACCGGACCAGGACCAAACCAGGACTAGACCGAGACTAGACCGAGACTAAACAAGGACTAGACCGGGACTAGACCGTGATTAGACCAGGACCAGACCGGGACTAGACCGTGATTAGACCAGGACTAGACCGGGACTAGACCGTGATTAGACCAGGACTAGACCGGGACCAGACCGGTATTAGACCAGGACTAGACCGGGACTGATCCAGTGTCATTAGCGGAGTAGAAATATATATACGCCCCAGTCGTCGACCCGATCTCCTCCGTTGATGTTTTATGTCATAAAAACACTCTCTCAGTCTGGTCTGACATTGTTTCGGGAAAAGAGCGGGACCGGGCTCTTGTTTCCAGGGCAACGGACGCGCGTCAAGTATTTTTGTCCCGTTCGTCCACGGCGTCAAAGATGCGCGTCGGGGGGCGTCTAAACTCAAATGCAAATGCTCCAAATAGAGGCGTCAAGGCGTTTTTTGACGCGTTGGTGTGAACGGCCCTTAAGACAGTAAAAAAAATCAAAATAAAAAAATAAAAAAGCATGCTCCCCGAGGTCAAACGCGCCCCCCTTGACGGAGCCTCGCGCCCCCCAGGGGGCGCGCCCCACTATTTGAGAAGCACTGGATTAGGTTGACCAGACGTCCCTATTTACCTGTGACAGTCCCAGTTTTGAGCCTGTGTCCCCCTTTCCCAGCAGATTTATCCAAAACCACTGATTTGTCCCAGTTTTATACAAAAAATGTCCCAGGTGTCCCTATTTTTGACCAATTCGATCCCTGCCAACAGTAAAGAGAGACATAAATTGTCATTTGTTTTGGTAAACTACAGAAAAGCTGCTGAAAAACGACCAAAACACAAAGAACATGTGTCTATACTGACTCATGTTCATCATGAATGGGCCAAGTGCAGAAAAGTTTTCCTTAATTATGCACTCAATTCACAGTTTTAATATTACCATCCACCACAAACTGAGGGTGTCCCAGTTTTTTATTTTGAAAATCTGATCACCCTAAGTTCGATACCTATAAAACATAAACCATTTTCCATTTATTAGTGCTCAAAGCTGGCCATCAAAATGACACATGTACAATAGTAAAAGGCATTTAATTCATCAAATTGTACTTATTCAACACAAATTCCAAAATCCTCTGGCGAGCTACTTGGAAGGGGGTGGAGAGCTACTGGTGTCTTCTGAGCTACAGGTTAGAGACTCCTGATGTAAAGCCTTTATTTTCTCTAAAACCTTGTAAAAGATGAAATTATGTACAAAACTGGTTCAAACTGGTTCTTCTCTCGTGGGAGTTTGAAGTGGTCGGTGGGAGGTGAATTTTGTGGAATCTGATGTTTTTGCGAGGTCGTTCACATTTCCAATTAAATGTGACTTGTATGTGACTCCAGTATGAACAGTAAATGGCCCGAAAGTGTCCCGCATGTGCACTGGAGACACGATGACGTTAACCACAGCGAGCGTGCTCTGTGTTTACAGAAGTTGTCCAAACATGGACGCAGCATTGAGCACCTGGAGATTTTAAAGTTCCTCTCGTACCGGAGCCAGAACATGAACAACTTACTTGTTTTAAGGAGGAGATTGAGAAGGAGAAGGACGAGGTTTTTGGCCGTGGTGTTTTGTGGGACAGCGGCAGCGACGTCCGTTGAAAGGAACGTGTGGATGTGGAGACGGAGCCAAGAGTGGTGAGTGGTGATGTGCTTCGCTTCAGTGACACAGAGTTCATTAACAATTTTCGCCTACTTCAGCGCAGAATAGTGACGTTTGTGTCTTGTTGATAACGTGTAGGTGGATGAATGCACTTTGGCCGTTCACACTGAAGTCACATGTCAAAAGATCAGATATGTATTGGTTTCAGGAGCACATATCCAAGTGGCCTGGGTCACATTTGAAAAAATCTGATCTGTGTCGTTCAGACTGTCATTAAAAGATCAGATACAGGAGTATAGGGAACAAAAAAATCGGATTTGGGTCACTTCAGGCTGCAGTCTGAGCCTAAGAGAATTTGAATGAACACTAGGGGGAGTTGAATTAACTTCAACCATATCAAATCTGTTAAATACCCTCATTTAAATTTCAAATAATTAAAATAACACTTTTATGTTAAAAACAACTCTGAAATATTCTACCCTGAAATTGTAACCCTCCAGTTTTTGCTGTGTACTGTTTGACTGCCACAGAATGTTTGCATGTACAGATGATGGTGGTTGTAAGTATATAGCAGGTTCTTGTTTCTGTGCCTGAATGAGAGTGTCGAGGTTGGCTGCAGCGTCTGTTTGAAGTGGGTTTGAGGAGAGCAGTTGAAACGGCTCGGGCCCGGAGGCCACAGAGAGGTCACACAGGGGTCAAGAAGGGGTCATGAGGAGAGCACTTAGCCCCACCCCCTCCTGCCGCAGGTGTTCCTTACATCTTCATTTAAAGGCAGGACTGTGATTCTTTGTGTGGGCAGAGTCTGGTGGAAGCAATGTTACATTAGAGTGACCAGATTTTCAAAATAAAAAACTGGGACAACCTTGGTTTGTGGTGGTTGGTAATAATAAAATTAAAGAGAACTGTTCTGCGCTCGGCCCATTCACAAGTGTGTTTTTGTCAGTTTTAAGCAGCTTTTCAGTATTGTACTTAAACGAATTAGAATTGATGCCTCTCTTTGCTGTTGGCAGGGGTCAGATTGGTCAAAATAAGGACACCTGGCACATTTCTTGTATAAAACTGGGACAAATCACTGGTTTTGAAAAATCTGCTGGGACAGGGGGCACAGGGCTCAAAACTGGGACTGTCCTTGGTATACAGAGACGTCTGCACACCCTAGTGTACATAAAAACAATGCATTAGATAATATCAAAATCCAGCCATCATTTCTGTACATACTAACTCTTCTTAAAACCCCTCTTTCATTTTGCAAACTAAATAGTCGGTATTTTCGCTAAAATAGGCTGAATACATCTGTCAGCTTCACCATGTTTGTTTGGTCGCTTTGCCTTTGGCTCCGGCACAAACCTGAGCGCTGTTCTGTGATTGGTCCACCCGCTGTGGGGCGAATATTACAGAGGGACGATCTCAAAATCATTTGTCATGAGTTTATGTAGTAGTTATTGGCAGATTGATAAAACATATCGATATACTCACTGAGGCATCACAAAGTATCGATTCTTCCTCCATGAGAGATACTAAAAGATTATTTTATTTTATGTAAAGCGCATGAGCCAATGCGCCACTACTCCTGTGTATGGAATATAAACTGCAAAACCAACACTGACCAGTAGAGCGCGCTGTGGTGCTCTGAGTAAACTTGAGCTTTACTGCGCCAAGAAGAAAATCCTCACTGACTCTTATTTTGATGTAAACCACTGGATCTATTAAAATAAATGTTGTAAACAGGCATTTTACCATGATTTTATTATAGTTCATGTATCATGTTCATGTGTTTTACACTGCGGCCTAGCGCCTGTGAGCCACTTAAGTCACAGTTTATAGAGAAATGAGCGGTGAGTGCACCACATGTTTACTGTTAGCTTGAAGCTAATGTTGTGTATTGTGTATGAGCTTGAAATACACGATTCTTCTGGCAGATAGAATCCTTAAAAAACAATCAGGAGTTACGTGATTTTGTGTTCATGTTTTATCTGCTTTGGTGCATTTTGGTGCATGTATCATACCAAAATGCACTTTGTGCCAACAAAAAGTTAGTGCGCTAACGCTAGCGCTGGTTATTATGCTAATTGTCAATGTGGTCAATGCATAGAACTATAATAAAATATTTCTACTACTACTACTATAATCTTTGATTATAGATTATATTTTACTATAATTTTTTTATTATAGCTCCATGGGTCAATGTCTGGATCTATAAGAAGTATTTTAGTATATAAGGATACTTCTCTGCAAATGGTTCCTTTTTTAATTATTAGTATTGTTTTTCTCATAGAAATACATCTACTTCAAAATTTGAAGTACATTTAAAGCCACACAAAGATGGTTTTGGTTGTAATTCATTAATAATATGTAAATATGGATACAAGGCAACAAGGTTTAAAATGGAGGACAAATCCAAATCCAAAAATTCATTTTGATTAAGGGAACATGATTATTTTAGACATTCATGTTACTCAGTGTATTTTATTAGTTAAAAATTGGTATTTCATGTCTGCTTGATACCATGCTGTGCATGACATGGTAAATCATCAGAACTTTTAAAGCTGACTACGATAAAATACCAGAGTACATAAACACATAAGTACACCTTCATTTATTTCGGAACAGTCGTTCTTCATTTGAATGGTAAATTATAGTGCTCTTTAGATGAGGTCCCATAATGATAAGAACTGGAACAGAATGTTTACTTTCTGCACCCTTTGTCTTGATTTGTTTTAAAGGGATCTTCAAAATCCTGATGGCGAGAGCCTAGCCCCACGGTGACAGTGAGCGGCATGAGCGGTGTCAGCAGTGTGAGCGGTGTCAGCAGTGTGAGCGGTGTCAGGAGTGTGAGCGGTGTGAGCAGTGTGGCCCAAAGCATCCTCTTCAGGAGAACCACGAGGAGCTCTTTTCTTGTCGGATCCAGATAAGACTCAAATACACTTTACACCACCGGGGTAGACAATGGGACAAACTAAAAGTAAAACCAACCAAACTGAACTCTATCCTTCCTTTTAGGGAAAGGGGTCTATTTTATTTTGGGTTTATTTTATTTCTTTGTTGTATTTCATACATTTCAATATATTTTATGTCTACAAATGCGCCTCTCTTGTGCTGAAGTAATTAATCACCGGTTGCTCATTTTAATCTTGGCAAGTGATTCCAATCTATCGTCTCCTCTAACTCTTGTAGACATTAGTGCTTTCTCATCCTGGTCCACTCTCAGGATTTATCGTAAAGTAATATTTATACTAGTGCTGTCATGCGATTAAAAAAATTGAGAGATTAATTAATTATGACCTGTAATTCATTAATCTAATTAATCTCTTTTTAATCTCACCTAAAAAAAGCCTTCAATTTGAGGTATTTTCATTTAAATTCATTATTACATTATTGTGGCAGATCAAAAGACTGATATAGAACAAAAAAAAAGTGACTTTATAAAGTAATTTATTGTGTAACAAACTTTAACAGATGCAGTCACTTACATTCCACAGTATCATCATTATTATTACTATTACTAATCTGCAGTGTTGGGAAGGTTACTTTTAAAATGTATTCCCCTACAGATTACAGATTACATACCCCAAAATGTAGTTTGTAACTTAATCCAGTTAATTACTTAAAGTGAGTAACGTAATTTGAATACTTTGGATTACTTGATATTGTCATGTTTTTTAAAACTACATGAATGTAGCAACTGCATCCTGCAAATGTTGTTCTTGTTTGTTCTCTTCAAATTGACTGTTGAGCCCAAGTCTCCATGAATAAGAAACTGTTTGCTGTAAAGTAGCAAAGACGAGGAAATCTGAACATAATAACTTTTGTCTACTTAAAGATAATAACAAGTCCAGTCTTTCCTTAACCATATTAAAAATATTATTGATAGAGAAATGCTTTATATATGAGATCACTGGTTTTAGTCCTGGTTTAGACCTGCTTTAGTCCTAGTTTAGTCCTAGTTTAGTCCTGGAATGGGTTAGTCCTGGTTTTAGTCCTTGTGTTAGTCCTGGTGTTAGTTCTGGTTTAGTCCTGGTTTAGTCCTAGTTTAGACCTGGTTTTAGTTCTGGTTTAGTCCTGGTTTAGTCCTGGACTGGGTTAGTCCCGGTGTGGGTTTTTCGGAAGGTTCAGTGCGTGTCCTAGAAAGAAGCACAAAAGATGGAAGGGTCAGAGAAAGCAGGCCACTTTATTTCGTCATTTTCCATTGAGAGGGATTCAGTTTTGATTACCAAGTACAGCTGTCACCCCGGAACGACGCCTCTGCCCAACTCACAATGAGGGGTAGCTTTATACCACACATCTGACAAAACATTAACTTGTTGATTTAGCATATACAGCAAGAAAATGAACAATAATGCTGACCCAGTACACTTTATCATGGGTGGGTACATGCCACGGGGTTCACATACATCAGTTTTCTGCTTCGTGGCATCTCAAAGTACAGAAAAACATGTCTTTTATAGAACTTCAGATAGTCATATATGTGTTTTTCACCCTGTTGTCATTCCAAGGTACAAGATTTGGGTGAATCACCATGGTCAACACATAATATTTCCCACACCGGTTTTAGTCTTGGTGTTAGTTCTGGTTTAGAGGCGCACAGGAGGAAGCGCGGTTTACGCAGCGTACGCGAGAAAACGTACGCGGCGCACGGGAGGACAGCGGTGTCCGCGCAGTGTCTACGGAAGGAAACGTGGTCCTCGCGTTCTCAGGTTAATGACGATGATGAAGGTGTGTGTTTGTGTGTGTGTGTTTGTGTGTGTTTGTGTGTGTTTGTGTTTGTGTGTGTCCCTGTGTGTGTCAGTGTCACTATAGGACAGTAGTGCAGACATCATGAGTCTATGCAGGTTGTTTTCACCAGTGACATTTAAGTTGTAGGTGAGTTTTATATTTGTTATTTTCTTTTATATTTCACGTCGGGAGAAGAATTTCCAAGACACGAATGTGTTTTTACCTGTGCACTGCTGCCTCTGTTCTACTGGCTCTTCGACCTCGCCCATTGTGCGACTGACGCCGCCAACGTTAACATGACGTTTACATCGCTCTTACTGCACACGTTTTGTGTGGGTTTCCGGCAATGAGTGGAATTACCGAAATAAAAAAATTTATAAATGTGTTTTTGTGTGTGTGTGTGTGTTGTTGTCCCAACAACACATAAAAACAGATTTTATAATAAAGCAACTCGCATACAGAAACAGTAAAGTTAGAGATTAAAAATGAGATTAACGCGATTAAAAAACAACAACGCGCTAAATATGACTGTAATTAATTAATCGCAATTAACGCGATAATTTGACACCCCTAATTTATACTTTAGTTTATCTGCACATATGTTTAAAGGGCCATATTATGTGATTTACTGAACTGTTCTAATGTTGTTTCCTCATCACAGACACACCTGGAGTTTTGTTTATTTTCTTTCACGCATTTAAAATACAAACCCTGCATATTTAGACTGACTTCTTTTCTCAAACAGAAAACACCACCTTGTGATGTCATGTGGTAACACAAGTGCTTCACTGTGTTTTTGAACTCCGTACACGTTTACTCGAAACATCTTGATAATTTCAGCCCTGTATTGGCGACCTCTACTGATCTAAACTCAAAAGCTAATTCACATGAAAACTACCACTACATGACATCACAAGGTGGAATAGAGCATTTTGAGCTTTGGAGATGTAAACAGACTAATAATAAAATATTACTCAAACATGTGTGAATGAAACTAAACATCTGCAGGTCTGTTTTTAAGGAAGTAACAACATTCTAACTTGGCTAACAGCTCACAAATACATGTTGTGTAATATAGGACCTTTAACGGCAGTGTGACCCCATTAAAACTCTCCAACTCAGTCTGAAAAGCATTTAAATATGTCTACCTCCGTAACTGCTGTATAAGTGCTCTATTGTGGTCTTAAAATGGCATTCTTCTTTTCTATGAAAACATCATTAACCTGTCTGAGATGTTTCTAATTTACCAGATGCACAAGAGAAGGAAAAGAGACTCTTTCCATGTAATTATGTAACATTAGTTTTGCACAATTACAAATATAAAGCAAAATCTTAGATCTTTGTTTACAGTTTAAAATGAACCAGTCATGTTTTTTCACATTCTTAAGACCAAAGTCCACTATGCTTAAACCAGACCTGTTAAGCACAGTTAAATGTCAGATCTTTTAACCATGTTCTAATTGTTTCTCTTCTGATTTAGTCTCTCGAAGTTGTATTTAGAGAGATTCATGCAAGTTTGACTCATCTATATTCTTCTGTATTCAAGACGTCATTGGTGCTGGTACACAAACACTGCTCTGTAGCTTCTAACTTCTAAAATTGTTTTCCAATTTTATTCTCTTTGTCTGTGATATGCGCAGGATTTGGCAGTGTTGTGAAGTCACTTTGGTACAAATGAAAAAAAGTTTGTCTCTAGTGTGATGTCCAGCTTTCCATAAGAGGTGCAGACAACTTCACGGCGCTTTGCTATAATGACTTTTACACCAACGTCAGCTCCCACTGGACACCGCAGTTTTCAAACAGCTCACTTGTTTCTTTTACTAAATTGTTTTAGATAAATATTGAGATTTTAAATGTCAAAATTCTAACTTTATGATCCACATGTGTCATATATCGTAACTATAGAGCAGACACAAGAGCAATATTCAGGAGCCCGCCTGATGATGTGTGAGAAAAAAGATAAAACTTGGGAACGAATTACATATTGTGGAAAAGAAATAGTAATTTGAGGCCACGATTTTGCATCTTTTTTCACGCACGTCATCAGCGGGGCTCCCTACAATATGCCTGCCTTACCTTTTCTTACTTTATCTTGTACCTCACATGTGGAGTTTGGTTTTGTTTACATGTTTGGGTTTGGGTGATGTAGGTGGTACATTGCACAGAATCTTGCAGTTAAGCCATAGAACTAGAATAAAATGTGTTAGATGAATCCAAGATGATGTTGTATTGTTTTCAATGACCTGTGCTCAATGCCATGTAGGCCCAAAAAAAAGTTCACTTCTGCATTTACTTCGTCAGTAGGGGCGAGCTCCTCCCACCTGTGTGACATCTGTAAAGTGCACAGCGTGGAGCGTTTGGACCAAACAGAGAGCTGCTAGATCTAGCTAGCGTGACCTCAGAGCGGGGTGAGGCTAAGTCTTACAAAACTCACTTTTAAGCGCTTTGAGGATTTAAATTTTTTTTAAAGTTTATGTTGTGAAAATAGAAAATGTGTGTATGCTGTTGATGCCCTGTCAGCTGAACACAGGCAATTTGAATTCCCAAAAAATGCATTGTGCTTCTTTGGGGAAATTCTTTCTGGGTCCAGTTCTTTCTTCCCCGGGTGCTGCAGTACCTGTGAAAGTGTCACGGCCCCCGTTGTGCCGTGTTTGTATTAATTATTGTTCTGTTTTGAGGTGACCCGGATGCACTGGGGCCCAGCGCCTCCAGACGCCTATAAAGGGACCCACCTCCTACACCCACGGGTGCTCCTCTGGCTCGACTCCACCTTGCTACGCCATCAGTCAATTGCCACATTTGCACATATTTATTGTAACTTATTAATAAATGCTCCAGCAGAGAGCTTAAACCATCACCGTTGTCGTGTCATCACTTCTTTGTTGCTGTCTTTAAAGCTGGAAGGGGGGAGGCCTTATCCAGTTTTTATTAGGCAAGGCAAGGCAAGTTTATATGTATAGCACAATTCATACACAAAGTAATTCGAAGTGCTTTACAGAATAAGAAATACATTAAAATCATAATAAAAACAAATCAAAACATAAATAATCATGAAGATTAAAATTTAAAAAAGAGAGACATAAATTGGAGAGAAGAGTGCGGAATGAAAACCTTTCAGTTATTTGCACAGTCAAACAGAAATGTTTTGAGTCCTGGATTTAAACAGCGTCACAGAAGAGTCTGTCTCACATGTTCAGACTGTTCCAGGTTTTAGCTGCATGAACCTGAAACTCTGACTCCCCTTGTTTAGTCGTGACTCTGGGCACCAGCAGGAGGCCGGTCCCTGAGCTCCTCAGAGTGTGAGATGATGTTCATATGACACTAACATGTCACAGATGGACTTTGGTGCTCGGCCATGGAGACACTTGTACAAGCAGAGCTGCTTTAAAGTCTCTGAGCCACAGGAGCCAGTGCAGAGACCTGAGCACAGGACTTATGTGCTCGTACTTCCTAGTTCGAGTCAGGAACCGAGCTGCAGCGTTCTGGATGTTCTGCAGCGTCTCACAGCTCGTTTGGAGAGACCAGTGAGCAGAACATTACAGTATCTAACCTACTGGAGACAAACTCATGGATAAGTTTCTCCAAGTCTGCTTTATTATAGATCATGAGTTAACCTCAAGGAGGTTTGAATAGGCTCTATTCACACTTAAGTCACAAAAAAGGAATATGTTTGGAAAGATGTGATTACAACTTCCTAGACCCAATTTTCTTCATCTCCATGTCATTGTAGTGTTCTGCTATGTTCGGCTAATCAATAATTACAACCATACCTCAGTTTTCATCATTTCCCCACTGACACACAACTCTGAGCGCACTGTGTACATGCAATTAGAAGAGATGAGGCGCCAAATTCCAGATGATTTCAAACACATACGTCTGCAGTCTTCATTTTACCTCTGATCACATTTACTTCAGTGGGTTTGATCACAGTCGGTAGATGAGCCCAGTGTCAGTAAATACACTGGAAGTTGTAATCGCGTCTTCCAGGTTTGTGACGTAAGTGTGAATTGAGCCTATAGGATCTGGAAGAGATTGCTAGATTACTCAAACATGCACTCAAACATGCAACCTCTTCATGTATGTTTTTGATGAGGAAACAGCGGTATGACATGGTACAAAGTAATCCCCCTCTTTAAAAAGCCTGTATAAGGTAAAATAAAGGAGCAGTGACTTGAGATAGGCCTGTGGAAAAGAGGGCAGCTAATATAAAACCTTCTGTGTGGTATTTTTAAACATAAGAGTAACACACACACGACGCAGGTGCAGGACAGGTGCAGATCTGAGCCTGCACTCTGTTCACAACAATGCTTATTATGACCTTTTTATCTTATTCATACTTGAAGCATAATGAAAATAATTTATCTTTTCTTTGACTCAAAAACATACAATTGTAATTCCAAATTCAGTGAAAAATAATCACAAACATTAAGGCCACACAGGTTCAGTCAGACTGGAGAAAGAGAAAGAGGACGAGGAGACAGAAGACCATAGACTGTATGAAGAAGTGGACTAAAGGAATGTGATGTCACCCAGTGTTCACCTCCAGTCAAATGAAGCTCATCGAGGCTTCGTTATAGGGGGAATCCACATTTGGAATTCCAGCTGTGAGTATCATAGCAACCAAAGAGCCAGTCCAGAAGGTAACGCCCCTTCCTGCCCACACCACTGGTTTGGGGAAAGAAGGCACCTGATTTGTCTGTTATTTCTTGATTTATGAACAAAATCACAAAATAAAAACATACTATCATGTAGAGCGGGTTCATATGAACATTTTAAGACCAAAATGACAAGGCTCACAGCAGCAGTCTAATTCTATCAATCTAAAAAACAAACAAACAAACAAACAAAAAAGCATGCCATACGGAAATTCAGTACTTTTGATACATTTATTTAAATTGATGTCAAGTTATGTATTGTATGCTACCTGAAATATAAATATCTGTGCATGTAAATAGCTGTAAATAGTTAAAATAGTTAGCAAGCACATTGTTTTAACTTGTTTTTTTGTTTTTTTAGGGTGACAATGCAACATGTGTCCAGGGACTACAGATGAAAATGACCCTTGAGCTAAATCTGGAACATTTACAGAAATGTTCATTAATGTACACTGTCCCTGTCAAATAAATAAATGAATAAATAAATAAATAAAGTACCTGATTTAGGTGTTTCATTGTGAGTAACATGAAACAGATAAAGTTACACTCACACACGCTCACATCACCATTCACATCAGGATTCACTTTAGACAATAAAATACAGGTTTACAGTAGGAGAGACTAGACAGTTTATGCACTGACATTTTATTAAAACAAAAACAAAACAAAACAAAAAACATCCCTCAGCATTTCGATTGAGTGGCAGAACACTTCACAGGACAACAGAATAAATGTGTTTGCCTCATTCTGTCCATGGAGCATTTTTTCCCCTCAAATTGTCTTAAAATGACAAAATGGAAAGTGAAAGTAGTTTTCACCTTTTTCAATGCAATAATTATGTCTCATTTTTATCACTGTAAAACCTGCTGGTTCCAGGCAAGAAAAACTACAGTGAAACCATTGGAATCACTTCATTAACAAACCTTAAAAAACCCACACCACCACTGCTTTATCCTGCAAAAAATATAGTGTGCTCAAGTTAGACAGTACACAAAGACTAGCCTCAATTCGACTGGCACACGGAATCCTTAATAACTCTACAGCAACACCTCTTAAACACTTCTAATCCACCTGTGCAGTGAAAACCAGAGCCACACATGCCTCCACCAGGGGGCAGTGTGTCATTCCAAAACACAAAACTTCATTCACACAAACGGCCTTCTCTTATAAAGTGATACAGAAATGCAACAATCTCCTGACTAGACTAAAAAGACAAACAAACTATGTCACATTTTTTATGGAGCTGTGGAATGACCAAATGTGCCAGCACTGATAACAAGTGTGTTTGTTTTGTTCTTATTGTTGACTAATTGCATAATTTATTTCTGTAAACATGGGAGTGTGGGTGGAAACTAGCTCTTTAATTCTAATCTGGTATGGAACATCTCTGTTTTTATGAGTTTATGAGTGTTATGAGCCCCCTAGTGGCTGAAATATGTCATGACATTGAGTCTATAATATGGCCAATTTTAAAATGTACTTAAAAAAAAAGTATTATTTTAAATATGTCAATAAAACAAAAGGATTGTATGAAGTAAATATGAATCCTAGACTAAACCAGGACTAAACCAGGACTGAACCAGGACTGAACCAGAACTAAATCAGGACTAAAACCAGGACTGAACCAGAACTAAACCAGGACTAAACCAGGACTAAACCAGGACTAAACCAGGACTGAACCAGGACCAAACCAGGACTAAACCAGGACTAATGCAGGACTAAACCAGGACTAAACCAAGACTAACGCAGGACTAACGCAGGACTAAACCAGGACTAACGCAAGACTGAATCAGGACTAAACCAGGATTAAACCAGGACTTAAACCAGGACTGAACCAGGACCAAACCAGGACTAAACCAGGACTAACGCAGGACTAAACCAGGACTAAACCAAGACTAACGCAGGACTAAACCAGGACTAACGCAGGACTAAACCAGGACTAACGCAGGACTAAACCAGGACTAACGCAGGACTAAACCAGGACTAACGCAGGACTGAATCAGGACTAAACCAGGATTAAACCAGGACTAAACCAAGACTGAACCAGGACTAAACCAGGACTAATCTTGAACTTGAGTGAGTGAGAGAGAACCCCGAGCCCATGGAGCAGGGTGTTCACAAGGCGTGATCGGGGGGCGGAGCTTTGCGACGGTCTACGCGGGCCCTTCTCAACACTCGCTCCTGGTTCAGTTTTGGTTTAGTCCTGTTTTAGTTCTGGTTCAGTCCTGGTTCAGGTCACTGTAGGACAGTAGTGCAGATATCATGCACATATGGAGGTTGTTTTTATCATTGCCAGTAACTCTAGTTTGACATTTAAGCTGTAGCCATTTTATATTTATTTTTTATATCTCATGTCGGGAGAAGTGGGTGGATGTTGTAACCCTGCATATCACGCCCTCTACACCCCTGATCATGTGTGATGCTCTGTGTAGTTTGGTTTTATGGGAACTTTATGAACAGTTCTGTTGTATGTGTAATAACATTATAACTATTGTGTGTAATGTCATAGAATAGTTTTAATGCACAGCGGTGTGGACAGTAAAGCCATCATTTCAATGTACAGGGTAAAGTGTTTTCTCACTGTGCACATGGCAATACTCCGCTTATGACATTGTCCCTTCAAATAAAGACTAAAATAAAGTAAATTTGTCAGTTGTTGCTGTGTGCAGAGCTTAGCTAACTGTTCAGATAAAGATAAGAGGAGGTGAAGGACTCCTCATCTCTCCCCATGACAATCTCTTCACCACAGAGACTCAAAAACATGTTATTTAAGCAGAGAAAGATCGAACACCCAGGAGCAGCACCATTCATCAGTGCTCAGAGGGACGGCGAGCAGAATCCACGCTGCCAGGCTGGAGCTGAGGAGATGTCAGCGTGCTTCAAACAGGAAGAAGAGACGGTCACTAAACTTACCTCGGATGCATACGGTGATAATGAGCAGAACGTATGGCACAACACGGCCTCCCAGCCAGCCCCAGCTCTGTCCCTGTGTGTGACTTTAGAGGTGGAACTGTGGGTTTGTGCGCTATGCCTTTCCCACTGAGTCTGACCCTGCAGAGATCGGCCAAGCTGCAGATGTGTCTGATCCAAGATGACCAAACATCTCTCCTCTTGTAACCAAAATAATCTGCAGTGATGCGGTCGCTGTATCGGACTGTAGTGGCGAAGAAGAAGCTGAGTCCAAAGGGAAACCTCTACACACCGGGAAGAGAAGAGGGAAGTCTGGACATCACCACTCAGACTGATGACCCATGAAGACAATGGACGTGTCATGTGACCTAAGATACGCTTTCAATACATATAAGTTTGTAAATAAAGGACAGAGACGTGACTTTAAAAGATGTAATTAAAATTTATTAAAAGGCTAAAACAGTAAGTAAAAATTTTAAATGATTTATTCTATAAAAACCAAGAGGTGGTTAAAATGATAAAAATGGCAAAAATGTATTAATACATGACTGAAAACAGAATAAAACCTTGCAGCCCCTGGGCGGAGGAACCAAATCCTGAAACAGAAATAAATGTTAAAAATCAACCAAACAAGGACGACTTGAGAGGGACAGCCCCACCAGAACAAAACAGAAAGTGCTACACAAGGGTGGAAAGTAACAAATTACATTTACTCATGTTACTGTATTGGAATTGTTTTTGAGTATTTTGTAATTTTTTAAAGTAGTTTTTGAAAAAGGTAATTTTAATTTTACTCAAGTACATTTTGACCTAAGTATTTTATTCATTACATTGGAACCCACCCTCGTTACTGAGTTAAAACAGATTGATAGAGGAAAAAAATGCAGAAAAACCCATTCTGCTGGAAATGAAATGAAACTGCGTGGGCTGCACGCACAGGATATTCTCTATAGAATGTTCAGTCAGTGTACAGAAGTGTCTGTATGTCTTGGATCAACTTGGATGATCCTGGTGCCGAGTCACAGATCGAGGTCGTCATGACGATATGTAAGAAGAAGGTGAACTGAATAATTCTCAAGAGGAATGCGAAGGAAACCCTTGGCCAAACCTCACACAGATATTTGTGTTCAAACACAAAATAGAGAATAACATAATAATGCAAGTGTTAAAACAGTAAGAGTTTAAACAGTAAACGTGTTTGTGAGTTCATTTGTCTTTAAAATGTACACATTTGTCTCTATCACCTAAAAGATGAACTATTTGAGCTGGATTAGATTTATGACTTATCCTTTTTTACATCAACAAACTGAAAGTAACTAAGTAACTTTTACTCAAATTACATTTTAAATGAAGTACTTTTTCATTTTTACTCAAGTAAACTTTTAGATGGTTACTTTTACTTGAGCAGGAATTAAGCAAAGTAAAGATACTTTTACGTGATTAGAATTTGTCAGTACTTTTCCACCTCTGTATCACTCGTAAAACTTAAACTTATTTTAATAGGTCCATGCTTAAACCAAACTAAAGCTAAAAGCCCAGGGACGGCAACTCTTAAAAACACATTTATTTATGGTGCAGTGGAGCTAAAAATAAAAAAAATATATATCATGTAAATTTAAAATGAAACTCTGCAAAACCAATCCATAAATAAACTAAAGGAAACAAACAAAACAAAACAGGAGCAGACCAATCCTGTGATAAAAAAGAACAAACAAGTGTTTAAATTAAAATGTTAAAACTCAAGGTTAAAAACACTCGTCCTACCTGAAAATTTCAAATACACGGGGGAAAAAGATCTGCCACTGCTTTAACTTTAGCTCTAATAGCGCTACAGTTAAAACTCATTAAAACCAATTTAAAAGGATTAAAATAATGAAAATGAAGGAGAACGTTCAAACCTGACCTGACCAACAGAAGTCAGGACTGAGGACTGAGGCTTTGCTGTTTTAAGTCCAACTTCCGCTGGCACAGGAAGTTGGCGTCCGGTGATTAAAAAGTAAAAGCGCCCCCTGCTGTCAGATGGATAGATGGAAATACAGATGGATATGATCATTTTTTACAGCGTTCACTCGTTAACATTTCTTTACTCGTTCTCATAAACGCATGGTTTAATATTCTCCATAATGTTTCTTATACACCGGGGAGTGATTTCCTCAGTGTCACTTTTGGACAGTGTTAAACCTTGAATGTGTAAAACTTGGAGCCACATTTCAAACACCTTTAACCTTGAAGTAATGGCCCCGACACACGGTGCAGTTGTAAAATAAACCAACCACCAACCAGTCACTTGTGTAGTGCACCTAAAATCTATCACCACATTGTTTTCTGTTATTTTATTATTTGGTCATTTGGAATTTTACATCATTTAATATATGTTTTAATTTTTGGTGAAGTAATGCTAAGTTTACATTTGTCATTAGTAAGTAGTTTCCTGTTTTAGTGAAGGATTAGACATGTAATGTTACGCTGGATCTTTGTGCTGGAGTTATTGCCCCAGGTTGGGTTTTACGGCGGAACTTGGGTGTAGCTGCCGTCAGTGGCAACTGTCATACATTTAAGTTCATATTTATAACATTAAATTATATTCATATTGATATATAGTAAAATATTTTAAAAGCAATATATAGCATAAATAAGTAAATTCTTCTGTAAATTCACGTTAATTAATTTCATTTTATTTTGGTTGATTTGCTCCACTTCCAATTGCATATTGTTTCGAGGGGACGTTTTTACAGGTGCACTGCCTTAATTGAGAGACACACGAGGAGCTGCACGCTGACCTCTGAGCCAAAAAAGACATTTTATGTTTTAAATTAAAGGTTTTCAAAAGCATCAAGACTTTATTCCCTTTGAGTGGATGTGGCCAATGAGGTACATTTTGTGTTATTTTATTGTGTAATTACTTTTCTGACCGTGTTTTGTATCCGAGGGTTAATTTTATATATATAGTTTTATTTTATTTTACTGGTTTTATTTTATTTTACTGGTTTTATTACTTTAAGACTAGTATTATTTTAGTAGTTTACTTTTCATCTTATTGTTGTTATTTTTTATGTATTTGTGCAGCACTTTGGAAACAGTTTGTTTGTGAAATGTGCTATAGAAATAAAGTGGATTGGATTGGATAATTTTAAGTTTCATTTTTTCCTTTCTATAGTTCTGACGGCATGCGTCGGCATTAAGGTTCATTTCCACGTGAAGACATGTAAAAGACTCCAGTCCGAATAAATGCTTGTTAAAACCAAAGAATGATTTTGAGCCTTGTTTAAACTCCAGGGGAGTAACATTCGGTGTTTGCCCCAAACTAGAGCCCTGCACCTGACGCAAAACAGTGCGACACGGGACACATTTTGAAAACTCACTGCAGGCCCGGGCGGGAGCGGGACTGCACAACACGGGAGCGGGCGGGTGGGATGATAAACTGCAGTACCACAAACTGAATATGAGTGGAAAGTGCAACCCCCCCGCCCGTACGCCTCATGGACAGTCCGAACGCCTTCCCCCCCGAAACCGCACGGCCCGTCCCCCGTCCTGTACACCGCACGGACAGTCGCGCCCTTCCGTACGCCGCATGAAATATTGTCTGATATAAAACTGATCCGTGGTAGAAAAAAGGTTGGGGACCACTGTTTCAGACAATTCCTTTCCGCTTCTCCGTGTCTGTTAGAGCTTAAGAGCGCGAATGTCCCCATCTTGCAGGATTTGCAGGTGAGAGTGGGACAAAATATCACAGATGTGGGCTGGAACGAGACTGAAAATTACAATTCTTTGCAATTCTGTCCTGCTCTGACCTGCAATCTGAATGTGAAAGACAACTCTCCGTGTCTTCTCTTCTCTTAGTGTTATTATATAGTTCAGGTCAGTACACGATAAAAATCACCCATATATCACACTGTAAGGTCATTACTTAATGTTCTATCAGTATGTGAAACTGTACATATGTTTATTGGTAATGTTCTGCTAATACTTGTGAGTTGTGGTCAAGGTTTAAATTATCAGTGGAGTTATTCGAGTCTGCAAACACACACGGTCTGAAACATCGTGATGCCACATAAGATGCAGTGTTAGAGACTTATTTCTGTTTTATAAGCATTTGTATGCACTTTGTTTTATTAGTGTGTCTCAAACAATGTGCCTGTGTGAGTTTAATGTATTTACGTTCTGCTTTGAGGCAGATAAGTTAACATTTATATGTAAATGAAAGGGACAAATAAATGTTATTGTATTGAGACAATGTCGAACAAGTAAAAAACACAATCTGGATGTGAAAGTCAACGCTCTGTATCTTCTCTTCTTATTACTATTTCAGATTGCAATGGGCCCCGGTGCTTGGAGCCTGTAACACTTGCTGCTGGTATTAAAGAAGCAGTATTACACTTCTATGGTTTAGACCTTTTAACTGCTAATATATGCATAATATACTGAGACAACTAGGATCCTTTTATTGTTTTGAAATTTAACGGAAACAACATATTAACATGATTAATACATTTCACCTTTTGTAATGCTCTGAGTCCCCCCCTCCCTTTTCTCTCTGCAGAGCAAAGACTGTTAAAAAAGTGGACTAAGTGAGTGTGACGTGTGTTCAGCTCCATTCAAATGAAGCTTGCGATGACAAACTTTATTGATCCACAAGGGAAATTATTTGGATCACAGGAGCTCACACATCACAACAGGACTAAAACAGGACTAACCCAGGTCGAAACCAGGTCTAAACCAGAACTGAACTGAACCAGGACTAAACCAGGACTAAACCAGTTTCAGTTCTGGTCTCAGTCCCAGTCTGGTCGTGGTCTGGTCCGGGTCTGGTTCCTGTCTCAGTTCCAGTCTGGTCCCGGTGTCAGTTCTGGTCTGGTCCTGGTCTCAGTCCCGGTCTGGTCCCGGTCTCAGTCCTGATCACCTGGGGGCGCACCTCCAGGCCCATACTGACCTGGATCCTGGATCAGCCCTGGTTTAGTCCTGGTTTAGTCCTGGTTTAGTCCTGGTTCAGGCTGGCATCACAGTTTAAATCAAGGAAACAGGAAACAGCCTTTATAACACAAATCGAAAACTGAAAAAAGAAATCGTTATTCTTTTTTTTTTTTTCATTTTAGTTTTGGAGACAAATAATGAAGAAAATAGCTGTTTTTTCATTTTCTTATTTTCGGTTTTCAGGATTCAGGATCATGTAGAGCGAGTTAATACCAACATTTGAAGACCAAAATGACGAGGCTCACAGCAGCAGGTACAGTGAGAGGGACCACAATATTCTAATGGAAGTCAATGGGAGCCAGAGTCAGAAGGAGCCAGAAAAACCCACTTGTGAACTTATATACAGTCTATGGTGCCAAGTCACTCCACATTCAGAGTGATATTACAACACAATCTACTGCACATCACATCAGGTTTGTGTTAGTGTATTGTTTTGTGTCATGCTTTTGTGTATTTGGGTCCAGTCAAGTGGTAACGGAGGGAAACAGGGGCAGATTTTTGACATTCAAATGTCTCTTATTCAGAAACTAGAGGGACTATTGAAATAAGTAAAGTATCAGAATGTAGGAAAGAGTTACACTCCAACAGGGTCAAGTTAAACCTGTGATATTCTTTCAAGTTGTTGACAAAAAATTAAAAAAAACTCATGTCGGTAACGGAGGGAATGAAATATGCAGCACTTTTTGGGCAATAAATCCAAACAGTGATAACTCTTGGTTCTCACTTCCATATCCTTAACAAACTGGTTTGAATATTTGCTTCATATAGTTTTCTACCATATGGTACAAGATTAGGTTGAAAAACCTCTTACTTTTTGAGTAATGAGGGTTTTTTTTTATTAAGAAAGGTCATGGTAACAGAGGGAAAAGTAACGGAGGGAAAATTGTGCAAACAAGTAGAAGGTGCAGGATTTTGCATAATTTGTCAAAATCTTTTTTCTTCCGAATACTTGAATATTACTTCAAAATGAAAGGAAACTATTTCTATAAAATATGTCAGTCCTTCCAAGCAATTTTTTTAAAAAAAATTTTAAATCCTTTTTTTTTTTTTTTTTTTTGAAAAATCATGTCCCTTCATCAACAGTTCAAAGATGGAATAACACAAGATATGATGAAATACATCCATTTATTGACATGATTTGCAGGTCTTTGAAATTTGGGAAATAATTTTTGTTCCATGTTTCATACATGGTCTGTTTAAAACATATGGAACTTTAGAACCAAAAATGGTACAGAAAAAAGGTCAACAGTTTCATAAACTAGAGTACATATGTATCTGTTCAATACATTTTTATAGCAGATGCATTAACTTGAATTTTTGACCTTGCTGTTTACTTCTGCTTGAAGGTGTAGTGTAGATGACAAAACCTCTTCAGGCGTGTTTTTTATGAAGGAACAACATTATAATATGGTATAAAGCTCACAGAAGTTGATTTTGCATAATACCCCCTCATTAGAGCTAAAAATATCTCACTCGAATCGGGGAAAATGATAACAGATGGTGTGACTTCGTTAAAAGTGGCACTTGAGATGAAAAACAACTCCCCCGGTGACTCTGTAATTTGAATGATTGTCTTTTCAAAATTTCTCCAGACAGTGGAGGTCAGCGTGTAATAACTCCACGTCTATAAACACCGGCTACAGTAAATGTCAGCTCAGTTACGGGGGGTTGTCAAGCCGTGTTACAGCGTCGAGAGCGGTATTTAAGCACTGTACTCTGCGTGATGGCACCAACAGGAGCCGGTGTCTGCGATAACAAGAGCTGTGGCTGTGCGTGCACGTGTCACTGTGAAAAGGTCGAGTCTGCGAGCAGGTCACTCGTTAAAAGGAGGGGGCGGGATTCTGTGGTGAGGTGTTTGAAATACTTGCATTTATTTAATTACCGGTGTTTTTATTGGTGCAAATACCTTGAAAAACAAAGAATACATGCCGGTGGTGAGTGGTGTTGCCTCTCCACAGAGATGACCTGTTACTTACCCTGGTGGTAGGGTGACCAGACTTTCAAAATGAAAAACTGGGACACTGGGTTTGTGGTGATTGGTAATAATCAAATAGTGAAACGAGTGTGTAATTAAGGAGAATTGTTCTGCACTCGGCCCATTCATGACAAACATGTGATCAGTATAGTCACATTTTCTTTGTGTTTTGGTGATTTTTAAGCAGCTTTTCTGTATTTTACCTAAATGAATAACAATTAATGCCTCTCTTTACTGTTGGTGGGGATCAGATTGGTCAAAAATAGGGACATGTGGTATTGGAGATTTGTAGGTGGACTGTATACATGTACTGGGACACTTCACCCAGAACAGTACTCCCATTAGAGAGAAGAAACAGATACAGGAATGTATTTTTGGAGCTTTAAAGTCCTGTCTTCAATTTTTTTAGTTGATTGTTTGATTTCAGTTGAGTTGATTACTAACTGAAAATAACTGTAACAGAGTAGTAATAGCTAACACATAGAATCAGTATATAAACAACTGTAAAACAATCACATTAACTATAATATATATAATTAGTGCTGTCATGCGATTAAAAAAATTGAGACATTAATTAATTATGATCTGTAATTAATTAATCTCTTTTTAATCTCACCAAAAAATTGCTGAGAAAAGCCTTTAATTTGAGGTATTTTCATTTAAATTCATTATTACATTATTGTGGCAGATCAAAAGACTGACAAAAAAAAAGACTTTGTAAAGTAATTTATTGTGTAACAAACTTTAACAGATGCAGTCACTTACATTCCACAGTATCATCATTATTGCAGTTTAACTTTTAAAATGTTTGATTACTTGTAAAGTGAATGAACTAGCAAATGAACTACATGAATGTAGCAAATCTGAAATTCATAATAAAACTGTTTGCTGTAAAGTAGCAAAGACGTCTGAACATTAAAGACAATAAAAGTCCAGTCTTTCCTTAACCATATTAAAAAATATTATTGATAGAGAAATGTTTTATATATGAGATCAATGGTTTTAGTTCTGGTTTTAGTCCTGGTTTAGACCTGGTTTAGACCTGCTTTAGTCCTAGTTTAGTCCTGGAATGGGTTAGTCCTGGTTTTAGTCCTGGTGTTAGTTCTGGTTTAGTCCTGGTTTAGTCCTGGTTTAGACCTGGTTTAGATCTGGTTTTAGTTCTGGTTTTAGTCCTGGTTTAGTTCTGGTTTAGTCCTGGTTTAGACCTGGTTTAGTCCTGGTTTAGTCCTGGACTGGATTAGTCCTGGTTTTAGTCTTGGTGTTAGTTCTGGTTTAGAGGTGCACAGGAGGAAGCGCGGTTTACGCAGCGTACGCGAGAAAACGTACACGGCGCACGGGAGGACAGCGGTGTCCGCGCAGTAACTACGGAAAGAAACGTGGTCCGCGCGTTCTCAGGTTAATGATGATGATGAAGGTGTGTGTGTGTGTTTGTGTTGTGTGTGTTTGTGTGTTGTTTGTGTGCATGTCCCCTCATGTGGCAGGTCACTATAGGACAGTAGTGCAGACATCATGAGTCTATGCAGGTTGTTTTCACCAGTGACATTTAAGTTGTAGGCGATTTTATATTTGTTATTTTCTTTTATATTTCACGTCGGGAGAAGAATTTCCAAGACACGAATGTGTTTTTACCTGTGCACTGCTGCTCTGTTCTACTGGCTCTTCCACCTCGTCCATTGTGCGACTGACGCCGCCAACGTTAACATGACGTTTACATCGCTCTTACTGCACACGTTTTGTGTGGGTTTCCGGCAATGAGTGGAATTACCGAAATAAAAAAAATTATAAATGTGTTTTTTTTGTGTGTGTGTGTGTGTTGTTGTCCCAACAACACATAAAAACAGGTTTTATAATAAAGCAACTCGCATACAGAAACAGTAAAGTTAGAGATTAAAAATGAGATTAACGCGATTAAAAAACATAACGCGCTAAATATGACTGTAATTAATTAATCGCAATTAACGCGATAATTTGACACCCCTAATTATAATATGTATAGTTAGTGTAACATCAAGGGGCTACATAAAACACAGATAAGGACTGCAAACAGTGGATAAAATGAGGAACTGAGACGTTTTTTGTAAAACAATTTAACAATATTTATTTCAAAAATATATCTGCATGTATTCAGGTTATAATTAAAAACAGAATACAATCAGCGTAAATAATAAAATATGCCTAGGGCATAGCTCCGTGAACCACACGCACGCACACACACACGTCCACACGCGCACACACACACACGTCACACACACACACACACACACAATAATAAACCTTAAAGGTAACTTAAAACGTGCAAGGTGAAGACGTGCAAAATATACCACAGCATACGAGGAATGATGAGCCTGAAGTAAGGAACTCTGACACCAACCCTCCACAGAGTGGGGCGACCGCGCTGCACCAACCCTATGGAAAACAAAAATTACTTTAAAATATGCACAGAAAAGAAAGCTAACCAACACAAGAAAACTACGGTAACTACGTATAGCTAAAATCGGAACAAAGGAAAACAATAATAAGTTTTTTCTACGAACACTCCGCCAGAACGGGCTCTCCCAGAAGCTCCTAACAACTTTTACCGGTGCACCATCGAAGCATTCTAACGTACTGCTTAAATGGTATGGAGCCTGCACAGCTGCTGAAAAGAAGGACCTGCAGCGAGAGGTGAGAACAGCTGAAAAGGTGGTGGGCTCCTCACTCCCGAACCTGGACACCATCTACTCTTCATGTCTCCACACACGGGCTCCAACATTTTCAGGACCCCACACACCCCGGGAACTGCCTCTTCCACATTCTCCCCTCAGGAATACTTCAAACTCCCCTCACACGCACAAACAGGCTGCACACAGCTTCTATCCACGAGCAGTGGACGTGCTAAAAGGGCACAGGCACAGATAAAAGACCTGAAGGACTCGTGCAATAATCTATTTATTTTATTTAATAAATGTTTTTTATTGGTATGGATGTGAGGATGTGTGTTATTTGTAAATTTTTACTGCTACAGATCTGCTCTGCTGAAGTTTCGTTGTATTTCATACAATGACATAAAATCTATCTATCTATCTAATATAAGTACCAAAACCAACGAGAACCCTTAAATGAAACTTTATTAAATCCAAACAAACAGCAGTGGGCAGAGGAGTCTATAAGACAAACATTTAATTAGCAGAAATTTCCCATGATAAAATGAACCCCTTTTAGAATCTCATTTAAAACTAAAGTTTGTCAGGGACCAGGGGAACACCTGACGCAGGCGACAGGCTGTAGTCTACATCTAAAAACACAATAAAACCAACAGGCTCCAACAACAACAACAACAGTGCCCAGGCTCCACTGTATTTTTAAACTCCACACACCTTCACTAGAATCATTTGCGTAATTTCAGCCCTGGAATTTCCAGTCTCTACTGAACTCAAAGTAAAAAGGAGCTGTTAACTTAAAAACTACCGCTTCATGACATCACAAGGAGGAACAGAGCATTTTGAACTTTGGAGATGTAAACAGTGAATGAAACAAAACACAACTCCAGGTCTGTTTTTGAGCAGATACCAACATTCCAACATGTTTAAAAGTTCACAAGAGTTAGTTTTGTGTAATATATGACCTTTAAACTAACTTCAGATGAGTCTAACAGTCTCACAAAAACCTTAGACGAAGCATGCCCACAGTTAGCATCACACCCCCAGGAAATGTTCAAGACGTCAGCTGCAAAGTATCAATAGCTTCAACTGAAAAACACTGTATTATTCGAGGAAACAATTACCAACAAACGTATGAAGCTATGAAGGTGATGAAGATGACATATGTGAGCTCACGTCGGTTTATATCTGTGATTAACATGTGAAATGAATAACACGGCACTTATGTTGTATAATTACCTGGTTCGGTATTTCATCTCAGGCCATTAAACCTCCAACACAACAGGGGGTGGCGGTGTAATTGCTTTAAATTGACAGACTGCACATTGTAAACACCTGTTCATTTGTATGTTCATAACGTTGGAGAGAGAACACGAGCCCAGGAAGAGGCACGGATCATGAGGTACACGGAGGATGATGAAACATGACAATAATAAAGGTCTGCAGTATGAGCACATGAACACTACGCCTACGTTCAGACTACAGGGTTTAATTTCTTTTTGCAAGGTCGTTCATATTTCCAATTAAATGTGAAATGTATGTGATCTCCACTGTAAACTTTTGGAGGACACGACGACATCATGTGCAGCGAGTGTGCTCAGTGTTTATGGAAGTAGCCTAAATGCTGGGCTGGTCTCCCAAAATACAGTCCAGTTGTTTATAAAATGTTCAGGTTACACGTACACGGCCGCTTCATTTGTTTGAGTCTTTATCCTCCTTGTATTTGGCTCACAGGCTTTTTATTTTTCATTGACACTGGAGCCAGAACCACCTGTAGCCGCGCTCGGACATGGGTCAGTCCATAGGAAATCAGCCGCACTCCCCTATGGGCCATCTCAGATTTGGCTGAAAAAATGTCAAAAAATTTCTAAAATGACCAAATGAAACCAACTGAATCCCTCGAGTCGTTCCTGAGTTATGGCCCGTTGAAATTTTGGGGCCATGCTCACTTTTTCAGAAGCCTTAATTTATAATCATGTTTGAGAGACCAGAACTTCATAAAAATAGAGCTAGGAAGCTGAAAATGTGTATTATTGTAAATTCTTGGCCATAGATTCTAAATCTGTTGTCAAATATTGGGCATCTTTATTAAGGGGGGCGCTGTGGGCCCCCAAAATCTCACATTTGGTTGCCGCTCAATTTAAATATATATATATATTTTTTTTTTCATTTTTTAAGGTCCAAAATCTATTTACTCCAAGCAAATATTTACAAACTAACTGTTGAACCTGTTGAACGTGGATGGTGTAGAGTCCCAAATATGGTCACAGACCAAATGTGACCTTTTTGGCCTCTTCTCTGGACCCTCGGTTCCCCGTATGGGCACATTTAGATGTTGATCAAATTTTTACCAGAGAAACTTTGGCATATTCTGATTAGTTTAAAGCAATAAAAACACCTACTATTAACTTCCTTCATTTCGTTCCTTCATTTTAGAAATTTTTTGAAAATTTTTCAGCCAAATCTGGCTCATGGGGGAGATTCCTTGAAAACGGCTGATTTCATGTGGACTGACCCACATTTCTTTGGCAATTGTTTCAAAAAACGCCCTCCAATTGGCCTAAATACAGCGATCCCCCCAGATATTAATGAACTTGCTAACCTCCTTTCCCTCCACTGACGAGACTCTGAGCCTGACATGTAGGTGGGATGAATGTGACTTGACCGTTCAGACTGGAGTCACATGTCAAAAGATCAGATATGTATCAGTTTTAGGACACATATCCAAGTGGACCTGAGTCACATTTGAAAAACTCGGATCTGTTTCATTCTGACTGTCATTAAAAAATCAGATCCAGGTCAGAAATTAAAATCGGATTTGAGTCACTTCAGGCTGCAGTCTGAATGTAGCCTACTATTCAAAAGTTGGGGCACACTGTTTTCATTTATGTTTCTTCTTTATTTCCATGATTATTTGCACTGTAGATTGAGAAAAGGTCCTACATTACGCAAAACATGACTCTTGTGAGCTTTAAGACAATGTTCGAATGTTGATTTGTCCCATTTTTATACAAGAAATGTCCCAGGTGTCCCTATTTTTGACCAGTTTAATCTAAACCAGGACTAAAATAGGTCTAAACCAGGACTAAACCAGGACTACATTAGGTCTAAAGCAGGACTAAAACAGGACTAAACTAAGACTAAACCAGGACTACATCAGGTCTAAACCAGGACTATCACAAATTTTCACAAATCTGATCCCTGCCAACAGTAAAGAGGAGCATAAATTGTCATTTGTTTTGCTCAAAAACAGAAAACCGTGTTTGTGAATGACCATAAAGTAAAAAAATGCAGTGACAGAAGTCCCTCAGGTTATGACTGACACAATGTTACACACTCTTTTCACCATTTTATTTATACCAAACATCCCAACTCGTGTGTGTCCCAGTTTACAACTTTGAAAATCTGGACACCCCACACGTGACTGTTTAATCACAAACTTCAACAGAGTGTTTTACGTTTTGAGAGGAGAACTCAAAATAAATGTGCAGAATTTGTGTGTTGAACATGTGTGACTGAAACAAAACACAACTCCAGGTGTGTTTGTGATGAGGAGACAGATTAGAAAACTGCACAACACAGGCCCTTTAAGATTCCCTTCCCATTACTGAACTGGAGCTCCATCAGTTTTTCTTCCTTCCCTCTTCACTTCGATTTACATCCCGCGCGGTACGTGGAGCCTCTCGAGCTTCGCCTGTCACTCCATCTGTCCAAACACACCGGCGCTAAGTACACTTCCATCAGCTCTGAATGGGATTTCAATGACCTGCGCGGTATTGTTAGCGTGTAGTTGTTTGCGGCGCTGTGCCCCTCTTGCTCGTGGCGGCGTCTTTGCACTAGGTAATCACGGTAGAAGAGTGCGAGCTGATGGCCCCGTGCTGATTAGGGGCTCCTCTTGAGATACTCGAGGGTCCGTGTGAAGGACTCCTCTGCAGAGCGCACAAAGGAACGCGCACACACTGACCTTGGGCGTCTGTGCAAGTGCGGAGGAGATGAATGATTTTAGGAGGATTTTTCTTTAAAGCATCGGAAGCTTTTTTATAGTTGTGAAGTGTTTCAACAGACTAAAGACGCACAGAAAGGCCTATGTAAGACACAGAGGTGAGGAGAGTAATCCAAAATTGGACTCAAGTACTGTATTTTTCAGACTATAAGTAGCTCCGGAGTATACGTCGCACCAGTGAAAAATGTGTAATGAAGAAGATAAAAACATATATGAGTCGCTCTTGGACTATAAGTCACACTTTTTGGGGGAAATTTATTTTATAAAATCAGAGACCAGGAACTGACATTCCTACGTTCTATGGAACATTCGCCATTCGCTTTGGTTTCTAATGTAAGCGACATTTCTATTTCCTGTCTCACTCCTGACTTTTATTGTGAAAACAGAAGTGAGCTCAGGCAGTTCTGTACCGTGTATTGATGAGATGGAGCTGTGGAGAAAAATTAAGTAATCTTCATATTGGCCTCCATCTTCTATGCACTCAGTTACGTTGGTGGCAGCGGTGGGATATCTCCAGTGCACAAGCCCATTGGTTTATTCTGACTACGAGAGGCCGACAGATAAACTATAACATAAACAACAGAACAGAACAAGTTTACCAAACTCTCCATCTCACTCCAAATCACTAAATCCATTCAGTTCTTCATCCTCGGTGTCACTTCTGAACAACTCGGCCTCGACCTCCGGAGGTAAACAGAGCGACGCAAACTCTTCTGTGTCGCTGTCGTCAGACTCAGCATCAGTTCCAGTTAGAATTATTTGGGCCTTTCTGAATCTCGACAGGATGGTTTTAGTGTCACTGAAGTCCAGACTTTGTCCATCCATCCAGTGACTTCAGGAAAGTTTCATGGTGCATCCTCCTGGTGTCACAAGTTTCTCACTCACTCCAAACTTTCTTTTTGCTGCTTGATTACCGTTCTCAGCTGCAGATTTCACGACTTGTAGTTTGTAATCTGCAAAATCTGATTTTCTTTTTGGGGGCATTTGTGTGCAGTCTTTGTAGTTGTCTTTATAAGTTTGTTTAAATGTTCCATTTTTAGTGGTGCAGAAGTAATGGTGCGACCGACTGACATGATACAGACAGAACAGAGGCTCTTTCTGCAGGAGACATGCGCAGTAGAGTGAAGTGACAGTGGTACAGGAGGAACAGGAGCAGCAGATACTCACACACAAGACTAGAGCCTCTCGCGACTGTGAAAAGTTTAATATATAAGTCAAACCAGAGTATAAGTCACAGGAAACACCCAAACCATGAAAAAAGTGTGACTTATAAATACAGTAAGAGTAAGCTTACTTTAAAATAATATTACTCAAGTAAAAGTACAGAGTAGTGATCCATCCTCAGTTTCCACCTTTCCACGACTGACCACCAGATCCTCCTGAAACACCTGCAGAGTGTTGTTGGGCTGCAGGGTTCAGTCCTGAAATGGTTCACTTCATATCTGACAGGAAGATCCTTCTCTGTGACAGGAGGTGAGAGTGTTTACCCCTGCTCCTGTCACGTGCCGTTTGCCCCCAGAGTCCATCCTACAGCCTCTTTTATTTTCTTTGCACATGCTTCCCCTGGGTTTAATTCTAGAGAAACATCAGATTAAAGCCGACTCTACGCTGACGAAAGCTTCCTGACTCATCCTTTGCCACTCTCCATGCCTGTCTTTTGGAAATAAAAAAAAACAAAACGAATATCCTTTAATTTTCTCCAGCTACATGAAAGTAAGACGGAAGTTATTAATTTTGGACTTTACACTGACACACTCCCATCTGACCTTGGGCTACAAATTTGCACAGTTCTGTAAAGAACCTTGGTGTTTTTATGAACTCTCTCTTCAACTTGAGAAACAAATTTCAAATGTTATTAAAACTATCTTTTTTCAGATAAGACAAAACACTCAATTAAAACCAATCCTAACACGCAATCACTTTGAAACAATCAGACACTTTTGGAATTTACTTTATTCAGGCCTCACACAATCCTCCCTCAACAGGTCACAGTTAGTCTAAAATGCTGCTGCCAGATTCACCAAGAGAACCATATTACACACATCCTGCCCCAGCTCCACTGGTTACCTGTTAAACACAGAATTGATTTTAAAATTGTATTATTTGTTTTTAAATCACTAAACTCAGTCACGACACAATACAACACAGATCTTCTAACCCCACACACGGCCCCTCGGTCTCTCAGGTCAAATGCTCTCAACCTACTGTCGTCCCACCATCCCGCCTCAAAACCAGGGGAGGCTGAGTTTTCTGCTGTGGCCCCTGAGCTTTGGAATGTCCTCCCTCTTCATCTCAGATCTTGCTCCTCCTTACTTCATTTTAAAACCCTCCTAAAACACATTTTTTCAAGATAGCGTTCAACAACCTATAAGCTCTACTCTGAAGATGTCAACTAGACTTTTATCTTTTGTGTATCAAGCCACTCGTTTATGTAATATTTTGTATATTTTATATTTGTTTTATTGTTTCACATTGTTGTGTTTCATGCTGTAAAACTCTCTGGTGCAACTTGTTACGATTGTTTTAAATGTGCTATATAAATAAAATGACTTGACTTGACTTGACATTAGATGAGACATTAAATGCTCACTCCATTTAAATAATTCCCTTTGTATTCTAAACGATTAGTCAAAAATGTAGACTTTTTGTTTATAACTTTCTAAATTTTTTTTTTATTTTTATTTTTCAAACCCCTGCACTTCACTACTGAAGTATTTTCGATGTTTTTCTAAGAAAGAGGACATCACTTTGGAACAAATTTCTTTTCTTTTTTTAATTAATAAAGCAAAATAATAAGTTGTCTTTGTCCTTCCCACATACGTCACATGCATACGCATCCATGTACATACATAGATACACCCCAGTACACACATTCCTATACACATATACCTACATATATATACATACATATATGTATACACATAACAACACATCCACATATGCGTATACATACATACAGTCCCTGACAAAAGTCTTGTCATTTATCAATTTTGTAGAAACAAAAGCTTATAACTTGACTTTAAATTAATCGATTGGTTTTAGAAATGTCTCATATGAAGCTAAAACCCTCCCAAATTATGCTCAATAAACTAAAATAAATTTGCTTCACTGAAGAAAGATTGATCATTTAATGAACACAGAAAGGTCAGATTTTGGCAAGACAAAAGTTTTGTCACCTACAGAAAATTGAACAAATAATTTACTTCAAATACAAAAATATGTTGCATAACGTCAGTGAATGAAGTAGTGGTGCTGTGAGATCCATATTTAATATCTTGTATGACTCCATGAGCTTGAAGGACGCATCCATGCGGTTCCAACAATGATTCATACAATTTGTTGATGAAGTCATCGGGAATAGCAAAGAAAGCGTCTTACATGCCTCCCAGAGTTCATCAAGATTCTTTGGTTTTGCCTTCCATGCTTCCTCTTTCATTCTACCCCAGACATGCTCAGTGATGTTCATGTCTGGTGACTGGGCTGGCCAGTCCTGGAGCACCTTGATCTTCTTCACCTTGAGAAACTTTGATGTAGAGATAGAAGTATGTGATGGAGCACCATCCTGCTGCAAAATTTGACCCCTTTTATGGTTGGGAATGTAAGAGGAGCTAATACTTCTTGATATTTTAGGTTATTGATATTTGTCTTCCACCCTGCAAATGTCTCGCACACCCCCAGACTGGATGGAACCCCAGACCAGGATTTTTCCGCCACCAAACTTAACTGTTTTCTGGGTGAATCTTGGATCCATGTGGCTCCAGTAGGTCTCCTGCAATATTTGCGGCGGCTGTGATGTAATTCAACCGAGGATTCATCTGAGAAATCCACCTTCTGCCACTTTTCCAGTGTCCATCCTTTTAGCAGGCTGTGGGCCTTGGCAAATGCCACACACAGTTTTTTTTAATTGCCTTTTGTTTAGTGCTGGTTTCTGTGCACTGATTCGACCATGGAGGCCATTTCGAGACAGAATTCTACAAACTGTTGTGGTTGACACAGGGACTTGAGGTGACCAGGCCTGGTGGAGTCTGCTGCAGTGGAAAAGGGGCCTTGGATTTTCAAATCAACAAACTGTCCTCCCGAGCAGTTGTCTTGCGGGGTCTGCCGGACCTGGGCTTGTCAAAAACATCTCCAGTCATTTCAGATCTTTTTCTTATTCTTTGTACTTGACGCTGAGACACATTGAAGGTGTCACCACCTCAGCAGTGGATCTGGTCTTCAGCCTCTTGATAATTAACGCTTTAGTCTCAGGGTGGATCTTAGGCATGTTGGTCAAGTTGCAGTTGATGTGAAGGTCTGGTGTGCTGGGCTTCTATTTATACACACCCACTAATTGATTGATCAATAACTAATCACAGGTGAGGCTGTAATCTAGGATTGGGTGCATCATATGACAAGGCCACAAGACTTTTGTCTTGCCAAAATCTGACCTTTCTGTGTTCATTAAATGATCAATCTTTCTTCAGTGAAGCAAATTTATTTTAGTATATTGAGCATAATTTGGGAGGGTTTTAGCTTCATATGAGACATTTCTAAAACCAATCGATTAATTTAAAGTCAGGTTATAAGCTTTTTGTTTCTACAAAATGGATAAGCGACAAGACTTTTGTCAGGGACTGTGTATATATATATATATATATATATATATATATATATATATATATATATATATATATATATATAAACTTTCTACATTTTAGATATAACGTATTATTTTATATATTATGAAATAAGATATATGAAATTATCAACTTAATCTATTTTATATTGTAGATTCAGAATCAAAGTCTCCACCCTTTGCTTTGTGGACAGAGCTGCAAACCTTTGGCCTTCTCTGAGTGAGCTTCATGTGGTGACGTCTCCTGAAATGGTTTTCACGTCAGTGCTGTGCCATGTCGGGGTTCATTAGTGGAACATCAAGAGTGCAAACAGCGAACAGAGCAAAGCGTAAAGACTAGACCAAGAAATGACTCAAGTAAGAAACTGTCCTGACACAAATCTGCAGACGCTCCCTGACCAGTCGTCCTGTTAAACTGACCTGAGACCTTTGACTGACACACAAAGGACACTGAGACGCACAGAGGAAGTGTTGCAGCAAAACTTTAATTTTCAGGATCAATAAAGTATCTCTCTCTCAAGTAGGAGTAATACAGTAATAGAGTAGAATAAAGTGCACCATAACCTAACCTTAATCTGGTGAATTATTATTTTGTCTCATTTAAAGAGGACTGAGTTTGTCTCTCTCTCTCCAGACCTGCTTCTGTGCCTCTTGCTCTTGTCAGTGCTCAAAGTTCTCTCCATTCATCAGCACAGACAAATTGCATTGTTCAAAGACACCGGGTGCATTTACAAGGTTAGAAACATCGGATGATCCAATAATGAAGTCCTCCTATACATTATGTCCTTATGCATGTTCTAGCGGCAAGACAAAAGACAAAAGACAAAAGACAATACTGTGCACTTAGGTATTATGTTAGAAAAAAAGACAGACTGCCAAATTTGAGGTTTTCTAGACTGTGTTTTATAGTTTGTATAGTCCAGCGTAAATTGTACGCTTACCAGAGTACCTGTGCAGTTACCTCTAAACAGAACTAACACCAAGAAACAAGAACTAAAACCAGTGACTAAAACTAGGTCTAAAAAAACAGTGTCTTGGAAATGAATAACCAGTGACTGGCACAGGTCTGAAAACCAGGACTGAACAGGTCTAAAACCAGGACTGAAACCACAAGGTCTAAACCAGGACTGAACCAGGTCTAAACCAGGACTGAACTAAACCAGGACTAAAATCAGAACTAAACCAGGACTAAACCAGGTGTAAACAATATGACACCTAACAGTAGGTTGGACATAATTTAAGGTGATCCCATATAAAAATAATTTCTTTATCAATAATATTTTTTAATATGTTTAAGGAAAGACTGGGCTTTTTATTGTCTTTAAGCAAACAAAACATCTTATGTTAACATTTCCTGGTCTTTGCTTTTCTACAGCAAACAGTCACTTATTCATGGAGACTTGGGCTCAACAGACAATTTGAAGAGAACAAACAAGAATGTGGTTGCTACATTCATGTCGTTTTAAAAAGCATGGCAATATCAAGTAATCCAAAGTATTCAGATTAGGATTACTCACTTTAAGTAATTTAATGGATTACGTTACAAACTACATTTTGGGGTATGTAATCTGTAATCTGTAGGGGAATACATTTTAAAAGTCACCTTTCCAACACTGCAGAGATCAGAAAATAATGTAAAATAGGCCCGTTAAATAGTCAAATAATCTCAATTATTCTATTTAATCATGGCCACACTAATATGACAAAAACCCCGCTGTTCGGACAGTGGAAGGTGAACAGTCTCTGGCCAGAGCACTTCAGTACATCCTCGATTTCCACCATTAGATGTCACCAAACTGCCAAATAATTCTCAATCCATTTAAAAGATTCCCTTTGTATTCTAAACTATTAGTCAAAAATGTAGACTTTTTTCATTTATAACATTCTACATTTTATATCTAATTTATTATTTTTTTATGTAAGTAATGTAAGATATGTGGAATTATGTGTTATGAAGTAAAATATCATCAACTAAATCTCTTGTATTTTGTAGATTCAGAATCAGAGTGTCCACCCTTTGCTTTGTGGACAGAGCTGCAAACCCTTGGCCTTCTCTCAGTGAGCTTCATGAAATAGTTTTCACTTGGCTGCTGTGCCATGTCAGGGTTCATTAGCGGCACGTCAAGAGTGCAAACAGTGATCAAAGCAAAGCATAAAGACTATTTTAAAAAACTGCAAACAAGCCTCTAGTTATCTGAGTTTACTCTTGGTGCATTCCACATGTATCGTTCATAGTTTTGATGTTTTCAGAGAGAATCCATAATGTAAATAATCAGAAAGAAAAAGAAGAAACATAGATGAAAAAGTATGTCCAAACTTTTAACTGGTTGTATCCAATTGTACCACTAGCCCAGGGTGACCAAATGTTCTAAATAAAAAACTGTGACATCCCTGGGTTGGGTTGTTGGTAATAATAAACATGTGAAAAGATTTTTTGGACTATAAGATGCACTTTTTTCATGGTTTGCATGGTACTGCGACTTATACTCTAATGCAGCTTATTTGATAAAATGTTCACACTGACAGCCTTGAGAGGCTTTAGTCTTGTGTGTCAGTATCTGCTGCTTCTGTTCCTCCTGCTCTACTGCACATGTCTCCTGCAGAAAGAGCCTCTGTTCTGTCTGTATCATGTCAGTCGATCGCACCGTTACTTCTGAACCACTGAAAATTTTACATGTAAACAAACTTATGAAGCTGACTGAGAAAACTGAACACAAATGCCCCCAAAAAGAAAATCAGATTTTGCAGATTACAAACTGCAAGTCACAAAATCTGCAGCTGAAAATGGTAATCGAGCTGCAGAAAGAAAGTTTGGAGTGAGTGAGAAATTTGTGACACCGGGAGGATGCACCATGAAACTTTCCTGAAGTCACTGGATGGATGGACAAAGATTGAACTTCAGTGACACTAAAACCATCCTGTCGGGATTCAGAAAGACCAGAATAATTCTAACTGGAACTGATGCTGAGTCTGATGACAGCGACACAGAAGAGGAAGCGGCGCTCTGTTTACCTCTGGAGGTCGCAGAGTTGCTCAGAAGTGACACCGAGGATGAAGAACTGAATGGATTTAGTGATTTGGAGTGAGATGGAGAGTTTGGTAAACTTGTTCTGTTGTTTATGTTATAGTTTATCTGAAGAACTGTTCATATGTGACATTAACAGTTTGTTGTTCTCTCTTCTATTGTTTTTACTGTTCTTTCTTCTATTGTTTTTACTAGAACTTCACTTTCAACAGGAAATGTCGGTTCTTGGTCTCTGATTTTATAAAATACATTTCCCCCAAAAAGTACAATTATATATGTTTTTTTCTTCTTCATTCTTCTTCATTTTTTGGCTTGTATGACTTATACTCCAGAGCGACTTATAGTCTGAAAAATACAGTAATTAAGGACAATTGCATATACACAGAGACAGTATAGTCACATTTTCTTTCTGTTTTGGTCATTTTTAAGCAGCTTTTCTGTATCTGTCTCTCATTACTGCTGACAGGGATTAAACTGGTCAAAAATAGGGACACCTGGGACATTTCTTGTATAAAACTGGGACATATCCATGGTTTTGTATAAATCTGCTGGGACAAGGGACACAGGGCTCAAAACTGGGACTCTCCGGGGTAAATAGGGACATCTGTTCATCTTACACGAGCCTCTTTTCCCATGACCCATAAAGACATCCCTTATTTGCTTTTTGCATTAACCTGACACTCTCAAAGAATAATGGAAGCAGAGTACTTTATGTACCTAAGTACTTCTTTACATAAAGTACTCTTCTCCCTGCATTCTCTGAGAGTATCTCTTTCCACATCTTGTCCACAAAGTATTCACCGACAGTACACAGTAGGCACCCTCTTGTACACACACTCTGTACTCACACAGCACACATTCTTGACTTTTTTTTCTTTCTTGTGTCACATCATTAAGGAAAAAAAAAAAAAGCAGAAAAAAGTAAAAACAGCTTGTGTACCGGTGTCAGTACAATTGGAGATGAGCATCAAAATGGCATCTTGAAAATA